>NC_090924.1:642457284-643657284 GCF_040938575.1 Ambystoma mexicanum | reverse complement strand
TTGTTCAGTTTTACACAAGTGTCTGGTGGTTTTAAAACGCCGGCTTTCTGGTAGTGGTGAGCACCATTATTGCACCCATTTTTTACATTAATAACAACAGATTTTGAACAGCACCATATTCCTTAGCACTGATTTCGCTCATGGTGCTTCTGGCCCCTCACTCTCACACTGGTGGGTGGCAGGTCAGGTGACCTTTTTGGTGTGCGCACAAACTGCACGGTTTTCCTGGATTTTGGCGCAAATGTGGGTTTTTCCACCATCTTGGATTTTCTAAGCCCACAGCACCACCAAATGTTGTAGCATAATGACTTGAACGTGGGTCAAGACATCCAACAAGCCCCCCCGCCCGACTGCGCTTTGATTTCGAGTCGAGGGGAAGTCGGGTGCAAAGGATGTTTTGATCCACACGCTGGGATGTCCGAATCATCTTCTTTCGATTCCGCAGATGGCACAATTCAGCATTTTTCCTTCATCAGGGTCGTTCGATCAGTTCTCCTTGCCGGTCCTGATGGGAGTATTGGATGGTACCCCAGGCCCCTCGGATCTTTGCTCCCGGTCCCCAGGTCATCTTCCCTGGTCAGTATCCAGGTTTCATCTCTCCTAGGATGATAAAGCAAAGCGGCAATACCCATTCCTAGACATTTTTCCACCACTATTAATGGTGCGGCGAACAAATACATTTTATACATCAGGATACATTTTGCAGTCTTATTTTAAAAACAAGATATAACAGGATACATTGGCATTTAAGAATAATAATATTTTAGGGACTGTATGTGGGATATTTTAGGGTTGGAACTGAATTTCTCTGGAGCGGCCCCCTCTGGGATTGCAGAGGACTCCTCCAGTTGCTGCAGAGTGTGCCTAGGATGGCAACACTTTAGCTGATTGATGTGGACCCACTTGTCTTCCCCCTCAGCCAAACTGCCTTTGGGGAGGCGGATCTTGTATGCCACGGGGGAGATCTTGTCTATAATTTCAAAGGGTCCCTTCCATGTAGGCAAAAATGTTCGCTGTTTGGCCTGGTTCCTTTGGAAATTGTATAGATAGACCCGGTCTCCCACATTATATTCCTTCCTGGTGGTTTTCAAATCATAGTGAGTTTTCATGCTATCAGCTGATCTTTCTAGATTCGGCTGAGCATAGGCAAAAGCATGTTGGTGGTGTTTCCTCAAATTCTCCACATACTCATGAGTTGTGGAGGCATTTATCAACGTCTGCTCTTGGGTTCTGTAGAGCAAATGCTGGGGAAGCACCATCTTGCGTCCAGTCATCAACTCAAATGGTGACATTTTAGTTGCAGATGAAGGGGTAGATCTGATGGCCATTAGGACCAGAGGTAATCGGATATCCCAACTTGGCCCAGAATATGCCAAAAACTTTTTTAATATGCTCACAATGGTCCGGTTGTAGCGTTCTACTGCCCCAGAAGAAGCTGGCCGGTAAGCTATATGTAGCTTCCTTTTGACCCCCAGTATCTCCCACATCTTAGTCATGACTTCGCTGGTGAAATGGCTACCTCTGTCTGACTCAATCCTTTGAGGTAGACCAAAACGGGAAAAGATGTGGTTAATCATCAGGGCAGCTGCTGTTTCTGCCTTGCAGTTTAGGGCCGGGATACATTCCACCCACTTGGTAAACAAGCATGTGACCGTCAACATGTACTTGTTTCCCCTAGATGAGCGAATCACCGGGCCTACGAAGTTGATTTGCAAATCTGACCATGGCAGTGTCTTCCCCCTCTTTTGGGTAGGCGCCCGGTGTGTGAGGGATGTTGGCTGAAATTGTGCACACACAAGACACCCCTTCAAGTATTGGTCGAGGTCCTGCCCCACGTGTGGCCAGTAAGCAACCTCTCTTAAGATCTCAAGTGTTGTATGAAACCCCCTATGAGCGGCAGTGGCTGCATCATGGGAGTGACTTAACATCAGGCTTCAGAATGAGGTAGGGACCACCCATTGATCATGGCCAGCTTGGGATTTCCTTACCAACAAACCGTCTTGGATTCGAAACATTTTTGGATATTTCATCAACACTCTAAGGTCCTCCTTCCCAATGTAATCGGTATCCGTCAGGGGAAAGTTCTCAGGGTCCTCAATGTGTTGGTAAAACTTAATAATTATTGGATCCCCCTTCTGAGCCGTAATTAAATCAGCATCAGGGGTCTCCTTACTCCATTGTGCAGTTGGAAGATCGTTGTGAGCATTTGTCTAGGACCTAGTGATAGCAGTGACCTGGATTTCCCCCAACAGGGACTCTATTTCTATTAGATCCCCTTGGATGGCCCCGGTTTTAGCCAGCTGATCAGCTAAGTCATTTCCAGTTTTGTCTGGTCCCTCTACTTTGGAATGACCCTTGATCTTTTTCCAGTAGATGATGATCCCATTCGAGGTGACCAGATCATCAATGTTTTGGATTAACTTCCCATGTTTCAAGGGTTTGTTATTAGCACATAACATGCCTCTGGTTTTCCAATTAACCAGGTGCTCCACAAACCCGTTCCGTACATAAACTGAATCTGTGATTATGACCAGTTTGTGGAGTTGATGTTGGACAGCAGTGAGGATGGCCTGATGCACAGCCATCAATTCTGCCACCTGACTACTTTGTGGACCGATTTTGTACCCAGCGGAGGGTTCTGGGGACTCCTTCACCCATGCATTCCCTACGCCGGCCACTATTTCTTTTTCCCCGTTGTTGTCAACATGGTAAGAGCATCCGTCCACATAGACAGTGGGCATCCCCTCACACTTGTCTTCTTCAAAGACTTTGTGTGGGGAATTGAGGTATGCCTCCATGTTGTCCTTGATTTTTAGACTTTCGTCCTCGAGACAGTTTTCTCTGGCACAATCATGCAAGTCAGACAGACCTTTTGCGAGGGGACTCTTCTTGTTTTGGCCAGGAAAGACTTCTGGTTTTGCTATCTCAGCGGCCTCCTCCAGCTGGGTGGAGAAGTCCCTGGTCAGAGTGCTGATTCGGACTGGAGGCTTCAGGTGGGAAAGGCAGCCCTCATGGACCTGGAAAATCACCTCATCCCTTCTGAAGTCACAAGTCACGTCTTCCTTGCCATAAGGGCAGGAAGTGTACACCAGGAAGTTCCCCCCATACCGGGTAAAGATCCTGTCTGGTGTTGTATTGTCATCACTGTCAAAACAGTCCTTGGGGATTGGTCCTAACAGTTAATTTCCTAAATCAATGGAGAAATGTCGGTCATCAACCGCCATTCCAATAATGGTGCCTGCGGCTAGAGTAATACTCTGTAAGTCGCTGTTATCCACCTCTATTGGAATGGTATCATGTTCTATGTTGACTAATGGTGTTGGGTTTACCCCCAACCCTTGCTGTTGGAGAGAAGCATTTAGATGAATATAAGCATCAGGGTTTTTCAAATTTTGTCCTCTTTTAACTTTCACTTCCAGGGAGAATTGTCGGGTCCTTTCTGGGATGGTGACTTCCTCTTTAACCTGAATTTCAACTGCATAAGGTAGCAATTGAGCTGACATAAATGCTTTTTCTGGATCATCAAAGCCCATGGGATTATCCGCTAATCGGGACCAAGCTTTGAAGTTTATTAGGTCCAAACTAATGGCAAAGCGATTGAGAATGTCACTGCCTAAGTAAAAGGTGGCAGTGACGTCTCGCACGACCCAACAATTATGGACTATGGTCTTGTTGCCAATGGAGATTTCGAGCATACACCTGCTTGGGAGGAGATGTTTGGAATTGGGTGTTTCCAGATCCATTTCCCATTTGTCTATCAGTTTGAATGTGGGAGTGGCTGGATCTTTTGGGAGTTGGCGGAACACTGCTTCGCTGATGAAGCTCTTACCGTTGTTCACACACACTCGGCCGAGAACAGAGTCCTTCCCATCATTTAACTGAACAGGGATGAACAACTGCTCTCCAATTAGCTGAATATCAGCCAGGCTCTGAGCTGATTTCACATCTTTCTGGACTATCAGAGTAGGAATGTCTGATTGTGGATTAGTAAAGAATTTCAGAGTGTTTCCTTCCAGTGTGGAATGCCACCTTAAACTGGAAGGAAGGTTGATTTTCAGAAATAGAGAGGACCCCCCATTACCAGTCTGTTGTCCTACTGCTTTTACTGTCACATCTGGAATTTGGTTGTTCTGGAAATGAAAATCTACTTGGTCAGATTTTTGTTCAACCATGTGGCATGTGCCGTTTAAACTAATATGGTTGACACTCTGTTTTAATTTTATTGGTCGGCTAGTCTGAGTCCAGAGGACCTTGTTTACGCAATCTATTAGGGGTGACAACCTTCTCAGGAGGTCATTCCCTAGTAAACAAGGGGCGCCCTCTGGAGTCACTACTATGACCGGGTGTTTCATCTTGTGTCGCCCTATTTTGATGTCCAAATCTGCAGTCCCCTCGACGGGAATTTCCTTCCCGTCAAAGTTCTGGAGTTGTCCAGGAAGAAAGGTGAGAGGAATACGGTAATTCTCCCCCCTTCCTGCATTTAGTTCATCAAAGGCCCTTTTGGACAGATGGGTAGCTTGGGATCCAGTGTCCACCAGTGCCAAAATTGTACCCTGCCCCTGTACTTGTACCGGGGCATAGTATCTTCCCTTCTTTTCCTCAAGGGGCACAGATAATGCACATTTTTGGACAACTGGTGAGCTAATTTTCTGGTTTTGGACATTGCGAGAGAAGAGATTTGGGCAGAATTCTGTGGAGAGTCATGGGAATCTGCAAGAAAAAGTTGGCAACTTGAAAGAGGATATTCGAGTTCCCCTGGTTCCGGTCCTGGGCCACCCCCCCCCCCGTTTTTGGGGGCAGTCACCAGAACGGGTTTGAACCCAGGGATTTTGATGCTGTTGGTTCTGGGATAGGATGATGGGCGGCGACAGCTCGATCCCCACATCTACCCAGTCTATTGATTCGGTTTTAGGTTCCCCTGGTTCCGGTTCTGGGCCGCCCCCCCCCTTTTTGGAGGCAGTCACCAGGATGGGTTTGAACCAGGGGTTTTCGGTCTTGTTGGTTCTGGGATAGAATGATGGGCGGCGACAGCTCAATCCCCACATCTACCCAGTCTAGGTTGCAATCCCTTGGGACCCACTTTTCCTTGGGAGCAGTCCCCCATCTCTGAAGGAGAAGATCCTTTTCCCAGGATCCTCTGAGGATCCCTCTCCCTCAAATTGGTAGACCTGTAACTCCTCTACAAAATGGGTCTGTTTGGGTCCTTTGTTTCTCCTACCTCCTCTCTGCTCCTTGGGTGGCAGACTTCCAGGGGTAGGAGATTTTGTTTCCGGTTCCTGGTTTTCCAGGGGCTGTTTACAAGTTGGGAAGGAAGCTTCCTCCAAGGCTTTACACCCCCCTTCCCCTTGTACCTCCTCCCTGGGAACCGGTGGGTTAGCGGGGTGCTGCCCCGTCATTGTTCTGGAGCACCATGCCCAGAGTTTGGGGCATTCTGCGGTGGCATGCTCATCTGAGGGTTCTGTTGAGCCCTCAGTATGTGACCCAGATCCCGTGCCATATTTTGGACCTGGCGCTCAAGTTGGGAAACCCTCTCAGGCTGATACAGGGTTCTGTTTTCTCCCCTGGGCTGATCCCGGGAAGGGTAGCTATCCCTTCTCTGGTAGTGCCCCGGATTGGGAAGATTTGGGTACCCCTCCACCCTTGGCCTCCCCTCTCCCGGATCAGGTTGTCTGGGCTCAGGGAAGTGGGGAAAGAAGGATGGATGATTTTGGGGCTGGAAGTTGGGTGGATACCTGGGGAACAAGTTCTGCCCAGGATTTGGTGAATTTCTGCCCTCCTAGGGCAAGTGTGGAGGGAAGTTCCCTGGGTTGGACACTTGGTTGGATCCCCCGCTTGGGCCGGAGGAGTCCACACATAACCCAGGATTGGACTGTTTCCCTTATAGCGGGGAGTTACATAGTCAAGGGAGCGGGGGTCCCCATTTGTGGGACTACCTCCTTGACTCCCTGTCTGTGACTGGCCCGAGGACCTCCTGGGCTGTGATCTATTTGGTGCAGGCAGGTTTTTAGTTCCCCCCATCTCCAAATCTAAAACGGGGGCAACCTTTACCTCTGCCACCTTGGCAGCAGCAGGGGTGCTGTTGGTTTTGGGGTTTTTGGGCTGATTCTTATTTTCCACCGGTTTCTGCACCTCATAGATGCGGGTGGCTTGCTCAATGACCCAGTCTGAAGATCTTTTCTCGTGAAAATCTCTCACGAGCTGGGTCATTATGTATTTGGGGAGAGCATGGAAAAATGTGTTGATGAATTCTCTGCTGTCCGTGCGCACCCTTCTGGTGGTCTGTGCAAAGGCATGCTTCAATTCTTGCACAATTTCTTGTGGGGCCTGATCCTCCCCGCATTGCAAATTGTAGGCTGCCTTGCGAGCCTCTTGGGGATTCCGGTGAACAGAAAAATGTTTCAAGATGGCCACCCTATATGTGGACCATCTTGAATGGTTTTGGTCCTCCAGCCCCGCAAAGAAACTGGAGTATTCTGGGGAGAATGTCCATTTGACATACTGAATGCAGCTACTGCTGTCCTTCAAATGGAAAGTCTCTATCATTTGCTGATTGAGCTCCAAGTCTTTCCAAACCGAATACTTGGCGTTCTTGTGATAAGGCGTGATGACACTCCTGATTGCCTTGATCTGCTTTAAGGGGTCCTTAAGCAAGGCCCTTTTTGCCTTATTGGCCTTTTTGGTTCGGGTAACCCTGGTCCATTCCTCCTCTGACTCAGAAGCACTGCTCCCAGAGGTGCCGTATGATCTTCCAGGCTCTCCCGGATTCTGCGAGCCTGGGAATGGCTGACAGAATATGGGGACCTGGTCTCCTGGGCCGCTCAGAGGAGTCTTCAGATCCCTCCTTGCTGCCAGGATTTTATGGGTACCCCCACCCCCACTGACCTAACTGGGCAGAGGTTTTTAAGATGCCCTTAGTGGGTCTACTTTCCTGGGGTTCCCCACTATATTGCACTGTGCTTGGGTGCCCATACCCGGATGCCCGCCCATCCATTCCTGGGAGGTACTGGCCTATGAACCCCATACTTTTGGCCGGATAGTAATCTGCCCTCCCTCTGGCCCTGTGCTCATGTGCACCAGGGGACATGGGGGTGGCAGAGTACAAGGACTGGGAGAGATGAAGGCCTCTGGTACTAGGGCTCCTGAGGTTATGCTCAGGTGTTTCCCTTTCCCAGCGAACTTCATCTCTATCAGCCCCTGCTCCCTGTTGCAATGCAAGAGCCTGCGCTTTCAGTTCCTCAGTTAAGGCCTTACTAGACTCTATCAGTCTCTCCTGCATGGCTATCTGTTGCTGGAGCCTATCATTGTGCTGACAGAGAGCCTCATTCTCTCTCTGTGCCTCCTGATTGGTCCTGGAATACTGGGCTAGTCTTTGCTGCAGGAGGGTTACCTCCTGAGTCCCTTCCCTACTGGCCTGCTCCTTTCTTGCCAGAGCATCTACCACCCTCCTGGTGTGCTCTTACAAGTTCTGATGCTCTTTTTGGAGGTCACCCAGCCCCTGGAGGGCCAGGTGATTTCCTTCAATTTTTTCTTTTAATTGGCAGACTTCCTGGCCTAAGGTGTCCCTTTCCTGACTAAGAGCCTGCATCTGTGCCGCCAGGTCGTCCCTCTGCCTTTGAAAGTCACCAGCTTTCTGGCGTTCTTGATCAAACTCTGCCTGGGTATCCAGGTCTTTCAAAATCAATGTATTGCTTTCCTCTTTCTCTCTGTCTAGTCAGATTTGCAGGGTGGCTACCTGCTCTGTGCATGCCCTGTTAAAGTCTAGTTGTTGCTCCAGCTTTTTCTGGCTCTGCAGTAGGGAGTCCAAACCTTCTTGGTACTCCTTCTGCAAGGCCAGAAATCTGGTATCCTGGTCAGCCTTTTCCTGTTGCAGGATATCCATATCCTCCTTTATTTTACTAATACACTGCCTACTATCATTTTCTGACTCCTGGCTCCTCTGCAGCCTCTGCTCAGAAGAGACCAGGTCGGATTGGGCCTTCTCTAATGCCATCAGTTGCCTATTTGCCAGATCTTGGCCTTCAGCACATTTGTCCTTTATGGCTCCCATATGTAAATATAAATATGCCGCTACCCTGGCAATCTTGTTGTGCTCATCCTTGGCCTTAGGGGCCATGTATAGTTCACTCAGTGTCACATGTAAGGGACCCTGATCTCTCCATATATCTGACCCTGTTTCAGTGATCTGGGGTGCGATTGCCTGCAACCAGACTGCCTGGTCCTGATGAGCCCACTCACCTCTCACAAATAGCTTATGTAAGAGGTGTTCTCTGGCTATTTTGATATCCACCAAGGTCGTCATTCTGGAACTTGATTTCCTTCCTGACTTACAGAAGTTTGTATTTTATTTTGCAAAACAGACCATTTCCTTAGAGCGTTCCTTTGAGGGGTGTTTTTACAGTGTAACACGGCGTGGTGATCCAAAAGAATTTATATATTCTGTCAGTTAGCACACTGTATTAATCTGCACAAGTGATAGATCACATCCAGAATCCCGGACGAGCCCCCACTCTGTTAACGGCTTCAATTCCACTACAGCTAAGTCAATGCCTAGTCTGGGATGCTGATGGAAACCCTTATTTATATATTTTGATCACAAGTTATAATCTGGATGATGAAACCTTGTATAACGCCCCTCTCTTAGAATCCCCCTGACCCCACTGAGCCAAGAAGTAGGTTTGTTTTGCAAATTGAAAAGGTTTATTTGAAAAATTAAACAATAGATATATCTCACACTTTTATAATAAATTAATATTTGACATCACACTTATGAGTATAATGTCGATCAACAATGGATAATGTTATACTAGCACACTTATTTTATTACTTAGGAGTTGGTACGGAAAGGACAAGGTAGCTGGGAATGCTTCATGGTTTCAAGGAGATGCAAAGATGAATAAAAGGCAGTACAGAAATAAACTTGATATGATTTCAGCAAAAGATAATATGATCACTTTTTCTCTGACAATTCACTCCCCCCTATGCAATTTAAGGAGAGCGAAGTAACACACACAGTCTTCAGGAATACAATCACAGTACAATACGAATTCAGTTCCCCCCTAGCAAGCTTAGAGAAACAGGGATGATTTTAAACACAGGCAAAGTACTTTCAAGGTGGTATGCAAAGAAGGGAAAAATATGCTAAAAATGATTTTAATTCCCTATAAGAGATTCAGGGTGGGTGATAGCTACTTCAAATTAGTTCAGGGTCACTTTAGCAATGCTCTATGAATGATTGTCAGGTTGCAAACGAATTTCAGCAAAGGAAAGCAAGAAGCTGCTATTTTGACAAGTGAAGATATTTGAGCCAAATCGCAAATCGCAGCACTTTTTCCGAGTGTGTCGAGCGCAATTAGGGAAAAAGTATAACGAATAGAAAGTCGGTTCTGGGTTTGTTGGAAAGCCTAAAATGAAAGTTAAATCTTGCTTCTAGCACAAACGGTTCAAGAGATACGGACGATTTCGTGAAGGTAGATTTTCAGAAATGAAATAATGATTCAAAATGGCAAAATGACACTTTTACAGGTTTAAAATCGGAGAAGGAACACACGATTCCTATGATGCAGTTCTGGACAGGTTCAAATGTTTTGAATCAGATTGTTTTAAGCTAAGAGATTGGTTTTGCACAGTTCTGGCTAAGTACTCACACTATGAATTTGAAATAGGCTGTCAGGGTCTGGTCAGCAGGTTGGACTGGACTCCGGGTGGGTGGTTCTGAAGTCACAGCTCCCTGGTTCAGCTCTGCTCTGCACTTCACCGCGGTCTGGTTTGGTCTCTCTGGATACAGCACTGCTTTCTGGGTACTGGTTCTGTTCTGGATTCTGGAGTTCTCTGTCAGAGTGCTGCGCAGGAATTCAGTTGAAGGTTGGAAAATGCATGTCCCTGTCTGGCTTCCAGAGGCTCTTTTTATGTCTTTTGAAAATGGGTGTGGATGCTAACTTTCTTTGCCCAACCCACTCACGATTTGATAGGTCAAGGATTTCTCTTTGACCTGATTTGTGAAGGGAGCAGTGAGTCAGAGTGAGTCAGAGTCTTACAGTCTATTGAAGAAACGCCCTTTTGCTTTTACCTTAGAAAATCCTTTTCATAACTAAACATATTTCCCAGATACACAAGTGGTTGACATTACATGTACAGATTGCAGATGACTTAAGGCGACCGTTTTGGTGTGTGCACAAACTGCGCGGTTTTACTGAATTTTGGCGCAAATGTGGGTTTTTCCGCCATCTTGGATTTTCTAAGCCCACAGCACCAAATGTTGTAGCATAATAACTTGAACGTGGGTCAAGACACCCAACAACAGACGTCCTGTAGGGGCGGAGCCACGCTACACCACAGGACCAGCTATACCGAGGAGAGGCACAGCGAGAAAGTAGAGACTTCGGAAGGCTGACACTGAGAAAGGCGATACATCCGAGAGAGAAACCGTGGTGCAAGGATAATCTTAACTGGTCGAGTGAGCACACTGCAGCCGTGGAGGCCAATGCCAAGACCAGGATAGAATGGAGGAAATAATCATCTACTCTGAACACAAGAACAGCAGAGACTACAGAGTTCAACAGAATCAGAAAAGCAGAACTTCCGTGCTTGCAACACCTAAGAGAGGGGCGAGCAGCAACATCCCAGCTGGGACTTCATCCCACTGAATCAGACCTGAACATAGAGAAGGTACCAGGGTTGCCCAGGCCGGAGGGAGACAGGCAGAACCATACAAAGAGAAAGAAACTGACTAGGAGGGTTACCGGAGCCCTAAAAACCGATCATTGAATATTGGCAAGAAGCACAGATACAACAACAAATGGAAACTAGAAAGCCAGAGGAGCCTGGAGAGCCCTTGAGAAATCAATAACATTTGTCAATACAAAACGGACAAGGTGGGTTACGGGAGCCCTTGAAACCTGAGTGCTGAATATTGGCAAAAGGGCACAGATATAGCCAAAAAGGTTAAGGAAACTAGAAAGCCAGAGGGGCCTGGAGAGCCATCAAGGAATCGGTGACATTTTTCTAACCATAAGAAGGGATCCTGAAGGGTTCAATCAATTAGTTTGAGATATAAAACCAACAGAGAGGAAATGGCCAAGGTGTTAGAAAAGGAATAATGAAATACTTTCTTCATGTAAAGAAGTTGCAACATTTAATTCTCCCACAGCCTTGTCCAGCTGGTGGAAAATAAATAAGGGAAGAAGTCCTCCACATAAAGAACTTGAGACATTTGATTTATATAGAGACTTGGATTTCATTATGCAAAAAAGGAGAGCTGAAAACATTTCGGAATTATCATTTTTTGTGTGAACTGAGAACACACTTCTAAGGGAGATTCAAAGGATATTAGCCGGACAAAACCTAAACTCAGAGGCTGCTGCTCTGGCATATTTGTATGTTGTGTTTCTACAATGGTAGGGCCAGATAGTGGATAGCTTTTGGACTGAGGACTACCTTTTTTAATGACTGACAAGCACCCTTAGTTTAGTTTATTGGTAGGTAAATCTGTCTTAGTAGTAGGGACAGGTAGGCATTTTAATTTTAGGTAAGAATAAACACTATTAAATGTCAATCCTGAGTCTGTCTCCTTTCTCTGCTTTGCCACACATCCAAATCTTCTTCTATGATGTGTATTTTCTTCCGGATATGCTCCTCTTCCCTGCCCTCAGCTTCTACCCCTCAGCTTCTACCTCTCCCCACTTGTTCTACTGAGATTTCAGTCCCCTCTGACAACCTGACTGTTATGATTAGGTTTAGATATGACTTTACATTTACATAGAATGTCCAGGCATAGTGTTGTGTGTTCACCTTGCTTGTAGTCTGTGTCAGTTGGAGCTTCCGGAACTGGAACTTGTACATCGGGTCACTTGACTGGTGGATGCAGTGACATGGGGTCACTCTAATAAAGCTATCCTTAAACACAGTGGGCCTCATTACGACCCTGGCGGTCCGGAAATAACAGTGGCGGTAAACCCGCCGCCACCGTTGTTTCCGGACCGCCTGATCCCGACCCCTGCAGGCGGGAGGTGATCTGACCTGGCGGGTTTAACACCGCCCGCCAGCAGGCGGACGAGGAAACACCGGCAGCATTACGAGATGCTGCCGGTGTTTCCATGATCCCGATTCCCATTGAGTCCCATAGGACTCAATGGGAATGGGGATTTACACCATTCCGCCTCCGTGATTCCCGGAAAACCGGGGTTGTAATGCCCCGGTAATTCCGGGAATCACGGAGGCGGGATGGTGATACGAGTCCGGCGTTAACCAGGCGGTTTTACCGCCTCGGTTAACGCCGGACTCGTAATGAGGCCCAGTGCCTCTCTGTCCCATCCTTTCGTCAGCGATGAGGAGGGGATGCAAATCCATGCGTGCACAGCACAATGGATGGTTGACTTGAATACAAGTTCCCAAGACACACACAGTCAGAGTACTAATTTTAGCAAGGGAAGCGCTGAAAGCTGACTTAGAAAACCTTCAAAGTGCAGGGGTAATCACAGGAATAAAATAATCAGAGTGGCTGTCACCAGTGGTCTTGGCACGATGGATGGTCAACTTGTAGCAAGACAACTTTGTGGTTCAGAATGTACATGGCAGCGAAATGTAGTAGCAGATTAATTGTCAAGTTCATCAAGGGTCAATTTAGAGGAAGAAGAAGAGCACAGTACGCAGGTTGGATGCATTGTGCCTGCAATAGACAAGGAGAGCTGGGAAAGGGAATCGAAACAATATCGGGAATTTGCATGGATCTGCAGGGAATTGCATGAAGGACAGGGACAGATGCAGTGAGGGATCGACAATGAGAAATACAGTACTGTTTTGAATGATTTAGCAGAGGGTATGTGGGGTGAAATCACATGAATTAGGCTAATCTCACCTCTTGCATTAAGAAACCACCTAATAGAATTGACACATGACGGGCGCATGGGAAGGACACTCGGCAAAGGAAGGATGCAGGAATTGATGGAGATGTGCAACAGGTTGTGAGGGATTGTGTTCCACGCACAAAAAGTGAAAAAAAAGTCAGACTAGGGAGCAACTAAGTGTGCCGTTGGACATCCGAGAGAAGGTATGGAACAAGACTGCAATGGATATAACGGGTCCCATTGACGCGTTGTGTGAAGAGGCTAGATTCTTGTTAGTATTAGTTCATCATACATCAAGGTGGATAAATGTGCCACCAGTACGAACCGTAACAATGAGTATTGTGATCACTTTTTTGACAATGGTGTTTCAGAGGGAAGGTGTTCCAGAAGGCCTGGTAACAGACAATG
The DNA here is from genome assembly GCF_040938575.1 of Ambystoma mexicanum. Taxonomy (NCBI): domain Eukaryota; kingdom Metazoa; phylum Chordata; class Amphibia; order Caudata; family Ambystomatidae; genus Ambystoma; species Ambystoma mexicanum. Next base: position 643,644,034 of record NC_090924.1, on the reverse strand, counting down.
GGGAACAATGTGAGTCCCAACAAATAAAGGAATTTTAGTCAGAGTGGGGTATAAGGCACCATAGAACGGCATAGTACAACCCTAGATCCAATGGGTTTTCTGGAAAGAGCCAACAGATTCATCAAGGACAGGCTCTTGCAATTGGGTTGAGCTGCGGAAAGCTGTTGCCTGAGGCAATTTCGATGCACAGGCGCAGGCCTATCTTTATTGTCAGGATGCACACCTTTTGGCATAATGCATGGCCGAAAGAGTGGGTGCAAGTTGCTGCCCCCGCGTTTGGGGGGGTTCAGAGTCATGTTAACATGAAAGATGGAGTCGAGAGGGTGAGATTGTAGCAATCACTCCTGCTCAGGGGGGCATACAGGGCCAATAATAGCCCACCAGCCCAAGCCCAGATAGTCCTGAACGAAGCAAGGTTCTCGACGAGGGCTCAGGGCCATTACCGGCCCTGGACGCCCACCCTGAGTGTGAGTGATGGGTATTCACACTCCAAAGGTTTGCACGGGGTGCAAATAGTTTACTTTTTAATTTTGTACTTAAAATGGGCTGCACATGTATTGCCTAATCCCCCATAAAAAACAAGATGTCTGTCACCCTAGGAAACAGGGATTAGTCCCTTTTCGATTTCCTTGGTGGCCACAGGCGGGAGGAGTGACGGGACCAGAGCACAAACCTCCAATCCAGCAGGTAAGTGGGGATTGGCGAAGAGGGTGGGGAAAGGGTGTGAGATGTTTTTGGCGGTGGGGGAAAAGGTGAGATGTGGAGAGGCTCTCTGCTACCCCACCACAATCAAGATGGTGCTACTCGAGGTAGGGTCTGGGGTGGCTGGAAACAGCGTGCAGTACACAGTGTATTTTTGTCCGCTGCTCCAGCCATCTGATTGGCTGAGTGCCCTTCCATGGGTGCACATGAGTCAACAGCGGGAGGTTCATACACTGATGTCCAGTCAGAAAACTAGGGAGGCTCAAGTGCAAGTGGGAGACGTGCTAAGGGTGAGAAGTGCCTGTTTTGTGAGAAGGTTCTCTGAGTGTATATGATAGAATAGGTTATTTATAACGCGCTTAATACCCAGGGGTTTCTAAGCACGGACCCGTGGATCGAACCTGTGTTGCTCTGTGTTGTCTTGCTTCCAAGGCGAGCACGCTGCGCCTGAGCTGTCCTCCCGATGGCACCTGAGGTAATAAAGATGGGCAAGTGGTATGTCAGATTGGAGGATGGTACAGTGTGGAGTAAACGTTGCATTTCAGTTCAAAGTCAGAGTGGTACTGGACATATTATGGTGCTGGAAGGGGAATACATTGAATGTTGAGGAGAAGTTGCAGAAAGTGATTGTGAAGGGGGAAAAGTGGGAGAAAGTGAACGAGAGGTGGCATAAGGAGTGTGATGGAGTGGGGAAAAAGATGGTGACTGAGTGGCCATGCTGGTTGGTGTAGATGGGCAGGTTCTTAGACGTTCTGCCAGACCAAGGGAGGAACCAAGAAAGTTACAGGATGAGGTGCACTAGTTAAAAGTTGCAGAAGTGTGTTCCACTCTACACGCTGTAGGGAATGTAATATTTGTAGGTATACATTATTACTAGTGTTACTTTGGGGAATGTATTCAAATATTTGTATGGGGATAGGGGTGTTATGATAGGGTTTAGATGTGGCTTTACATTTGCCCAGAATGCCAAGGCCTAGTGGTGTGTGTTTATCTTTGACTTGTTTGTATTTCATGTCAGCTGACGCTTCTGGAACTGGAACCTGGAAGCCGCGTCAGTTACCTGCAATGACATGGGGCTGCTTCAATGAAGATTTCCCTAAACATGGTACCTCTCCGTCCCATCTTAACACTCACCCAGCCTGTACTTCCACCCCCATCCTCACTAAGAGCTTCAAGTAGGGCCGCTTTTAAGTTCTTCTCTGCTCCGCATTCATTATGCACCCTACAGCACAGTATGGCTGAGTATGAGTAGCTCACAACGACTGACAGTGAGTTTGGTGATAGGACACGGGTTATTGGAACCTGAAGTGGGACTTGGACCGAGAAAGCTATTGCGACCACAAAGGGCTGGAACTGGTGGCCACTTGCGACTTGGCTCGCTGCCTAATACCAGTAGTTACTGAACTGAATCAGAGCCTTTGACATTGGCTGAACAGATCAAAGAGTTCAGTTTCCAGTGCTCTACGCTTTTGCAGTATATGAACAAATACTATCAGTTTGTTTTGCTAGAAATATTGGAAATTCCTTTATAAAGACAATGGTAGAAGGATGTTTTTCAAGCAATCACTGAGGCAAACTTCAAATTCAAGCTAAAAATCATTTATTTCAAAGCATCACAATCTCAGTTTAAGTTGCCTTGTCAGCAAGTTCACAGACATTTATTGAGCCAACGCCGTTTTAATTACTGTTTATAATACACTTCATATCAGCTGCATAAATAACTAGCTTCAGCGCTCTCATTTCCAAGATCTCACACAGTCTGCCAAACACTGCCACCCACACGTGTTTAAGTCTTTTGTTTTTCTGCTGCCAGAAATCTAAGGTGTTAGAGACAGCACAGCGGTGCACAGAATAGCAGAAGAAACGACACGGTCATTTGTTAATCTTGCGCTCTGTGTAGATTAAAATGAAAGGGTTGCGATCCAAGAGTCAGGATCCCAGTCAATTGCAGGTGGATAAAGTGTTAACTCCTGTACATTATCCGTGGTGAGCACTGGTGCCATAATCGAGGGTCGCTACACCTCCATCTGTGTGGGCAATTTCTACCCATTGCAGACGTACACGAGACTCTGAAGAGCTCCAAACACTGGACATGAAAGAAACACGAAACCCGTGCAAAGGTCAGGACTATGACTTTATTGATTTGATAGAAACTCCTATTGGAAGGGAATCAATTGGTAGGAGGCCTTTCCATTGCCAACACTAGCCCTGCACTTGCCACAACCTGGCCGCACTTTTTACCTATTGTTTTATTTATTTTACTTATTGTTTATTTATTTACTGTTGATCCTATGTATTCCGCTGCCCCCTCCCATCCCATCAGCCCCGCACTTTCCCTTTTTCCTTGCACTTGCGCGATCTCAATGTCACCTGGACTAGTAAGATTGTTGTCTCTGTCTTCCCTCTTTTCCCCCTCCTTTGCTTTGTCGCGCCTTGAAACACATGTGCATAGGCGTGTTATAAATGCCATAACATATCATGTCATAAAGTACAACTCCTAGAACATGCATGTGCATATGGACATTGCTCTGCTGTCCTCGTCAAGTCCTCGTCACTGAGGGGGTCCCGTCATTGTAACAGGCATTCTGGTCTTACATTTTACTAGCAGAAAAGTAGCATTTTTGATATTTTTTTCATTCATTAAAAAGGCAACTCCTAACTCCTCGCCACCATGGGCAAGGTAAAAGATGCACTTGCGCCCCTCCAATGACCAATTTAGTCCGGTCTCAGCTGTGGCACAAACCTAAAAGGGTGCAATAAGCTCAAGTGGATTTCGGGTAAGCATGATTAATGAGTCTAACAAATTGTGTTGTACATGAGGCTACACACAAAGGTCCAGGGGTGGCAGCATCCAAAAATTAGGAGGCTAGGTACATAAATTATCAGGCCCAGGGTGTAGTAGTTGGGTTTTCCATTCCCAGCATGCCTCCCTTCGAACCCATGTCAAACGAATAGCTTATGTTTTGGATGACAACCCCCTCTAAAATGCAGTTCTGGTGCTTCTTGCATGTCTAAATGTCAGGACCACCTGCAGAATAAAGTGGCTCGAGCCTGATAGAACTGGCACAACCGTCGGATGGGGCCCATGGAGGAGAGAGGTAAGATGCCTCCGCGGACGTTCAGTGATAGCTACGTGTGTATCATCAGTAGGGTGGGTGGCAGAATCCCGCCAAGATGGCACTCAGTGGGGGATACTGCAGATCAGGATCCACAGGACAAAGAGAGAGGGGGCAGGAGTGGGCAGGCCAGAGGGTAGCAGCACCACTCCTGATCAAGGTCCATGAACAGAGCAAGCAATATAGCTTCTGCTTACCGCACCCTGATTTTACACTTGCATACCTAACCCTTGAAGTCACACTCACAGAGGACTAACTCATGGGGATCACTGAGGCCACAGCGAGCAGAGTGATTGACAGTGTTTCCTGGTGAAAGCATCGCTGGCTACTATTACAACCTCAGAAGGGGAGGATGAACCCTGTGAACAGCCTTACACAAACCCACTCAAAATGGCTTGGGAGAAATTGGGAAACAACTGCCCCAGTGAAGTGATTGAAGAGGGAATGGAATACCTGCACTCCTACCTAGGGATGCATGCTGGAAACCCCATGCAAGTTGTGCAATTACAAGGCGAGGATGCCAATAACAGTAACACCCCTACAGTGAAGGAGGGTCTGCCACTGCTGCCTAGCATTCAGAAACATTCTACTAGAGGGTTGGAAAGAGCATGAGAAGGTGGTTGTACTGATGTGCTGGGCCAAAATGTATCCTATCCAGGGGGTTGAGCAGAAGTTCCTGGATCATCTGAAAGTAGACACCATTCTGCCAACCTTTGCTGGGAAGGTGATGGTGGCTTTAGATAAAAATGTTCCGACCGATAATGTGGGCAAGTGAGTGGAAACTGGCCATCAAGAGGTCTAACCTCTGTTCCAACTTCCTCATAAGAGCAAGTCTACACAGCTTAAACCACCAAGTTCAATTTGATAGATTTTCAGGCTCGGCTTAATGCCCTCGACGGGTGACCAGATATTGCCCCACAGCTTGGGACTAATGTCTCATTTGATGTGCTGTGATCATGCTCCACAGGTGCATGATGGGACTACTCCTGGCTGAGTGAGGCTCTAGAAGGGGGAAGCCTCCAATAGGGACCTTCTCCTGAAGCTGCCCTTATGACTTGGTCCCAGGCTCCACCATGCTGTGCAAAGTGTTCAATGGGCCTGCAGCCTGGTCAAGGGGCCACTTTGAACATTCAAGGTCACTCTCCCTGGGGTATATCCTAAATCACTCAGAGTGGCCACTGGGGTTCTATCTGTACCCTGTTGCAGGTCTGTGGTTGAACAGCCAGGCCCAGTGACCACTTTGCCCCCATTACGACTTAAAAGGACTCTAACCATGGCCCTGGGAAGTAACAGGCTACTTCTAGCCCCTGGCCCTAGACAAAGAGTTGGGCATGGCCTATGATTCCTGGCCAGGTCTGTAACCTGTTCTTGGCCCACTGACCTGTGGGTTGGTCAACAGACCTTCGATCAGCTCTGTAAAAAATAGCAATAAAAGAAAGCCATTTGGGCATTTAGCAGCCATATTTTACCCTCCTGGGCCCCCCAAACCCTCCCTTGGGCTATGGAGAGCCCCAGACAAATTAAATGCCCCAAATTCCATTGTTCTTTGGGTGCTTGCTGCTCAGGACCCCACTGCAACTTACCGAACAACAGTAGTGGCCATTTGAACATGTTACAGCACTCCAACCAAACAGATTGGATGTTTTTGAAAATAGCCTACCTAGTTGACAACAGGTCAGCGAACCACCTGGAAGAGTATCCATGGACCCCAACCCAAAGTAGCCATTGTTCATTTACATTTATTCAGTTAGACCAAATGAAACTAGATACAGTACAGTAACATTCCATAAAATACCCTAGAAAATCATGCATACGTAACATTCAGTACAAGGTATAAAATTAACAACATAATTCTAACAAGCAATCAAAAAGAAGATCATAGGTCAGCATATTAACAATCATTATTTAAAATGAAATTGAAAGTAAATTCTCTAAAAAATGGTGCCTTCTCAAACAAATCATTCATTATTGATTATCCTCCAGGGCAAAAGAGATGACACACACTATGTAGAAACCCATTGCTATAATGAGCTATTCATTTGTTAAATTACCGATCTCAGCTTTCAAGCCCAGCTGAAATATGTTTTAGTCATGTAATAAAGTAGTTAATTCAAGTCAATATACACACATGTAATGATTTGTAACTGAGAAAATATTTAAATTTCTCATCGTCCTTTTAGTCTTAGCCATTTCTTTCTAGATATGCCATTTAACAGACGCAAAAAGAGAAAATGTACCATGTCCTCTATCTGATTCAAACAATAGGGGCAGAAACCACTTGTGCACCTATGCCAATATTTGGTAAACGTTATATATGATACATAATCTCAGTTTAAGGTATAAGGATTGTGTCTGAGGGAGCTCTCTACAATCCAAATAATGTTCACGCTCAACAGACTGTTTCACCTCCATATATCTACCACGAAGACTCTCATGTCTGCAATGGAATAAGAGTGTTCAAGTGCTAGTCATACACATCTTCTTCACATCACCTTTAGAAGTCTCATCCACTATGTATGGCTTGGCCCACAACTCACACAGATTCACTCTTTCTAATGATCCCATGGTACTTTGGGTATTTCGTCAAGAGCGCTGCTATATTTCCTCAGCTGGCTAGAATGGTTATGTCTTTATATCGAAACATTTTATGAAGAATGCACTTACAAAGAAACTTTTATAACGAAAAATATAACGAATTTTCTTATTTTAATTTTATTTTTTTTTTGGGGGATCTCCCTCCAAACCCTTGTATCCCGCCCCTAAAAACCCACCCCAACCTTTTCCCCCCCACAAGATTTAACCCTTTACCCCACCCGTAAGTACATTTTTCATAAAATGTTTTGTTATAAAAGATTTGAATATGTTAATTCTTTATAACATTTTCATTATAAAGACTGCATACTGCAAGAACCCCATATACATAGCCTAAACAAGTCCATCAGAATCTTGAGTTTGATAGGCCTGCACGTGGCCTAACTTGATAAGTAGTTCTTAACCCTACCACTGGGCGTCTTCTCGGTTTTATAACATTATTGCCCGTTCTTATAAATGAATTACCGTCTGTAGTTCTTACAGCCATCTCAATCAAAGGAGGTTCAGATGCAGCCTGGCAAGTTTTAACAGAAAGTACCTCGGAGGGCTCCTCTAGAGTGGCCTTGTTTCACGCAAGCGTTATCACTTCCAAAACTACTTGTTTCTTGAAGGACCACCAGGATGGTTTATTATCCCTTTGGCAATGTTTATTTGACCCTCTACCTGGGTTGCCTGACCCTAACCATTATCCTGAGGTGGACAGCCAGGCTTGTTAAAAACTCTGGACAGCACTTCAAGAGCCAAGCAATTGCTGGAGCTAGCATTGAATGACCTATAAAATAATAGAGCCAACTTTTACATGGCACTGCTAGTTCCACTCTCAAATCATTTACTTCAGATCCAAAACTCTGACAACCAATACATACATAGAAACAATCCGTTCTTGTACTGTCTTTCTTGTGCTGAATATGCACCGGCTGCAGTGATGAACAAGCTATTGACTCCTCTACAAGATACTCCAAATGACCAAGAGGTTGAAGATTATGAACAGGATCCTCTATAGCACAAGTACTTTCCTGGACAGAAACAGATGGCCGAGCCATTAAACATGTATTGGGCTCACACATTTCATTAATGCCATTTTAAAGGTGTCAATGTGCAAAGGTATTATGCTGCAGCAATCTGGCTGCACCTTGGACCATAGTGCTGTCCATCTTTTTTTTGGTTAAGCCTCTTTTAACTTATGATGAGGATAAGTTTCAACAGAAAACAAGAGATTCTGACCTGACTTTTGGCAAGGCGCTCTTAGTAACTGCAAAACAAATTTATCACTAGAGATTTGTAGTAATCCAGAAAATGTTATCTGTTAGGGTTACTTTTACAAGGAAGAAATTATATTTTAGTTTGAATCGTAAATTTGTCTTTGGCAGGTAGTGTATGCCGAGAACTTGTATCACGGATCTGACAACCCTTTTGGTGTCCCTTCATTTCCCTCTCACCCTGGGACCTATTAGCTACTTTTACTTAAACTTGCTGGAGTCATGATTGAGAATGAAGAGTTGGATGCAACGAGCACCTGTGTACAGAATTTCTCGCTGGTCTAGCTGATCGGAAAAATCACTCAATAAGGTCTCTATTTCAGAACATTCGCTATGCCAATAGACTGGGTAATTAGAGCCAATATGTTCAACCAGAGAGGGGAAGGCCCAACCAGTGTGTTGGTTCCTCTTAGACATTTTATAGCTGAACAAATAGAATGAAATCAGATTGCTCAGCTTGAACACCCCCAAAGCCCCAATCTTTGAATTCATTCCACCGAGAGTCCCTGCAGAAAGGAGCAAATGTAAAAAAAACAGTTCTGGATACTTCTTGCAGCAATAGAGGTAATCATGGTCCAACCCTGGTCAAATCCATTGAACAGCACTGGAGGCATTGCACCCGCTTGATCCCCATACCCCTTGCCATCCCTAAGGCTCCGAGCCCTTTGCTCACCTGGGAAGTGAATCAATTACATTGAGAAAACATGAAGAAATGTAGAGCTCCTCTCCACTTTATCTACTTCATCCTAAAACTCACCAGGGTTGCACCATATTCCATGGATCTAATGACTTCCGAAACAGTCCGACAGTAACAATATATAGTCCACTGCAGCTCAACAACAACGCTTTTATTATTATTATTATTAGTAGGGTATTTATTGAGCGAGAACCTAGCTTCGGGAAGCACTGGAACGCTTTACTAACATAGGGGAAAGAACATGGAGAGGGCAGCAGAGAAACAAGGGAGTGGCAACTGATATCACTGCACCTTGCCCTTTGCGGCAGTCTTTTCCATGGGCCAGGGAAGGATGGGAGTTTGCTGCAGCAGTTCTGGCAAAGATGCTCCAGGGTCCTAGCACCGGTATCACTGGTAATGCCACTAACAACTCTGAGCCCAGAGCCCATATAGCTTATAAGCCACCCTAATGGGGTGTCTAAAAAGCGATATGTGGGTCCATGGATGGTGCTGGGTGAACTTCGATATCACAAATGGATTTCTGCCTGCTTTTGGGCACTTTTAAAAGAAAGCGATGGACAGATTTACGCCAAAACTACGGATTGTGAGTCAGATCGGACGTAAGATGCCTCCGAAGATTTGACACAAATCCATCCAGGTTAGGAAATACACTATTAAGCGTAGGTTTCTGAAAATGATAAGCTTTAATTTTTTTAATTTATTTTTCACGCAGCTTATTTAAGCAGTGAATCCTTCAAAAACTTTGAAAATTATGTTAGCTAAACTTGATATATTCACTTTATAAAGACAAACACATGAATTGCTATTTCCAGACATGCTCAAAAGGCTGGTAGGGCCAAAGCAAGTGAAGTTTATAACAGCCAACACACATAAACATCTACACCTAGCACACCCAAGATGGACTGCATGTACACCAAGGCCCAGATGACATGAGGTTTATCCCAGCCAATACACAGAGACAGCTGCAACCAGCACATCGAACATGCAAGAAGCAGCAGTAAAATCAGAGGGACAAAAGACATTCAGGGCTAAACTGTGCACTGCAGACAGTCATCCACATCGCCCAAAACACATACGGGGAAGAAACTAGACACCACACAACAATGTACCCAAACCAGTCCCCCTCCCAGCTAAAATGAGAAACACATGGAATGTCCTCTTTGAATTTATGAATGAAGGGTGACTTTGGGGATCGAACCGCAGTCAGGTTTGTAGGCCGGACACTTCACCACTGCACTATGTAACCTGATGAAAAATAACAAACTAAAGGTGAATTGTCCCATTTTGGTACTGCAAGTTCCAGGGAAACATTTGCATTGGTTCTTGGATTTTAAAACATGCACACCTCTTCTCCTTCTCTCATCTCTGACTGTCGGTCTGCTATCGAGGAGTGATGTGCGGCCAACAATCTCTGCCTTAATGCCAGTAAGACAGAGATTCTCCTCATCGTCACACCTGCACCCTCCTTTCCTGTAACTCTCTGGCTGGCCTTCCTTGGCCCTCTTCCTGCTCCAACCTGTGAGGCTAAGAACCTCAGGGTCATCTTCGACTCCACACTCTCTTTTTCTCCTCAGATCTCTGATGTCTCTAAGACGTCGAACTACCAACTGCACCTCCTCAGAGGTATTCTTCCTTTCCTCTCCTTCCCCGAGAAGCTCACTGTCTCTAGAGCTCTGGTTCTCTCCAGGCTGGCCTACTGCAACAGCCTCTTTCTAAATGTGTCTGCTTCTACTCTCCGCCCCTGCAACTCATTGAGAACAGGACTGCAAGACTTGTCTTTAGCCTCAAGCCCAGGGATCGTATCTCTCCAGCACTGAAATCTCTGCATTGGCTCACAGTGGCTGCAGGTATTAAGTTCAAGACCCTCTGCATTGTCCATAAGGCCTTCTGGAGCCTGGGTCCTCAATACCTCCAACTCTCTCTTCATAAATACCTTCCTAGTTGAGCTCTTTGCTCCTCCACCTCCAACTCCCTCAGGGTCAGTCGCTTCTCCAGGCAACGAGTTGGTGGTAGATCTATTTCATCGGCTGGGGCCTCCCTCTTGAATAGCCTCCCTGTCTCTCTGAAACTTGAGGAGAACCATCTCCGGTTCTTGAAGCACCTCAAGATCTTCCTCGTTGCTTCTACCTTCTCTCTTCCTCTCCCCTGCTGATTTCCTGTCTGATGCTACACTGGTCACCTGGCTACCCTCTGATTTTGGGACCATGTCCCTGCCCGCCCAGTTGGACACTTGCACTGCCTCCTGGCAACTCTTGCACTTGAGTCTATATCTGTAACCCTACAGTCCCCCTACCTGCACTTTTGGACACCTGCTGTCTGCACTTACTCTTGCACCAGCCACCTGCTGGCCACACTTGTTGTTATTGTTTTGATCCCATGTACAGCACTGCCTCCTCCACTTTCCCCTGGCACTTTTCCCCTCACCCTCCCCTGCACTTGTACAATCTCAATGTCACTTGGCCTAGTCTCTGTCCTCCCTCTGTTCCCCCTTCCTTGCCTCGTCACACCTTGAAACACTTCTGTATAGGCGCGTAACAAATGCCATATCATATCATATCACAGCTTTTAATGTTTTCAAAAACACTTTTAGAAGAAAATATCCTCTCTTGGATTTGTGTGTGTGTGTGTTCATTTTATGAAAGGCAAATGCCATTCGTCCTGTGCAATTTAGGTTGTTATGCAAAGCCAATTTAATGAAATGTGCATATTTCACCTTGATATGTTAATTCCTGGTGACGTCACATCTGATTGTGTATGTTAATGAGTCCCCCTCTTTAATTTGTAGGACTTGAACCCTGACTTGACCCCTGACCAAACACAACACAACACAGACACAAAATTATACACACAAAACAGCCATCCTGTTTGCAAAGGCAAAGGAATGCTTGTCAGAACAAAATCCATTAACATGACAACATGCAAACAAGGAATGTAACCAATCAAATGCTGATTTTGTGTGAACCTGCTCCTTCACAAACGTACTACTTAAATGATCCAATGGCAAATGAAATAAGATGGCTACCGCCAAACACATGTTAACATCACCCAACACACAGACACACACATGCACAAACACATACACATGCACACATACACCCAGGTTAGAAACTATAATACTTGCAACAACACAACTCCATAAACACATCCATCCTGTTCACACAGGCAAAGGAAATCTATAACATATGATAACAGTGCAAGCACGGAGTGCAAAGGCCAATTGTGCCTTCACAGCCTGGCATAAACCCGTCCAGCAAATCATGCTACTGAAACAGTCATGACCACAATGAAGCTCATGCCACTGTGACATAACTGAATGAAGAAGAACCAAAATAACACCCACAGTAACACATCCAGCCACAGGTGTCAGAACCACAAGAAGACACACGAAGTCGAGCAGAACATATATGTGTTGTTCATATCAGTGTAATACATGCTTCCTCAGGCCTACTATGCCACTGACAAAACTGCATGAATGGCCCACATCACACTTATATCTCAAATTTAAACGAATGTTTCACAGAATAGCAGCATCATTGTACAAACATCTTGTAGCCTCTACCCAAAACAACCCCAACTGTTTATACCCAATGACATGTCATCCTCACAGCCACTCCCCAGCACGCTGTCATGCCACACCCAAACCCATCTTTATCTAAATTGGAAAACACACCAAAAGACGCTTGATCGAAAAACACGAAATACGGATTCTGGAATGTTGGTGAACAAGGCAGCAGCTTAAACCAACTGCTCCTGCTCCCTCCCAGCCTATGGATAATAATAATATTGGAAATTGAGAAAAATGAATCCTGCGCTGATATTAAAGAAGAAGATTGAGATCCCTGACAACCCCAATTCCAAAAAAGCTAAACAAGGGGAGAAGATGGGTGAGAGTTCAGAGAATGGTGAAATGTATGCACTGCTTCTCCAGATTGCCCAGGATGTGAAGGAAATGAAGTTTACCCTCAGTGAATTGTCCTCTCAAGTCGGTCACCTGGAGAATAGAGTCACCAAAGTGGAAGCAGAAAATACAACCTTGGCCACGGAGGTTGCAGGGAGTTATAGGGCCTACAAGGAGTTGAGATATGAAGTTTCTGATTTGAAGAGGAGGAACCTGATGTTGGAGGCTGATCAAAGGAACTTGAACTTGCGCTTGCTGGGTGTGAGTGAAGACTCTGCTTTGGACAAAAACCTCGATCACAGAGTCAGAGGAGTACTGGAGGCAACTTTGGGTAACAACATCCTAAAAGAAATGGACATGGATTACTCCTTTAGAGCTGGTAAGCTTGTCCAGGCCGGAAAACCAAGACAGATCATCATGGTGATGTCCAGAGTGAGTGCAAAGGAAAGGATTTTAAAGGCTGCGAGAGAAAAAGGAAAACTTCTGCTAAATGGAGATCAATTGGCGATCTATCCAGATTTCCCTAAGGAAATATTGGAAATGAGGAATGCGTTCAAAAGTGCAAAAGCTTTGGCACAAGAAAAGGGGATTAAAACTCTGCTGGTGAAACCAGCGACACTGAAGATATTTTTTGGATCAGGTGTCAAAACCACAGAGGATCCAGTTGAAGCTGAAAAGTGGCTGAGGGCTGGGGGCTTAAACTTGGATAATAGTATTGCAGATTGATGTGATGCATGATGTATGAAGCTGTGAAGATGTAAGGTTACTTTTCTTTATTGATTCATTTTTTCCTGAATTTGTTAGATGGGAATTGGTTTGCTTAGGTATCAGAGCGTTATTAATGTTTCAAATATGCTGTAACGGTTTTTCGCTCGAGCGTAGGCTTGATGTGGGCTCGGATAATGGGTGCTTTACTCTACGGCAGTACGCGCTCTATAGATTTTTTATAGGTGATGGTGCTTGTTTTTGTTTGGACAGAGTGCGGGAGGTGTCGTGCTGTCCGGAAATGTCGGCCGTGCGACACCCTTCGGAGTCTTGCCGGCAGTGGTGTGTTGGATTGGTGGATGCGGGTGACCGGCCACTGTTGACGCACATTTGAGGTAAGGCGTAGTGGCGCGTTCTCCTTTGGGGCCGCAGCAGTCGTGTTCCGGGCAATGCGCCTTACTGCATGCTCAGGTGTTTGGGGGGCACAGTGGGTGTAGAGGCTGGGGTGCATGTGTTGTGGCTGAGGGGAGGGGAATGCTCTTTGCACGGCTTTATCCCGGACTGCTGTGGTACGTTGATCGCATTGTAATGTGTTTCCATAGCCAGAATTAGATGAAGGAATGCCACGTTTGCGAGTATGCTGCCCAATGCTAATCCCCTGCACATGTAACAGTTGTTCTTGTCCTGGTGGCACACCCCTGACCTGCTGAGTGGGGTATATTTGACATGTACTTGTACTGTAATAACGAAGCCAACTGTATGCCATTACCATCACTGCATAAAGAAGGTGAGAGTTGTCACTATTGGGTACCTGGGGTTCCACTGTAGTCTACACCTTTTACTTTGCATGGGTACGTTTCCTTTCGTGCTGTGAGAATGTAATAGTGCTGTCATCTAATGTGAACACTGACGAGGCCTATGGTTAAGATATGATTGTGCACCTCTGTCTACTTACCAAATCACAGACAGAATTTTCGATTAGGTTTTTTTTTTTTGCAGTAATGCTTACGTTGGAGAGGGTTTGATTCCATTCTCAAAGTGCAATGAGTGATGTGCCAACACGTTATATCTGGAGTGCCCAGTTATACAGTACATTTGGATTAACACGGTGGGGGTTGCAGTTTTGTGCCATGGAAGTCACATGGGGGAATGTAGTGTCCAGGAAATACCGGAGATTATGATTTTTATGCTTGGCAAGGTGAGTGGTAAGGCCACCGGGATGGTCATGGATTGGTGTGTGAATGCCATGGAAAAGTTTAATGCTGTATCTGGCTTCTAATCTCATTTGGTAGGGTGCAGGGACACAGGTATTTTGCAACTCTCTGTTCACTTGCTCACACTTTCTAGTGATGATTCACGCTCCATTGCTCAGCATGCCGGCATTAGTTGGGATTTGTGATGTTTACACTGATGGTTGTGACGGTAGGTGGATTAATGTGATTCGTTGATGGTTATAATAAGAGAATTCAGGTTTTGTCTAGCCATGTGATTGACACATGGTGTGGTATTTAGCGTTTTTGAGTAGGGGATGTTGCATCTATTCAGGAATGCTCTTATTTGTGCTTTCATTTGCTGGAGAGTTGTGGGAATTCCTTTAGACCAAATTGTATTTTCAACTTCATTTGAATTTGACCAAATGTGGTCTGTGACACCCCTTTTGGGCTTTCTATAGGCTGACCTAAGGGAGGGAGGGGGGTAGTCCCTTTCAGCGTGTAGCTGGAAGGGATGTTCTGGATGGTTGGGTGGTTCAAGCCCAGGAGTGTGTTTTTTTTATTTTTTATTTTATTTCTTTACTTGACTATAGGTTTAGGTAGTATTGTGTCTTGTGAATTCATTGCAAGGATTAGGAAACGGGATCTAACCATGTCTTACACTTATCAGAGGAATTTCAGAGTGGTATCTTGGAATGTGAATGGTGCACATTGTGCTGTCAAGAGGAAGGTGATTTTGAGTAAACTAGGGGAGATGGGGGTGGATGTCGCGATGCTTCAGGAGACTCATTTGTTAGATGCGGATATAGATAAGTGGAAAAAGGAGTGGGTTGGTGATGTTTATGGTTCATCGTTCACTACTGGTTCTAGGGGTGTGTGTATTCTTTTTAGGAAGAATCTCCAGATCACTGGGGTGAAGTGTGTGAAGGAAGGGGGTGGAAGGATAGTATGTGTCACTGCACATATTCAGGATGCTCAGTATTGTTTCTGCAATATATATGCTCCGAATGGGGGTGATGGTAGTTTTTTTGTAGCTTTAAAGCAAATGTTGCAGAATGTAAATGCGATTAATGTGATTTTGGGAGGGGACTTCAATGTGGTTTTAGAACCTGGACTTGATAAAAGTGTGGGGGGTGTGGACAATGCCAACGCTCTGAAAAGAACAGCATTAAAGAGACTAATTGATGAATGGAACCTCACAGATGTTTGGAGATTGCAAAACCCTTCTACGAGACAATATACTTTCTTCTCTGCAAGGCATAAAGCTTATTTGAGAATTGACCTCTTTATGACCTCTGGCCTCTGTACACAATCATTCCAAAGGGGTAACATCGGATCACTACTTGTTTCGGACCATGCTCCAATCTCTATAGACTTGCGATTGACCTTCCCGGTTCCTAGGTCTAACACCTGGCGGATGAATGTCTCCCTCTTGGACGACGATGAAATTGTGGACAAAATTGTTCAAGAAGCGAGATTCTTTATATCTGTGAATTGGACTGGTGAAGTCAGGGTGGAGTTTGTGTGGGAAGCCTTCAAATCATATATGCGAGGATTGTTGATTGGTTTGTCCAGCAAAAAGAAAAAAATGAGAGATGCAGAAGTGAAAAAGCTTATTGTGGACATTCAGGATCTTGAGAGAAATAATATGCAAAACTTTTCAGATGAGACTATTAAAATATTGAAGTAGAAAAGGAGACGATTGGAAGATTTGTATTCTTCGAAGGCTGAGTGGTTGCTTTTTAGAACCAAAAGCAACTACTATGAAAAAGGAGAAAAATGTGATCGACTTCTGGCACATCGGTTGAGGGTTATGGACAGTGGCAGATCTGTCAATGCAGTGGAAAGACACGATGGGTTGGTGACTTTTGATCCTGTGGAGATTAATGCAGCATTTCTGTCATATTATAAAACCCTGTACTCTTCAGAGATCAACTTATCTGAGCGTACAATTGGTCAATTCATTGATGACTGCCATCTGAAGAAAGTGAGTTTGGAATCCTTGGAGTGTATGGAAAGAGATTTGAACGTGGAGGATCTCAGGTTGGCTGCTTATGCTCTGAATTCTGGGAAGTGTCCAGGCCCGGATGGGCTACCAGCTGAACTTTTCAAAATTTTCCCAGAAGAGGTGTTTGCTTTGATGCTAGAGATGCTGCGCGCCTCTTTCAGGAATGGGTGCCTTCCAAGTTCAACAAGACATGCTTCAATCTCCGTTTTTCTGAAGGAGGGACGATCACCAGTGAAAACTGGCAGCTATAGGCCGATCAGTTTATTGAACACGGACAACAAGATTTTCGCCAAGGCGTTAGCTTTGAGGATTGAGAATGCGCTGATGGATATCATAGATGTAGGCCAATCTGGATTTGTAAAAGGCAGACATGTTTCAGAAAATGTGAGAAGATTGTTGCTGACACTGTATGAAAGCAAAGAACACCATAATGATGTGGTGACGTTGTCCTTGGATGCTGAGAAAGCTTTCGACCGTATTGAATGGACATATCTTTTAAGTACATTGAAAGGCTTTGGTTTTGGAGATACCATGATCGGACGGATAAGACTGCTATATTCCCGGCCGACTGCTTGTGTTCGGACTTATGGCATGGACTCGGGCATTTTTTAACTTGGGAGAGGGACGAGGCAAGGCTGTCCACTGTCGCCAATTCTGTTTGTGATCGCCATGGAATTGCTGGCTGTGAGGATAAGAGAAGAGGATAGAATTGAGGGCGTACGCTTTGGTGCAGCCTCCCAGAAAGTTTGGTTGTATGCGGATGACATGCTGGTGGTGGTTCAGAATGTGGAGAGCTCCATTCCTGTGCTGATGGATTTGATCGATGTGTTCAACAAGGTTTCTGGATACAAAATCAATTGGACCAAGTCGGAAGCGCTGCCGGCATCATCCACTTGCACTGTTTTGAAGATGCAGGGTTTTCCCTTTAAGTGGTGTCCGAATAAGATGAGATACCTTGGGATTTGGCTAACGAATGATGTCTCGAAAATAATGGATGTCAATATTACACATGTGATTCAATCTTTGGAGGTGGACCTGAAGAGATGGAATGCACTTAAATTGAGTCTCTGGGGGAGAGTGAATGCCATCAAAATGACATCAACACCGCGAATCAACTATGTGCTCAGTGTGCTTCCCCTGGACGTAAAGAAG
The DNA here is from genome assembly GCF_040938575.1 of Ambystoma mexicanum. Lineage (NCBI taxonomy): Eukaryota > Metazoa > Chordata > Amphibia > Caudata > Ambystomatidae > Ambystoma > Ambystoma mexicanum. Next base: position 643,626,694 of record NC_090924.1, on the reverse strand, counting down.
GGCCATTGGCGGAAAATTGAGAGTTTAATCCAGTCTTTTCTCTGGGAGAACAAACAGCCATGCCTCAGCTTGTGGAAATTGCAGCTGCCCCAAGACTGTGGAGGTTTGGGGGTTCCTGACTTTGAGAATTATCATTTGGCCTTTGGAGCCAGGCATCTGGTTCCATTTATTGAAGATTCGGAGGATGTTTGGACGCTGGCGGAATCAAGTAGTTCTTCTCCGTTGCCGCCTAGGGCCATACTGTCCACGGTGGATGGATCTGGTTATCGCTCATTTCCGCCGACAAGATTCCTGATAACTTGTTGGAGGGAACTATGGAAGAAAAGTAAGCGTAAGGTATGTGATAATGATTACATCCCTATCTGGTTGAATCCAGGTATTTTGCTGAATGGGAGGCCGCTATTGTGGTTGAACTGGCTCCTGAGTGGTGTACTGTGGTTGAGTGATCTGATGGAAGACGGCAAATGGATCAGCTATAGAAGACTTTCACAAATTAAAGATCTCAGAGACTGTACAATGGGTGAATACAGAAAATTGAGAGGTTTGCTGCGGAACCAGAGAACTGTTGATGGCGGTGGTTGGCAGTTATGGCAACCTGAATATAAGACATTAGGAGGTATGGCGTCCAAAGTATATAGAAATCTGAGCCAACAGTACACGCCAGCAGAGGGGTTGTTAACTAAGTGGTCTGAGGTCCTTGGCTCTGATATGACTGTGGAGAGGTGGAGGTTTCTTTGTAAAAACGTAACTCTGACATCCATTAATCTTGGAGAACAATGCCGCCAAATCAAAATTCTTAATAGAGTGTTTTGGACTCCCCAGAGACTTTATGCGAGAGGGATGATTGACTCAGAGTCCTGTTGGAGGTGTAAGCATGATGTCGGCTCCTTTGAACACTTGATCTGGGACTGTTATGAACTGAGGACATTTTGGAGGAGTGTCACTGAAAAGATTAATGAGGTTCTATTACTGCAAGACGATTTTGATTATAACACTATCATCTTGGGTGAGGATGATAAAGTGGAAGATCTCACTTATCCACAGAAATGCTGGTTTTTTAGGGCTAAAAATTCTGCGAAAAAAAATTGTTTTGAGAAAATGGAAATGTGATGAGAGACCGACCTGTTCAGAATGGGTGGAGGACTTGAGGCAAGTGGCCAGAATTGAGAAGGTTATCCTTCGCAGGAACAAAAAGTTGAAATTGTTTGATGATATGTGGGGTGGGTTTTTGGATGACATGTGATATAATAAGTTGGCCTGTTTTGCTTTTTAGATTCTGTGAAGGTTGGGGATGGATATGGGGTGTGGATTCTATGCAATGAGTTCTACGATTACAATGCTGATAAGTTTGTTGCTTGTATGTTTTCTATAAAATTCAATAAACTTAATAATAAAAAAAAAAAGAAAAACACGAAATACTCAAACCCAGCAATCACTCACTCAACCCCGCCCGTGCACATCATCTTGTAACAATATTCAATTTGCTAATGTGCAAATATAAAAACATATGTCAGAGTTGTTCCTGTGTGTTTATATGCTGTACAACTGTGACGGATGTCTTTTAATGTTGCGCAGTGGTAGATCCTCGCTTCAGCATGTGTTTAAGATGATGTTCAACTGTGATGTAAATTATGTCACACGTTAATAAATACATGCTTTCGTGTGTTGTTTCGTGTGTTGTTTTCATGCATATGCCTTGTAAAATCGCACATCTCCAAATCCATGTTTCGTGTGTTATGTAATGTGCTGTAAATCATAAGTACTTCATAATATGTGAAAAAGACCTATGTCAAAAGATTGCATAACAACAAGCTTAGATTTGCAACTGTGCAGTTTTAAAAAACATACACCACAATTGAACGTTGTATTAAATAAACCCACACCGGAATAAACAACACAGCGAAACATCAAATGCGCGTTTACCTAATATGTAATTGCAAAATTCATGCTTAAACAAAATAGTGCATAACCAAACATGATTTGCAACTTCACAGTTTATTTTTTTTTTTTTTAAAAAAACCATCACAGTGTACAGTGAATAGAAGTACCTACTGAAACATCACAACACTATATACTCAATTAGAGGAAAGCCTCATTGTCACCCCCAGCATTCCTGAACATTGCACCCAAATTGATCCCATAACTAAATTGGAAAACATGGCAACAGAAATATGACACAATCAAAGTGAATCCTTGAACCCAGAACGGACTCTTTCCACCCCACCCAAATGCAATATTCGATGTGCAACTGTCAATTATGTTTTTCAAAGTTGCATATTATCAAATCCATGTCTCAGCGTGGTGTCTAATATGTTGTACATCACGGGTACTTAAATGAATCTGCAAAACACGTATGTCACAGTTGTACAGCTTTTTAAAGAACACATTGAACTTTCAGTTTTTAGAAAAACAAACATCACAGTTGATCAATTTACCATACAATATAGCATATCGGTCTTGACACAACTGTTGATTCAAAATCATGCCAGTCGATCGCAGTATTAAAAAACAATCAAAACAGCACATATGGCATTTTAAAAGCTAGTTGTCAGAATAGAACACCTATCATAGCTCACCGACCAATTAAAAAACACACCAGAACTTCTCAAGTCCCTTACAGAAAAGGAGAATCCACAAACTCACCTGTGTGATCTTACATGAATTTCAAATATTACTACGATATCACGCATGAACCCCACAAAACACAGCACACTTAAAATAGTCAAGTTACAATCAACACAACCCTTTAACAAGTTCAAAGCAAACAAAAAAGACAATGGGCCTCCTTACAAGACTCGCGGTCTGGAAATAAGGGTGCCGTTAGCTGCGTATTGGCAGCCTGTCTGGACTGCCAGACAAGTATGCCTGTAGGGGGCGTTGCCAGGGGTACCAGCCCCTGCAGATGTGGTTTTCACAGAAGCACTGGTACCATTAGCAACAGTGCTTCCGTGTCCCCTATAGGACTTCAGGGAATAGTTACTTACACTTTCTGCCACCTGACATCCCGGGACGCTGGAACTTGTGGCCCGGTGGCACCGGGATATCAGGTGGCTGGACAGTGTTACGAGTTCAGTCACAACCCACCGGAAGCACCGGCGGCTTACCACCAAACTCGTAATGAGGCCCCATTATATCTAGCAAGAAATAATGTACACATGTATTAACATAAATGTCTTTACGGAAAGAAACTGTCAATTCTCTCTGGAAAAAATATACTTTTCACCAGAGGAAAAATAATGTCAGCCGTTCCTGCCCCTCAGCCCACATCTCTAAAGGCCAGCTCGCCACCCTTCAACTACAAACGCTTTGGCCAAAGAGCCTAATTAATAAAAATCACATTTAGATCATTAGCAAAACATACAACTGGCAAAACACACCAAACAAGAAAAGGAGCTGACCACTTGCATGGGAAAGGTCAGAAAAAAGGTTAAGGAGGTTCACAAGGATCTATGCCATTATTCCTGTAAGTCAAAAAGCAATATCACTGAAAAAGGTTGTCAAAATTATATTTCAATGACATGACATAAGTAGTATATTAGTAACCCACTGTCCACCTATTGAGCTTAGATGATTTTTAGTGAGTGGGTGGAGGGTGACTGCTTTTATTAGAAAGTAAGCAGGCATAACTTGTGGGGCCCCGACCAACATTATTCTTGCTCAGTTGGAGGCTCATCATACAAACCTTCACAGTCTTAACAAAATAAACAGCACATGAAATGTCTTAAATCACAAGAACTGAAGTTAGTAACTCAATCATGTGGCATTAGTAAATACAAATCAACAACTATTGTAAACATTCAACACCCTAATATAGCATCATTTTATATGTGTTCACTGCGTGAAGTCATCGCAAAAGCCACAGGGAAATGATATTTGTGTGGCAATGCTGTGGAATGATGATTGTGGAGAACAACTGATTGTTTCACTTTTCGTTAGATATGGTATCACCCATCGATACCAGGCGTTCATTCTAATGGGACATTCCTTAAACCAAGTGTTAAGGATGGAATATCTTAAAATGAGGTAAATGGGGGTGTTTATGTACTCCCTACACCTCAGGGTAATCTACTGCTATGACATAAAACCCTGAACCTAAATGTAAATGTATCTGTCCCTCTTGCAATGCCATCTTCTTATATCCAAGAGTTTCAAAAATAATCAACAGAAACGTCCACACCTAAACTTTATAAGTCCTTTAGCCTCCAAGCTAACTCTGTTCTATAACACAAGGAGTTCTCAAACGTTTGGTCACAAAATGTTTATAAGCTATTTTTCCGAAATCCTTCCCTATACAATATACAAAACATTTCTCTGGACTTTCCTGGGTACTTCATTTTTGGGATCATTAATAGTTATTTCTTCTGCAGGAATTCTGAGCAACACTCATTCAGTAAATCTCTGCACGACCATTGGTTCCTATATCTCCACCTTCTCAGGTCGCTCCATGACCTTGAACATTCTCAAATGTCTCCTAGACTTCTCTATTATCTTGGTTTCACTTATACTTCTCTATGGTCTCTCCATGAGCAATGTTCTCCCATATGTCTCTCAGGTCTCATCACAGCCTGCCTTTTTCTTGGATTTCTTTCAGCTTTCACTGAGATCTTAAAACAATTTTGCTTTCCCTTAGGTTATCCCATGTTTCCTTCCTGCTTCAGATCCCTATCGGGTCTCCGTATGACATGGGTTTCTCTCAAGTCTCACTGCAACCTGGCCTTCTCTCTGAATTCTCACAGGTTTTACAATTACCTGGCTCTCTTTGTGGCTTCTTTCAAGTCTCATCATGACCTGGCTCTCTCTTTCAGGTTTCTCTTAGATCTCACCACAACCAGGTTATCTCACAAATTTCTCTAAGGTAAATGGGAATAGATCCGAGCCCTGTGTACACACACAATAGCCGTTTGGCCACTCTAATCCCTGAATATAACACAGCTAGATGTACATTTTCCTCAATGGGGATATGATACTGGTGAGAACTGTTTTTGGTTAGCATGAATGGATTTGCCTTATGATATGATATGATAAGTCATTTATAATGCAGCTGTACAAAAGTGATTTTAGGCGCGACAAGACAAGGAAGGGGAGGGCAAAGGGGCACAAAACAAATGATCTTACTAGGCCTTGTATCATTCAGATCGTGCAAGGGGAAGTGAGAGGAGAAGTGCCAGGGGAAAGGAAGGGGAGAGTGCAATAAGCAAAGCTCAAGTAAGTGCTACAGGTGCCCGGCTCTAAGTAAGTGCATTGAGGCAGTGGGTTGCAAATACAGTTCCTAGTGCGCTGTCGGCGACGGAGGCAGTGAATGGGGCTACTGGTCGTGAAGGAGCCTAGTCCCCATAAGCTTCAGAGGGAGGCCGGGTAACCAGTTAGTGCAGCAGACAAGAACATCAGCAGAGGAGAGAGAGAGAGAAAGCAGAAGCGAGAAGGAAGGTCTTGAGTTGCTTCTGGAACCTGAGGTGATCCTGCTCAAGTGTGAGAGTGTCAGCCTGGCTGAATCAGGGGTTCCCTCCCGTGACTCCTCCTCACCTCTATCCTCTGAAGAGTTGTTCAGGGTCTCAGAAGTTTCTCCTCTCCGGTTCTTTTGGTCTGCTTTATCCTTCCTGTTCTTAACCTTCTTTTCGTGTAGGTAAGGACGGGCTCCTCCAGAGGCCTCCTTGGCAGGATGCAAATTCCTGACCAAAGGGGACCCTAGAGAGCCGGCCTCAAATGCAGGGAAAAATCTCTTGGCACAAAAAACCCTGCAGGAAGGTTGCATCTGATGGTATTCAGAGTACAACAATAGTCTGTGAGGCTGGGTGCGAAGCTAGGCTCGTATACCACACAAATGATGACGTACTTAGACTGCAGTGGACAGTGTTTTGCTCAGATGCGGGAGTCGAGGAAGATGAAAGGAAACTCCAACAGAAAGGAAATTAGCTTCCGATGTCTGGCACTGAAAATGTAGACAAAGCCACAGAAAGGAAGTAAACAGCGAAAAAGCCAGAGCGGCTCCAGGTCGTGCAGGAGCACAGAAAAGAAGAAAGAAGTACGGACTAGAGGAGAGATTCCATCTGGTCAGCTAGGAAAGGGGTAAACAAGGTAAGCGGCAAGCCGGTGAAGACAGACAAGACGTACCTGACGGAGGCGGGTACCGGCCGAGGAGGAGCCTCAGGTGAAATCACTAGTTGGAAGGATGAAGATCAGTGAAGGCAACAGACATACAGAGAGAAAGGTAGGTGAAGATAACCAAGGGCAATTCCAATGGAAGAGTAACTACAGGGGGTGCAGCAGCAGGGTACGAAGGAAGAAGGATACAACACACAGATCTGGAGACATGGCGTGTAGTTATAGTAACACCGTAATGCATTGGCAGCCATCTTGGTTGAGTACTAGACTGCATCTTCGGCGTACGTGGAGAGTGGAGTTAGAGTGAAGCCTTCCGTGACAGATGCAAGTGTTACAACCCATTCTCCAACAATGCCACAACGTCCAGGGTTGTTTCATGACAGAGAGAGGCAGAGAGGCTGTTTCACAAGGAGACACCAGCCAGGAGAAAGATCTACCCCTCACTCTCTGCCTGGAGAAGCGTCTCACCATCAGAGAGTTGGAGGTGGATGAGCGGAGGGCTCGGGAAGGAAAGTGCTTAGGAAGAGAGCGTTGGATGTATGCGGTCCCCAGCCCCAGAAAGCTTTGTGGACAATGCAGATGGTCTTCAACCTGATCCTTGCAACCACCGGGAGCCAGTGGAGAGATTTCAGGGCTGGAGAGATATGATCCCTGGGCTTTTGGCCAAGGACATGTTTTGCAGTCCTGTTCCGGATTAGTTGCAGAGGGCGAACAGTAGAAGCAGGAAGATTTAGAAAGAGGCTGTTGCAGTAGTCCAGCCTAGAGGGAACCAGCATTCTGAAGTAGGTGAGTTTCTGGGAGAAAGTGAGAAAAGGAAGAATACCTCTGAGGGGGTGCATCTGGTAGTGGGACTTCTTAGAGAGGTCTGTGATGTGAGGAGAGAAGGAGAGAGTGGAGTCGGAGATGACACCAAGGTTTTTTGCCTTGCAGGAAGGCACAGCTATAGAGCCCAAGAAGGGAGTGAACGAAGGAAAGCGGGAGCAGGGGTCCCAACGAGAAGGATCTCGGTCTTACTAGCATTAAGGCATAGATCGTTGGAGGAACATCATTCCTGAATCACGGATAGACACGCAGGAATGACTGAAAGATTAGGCAGAGGGGAGCCTGAAGGAGAGCTGTGTATTATCTGCATAACACTGAAAGTTAGGAGAGGTGCCAAGTAAAGGTTGAAGAGCCAGGGTGAGAGGTCAGAGCCCGGGGGAACACCACACGTGGAGATAGAGGTCGTGGAGAGAAAGGACCCCTGTTGGCCCTGGGAGAGTCGATCAGAGAGGAAGGAGGTCAACCAGGCTAGGGCCTGATCCGTGATGCCCAGATTGTCACAGAGACGATTGATCTGGATGGCATGGTTGACTGTGTCAAAACAGAGGAAAGGTCACAGAGGATGAGATCACAGAAGGAAGGCTAGACTCGAGATTAGAGAGCAGATCTTAACGGGTGTTCAGGGGAGCAGTTTCCATGCTTCTGGCTGCTATAAAGCCAGACTGGTGGTCACAGAGACAACCAACATATTCAGTATGGAGAGTAAGCAGGGAGATGGACCGCTTTTCCAGGAGTTTGCCCAGGAAAGGAGTTATAGAGATTGAGCGGTAGTTTCTGGAGAGGAAGGATCGGCCGAAGGCTACTTAAGGAGGGGTTGCACAAGGGAGTGCTTTAGGGTAGAGGGGAAAGTTCTAGTGGTAAAGAGCAATTGCAGAAATCAGCCAAGGCCTTGACAGCCACTTTCTCCTCCTCTGGTATTACATCTTTTAGGGCATCATACACAGCCTCGGAATGTTGCAACCAGGTGATTTTCATTGGCTCTTCTTGCCTGTTCAACTGGCGCTGAACTGAACAAAGCACACCCAGCACTACTCAACTCAGCAAACTCTCACTAAAAAACATGCCAAGCTCACTACCACCTCTTCATCAGTTGATTCATCCACCCCAGTAGCAACCACATAACATACAGTGATACTACTCACATCAACAACACACTACAAACCCCTAAAAGCTCCTTCAGGCACACCTATATGTATCACTGGGGCTATTGGAAATGTGCATTCTTAGGTGCAGCAGTATTCTGTAGTTCCACACAAAGAAGGGATACAAAGGACCACACTGATCATTTGCTTCTTAGGTTTTACCCATTTATAAAGATGCAATCACCATGGGTACAACCTGGGTACATCTTGTATACTCATCAACAGACAGAACAAACACAACAACTTTTACTTTAGTGATATGTTGGTTGATTCCACAAGGCATATTACACTAACCATTAACTTAACACTACCACCCCAGCATTCAAGTCTTGAAAAGAGTCAACAAATAAAATCATTTTTTTCCACACACTCCAAAAGAGGCCCACAAAATCCTGCCTCACCTCGTGTTGGTGAGCCTTATTCTCTACCAAGGATACAAGTGAGAATAGTGCAGAACTATTTGCAATATGGAATTTTCTGTTTACAGTGTCTAAAAACTGTTACTGTAGAAGGAGCAAATGCAGAGACACACCTACAGACACTGCAATCACATAACATGAAGCATAAGAAAGAGAATGAGTAGGAGAATTAATACAACTGACATGTCATATATAACTATATATTTAATACGATTGAACAATGGTAATGAAAATGCAGGATGCATATGTAATTCTATCTATACATACAGCTATATCTATCTTGTATTTATTTGAATTTATTTGAAGAACATGGAGGTACATTTTATCAGAAAATAACTTACAATAATACATTTACAGATGATATTATATGATTATATGATATGGTATTTATAACACACCTATACACAAGTGTTTCAAGGTGCGAGGAGGCATGGGAGGGGGAACAAAGGGAAGACAGGGACAACGATCTTACTAGGCCAGGTGACATTGAGATCGCACAAGTGCAGGGGAGCAGGATGAAAAAAGTGTGAGGGGGGAAGTGCAGTACATGGGATCAATCAATAAAAGAAGTGTTGCCAGCAGGTGGCAAGTGCAAGGGTAAGTGCAGACAGCAGGTGTGAAAGGGGTCCCTAGGGGACCCTGACGTCTATGGAAACAAGGCGAGTCACCACACACGATAGAGACACCAGACACGAGGTTGTATTCCCAAAGCTAGGGTTTTATTGCAAAGCAAAAGTCTCAGTTGGCCAACTCGGTCTCACGCCCCGCGACGTGTATCTCTAGACCTCGAGGGACGCGAGAGAGAGAATTACGTACATCAGTTACATATATACAAAATGCATATCAAACAATCAGCTATGACATGTTTAAAACCCCCCTTTATTGGGTTTCTTTGAACTTGGTGTGATGATGGACATCTCCGACCACTATGACACACTATGACACCTTCAAACATCTATTCTAGTAACAATTTGCAATATGTGAGTGCGAAGGCATCTTTCGGTTATTGAATAGAACACAGCGCTTCTGTTCTTGGAAGCGAACTACATACGGGGGGAGTTGCATTCTGGACCTTGCTATCTATCAGGTGCTATTCGTGTCCTGGGAGCCGACATGCTCCAGTGGGCTCAGCAAAGGGGGGGCATAAGAAAAGCATAATTCAAGCCTTTAGCGTTATTATTCTAACATATTCTACCATATAACGAGACTGGCTGGCAGCTGTGAAATGATTAAATACCCTGCAGCTCTGCTTCAAGGCTACATTCGGGAGGGAGCCGGGCATTCTTCCTGGCGCTGCCTACATTTGTGTTTCAGCAAACTCTTGTTATCCTCACGGCCCTGCGGCCTTGTCCTTTTCACATACAGACAACAATGTTTCACAGTCGAGCAGTGTAAGCGGAAAATATACTGCGAAGCAATAGGAACAGAAAGCAATGAGCAATGGTTAGAAAACAAAATGGCGATTCTTGTTACATCAAAATGGCCGATCATTGTCAAACGCGAAAACATATATTCTGTCATATCGTGCATGAGACGGTTGGCCCACGGCCACCAAAATGCGTTTGCGGTCTCAAAGTAGAGGTATCCGTATTTCTAGACTGACAAACCCTCCTTTGGCCACATGCCAAACGTTTAATCTATTTATTGAAACCTCAAGTGTTGATGAATCTGAAGTACTTATGTCTGAGTCTTGTATGCTATCGTGGACATCATTGTCTTCATCAATTTCTATTGCCATCAACTCTTTTACTGCTCTCCTCTCATTTGGGTCTGGGCTAGTTCGATCATGAGGTTGTTTTTTCTTTGTTATCATATGCATGCATCCTTCCGTACAGCCCTCAGTTACCTCAGCGCAAACTATGGGTAAACAATGTATACAACAACAGCACGTTAGGAATATTCTGAACACCACTACTAATATTGAGATCAACTTCCATCCCCAAGATCATAGTATTCCCCAAAACAAAGATCCTATTCCCCAGCTCCCTTCTCCAGTAGGGAGTTTAGAGCTTAGAACGTGCATTTTCTTTATTGCTTCAAAGATCGTGGGGGAATAGTCATCGACATAAACGCAACATGCTGATCCCACTATTTTGCAAATTCCCCCACGATCAACCAGGATTACATCGAGAGCCATTCTATTTTGCAGCATCATAAACCTTATTTCTCTTCCTTCCAACGTCATGTTAAATAATATATCTGTTGTTGTGTTTATTGTATTCTTTAGGATTCTGGACAGTTGCCTTATATTATAGGAGTTCACTATCTGTCCTAAGAATGGAATGAACGATTTCGCTACATCAGTTGCTATTAAAACACCTTTGTCAGTCCTTTTGACTCTAGTTCTGGATAATCTGACCATGGCTGCTGTTTCTAAGAGGAATACTCCTGGGAACAGTAGCTTTAGGTAACATGTACCTCCCCAGTTTCTGGGCAACCGAGGGTATGCTTTCTCTCCACATATAAAATAAACTGGATCACCTACTGTATTCATACAACCAGTATATATTCCGACTGAAAAAGATCCTTTCTTTTTTAGGCAAAAAGGGACAGTTCTTGGGCTATAATTCACTGTGTAAAATGGGGGAATCGCATCTTTGTTCCCTTCTATTCTTACACGAAACGTCATTACAGATGTTTTTTCTGGCAGGGACAATCTATCTCGTTTCTTTTGTCGTGTTCTCTTTCGTGTGCTTTTCCTCGTGGGCTCTGGGGCTATTACTTGTGCTTTATGGAAAATGGAACAACCCACAGGCTTCATTATTATCTCCTCAAACCCATTCATGTTGGTTCTGTCTAATTGACCCGTATTACTCTTATTCCACTTCCCATAGAACATTGCACCTAAAGATGCACTGCATGCAGAACTTAATGGTAATGGCTGCACATACCACCCTATTCCTTTCCCAGCATGCTGTGGTAAATGGGCACATACCCAGCAGTTTGTTTTCTTCAGGATTGCATGTGTCATGTTCATTATCAGAAGTAAGGTGTTATTCGTAAAAACTTCCCTGTGTTTTTCTACCATTGGGGGTAGGGTATAAGTGATCACCTGAACCGGGCTTTCAGTAGTGGATATATTAATTATTGGTAAAAACATTTCTAATGGGTGTATTGTTTCTACCCACCATAATATTAGGACTGTCGATATTGGTGCTACCATGCCCATAAAGCACATTATTATCGTTAGTGTCAGCATACAATTTGTTTTACCATGCGTTTTTCTTAAATTATAGTCTTTATAACTCACTCATTCTCAGCGGTGGTGGTGCAGGAGGAGGCTGGAACCGGTCCCGGCATGTTTTTCGTCGTCCTTCTTCTTCCTTATCACAGTTCGTTGTGGATATCTCTCTTCTTCGCATCTGCTCTGATGTCTATAAGTTCAATGGATTTCTCACAATTCAGTTTTGCCTGTCCTTTTTCTGGATTCGATCATTCGTTTTTAGGCGAGATCACTTGTCCCTTCTTATACTGCTCAGAGGACCTTTGATCAGTTATCGCCTCAGTATCATGTGCGCCCAGCTTGTCCGCTCTGGTTCCAGACACATGCACTGTTAATCAGTTATCTCACTTGCCATAGTACCATGTGCACCCAGCTTGTCCGCTCTGGTTCCGGACACATGTACTTTTTATGATCGCACCGAGGAGCCGCAAGTCTTGAATTGTCCAACTTGCACAATTCTCACACTTCTCTCCTCTACACCTCTGGTTCCTTCTCCGTCCATGAGCTGAACCAGAGGTTGATATAAACACCAAAACGACTGCGGATCACTTTGTCTCCCGAGGCCGCAGGTTGTATCGCCTTGCTCCTGGTATCGTATGATCTGTGAACAGTGCCGGTGTACTTCCAGATTCAGGCTTGAAGTCAGCCTGTGGCGCTACTGCAGGTGCTGTGTGCGCCGTGCCAATGATGCAGATCCGTTCTTTGGCGTGCTGGCAAGTGCTGGTGGGCGCCAAAGGGGTACACGATTTGGTTTTGCTGGTATCTGCAAGGCAGATTTCGCATCGGTCAGCAGTGATGTCGATTTTGCTGGGAAACGTTGGGGCACTCTTTGCCCTTCCCCCTCTTTGGCAATCGTCTCAGGCTTTGTTTCGAGTTTCACTTCTCGTTTTGGCAGATTAGGTGGCTGCTTACTGGCAACAATTTCTTTCGTTTCTGGGACCGCTGTCTCTTTCCGGTCATCAGTGTCAGGCAAGTCTTTCAGTGCAGTTGGAATCTTCTTGGCATGGGTGGCATGGATCCACGACTTCCTTCCATCCACCCGTATTGCCGTCTGCGTCGCCAAAAGTACTTGATGGGGCCCGCGCCACCTGGGTGCTAATGATGACTTTCTTTCAAAGTTTTTTAGCAGCACCCAGTCTCCTGGCTCCAGCGCGTGCCCCGGACCGGTGTATCTCACTGGTAATGCCTCCTGCACCTGCTGATGAATCAAACACAATTTCTGCATTAAAAGGCCACAATAAGTACTAAGCACAGGATGTTCTATCTCACTAAGTCGTTTTGGCTGAGGTGCGCACCAAACATTTGCCGGCCTCCCCATTACGATTTCGTACGGGGAGAGCCCAGTTTTAGCCTGTACAGACGTATGCATGCATAATAGTGCTATTGGTAATCCATCCACCCAACTCAACTTGCTTCCTGCACAAATCTTACTAATCTTTGCTTTAAGAATCCCGTTGTGCCTCTCCACAAGACCGGCAGAACTCGGATGCCTTGAACTATGGAATCTCTTATCAATCTGGAGACCAGCACATATCTGTAATACCACAGCACCCACAAAATGAGGTTCATTATCAGACCATAGGACTCAGGGCAAGCCAAATCTGGAAAAGTACTCCTTCAACATTACTTTTGCCGTACTCATTGCTGTGCAATCTTTCAAAGGATATGCCTCCACCCACTTACTGAATGCACAGATCACAGATCACCACCAAGACGTATTTCAAGTTTTGGCACCTCTCCATCTCTATGAAATCAAAATGAACTACCTCAAACGGCATGGAGGGCGGCCCAAAACTGCCTGTTGAAGTCACTGTTCCCTTTCCTACATTGTGTTGTAAACACGTGATACAGTTCTGCACCAACCTCTCTGCATTCTTTTTTATGTTTACATTCTGCCATACTGTAGAAAGGTGCTGTATTATTTTCTTGGCACAGATGTGCGTAGAGCTGTGGGCCATTGTGACCATTGCAGTCACATACGAATTTGGCAACATCCAGTTTCTAGTTACCTTGTCCATCCAACAACCCTCCAAATCCAACTCAGCAGATCCCTCTGCCCATCCCTGTATTTCATCGGCCGTAGCCTTGGCCTGCATTTCTTTGACAGTCGCAATTCCATCTTCTATCATACAGGGTACTTCCTCTGTCTGAACCGTCATCATCTTGGTATTCAAATCAGTGGCAGTTTGTTTCGAAATTCTAACTGCAAACGCGTTTCACTCTCCTACCTTGCATGTTACTTTTTTATGTGCCTCGCATTTCACTATTGCTAGGCGCTTTGGAAACGTGAGTGCAGAGAGCAATCGTACAATCAAAGGGCCATGTTGAATTCTGGCACCATGTGATGTCAGAAACTCTCTCTCAGCCCAGAGTCGACCAAAGTTATGAACCACTCCAAAAGCATACTGACTATCAGTATATATATTCACATTCAAATTTTCAGAAATCTCGCTGGCTCTGGTCAATGCTATTATTTCCGCGGCTTGTGCTGAATTATAGGGGATTCTTTTACTTTCTACAACACTCTCTAGGGTAGTGATAGAGTATGCGGCAGTTGTCGTGCCATCTTGTAATTTAAAACATGAGCCGTCACAAAATAACTCTCCATCCGGCTCTTTCTGTGGAACATCACTTAAATCAATTCTTCCCTTGTTTTCTTCCTCAGTGACCATTAAGCAATCGTGTGGGGGGGTGATTCATTCTTCCCAATTTCTGTTAAGGTCAGTGGCATTAATTCTGCAGGATTCAAAGCGCTACACCTCATAATTTGGATATGGGGTGCGAACAAGATAATCTCATATCTTGTCAATCTAGCAGTGGTGAGGTGTTGTGTCTGTGTCCTATTTAATAGAACGTTTATGGCATGTGGCACCATAAGAAATAAAGTGTGCCCCAATACCATCCCTTCCGTTTGTTTCACTGACGCAGCAGCCGCCGGGACAGATCGCAAACATCGTGGTAGAGCGCGCGCTACAGGGTCCAGCGCAGAAGAAAAATAGCCACACGGCCTATTTCTTCCACCTTGTTCCTGTGTCAAAACCGCCAATGCACATCGTTCACTTTCACACACAAATAGTCTAAAAAAATCTTCATAGTTCAGCGTACCCAAAACTGGAGCCGAGCATAATGCAGTTTTCAATCCATCAAATGCTTTCTGACATTCCTCATCCCATTGCAAAGGCATAACCGCATCTTTTATAGTTAAATTCACTAATGGTTTCACAATTAACGCAAAATTACCAATCCATTGTCGGCAATATGAAGCCATGCCTATTATGGCTCTAACTCCTTTTTGTGTCTTTGGAATAGGCATACAAGAAATACTTTCTCTGCGTTCTGGCGTTAGTCTGCCACCTCCTTTCGATTATACTGAAATTTCTTCAAACTAGCTTTATGGCCATGTGCCGCTAGGTGTGACAGTAGTAATACAGTGCTTTCTTTACAAATCTCCTCTGTGTCTGCAGCTAGCAATAGATCGTCTATGTATTGCAAAAGTACACAACCCATGGGTAATTCCAGCATGTCTAGCTGTTCTTTTAATGCTCTACTGTAAATACTTGGACTTTCCGTGTAACCTTGCGGAATCCGCGTTAATGTAAATGATCATCCTCCTAATGTGAACGCGAACAAATATCTACTGTCCTTGTCCACTGGAATACTAAAGAATGCGTTTTTCAAATCTACTACACTAAAATATTCTGCTAAAACAGGTATCATTGTCAATATTGTAGTGACGTCAGACACTAGAGGAAATTGCGGATCTACTACCTTATTCAATGCGCGTAGATCAATTATGAAACAGTATGGTACCTCATTACCTCCTTTTTTATAAACCGGAAGAATCGGGCTGTTGCATGTACTGCCTGTGATTTCCTCGATTATCCCTAATTTCAACAAATCAGTAATAATACTCTTCAATCCTTTCTCACCTTCAACCGAAATTTTGCATTGGGGTATTCGTGGTAGGGTAACACCTTCTTTCAAAATAATCTTTACTGGCTCTATCTTTAAACATCCCACATCATTGTCATGCATTGCCCATATACAGGTTGGTACTTTACTTAGTTCCCCTGGTAATGCTTCAGACATGAATTCTGACACAGGGGCATTGTGTGGCCATATCGTTAGAAACACTCCGTCTGCCGTGCAATGTATAACAGAACCTAGTTTTTTCAACAAGTTTAATCCCAACAAATTTTCTCCACAATTATTTTCTGTTAGAAGGAAAGGACAATGTTCAGTAAATGGTCCTATGGTAACTGGGACTGGTTTGGACACTGGGTTTATGACTGGAGTACCTGCGAACCGTACGGAAATATTCTTTTGCCCTGACAGTGGTATATCCGGAACCAAGTGATGGTCTATTGAACACTTCTGTGCTCCTGTATCTACAAGAAAGCGGTGCTCCTCATTCCTGACTCTCATTTCTACATAGGGTCCTCTTTGATTCACGGGAATAGACACTGGTTCCGACCCCTGTCCTGGGCTGTCCCATTGGGGAAATAACACATTGTCCGATGTGTAATCATTACTATTACTGTAATACGTGTTTGGCTGTGTATCGAAAACATTTCCACTCTTCCCTCTATTTCCCCCACTCTGATTTCCATATTGTTGATTTTGCTGTCCCTGACTCTGGTTTGGGGCATTTTGGTTTTGGCCTTGGTTTTGATTACCTCTGTTATTATGATGCTGCTGCATACTATTCCTATTTGGTCCATTCGCTCCTGGGTGTCCTCTATGCTGTCTCCTCTGACCAGACCAATTTCTATTCTGTAGATGCGGGCAATGCGCTCGCCAATGTCCTTCCTCTTTACAATATGCACACTGATTCTGTCCCACTGTTCCCCCATGCATATTCAAACTACTCCTTCCTTGTGCGTTCCCTCGCCCTCTATTATGTCCTACTACTTGCTGCAATAGTACCTGTGTTCTAATTAGACATTCTTTCAAGTCTGCCCCCACCTGTTTTAGCAATGATAATTCGTTCACCATCTCCTTCTGCCCCGGCGATGGTAACTGCTACCGTTTATTATGCGACCCCTTTTCCCCCTTCCCAGGTCTCCCGACTTCCCTACTCCTGTATGCAGGTGTAGTAACCACTTTGACAGGTGCAGTAAATGTTTCGTCATAATCATTATCTAATTCATCTCTAAGCGCAAAAAGTCTATACACATGTTCTCTCATTTCTTCATCCCTCTCACTACAGTGTGCTAATGCATTCAAATCTAACAATCGCTGCGGTGGTAATTTCCCAATTAGCTGTTTCCATTTCTCCATCAAATATTCACCCATGCATTCCAACACTAACTGTCTTTCGTTGCTTCTATGGAAGTCATATATCGAAGCCAATGTTGCCGTCCCATCATTCGCGTCTATATACATCTCTGCCTGTTGCTGCAATTCCACCTTCCTTTCTTTGCTGATTGCGCTGCGGGTTACCCTCGTGCACCCCTGTTGGTCAGTCCCGCCTCTTGCCCCCGCAGTTTCAACTTCAACCCCGGGAGGAACGGACGGTACTGAGTCATTGTCTAAGGCGGGAGGTGCGGATGTGACAATGGGAACGGGGAGTGGCTGTTGTGGGCCTGGTTGGCTAATAGGAAGTGTTATGTGCGCGGTCTGTGATTGTGGGAGCGCTTGAGCTACCGGAGGGGGAGCTTGAGCTACGGGTGGGGTCTGGGCAATAGCTACTGACGTGTCTGGTCTTACTTCTGATCTTGGGCCTTGTTTTGTATGGGTCAATATATTTTCTATCAATTCATCTGCTATGTGTAATTCTCGTTGTGGGTATATCTTTTCTATAATCAACTGGTCACGCCTACCTGCCCTTCTTAGACTCTCAGTCCACTCCTCCTCTTTTTCTTCCGCTACCTCACCTTTTGATTTATGCCTGCGCGCATGCTTTGCTCTGTTTTTAAATCGGAGCATTGCGTCCTTTCTCCAGTCTTTAACAGTCTTAAATGCTGCAGGACGTGCTTTCTATCTTATCAACACCCTTTCCAGGTTATCTATCCTCGCTATCTCAAAACTACCATTAATCGGCCACTGATGGTCTTGTTGCTTTCTGGTTTGCCTATGCCAAGTCTCACAAAATATTATCGCACCCACTCCATACTTCACATACATCTCATACACCGGCGTTCCCCCAGGTGGTGCAATTTGGCCATCTTCCAAAGATTGTCTACCACAGCGGAAAAACCCTGCTAGGGTGGACAATACCCCAGGCATGTTTCAACCTTCCCACTGGTTAATCAACCTTACCTAGGGCGTTTGATTTTGCAAAGTCAACTCTCAACCAATATCAGGATGCTTTGAATCGGGGAATGACTCACCTGATAAATCAAGTCGTCTGTATACTGACGCACCAAAGGATGTCGTGTCTGCGTTTCTTGGCTTCCGTCTCGTTTCGGGACCCTCGCCTCCTTGTTCTCTAGCCAGGCACGTCAATCAGGGATCAGATGTGTGCAGATCTGCAAAGGAGTCTCTCATCACTTTTACAGGGCGCCCCGAACACCTCTTGATCCACCGAACACCGCTCGTTCGTCCCATCCTCGTCGTTCTCTGCCTTTCTCAATTACAACGTTACGCGATGGAACAAGTGGGGGAGGGTCCCTATTCGAGCGCCATCTTGAAAGAGGCCCCTAGGGGACCCTGACTTCTATGGAAACAAGGCAAGTCACCGCACACGATAGAGACGCCAGACACGAGGTTGTATTCCCAAAGCTAGGGTTTTATTGCAAAGCAAAAGTCTCAGTTGGCCAACTCGGTCTCACGCCCCGCGACGTGTATCTCTAGACCTCGAGGGACGCAAGAGAGTGAATTACGTACATCAGTTACATATATACAAAATGCATATCAAACAATCAGCTATGACATGTTTAACACCCCCCTTTATTGGGTTTCTTTGAACTTGGTGTGATGATGGACATCTCCGACCACTATGACACACTATGACACCTTCAAACATCTATTCTAGTAACAATTTGCAATTTGTGAGTGCGAAGGCATCTTTCGGTTATTGAATAGAACACGGCGCTTCTGTTCTTGGAAGCGAACTACATACGGGGGGGAGTTGCATTCCGGACCTTGCTATCTATCAGGTGCTAGTCGCGTCCTGGGAGCCGACATGCTCTAGTGGGCTCAGCAAAGGGTGGGTCGTAAGAAAAGCATAATTCAAGCCTTTAGCGGTATTATTCTAACATATTCTACCAAATAACGAGACTGGCTGGCAGCTGTGAAATGATTAAATACCCTGCAGCTCTGCTTCAAGGCTACATTCGGGAGGGAGCCGGGCATTCTTCCTGGCACTGCCTACGTTTGTGTTTCAGCGAACTCTTGTTATCCTCACGGCCCTGCGGCCTTGTCCTTTTCACATACAGACAACAATGTTTCACAGTCGAGCAGTGTAAGCGGAAAATATACTGCGAAGCAATAGGAGCAGAAAGCAATGAGCAATGGTTAGAAAACATAATGGCGATTCTTGTTACATCAAAATGGCCGATCATTGGCAAACTCGAAAACCTATATTCTGTCATATCGTGCATGAGACGGTTGGCCCACAGCCACCAAAATGCGTTTGCGGTCTCAAAGTAGAGGTATCCGTATTTCTAGACTGACAAGTGTCCAAAGTACAGGTAGGGGGGCTGTAGGGTTACAGGTACAGACCCAAGTGCAGGTGTTGCCGGGGGGCAGTGCAGGTGAGCAACTGGCGGGGAGGAAACTTGGGCCTGAGATCAGAGGGTAGCCAGGTGACCAGTGCAGTTTCAGCTTCAGCCAGGAATTCAGCAGGGGAGAGGAAGAGAGAAGGCAAAAGCGAAGAGGAAAGTCTTGAGGTGCTTCCGGAAGCAGAGATGGTTCTCCTCAAGTTTCAAAGAGGCAGGGAGGCTGTTCCAGAAGTAGGCCCCAGCCGAAGAAAGAGATCTACCTCCAACTCTTTGCTTGGAGAAACGACTTACCCTGAGGGAGTTGGAGGCGGAGGAGCGAAGAGCTTGAGTAGGAAGATATTTACGAAGAGAGAGTTGGAGGTATTGAGGCCCCAGAAGGACTTGGGGACAATGCAGAGGGTCTTGAACTTTATCCTCACAGCCACTGAGAGCCAGTGCAGCAATTTCAGTGCTGGAGAGATACCATCCCTGGGCTTGAGGCCAAGGACACGCCTTGCAGTCCTGTTCTAGATGAGTTGCAGAGGGTGAAGAGTAGAAGCAGGCTGTTGAGTATTCCTGCCTAGATCAAACCAGAGCTCTAGAGACAGTGAGCTTTGAGGGGAAGGAGAGGAAAGGAAGAATACCTCTGAGGAGGTGCATTTGGTAGTGTGACCTCTTAGGGATGTCAGAGATGTGAGGAGAAAAGGAGAGTGTGGAGCTGAATATGACCCTGAGGTTCTTAGCCTCAAAGGTGGGAGCAGGAAGAGGGCCATGGGTGACTGGCCAGAGCATGAGTGACAGGAAAGGACAGAACAGGTGTGCCGATGAGGAGAATCTCTGTCTTACAGGCATTAAAGCAAAGATCATTGGCGGGACACCACTCATTGATAGCAGACAGACAGTCAGAGATGATAGAAGGAGAAGAGATGGCAGAAGGGAGCCTGAAAACGAACTGAGTGTCATCTGCATAGCACTGAAAGTTGTGGCAGGGACACAATGCGATGGGCAAGAGGTACCAGGTATTGGTTGAACAGCCAGGGAGAGAAGTTAGACCCCTGGGGAACACCACAGGAAGAGAGAGAGATAGAGGAGAGGAAGGACCCTAGTTGGACCGTGGAGGGTCGATCAGAGAGGAATGAGGTCAGCCAGGCCAGGGCCTGAACAATGATACCCAGGTTATCATGGAGCCGGTTGAGCAGGATGGCATGGTTGACTGTGTCAAAGGCAGAAGAGAGATCAAGTAATATGAGGACAGAGGGGGTATTAAAATCAGGGTTGGAGAGCACGTCTTCACGGATGTTCAGGAGAGCAGTTTCCATGCTTCTGGCTGCTCTGAAGCCAGACTGATGGTCGTGGAGACAACCAACAGATTCAGCATGAAGATTAAGCTGGGAGATTGCCAGATCATCCAGAAGTTTGCCCAAGAAAGGAGTGATGGAGATCGGGTGATAGTTAGCCGGGCAGGAGAGGTTGGCTGAGGATTTCTTGAGAAGAAGGTGCACGAGAGAGTGCTTCAGGGGGGACGCAAAGGCTCCAGTGGTGAAGGAGGGGTTCCAGGAGTCAGCCAGGGCAGGAGCAAGGGTGCCAAAGTGGACCGTGATGGTTTTGGAAGAACAGGAGAGAACCTGTTTTGATGAAACTTTCATAGATCAAACTTGTCTAGAAACCTTGTCAGGGGGAGAACAGAGGAAAGGCAGAGAAGGAGGGAGGAGAGGTGGCCACAGGGGGCCCAAGGAAGAGCTGAGAGGAGAGGATGAGAGAGAGGGCAGGATGTCCTGAGTTTTAGAGATGAAATGAGAATCCAGGGCCATGTAGAGGGCGTGGGAGCAGACAGGAGAGGTAGCGACTGCAGCAGGATTGGCCAGCTCCTTGCAGATTGTAAAGAGTTCGGCCGAGTTGTTGGATGCTGCAGATATGCAGGTTTGGATGTGGACTCTCTTCTTGGTGAAGACAGAGGGCCGTTATTGCCTTTGGAGCAGGCGGCAGGCAAGTTTGTCAGAGGATGCACAGGAAGCATGCCATTTCCTCTCAGTCACCCTGCACTTGCGTTTAAGGGTGACGAGGTCTGAGTCGTACCAGGAGTTGCACTTGGCTTTAGGCTTCAAGTGGATCCTCATGACAGGGGCAAGCACATCAAGAAGATCAGAGATAGCAGAGTGGAGCATGGAAAGGGCTGTGGCAAGATGTGAGTTAGCAAGAGGAGGAGAAGTGAGTGAGAAAGTGGTGGCAAAAGCCTCAACTGTCACACACTTCGTAGGTTGGATAACCAAGAGGGAGGTGGCAGTTCTGGAGTTGGCTTGGCCTGAGGGGATGGTACATGCGTTCCCAGGAAGGGTCTCTGGACAATAGCACGAAGATGAGAACAAGTGGTGAGCCACTTATACTAGGGAAAGTCAAAACAAATATATGTATACGTATAGGTACATGGGTACCTCTATTTGGAGTTATAATGAACATAGATTGCTTAAAAGATAATATTAACCTAATGGGCCAGTGCTTCAAATTAAAAATGTTGTTCTATATAAATATACAAAGAGTCAGGCGATCCCGAGCACGAAGCCACGATGCACGACGCCATGCAGCGGGAACCCGAAACAAGGTATGAGTGCTGCCTGGGTCCATGAGAGGGGCTGAGAACCGAACAAGGGGAGGCTGAGGACGGTTGGGTACCCAATAAGAACTGAAGCTGATAATATATGGGTCAAGGACCCTAAGAGAAATATAAGGACACAGGCATATGCCAAAGCAGTAGACACCTGGCAGAGGAGTACACCAAGTGTCCCAGAAGATCAATACAAAAGAGTCTGGGACCCAAGCAAACGAAAGAGGCAAAGCCAAGATAAACAGGTCAGAGAGCCAAAATCAATACATGGGCAAAATCGACATAAGAGGGTCTGGAACCATGAGAATATCAGAAGGAGAGAGAATCAAGGCTATGCTTGGCAAGAACAAAGATCCAGAGAGACATAAAGAGATAACAAATGCACTGTTAAAGCTAGAAGAAACCTTACAAAGTATCCTATGTGGAAGAGTATCTGGCAGGAGAGTAAACAAGATCTCTTCAGTTGGACATTGAGAAAAGCCGGGGTAGAGAACCTGCAAAAGCAACATGTAATGGAGTGGCAAGGGAACTATTATCAGTCCCCCCGTTTATATGCAAGAGGAACTGGGCCCTTGAAACCCTCTGCCCCAAGAACGGAAGACCCAGCCATAGGACAAAGTTCAATGTCTTCATTAACAATTCAAATGACAGAGATTGCAACATGACCAACGCAAAAATCTCCAAGTGCTCTCACTATCCAGGCACCTGTCATTCCGTTTTGTTAACCTTTGATGTCACAAAAACTAAGTTACATCCCAGAAACGAAACAGGGGAAGGGATTGGTTAATGAGGCAAACTATGTATGCATTCCATAAGGGATTTGCATGATCATCGGGTAAGCCATATCTGGTGGCTCCTCCTGAGACCACCTCTATGTGTCACAAATACAAAGTTAGAGGCTGGTATAATGGTGATTGGCCGGTGCAATATAGTGTATGCTCATTGTGGAAGGTGTAAGAGATTGGGCAGAAAGAGTGTTCTCAGCCTTGGAGGTTTGGACAGTTACCAGGACAAGTGCAACTATCAAAGGTAGTGGAAATGACTCTGAAGGTGCTGCATGTTCCCAACAAGTTACCATCTACAATCCCCTAGGCCCTGGGACAGAACATTCAGCTTTGAATCTGTATTACTTTTAGATCTTCCTGCCTGTGGTTCGATGGGAACAGGCATCTCCATCTATCACGAATAAATAGGCTCTGTCTTTTAGATTCAGGTCACATGTGTAGGGCCCACCAAATGGAGCTCTCTTGCTTGCAATTGTGAGGATTTTTGGCTTGTATTTGTCCTTGCAGGTGTCCTATCTCTCCTAACAGGGGAAGGTATTGGTAAGTGAGGTGAACTATGTATGCATTCCATAAGGTATTAAAATGATCATTGGGTAAGCTATATCTGGTCGCTCCTACTGAGACCACCTCTATGTGTTATGAATACAAGTTACAGGCTAGTATAAAGGTGATTGGCCGGTGCAACATAGTGAATGCTTTTTGTGGAAAGTGGTTAGGGATTGGGCAGAGAGGGTCTTTTCAGCCTTTTAGGTTTGGACAGTTACCAGGACAAGTGCAACTATCGAAGGTAGTTGAAACGACCTTGATGATGCTGCATGTTCCCAATAAGTTACCATTTCCGATCTCTTAGGCCCTGAGACAGAACATTCAGCTTTGAACCTCTATTATTTTTGCATATTCCTGCCTGTGGTTCAATTGAAACAGCCTTCTCCATCTGTCTCGGGTAAATAGATTCTGTCTGGTAGATTCAGGTCAGATGTGTAGGGACCACGAAATGGAGCTCTCTTACTTGCAATTGGGAGGATTTTTATCTTGTATTCCTCGCGGGTGTCCTATCTCTCCTGTTAACTTGAAACCTTCCTTCCCCACTTGTACTTGGCTAGACTGTGCACTGTGTTTGCGTAGGAAGCCTGGTTTGCATGCTTCAGCAGGATCAGCCTGTCAGCCTTTCCCTGTATTCTGGAGTGGGTAACACTATTCCCATTCACTACAATGTACCTATGACTTCCATCTTTATTCACAAGGCCGCCCATGTTAGTTGCGATTAAGCATCGAAATGCAGTTCGTTTGTATCCTTATGCGTCTTGCTGTTTCTGCATAGCGAAATGTATACAAGTGACAGTCCTCTGACTATGTGAGTCATAAGCATTTGCTTCGTGTCTATCAGCAACAAAGCTAAGGGCCTGGTTCATCAAACGTTTTCCTATGGGATTGCGCCATTATAAAACACTTCCATGAATCAGGCCCTTAATGTCTGCGTAACTTCGTGCAGGGATGTCTATGTCGTGGCATCATCAGTGTTCTCCGAGGTTGTGGTTAGTCGACTTGTTCAATTTATGACAGCTATATCTCTTCAAAACTATCATCCAGGTATGATCTGAATGGTTGAGTAAGTGAGTAGCGCGTCTTACACCTGTGACTCATCAATGATGGGGAGGGAGGTGTCATGACCCACCTCAATCAACCATTGCTGCAAGCCACTTCTACGAATACCTGGAGACTGCCTTGGCGTTTGTCACAGTGCCAATACCAAACAAACTACGTTTTCTGGTATTCCCGAGCTTGGGGTGGTCACATGACTTGCACGCAACATGCCTCTTCTTTTCCCCATTGTGTGGCTATTTGTACAGGAGGAAAATGCTACCCAAGTGCTCCTTAACCATTGTATTTCGTCTTTGAGTTAAGTCGAGCTTGGATTCTATTGCATTCCTGGTATCCTGACCTTGGACTTTTCCTCGACTACTGATTTCTGCTTGTTCCGATTCTGTTTCTCGATGCCCTGCTCCTCCCCCATGCTGCTTTTCCTTGTTACCGACCTTTGGCTTCCCCCCCCCCGATGCTGCTTTTGCCTTGCCCCATATTGGACCTCTGTATTTCCTGGATACATCCATCCAGCTCCAGGTGCTGACGCCACGTGCTGGGATACATCCGTTCTGCTCTGTGTGCTGACGCCACGCGTTGGCATTGTACTCTACCCGCGGGATACAGTTCTACTGTATTGGTCGCAGACTCCTCTTTAACTGTATTTCTGTTATTTTTCTTCCACACCGAATCCCACAAGGAACGCTCTGCTGTTGGTCCCTTGCATAATCATATTTCATCCTACACCTCAGTGAGCCCTGGGCGCTCTGCTGATTGACATTTTGGTCACTTGTGGTCTGCTCCTTTAGGTGGATTTCTTTGGGACGCTCTGCTGCTTTAGGTGGATTTCTTTGGGACACTCTGCTGCTTCATCTTGGATTATATTTATTTTGGACATTGTTAGATGTGCCCTTGTGCCGTTCGGGTTAGGTGGTTGGGATTTACACTCCTTGGATCATCTTGGACCTTTCTCACTCATTTGCAGCACCACTCCTGAGGTCAAGTAGATTCTTCGCTTTACCACTGATCACAGCAGGTAAGAGTGGGATTGCTGAGGGAGGTGCAGCGGGGATTCGCTATTCAGTGGATGTACATTGAACTTGTAACCTTTTTCCTTTAGCTCTATTGCTGCTCCTGACTTTTCACTCAAGCCCCTGGCCTGTCAGGTGTTTTCTTTTTTACAGGCAGCGCTCTTGGGGGGAAAGTTTTACTGTCTACGGTCTACTATGAACAGCTGAACATTCTGGGAGTGAATAATCTCTTAGTAGTAGTACGCCTTTGCTGCCTTCACTAGGTCACGACAGGAGGAAGGGCCCAGACACGATGTACACCTCTAGTTGCTCTGTCACCGGGTTGACAGT
The DNA here is from genome assembly GCF_040938575.1 of Ambystoma mexicanum. Classification (NCBI taxonomy): domain Eukaryota; kingdom Metazoa; phylum Chordata; class Amphibia; order Caudata; family Ambystomatidae; genus Ambystoma; species Ambystoma mexicanum. The sequence continues at coordinate 643,601,014 of NC_090924.1, read as the reverse complement.
GGGATGGTTGTAACAAGGGCAACGTTTGAGTCCACCTCTTCAAACACATCACGGTCAGGGACCCATATAAAGAGCAAAGAAACACATAGTGACAGGTAGTGCACCATACTTGGCGCTACAGTTTTGAGTTTGAGGAAGAAACAAGGGGTAGAGAGTTTCCCTCTTGATATAAAAAAAATATATTTTGTGATGAAGAGGTCTACAGTTAAGCCTGGCAGGATAATGAACCAGGCTTAACACTACATTTGGGGAGGAACAGGGGAAGAGACCGCCGCTCCAATAGCTAGTTTAAGGGATGGAAATACGTTTGGACACAGGACGGTGGACAGTAAACTTTTTACGGACATCCTCACCGAGTCCTTAGTATTTGTTTTGAGACTTGGAAACCCCCTCATTGTAATAGGGCTAGGTAGGTGTTCCCTTATTTTCTTTTGAATAAAAGTATTTGCCAACACGCATACCACCACTGTGTCAGAATCGTACTTTTGCACCCTTACACTGGCTATACACAGGCAGAGTAAATTCTTTTCATCCATATACATGATAACAAAAGCATACCCGTTCATAATAGGACATGCTAAAATAAAAAGTATACAATTACACAGGAGGATGAAACTCTGCTTTAGTGCAAAATACACCCTAAGCCAACAACATTCCACATACAAGATATGACAAATTAGAAAACAAATGTCCCTCACTCTAGTCCTAAAGCAACTATTGAATCTTGTTCCACTTGTAGGTAGCAAAGATTCACAGCCACACTCCAGTTGCAGTCATCAAGGCGCGCATTATTCTCGCAAAACCACCAAAAGAAAATAAACAAAAACAAAAATATGACATGTAAAGTTCAGTTCAAAATTTAAATCGTTCAAACATTGTTTAGACCATAACTTCCCACATTTGGTCAAATAAACAAGCTTGGTAACATCGGACAATGAATGGCTATACAAAGATTTTCTAACAAAATGCAACTCTCCCCAGAAAACAAAACATACTATTCACCTCAATAAAGGCATTGCTCAATTCATACCACAACACGCGATTCCCTAGAAATTTGCAGAAAGGTAGATAAAAAATGTCAGGCAACAAAATGGGCTACAGAAAATGTCAAAAAGAAAATACTCCAATGTTTTCAAAATGCTACCACCCAAAGAACAAAATACATGCCAAAATACATGCTCCACAAAATGGTGTGCCTGAGTAAGGACCAACAAGAGTGGAGAATGTGGCAGACACTCATTGGTGTCCCTTAGAGATAGACTTAAGAGACACTTAAACTATTATCTTTTATCAAAACATTGAATACATATGCATGCTTTTGCATAATCAAATAGCGTCTTCTTATGTTTAATAAAGCATCATCACCACAAGGGAAAATATCAAACAAAACATAAACATTATATTTCACCTCAGAACATGCAGACTTTAAAAACATGCAGCATTTTCTAACTAATTCATTGTCATAATCTTCAGTTCATAGCTTTGGTTGGACCTACCTCGCAAGACGCAGCTGTGAAAGTCTATGCAAATTAAACCAAGATAGCACAGGGAAGATAGCACAGGGGGAACGTGCTCGCCTTGGAAGCAAGGCAACACGGAACAACAGAGGTTCGATCCCTGGGTCTGCGCTTAGAAACCTCTGGGTAATAAGTGTGTTATAAATAACCTATTATATCATGTCATAATATATTCAAATTTAAAACAGATGAAAATAATCTTGACTGTGCCACAATGTGATTCCATTAAGTGTTGAAAAAACAGGTGAAATAGTGACTACCATGTAATAATATACACAAACCTGAATAATTCTAACTTTCCTATGCTTCATTGAAGAGCAACCTTACCAGACTCCTGTCACCTACCAATTACTTTTAGTTACACCTAAAAGAAGTACCAGAAAAATAGGTTTCATGAAATCTCCAAAACAATTTCGAAAACTACCAAATGATGCTTCTTGTGCACTCTGTAATTAAAATGCAATTTAAAAACAGTCTACACAAATCACCACTTACTGTTACGGAAGGATCAGTAGAAGACAGAGGAGGCGTCCATAAGGTTGAACATGTCAAAAAGGAGGGTGAGGGTAATGCTTATAGAGTCTAGGATTTTCAATTCAAACACAACAGTGATAGCTATTCTTAAAGGTGCCTGCATGTGATTACTCAAAATGTTGCAAAATGCCTATTTAAACAGACACGGGTACCCTTTTGTACAGTCCCAGGAATATAGAGCCTGGTTTTCTTTTTGGTTCAACTCACAGTTCATGGTTGTAGTGACCAACCGTTTCTTTGCTTTACTCACCATTTTAGGGCTATAGCCCTCAGCTCACTGCTTCTACAAGCAGGTACTCCTCAGCCCCAGGATTTAGGGTACAGGTCAGACTCAGGTATGGTCAACCTCTGGCTCTGGGTCACCCTCCTGGACCAATTGCAATACATTTGACATGCTACTACTCAGAAGAATTTCTTGCCATTGCTTAAGGATTTTGTCAGGCTTTAATAGAATTCACCGCCATTGACTGACCTGGCCCAACGTTTTCTCTTCTCACTTTCAGTATTCGATCTTGCTCAAATGTGAGCTATGGCCCTCAATGGGTCTCTGTATCTTCTCCTTCTCTGTGACTGTGCCATGCCAATGTATGAGATGTATCCCTTAGAAGGTCCTTGGCTTCACCTCTGTCTTGGGATCTGGTCTCCACCAGTGTCTGAGATCTACCCTTCAGAAGTCTCTGGGCTTTCTCTGCTCATCTGTTTGTATCTTTGGCCAGTAGAGCTGAGATATCACCCATGACAGGCTCTATATCTTCTCTCCGTCTTTGTCTCTGGACCCTGACAGGATGTGAGATATAGCTCATAGAAGGCTTACAGTTCTTTCCCTTGCATTTAGATTTCTGGTTTCTCCCAGGGTCTGGTTCTTTTCCAGATGCTGACCCTCTCCCAGTATTTTACTTTTCCATATGTTGTGGCTACCTCCCAGATCCAGAGGCTCTCCCTGAGTTTGGTTCTCTCTCAGAGTCCATCTCTTTCTGCTTCGCCCTATTCCCCAGTTGGTAGCTTTGTCTGTGACACTCCCTGAAGGGTCATGTGACCTTTTAAATGGAGATTGATGACGTTGAGAGTTCAATATACCCCTTAGCTGATTGTTCCACATCTTCTCTGAAACCCTAATCTCTACTTGGTTATTTAGCTTGTTTTATGTGGCTTTCATGGGTGTTTTGCTTGATTTCTGAAGGTTGTCCCCATGCTCCTAAAACCCCATGCTGACTAGTCATTTTATTAAACAAGATGTTGCATAAAAGCTACCAAAGTTATAAACGTTCCTGTCACCATTGTTCAGCCAGGCAGAAGGGCTCTTTCCTGGATGCAGCTCTGGCATGGGAACCATAGTCTCAATAAGGATTCAGGTAAGTCAAGCTCAACTTCAAACAGTGCTGATGAGATTCCCAATAGCTGAGGAGGGAGCAGGATACCTTGTCTCTCTATCACTACATGCACTATTGCTCTTTGTATTTAGAGCTGTTGTGTACTGCCAGGGTGGTGTCTCAACTGGGGTTATGTAAATATTATGGTTAAAACAGGTGAAGGTGCTAAATTGGCATGCACTGCCAGTGAAAAACATTAGCATTGTGCTCCCATCTAGATGTTAATTTTGAGGTAGCTGTGTGAAGGCAATAGTACGACTTCGGGAGCTATAATGGTGCCAAGGTCTGCCTGGAAAAAGTGTAGTATGGGAGTGAACAATTGCCCTACCCTATTCTATGGGATGTTTGTTCGGGAACAAAGCTATGTCTTCCCTAGACCTTCTCACCCCACACTGCAAAATAGGGGATAAACATCACTAGACTCCGGGTCTGTGAAACTTGATGACCTGAAACAGATATAAGGGCTCCAGGAAATCTTCTACTGACATCCATCAGGCAGTACGTTACATGCTGGATCAGCATACCTGGTAGCCAGAGCCTCTTGGAGTGCCAACAGAGGGTCTTACAATGTTCCTTTGTCACACTATGCTTCACTCCCATTCAACTTTGAGCAAATCCTGGCCTACAGACTCACAAAATACTGTTGCTAATAGGTCATACATGAGACAATTCAGTCAAATGTTATTGGACAGCAGTAAACAGCAATTGATCCGACTGGTCAAATAGCATACTCGTAAATACCAATTAAACAGCAAATGCCACTTTGAAAGCAAAAAAACAAAGCACTACAGCTATGCCTACTACAAACTTGCCACACTCTCAAACTGATCAATGTTCTACTGAATAACCACAAACCAAAAAGCACTGACAGTTCCATAGTTTGCACATTCAATCTAAATTAATCAACAAATGAAAAAAATAAAAAAACAGATTATGCACAGTCAAACGTAAGACAGAAGCATGTTGTTTTTATATGTGAAAGACAATATAATAATAAAAAATAAAAGAATAATTGATACAGCAAAGACATATATAACAGTTACAATTCTTTGAGCTCAGGTCAGAACAAATAAAGATGATATCAAAAAAGGAAGATTCAAAAAGAAGACCCTACCCGTAGGAAGGTGAACGAAATTGCACCCAAAAAGACAGAGCCGAACCAAATACCAAGAACAGAGAATTGTAGTGAAAAGAAGGAGAATCCAATATAACAAACAACATAAAAGAGTTTAACACCTCAAGCCACATTTGTCTGTTGGCTTGCAAAAAAGAGCTCTTGTTTGATTATAGAGCACCAGACAAAACTCGGGGTGAACCCAAGATTATGGATCAACAAACCCATTCAGTAGGTAGGGAAAAGGTGGCCAACCCAAGTTTTGGCTATACAGGGTCAATACAATTTCAAGGGCCCAGCCTTCATCAGGGCAGAAGAATGCAAGCACACAGCGGGCAGAGGAAGGGATTGCACAACTATTCCAGCAGTAAAATTGGAGATCACGTGGATATATCACTGGCAAGCAGGCAAGGTTTTTTTTTTCAGGGAAACCCGTTCCCACACTCACGGCCCCACAGCGGCCCCAGCAGAGTCTTCAAACAATCAAAGTTAGAAAGAGGATCACGTAGCCCAAGGTGACGCTATCTGCTGAGGCAGCATAAGTTAAACAAAGCTGTCAATCATCGAGGCTCCAAGCGTGATAACCACAGCATTACTCTTTTTCTACATGTTGGAAATTGTGCAGGCCATCTTTGCCTTGAGACAGAAGCTAGCGGTGGGGAATTATTCTGCGATAATTACCTTCTTCCTCTCAATAAATCACAAGTAGCACAATATGTCTTCTCAGTTGTCTGCCTCTAAGGTACCCCTCATTAATTATACAGTTAAATCAGTGTCACTGATTTTTGTGTGAGTGGGAATGAGATGTGCCTGCTGCCATACAGTATACTTGTCCCTGTACACCGTATATCACGAGAGAGAACCCAGTACATCACCACAGACTCCTGTGGGATGCAACTCCCAAGCGGTAACATCCAGCAAGAATCCAGTGTATATCTCCACAGATTCCTAGGAAGATGCAAAACTGGGTCTTAATGGGGCCCAGGAGACACCAAACATTGATAAATAGACCTACCCCCACAGAGAGCCCAATACACATCAAGAACGTGTAATGTGCATACCTCCAGAGGGCCAAGCTCACAAACCCAGATAGAGCCCTTCCATTTCCCATAGAGACCCATTCAGATTGTTTATAGTCCTGTACATTCATAGAGTCCTCTTGCAAATGCAAACAGCGAGCCATGAGTGCATCTACACAGAGACACCTGTGAACATTCACACAGAGGACCAAGGACATTCCAATTCCAACAAAGGTATTTGCACACTTCTTCCAAGAGCACAGTGCACTGGAGATTCCCACCACCTTTTTACCTCTGAGATAGATCTTAGTTCATTGGACAGTTAACCCATGTTGGTATTTGTTTACTCCCTCTCCTGCTACTGATTCTGGCGACAGTTCCTTTGGAGATACCCCCAAAAGCTATTACCTTTACCTCACACAGTATGCATGTAGTAACTTGAAGTGTACACATGAGAGTGAGTCATGGTGACCCATTCCTGATTCCGGATTTCATGAGGATTGGACAGTAATATCTGCGGTGATTACCACATGTGGAAATTACTGCAGGTCTGAATGCTTTTGTGTAGTGGTGATTGCCTCCACACAAAAGCGGGCACATTTGAGTAGTTTGACATCCGAAACATGGAATTTAATTGAGTGATAAAACTTCCAGTATTCCAAAATGCTGACTGATTCACTGCTACAGCTTAAAACCTGAAGTCAGGGAAAGCAATTGCAGTACAGTTCTTCAACACTTGCTTTGCAGGTAAAACACGTACATCAGTGAGGGATTGGGGTAGTGTGTGTGTGTATGATAATGTTTGTGGCGTGCAAGGGTGAATTGAGAGTGTGTACCGGGCAGGGATGGTGGGATGGTAAGAGCAGAAGCTGCATGTCTGGGGGTGAGAAGGGCCCACTTTGAGGGAAAAGGAGCTTGGACCATTTGAAAAAAAGTGCAATGCCCCCGTGAAACAGGACCAGTATATAGGGGTAGGCATGGTTGGGCTTGTTTAGAGGGGGCATTGGGCTAGTGTGAAAGAATGCCATCTACAAAGTTGTACAATCTTGAGCTTTTTTATTATTCCTATAAGAAATGATGGTGGTTTAGAACGTGGTTTCTACTACAAATGCTCTATACTGAAAAGTGTTTTCCCATGCCTATACTTTGCTTGAGCCTTTCTGGTGGCCTGACACACGAACAGCTGCAATGTGATTTGGCCACGTCAGCCACAGTGTAACATGCACCTTCGTACCAAAAAAGCCTGCTGCAGCAAAAATGAATTCCAGCAGCCATGGGCTGCCTTTAAAAGTATTGTCACACATGCATTGTGCACGCATACAAATATTGGCACGCATACATGTATTGGCCTAAAACTACTGGAACACATGTTTCTGCTCACAAAGCTTTGGCCAGCAATAAATATAAACCATCATCTGTTTTGATGTAGTAGCAGATGAGGAGATACAGTTAAATACACCAAACCCCAATCTGATATAATGTATTGTTTCCACTCTGTTCCCTTTCTCGGGATACTCTTTGTCTTTGCTGGGAAGCTTTGAAACCACTAGTCGTGGGGTGAGAGGTGGGAGCTTCAAAGGGGCCTCTGCAATACGATGGGTAAGTCAAGCCTGGGAGATAATTACGAGAGTCCCTTTGATCTAAGGAAGACAAGTGTGGCTAGAGAGGCCATTCACACTGTGGAGGAGATGAGCAATCTTGAATTTCTCAGGCAACCACTTCCTTCCTGAGACTACCCCTAACTTCCTGCAGACATGGCACTCTCTGAGCTGGCATGACAAGGAATAACCCTTGTTACAACAGCATTAATGCCCATTACTAAACACTTTCAATGGAGAAACCTGCTGCGCAAAAGTGCTACAAATGATATATGATATGATATGGCATTTATAACACGCCTATAACCAAGTGTTTCAAGGCGCAACTAAGGGGGGTGGGGTGAATCATCTTTAGGAATCATCTGGAATAACCTTCGTGAAGAGTCATCTTGGAACCATTTTGAAGAAGATTTTGCTGGAGCGTTATTGGGATAAAGGCTATCCAAAGTCTGTATCCATTGAGGGAAAGACAAGGATTTCCGAAGGGGATGCAGAACCTCTCCCTACCTGCTTCAGTGAATTGACATGCTAGGGAAAGCTTGACTACTACTGGACACTGGTACACCTGCCTGCTTAGGTGGCAAGCCCTGCAAGTGCCTGCGGCAAACTTCCTGGCTGGGAAGGGCAGAAGATGGACTCATACTTCCTCTGGGACCTGGTGACGAGTCCCACAGCACCCTAAGGAATAAAATATGCTGCCTTTGTCTCTCTTTGTCATTTCAGGCTGCTTTGAGCTGCTGAAAGCTCTTCGAGCACCTTCCAGGTACTTCAATGACACAGCAGAGCTGCCTTTGACTCTCACTCAACTTTGGGCTGTTATGAGCAGTTTGGAGCTTCTCTGACCACCCATTACCACCTAATACAAGCTTCTTTGACCCACAGGCCACTGCTGCATGTCACACTGCACCGCTTTGTTGAATCAGCGTGCTGCTGAAGCTGAATCTCTGCTTTCTTCAGATCTAGACCACATTGAGCCTAGCAGCTAGACCATGTTAAACATCACCTGGCTGTCCCAAGCTTCTCTGAGCCACATGCCATTGCTGCTTGTTGAATCACACTGTGTTGTTGTATGCCATCGACCTAGCTCCCTAACTGTAAACATTCTCGAATCACTGGAAAGTGTTCAGACTCCTGACTCAATGGTGTTGACACCCGAAAAAAGATAAGAAGGTATATGTAAGAAGTTCTGTCCTCCTGGCGTTGTTCCGTGGGTTCTAGAGACATTTAAGACTCCACATTATGCCTCAAAGACATATTCTTGAACTTGTTTGACTTTTCAACAAGACTATTTCCCGGCAGACACTGTTCTTCAATACCCAAAGTCCCACTTTCTCTCAAAGCCTGCATTCTCGAAGCTTCTCAATACAGGGATGGGCTGTTAGTGTTTTAATAGTTTGTATAGCATTCTAGTTCAAATAAAGCCTTATGTTCACATAGCCTTAATTGGACATTTCTTTTAATTTGGTACTAAATGTACTGTTGTTGCTTGGATGCTTCCATGCTGGCTCACACCCTCTTGAAGAGTATATAGCCTATCCTCTGCCTATGCTACCAAAAGAGGTACCTTTTTGATTGAGATCACTGCTGTTCTAGTAGTACCGTGGGGCTGATTCGGTGTTTAGAGAGCACTGCTCATCCCTATACTCTTACAGAGCTGTTGTCAATTCATAAAAGCTTGTTCTGGGCATAGGAAGAAGACACAGGCACAGACATTGTGAAAGCAATGATACAAAAGCATGTTGGCATATGCAGGCATGCAGCAGAAGGGTACACTAAATACCTATAAATGCCCTTGCAGTGCCTCACAGAGAGCCTTGAGCACATTCTACAGGGAAACCTGTATACTTCCGCACAGATGCCATACATTTCCTGCCCCCAAGAGCACTTTGTACCCACAATAGAGAGCATGGTGCTTCCAAGGTTTCCTCTATTACTAGTGTTCCCCTGGGGTTAATCTTAGCTCATTGCACTGATATTTTTAGATTTACAGTCCGACTTACAAAACAAAGAATGTGTACTGCTTGTATTGTGTGTGTTTGGACAGAGACTATGTACTATATGCCATTAATGCTGTGCACACCAACAAAATCGTTTTAAAATCACCACAGATGTACAGGCACACCCGGAGGCAGTGCATAGCTACAACGCCCTCTACATACCCATAAAAATGCATGCAGAATCTTACAGAGATATCTGAAAATGACAATCCCTGGATAGATCAGCAACAAATACCTATGCATATCCCCACATAGCCGTCCCCATTGCCAGGGAGTCATATGCATCTCTACAAAGAACCCTGCACAGCCTCACACAGTCCATTGCACCTCCTCCCAGAGCCTGTGAATAGCCTAATGGAGGGAGCTGAACAGACCCACAGAACCATGTGCACATCATGTATGTATGTATGTATGTATGGGATTTATGGAGCGCAAACCTAGGTAGAAAGCATCTGAGCACTGTAGAAGGAAAGAGGAGAATACAGAGGGAGGAACAGGGAGGGGAGTGGGATAGGAGCGATGAGCAGAAGCACTGGCAGCAAGTCCACAGGGGACAATTCCTTGCCGTCAAAGTAATCATCAGTTTCCTCCTGGCTGCCCCACCCCCAGCGGTTCAGTAACCCCATTTAGTGTAGGATATTTCTGTTACGATGCAGAATGCAGGCTCCCCCCCCCCTTAGTTGTCACGCTTACTTGTTCCGCAGATATGCATTTTCAACTTGCTTATGTCATGGAATTACATACAATTCCTGCCTATGGTGTGGGCTGATCCCATTAACTCCAATGGGAGGGACATTGGAAGGGGACGCTCCAGTTTGCACCCAGGCCAAACTCATTCTTTTACCTGTTACCCTTATACTGCACTCTCATGACAAGTGTGCGCGTTGCTTGTGTGTCCCTACTATATATGCGTAGCCTTTCCTTTTAGCACACAGCTGTTTCTGGGGGTGAACACGGTGCACTCATGCGCATGCGCATATCCTCGGCTTCTATATGCATATGCCATCATACTGTGATAAATATTTGGCGCTCATTTTATTTGTTTTTAGAGCAATACAACAGATAGTTGTGTAACGTTTTTATTTTTATGTTTTCATTATGTGAGAATGTGTCTTTTTATATTCATATATCCGTTTAATCTGAAATAAACTTGAATTAGTTGATTGTAGACTAGTAATGGCATGTGTTTGCGCTTAGCAATGTTTACTAATGTGAATTGAAGAGAACTTTGCAGTTTCAGTCTGCCCCCGGGGAACATAATTCAAATAAAAGATGTCCCTTTCCTCTCCACTCTCCAAATGTTTTGGACTTCCACGCCCATCATCTCTCCCCAGAATATTCTATTGGGAGAACTGATGGAAATTATGGCTCAAAAAGCTTCAAACCCTGCCTCCTCAGCTTTGGTATGCATATAGTAAGTACAGTATTTGTATTAAGCACTAATCCCAATGGCCACACAAACCGCAACTCACAGTACTGCACTGCAGATAAAAGACGCCAGCCCCAATGCTGGTTACCCACACCCTGTACAGCGGTCTGCAGCTCGCCAGCTAGGTCTGGGCTTTAAACAATACAATAAATGAAAATAAATACATAAATGTTTGTGCCTATAAGCACTGCCTACCTGATGCAATGTGTCTGTGACCAGGGCCAGGGCATGAAGGTGTGGGTGCTTGATATGACATGATGGGTTATTTATAACGCACTTAATCCCTTTGCATTGACCCCCTGAGAAAGGAAGGTACTTCCTTTCTATAATGTACATTTATTTTTTTGGTTTCTTGGGATGCCCTCCTTAAATATATTACCCTCCAACGCAGCTCCCCCACTACCTGCTAATGAAAATATGCACCAGCATGTTCTTGAAGTCTGTCTTTGATTAAGCATTATACATGCTCCCTTTCTCTCCTATACATCTTACTGTTTATTTGCATTATTAGTCTCAACAACAAATCGTTGCTGTGCTATATGGAGTATAGGATAACGTTATAGTGCATCCGTGTGTAAATTGCATCACTATTGCTTTACTAAGTCTCTGAAACCCTCCAGGTCATTGTATTTTGGCAGAGTACTATATTTAGGATAGAGTTTGTCACGGTTTTATTACAGGACACACTCCCGCCAGGGACTCCTTCCCCGACAATGAATGTGGCGCACAATAAAGCACATTTTATTTTTAATAAACCAGAGGTTCTTTTGTTTGAGTAGGCTTCCGACCCGTCTCGCACCCAACCTTCACAAACACCCCATGTCACAACGGACTTGGAACCAGGCCGGTGGGTATCAATATCAATAAAATATTTGTTAATTTATTGTTTAATGAAAAAGAAAAATCAAACAATTTTACAACAGCCACCAATGTTGTGGCAACACAAATGCAATGATTCCTACAGAACAATTGGTTCAGAAATCCTAACACAGTTCACACAGATCTTTAATGGCAAAACAGGAAAAAAATGTGAATCAACTGATAGCACTAAGGTTTGGCCCTCCTCCCTGCCACACTCACCCCCAAACATCAGCTACTTAATTCCTTTGAATGGAAAGCAATGGCAAGGAGCAAGGATAGAAAGAGAAAATCAGATTTGGAATAAAGCCCACCACCCCAAGATGGGAAGCCAGAAAAAAAAGTGAAAACCCATTTTTGGAGCAAAACGGCAGAATCAGATTTGGATTATTACTCGCATGGTTACTCACAACTGCAGTGGGACCGAATAAAGGGAAATTCGTGTTGCTACACTTGAGGAGATAGGGAAGCTTAGACACTACTAATCAGTACACAGAACAACGTGGAAAGGAGGTAAGAAAATCGATTTTGGGGAGAAAGCAAATGCAGAAGAAAAAATACAAACGGCAAATGGAAATTCGTTTTCCACAGGATTTGCAATGACAGGTAGCTAAGGAAAGGGGCTTAGCTTTCAAAATCGGCAATCGGTTTTCAAGGACAGAAACACATAACAGACAGACTTGTGTGCAACAGGGATTGCTCTCAATGGGACTACGGTTTAGAGTTTTCAATTGGACAGATGCAAATTAGGAGTTTGTGGGGTAATGCACGCAATACAGGGGCAAATTCGGTTTTTATTTACACAGAGACTGATTCTGTTGAGGCTATACTTTAATGACTATAGTTATTGAAGAAAGATACTAGGCACAAGGGGGTAAATTTTGAATTTTAACCAACTCGTACCATAAATTCCAATGGGAAATTAATTGATTTACTTCAAAATAATGCTAAGGATCTATACAGACAACTGAGAGATTTATCAAAGGAATACGCCGACATGAACAGGCTATAACAGATTCTGCTATGGGAAGGTGAATGAATTATACTCGCAAATTGGGACTTTCAATGGGATTTCAATGGGGTTTCAATGGGATGCAATGTTACAAAAGGAGTGGGGTATGCCATTTGGGGCTGGGGTTATTTGCTACTTACGAAGTAAGCCTTGGTTTGGGATTCTGGACAGCCAGCTGGATCTCAGGACTCTCTGGACAGCTAGGGCGAGGGGTCTGGTCTCTGCACTCTCCTGGATGGGATTCTGGAAAGCGAGCTGGATCTCAGGATGCTCTGGACAGCTAGGCAAGGGTCTGGTCTCCGCACTCTCTTGGATTGGATCAGCTACCTCCTCTCCATCCTCCTTCTCCTGTCTCCCCTGATTCTTGTGTGTGTTTTCTCTGTCTAGTACAGTCCCCCCTTATATAGCCCAAATTACATCATTCATTTTTCAATATAGGGGAAGTTCTCTATAATTACTCCTACCCTGGGATAGGACAGCCTACCATTCTGCTGTCCACATCCTGGTATCATTGGTAAAAGGGAGGGAGCACCATCTGTCTGTTTGGCATTTATTACAGTTCTTTGTTTCTCAGGTCAACTTTTTTAGAAAAACTGAGTTATGTTTCCTAACTTCATATTTATACTAGCCACTGCTATAAGAAATAGATATGCGGTTTAAGTTAATCCTAGGGAATTAGGTAAACCGATCACCAACTTCGTGCAAGGTAGCATGGCCCTTTGATGCATGTTTGTCCTTTTCCTAAAATATATAACAGTTGTAACTCTGCAAATGATTAAGCATGTTCATAATCTCATTCTCCACCTTTCCATCATATCTCATGCTTGTCACATTTTTAAATCATCCAGAAACAAGTCTTTGCTGGCCATTTCAGTACACAGAGTCCTAGGAAGATGCACTTAGTCTCTAAACAACCGCCTGGAAATCACATGGAAAAATTGCAGAAAATGAAATTATTTCTTATTCTTAGTGCTGCGAAAAATGCCTAAAATTAATCAATCCTTTAATGTCAATTTGGAGGATCTGTCACATATAGGGGGGCGGTGCTTCATTCCCCACATCCAAATGTCATCCCCTGGCTCAGCATGCAACAAAAGACTTTTATTACACCATTTGAAGTTTGTCCATTTGTCCTTGGTACTGGGGGCAGGAGGAACTCACACTTCTTGGTCAAGCTCTAGCCACACTTGCTTTCTTTGTCCTCCCTGCTAGTACTGCCTTCCAGTCTGGAAAAGCAGGGAATTATAACGCCCTCAGCCACATCACATGTCATTGTGGAATAGTTCACTTATAGGTGTGACTTCCAGTGGGAGGCAAGGCTTTCCATTTAGAAGTTTCCTGCCTGAACCCAAAAAAAACTGGTTTTACTGGTATTCTGAGCCTCTTCCAAGGTGATTGAAGTCTTGTGGGGACAAACATAATGTACATTGCTTAGCCAACCCCCCATCCACAACATATTTCACTGACATTTTTGTGCGAGCAAAGCTATCCTTTCACAGCGGCTTTTAAAAGTAATTTCTCTTATTTTCTTTCACACGTGTGCAAGCTGTTTTTCATCTAACGTTTGAAATGTTGTTCTGTAGGTCCTGGGCTTCTTTAATTTGTTCTTTTCGAGTGGGTTTGCATTTTCTGTTGCTCCAGTGACACGGAGGGGTAGGCCCCCTTTGATTTGACATGGAATAAAAGGAAAAGCCAAGCTGTTTTTTTTTCATTTGTAGTGTTTTAGAGGGCAGCGGTTCCCATGAAAGGGAAAACAACAATGTAGAAATCCTTGCCCCTCATGTGAATCAACAGTAAGACAAGGCCATTTTAGATGTAATGTATAACTTTTTTGTATTCAGATGAAAGAAAAGCAAATGCAGGGCCGTTTTGAATGCAGTGCGTAACTTCTTGTTATTCAGATACAAGAACAACTAATATAGGGCCGTTTTTGAATGCAGGGCATAACTTCTTATTATTCAGATGAAAGAAAAGCACATGCAGAGCCGTTTTGAATGCAGTGCATAACTTCTTGTGATTCAGATGCAAGAAAAGCAAGCACAGAGCCATTTTTGGTGAAATGTTCAAATGCTTGCCACACATGTGCTAGGGACAGCAAAGTGCAACTGTTTTTCGTGGCAATGTTTAAATGCGGTTTTTAGATGAAGGGGATTTCTGTTTCGGGCCTGTAAATGGACCCCAAAAGTTTCCTTTTTTATCCTAAAGTGTGCAATTTACAGTGTGCATCATCTTTGCTGACCTAAGCACTCCGGACCGCATTCTCAAATATCTGCACTGGAACAAATCAAGCACATCCGATTTAAACCTTCTAAGTTATACCTGATTCAACAAGCTTAAAACTGGAGAAAATGTATCTATTCCTGGAGCCGCTCTGAGATGCTCTTGAGCTAGCCTTTGTGAATCTCATTTGAACTGTGGCATCCCTGAGATGATGCATCAATGTCCAGATTTGCTTTGGTTTTAGGCTTTGTGAATCAGGCATAAGAAATCAGAAGCAAACCTGAGATGCTCCCCAGAATCAGGGACCCTATGAGAATTGCAACCTAGATGTTCACAGCATGCACACAATCCATCATAGACATAAATTGGTCTACACCAACATATTGCTATGAAGTACTTGCAGAGACCAGATGTTGCTAATCTCCATCTGTAGGAACACTCTGTGAACGCCCCAAGGAGAATTACTAGGAAAGTTGAAAGCCATAGTACCCCACAACCATTCAAACCCCAAGTAATTGCAATCTCATCTTCATTTGACTGTCTATATAACAAAAACATGTCAGAGATAGAAACAGCAGGGCAGGGAGATTGCATCACACTAATCAGTCTTACTTGCCCTGAACTCAAGGGAGACTCCTTAATTGTCCTAGCAAGTTAATTGATTTACATCATAACCCCCAAACCCCCCCAAAAAAGGAAAATGTATATCATTACCCTTAATCCCCTATACATATTTGTATATATTGAAAGTAACAGATGAAAGCTGGGGAAGAAATGTTCAATACTATTGGTGCCTTGTGTCACTATTGATGGATTGACATCCTTCTAAAATGTATTGACAGGGCACTTCATGCACTCACAGTGGTAGATCCTTCTGCAGAAAGCAAAAGTGTCAAATGGCTCATCGGTCGCAATAACCCAAGTTCAAACATGGTCATCTAATGAGCTGTTAAACCATTTGAAACATTTAATTAATAGGGCAATCCACAAGACAGTGCCTAAAGAATACTAAGTAGAACATAATTACTAGTCAAAAGGAAAACACTCAGTGAACATTAAAATGATTGAAAACTGTAGTGGTGGAACATTGTAGCAGATGACATAAAAATGGCCATCCCCATAAGGCTTTGTAGTTTCCACTAGAGAATTTTGAAGCCATTTTGTTTTCAGTCATAGCTATATTTAATGAAGTGATTTGGATTTGTCTCTGCTCTTTTTTATGATCCATGTTATACAGATGTCCATGGTCTTTCCCCTCATAGAAGGCATAACATCCCCTTCTAGAATAGCATGGCAGGCTTAAAAACAATGATCTCAAGTGTTGCCCAGAGCAATTGTTAGTTGTTAGGATTCCTTCATTACCTACCAACCATCAACCTTCTGCACTGCATTCGACACCTTGAGTGGGATGGGTGTGCACAAACGTTGTTCTTGAGTATGCTGCATCTAGAGACCCAATCTGTACCTCACTGATGATGCCTAATGAGGACAAAACATGCCCGGGTTTGCTTGGGGCTCATGCAGAAGAAATGTGACTAATGAGTTTAAGCTGGACTGCCCAATTTGTACTGGGAACAACTCTGATTTGCATATGCTCTTTCCCCATCTGCAGTGGCATGGCAGGCTGAAAAATGATGGTCTGGAGAGTTGCCCTGACATTCATGTTTGGTACCTTGTGATAGGAATTGAGGGTGGCGCCGCCTTGAAGAAACCACTGAATGATACTAATGCATCCTCATGTGATAGCACCCGGGTTAGAGTATAAACTTAAGATTGCAGTGGATGTGAATTCCAGTAAGGATAGTGCCATGGATTTAGCTATCAATGGAGCACAGATCATTCAAGGAGTACCATTAAAAGGTTTATCTAGGTCAAGGGTTTTGGTGAATTGCTTAAGATCCCATTAATAATAAACACAGTATGATGGAAGAGGCTAAAGTAGTACTCCTCCTGAATCCCCAAAAAAGATCCAGCAAAATGTGGGGCATATCGCCCTACAGCCTTATTAAATCGAGAAGCTAGGATTTATGCGAAGATACTGGCGAATAGACTGGAGCTGTTGCTACCTATCTAATTTATCAGACCAATCCTATTTCATATCGGTCTGACAAACTTTCGACAACATAAAATGGGTCGTCCATCTCCTGGAAAAGGTGCAGAAGGGGGCTATTCATACTGTCTTCCTATAGCTCAATGCTGACAAAGCACTCAACTGAGTCGAATGGTCCTTCCTGTTTAACAATCATCATCTTATGGTGAAAGACATCAATCTGTTTCCAGTTTAGGGGAGAACAAACATTTGTTTTAAATGCAGTTACACATTATTATTTTTTTTAAAAAAAAGGACAAATGTACATATCACAAAAATATATAGAAATACTTTTTACATGCATGAAACACTTGTGTACGAGCACGATACAAATAAAATATCATATCATATCATGCAAAAATCACCAACGTGCGTGATTCTCACCTCAGTGACTTAATATTTAAATAGATATATTTCATAGATTCATTTTCAGGACTATTTTATCACTTGTGCTTTTTAGGACTATCTTATTGCTTGTCCTTTTGCTCAACATGCCATGTTTCTGTCTCTAGTGCTTTCATCTGGAACTTTGGTTATAATCACGCTTCTTAAATCTTTTTTGGGCTGTTTTTACATGGACTCTCACGGTTCCTCTGTATATTCCCCTTTGTTCTTTGCACTTGCATATCTGTAAAAAACACACAAGCAATTCAGCTAATTAGAGGCTTAATATTACTATTAGATGTAAGCTATCCCCCTGTATTGTGTTTGTTTAGCCCTGGAGTTAAGGACTGACCCCTAACTATGGTCCTTCTGCAGAAAACTCAAAACCTGGCTCTGCAACCGAGGCATTAAGAATTAACCCCGAGCCCACCATTGAGCACTAGGCCCCACCCCCTCCAAGATCTTGTTCATAGCCTGGAGGAAAGCTATGCACAGTGGAACTTGGAACTTGTACTCTGTAAATGTAAGAATGCAATGAAACTGACTAAGCTGAAATGTAACCGTAACCACTAGTGGTAATGCAACAGAATAAGTGTGAAACAATACTGTACTCGTAATCAGCAATGTAACTGAACAATCAGGTTTGCAATGTAACCGTATTCTTAAGCATAAGCGCCCAGATGCCTAAGGGTTAGGTGTGCTATATAAGTGTAATAAATAAATAAATAAATACCTTCTGCTGTGAATTTTCAAATTCTTCAGCATTCTACAATCTACTTCCAGAGAGCTGAAATATTCTCCCTGAAATACACATATCAATATGTTTTTGGGGATCTCCAAATATGTGAGCACCTGTATGTCTGATGCAAGTTTTGTATTTTAGTACATTTATAAAACTCCTTTCGCCAAAGGTGCTCTACAATAAAAGAATCCAAAAAACAGTACAATCAAAATGATAAAAATGAATACAAATTTACATCAACAGAGAAAGAAGAACATTTTGTTTTCACTTTTAAAGAACTACAGATGCAGGAAGGTGGAGTTTAAGATTAGTTTGGAAAATACAGAGAGATGAGGAGGAGCGAAGTGAGAGAGGCAGAGCATTCCAGTGCTTAGGAGCCAAAAGAGAAAAGGAGCGTAAACTAGACAAATCACAAGGTGGCTTAGGAACAGTCATAAGAAATAGATTCTGAGATTGCAAGAGGCGTGAGGGGACATAGAATGATAGTAAAGAAGAGAGATAAGGGGGCCAAGCCGTGGGTAAACTTAAAAGCAATCGAGACAAAGGGATATAAAATATGGGATTCATAGGCAAGTAGTGAAATGGAAAGTAAAGAAGTAGTAATAGAGGAACTAGGGGGTAGTGAAAAAAGAGTTGGATGGATGAGTTAAAAATAGAACAAAGAGGGAAAAGATAACAAGCAGGGACACCAAGTAATAACGATGAACAGTAGTCGATCCGAGAAAAGTCAAGAGAAAAAAGAAGGTGTTTAGTAGCGTGAAAAGAGAGATAAGCACAATGTTAAACAGAGCATATCAGCAAGAACGAGTGATAGAAGCAATAAGGAGAGCAAAAGAAAGAGAAGGATCAAAAATAACACCCAGGTTGCATGCTGAGGGAGAAAAGGAAAGAGTGGATGGAAGAAAGGAAAGAAAGGGATGAGAAGGGATGGGAGAAATAGTGAAAGAGGAAAAGAACGGAACCTCCACTTTCGAGGGATTAAGATGTAGGACGTGATAAGACAGTAATGAATTATGCCTCACAAAACTGTAATTCCTTCCACTTATTTCATATTCAGGACTCGAGACAGTATCGAAAAATGCAACGGGTCAGTGACAGCTATTAATTCATTATAAAACCTGTGTTTTTTGTTTTAAGATATGCATTTAGAATTTCAGAAAGTACAAAACCTTTGAATTTTTTATGAACAATTCATATTTCTAAAAACACCTTTTTCATACATATACAAAAAGCATATTCAGAAAGCATTTTCAATGTGCAAAACATGCAGAGCATGCGTGTGCAAATACGCATATAGAAAAACAGTCGCTATTAGCTTCCTGCCCCATCGCCACTATATTGGTGTCAATCTATGACAACTGTAAACTGAAAGTCTATTCTAATCTTTATCACAACCATGACTCATTTCATGTATAAGTCAACAAAAGGTATTCAAGATAAGTATATAGATGACCAAAATCCTCAGCTTTTAATTCTTAGTTTTGATGGAATTCTCATCTTCTTTCACCAGAGCTGATGTCCATCTTCCTCAGGACTTGAAAATGACAGTTAATTTAAACTTATTTGACAAGAAAGTATTTATATTTCTGTATCTTCTTTTTTCTTTTTTCTTATTTTGTCTTTTTACACTATTCCGTGGTGATGTCTTGATAGATTCTACAAAAAAAAATAAAACCAAAATTAAAAAATACAAAACACTGCCCATTCGCAATTCTTTATACTGTCTCATAAATTCTGATGTAAGGCATCCACTTATATATTTTTGAACTAATGCAAGTAGAAGCTATATGAGAGGTGGAGCGGGAGAACAACTTGCTTACCTTACTTTTCTGAAGTAGATTCGAAGACCATTAAGAAAAGAGACAAAAAGAAAAAGACACACACAGCAGAGGTTAGTGACTCGTGTTGTATGTCCTTTGGCTATTGTGTGAGTATGGTTCCACAGATCAGAATAAGAGGTTAATTCCCCAATCTGTGTTAGGTCTTTGCAGATAATTAAGGCTTATCCTGCATATTGGGTTTAGGACAGAGACAACCCCCAGTCATACAACCAGGAAGAAACATATTGGTAAATGTTCTTAAAAATTAACTAATGGGAACTTATGAAATTAAATGAAGAGTTGGGAATGGGCAGTGTTTTCTATTTTTTAATTTTGGTTTTATTATATTTTGTAGAATCTATTTAGACTTTATCATGGGATGGTGTAAAAAAGACAAAGAAAAAGAAAAAAGAAAAAAGAAGATACATAAATGTAAAAACATTCTTGTAAAATAAGTTTATGTTAACTGTCATTTTCAAGTACTGAGGAAGAACGGACATCAGCTCTTGTGGAACTGGATGGGATTTCCATCAAAACTTAGTGAAAAGGTAAATTCATAAATTAAAAGGAGAGGAGTTTGATAATCTATATACTTCTCTTGAATACATTTAGTTGACGTATACTTGAAAAGAGTCATGGTTGTGATAAAGATTGAAATAGACTTTCAGTTTACAGTTGTCATAGATTGACACAAATATAGTGGAGATGGTGCAGGAAGTTAATAGCAACTGTTTTTCTATATGCGTATTTGCACATGCATGCTCTGCGTGTTTTGCACATTGAAAATGCTTTCTGAATATGCTTTTAGTATATGTATGAAAACGGTGTTTTTATAAATATTAATTGTTTATAAGAAATTCAGAAGGATTTGTACTTTGTTTTTTTTTAAATTGTAAATGCATATTTTAAAATAAAAAACACAGGTTTTATAATGAATTAATAGCTTACACTGACCCATTGCATTTTTCGTTACTTTCTTGAGTCCTGAATATGAAACAAATGGAAGGAATTACAGTTCTGTGAGGCATCATTCTTTGCATTTACTCAATGATTATTTCCCTGATGGCCATGATGAAGGTGACACCCATCCTTTTGGTCCAGGAAGTGTAAGACATCCCGTTCCGAGCAGCTAAGAAACAATTTGAAACAGTAGAATGTTGAACAGAATCAAAAGAAGAACAAGAGAAAAATCTAGGTGTCAGCATAAAAATAAAAGGAGAGGTTGAAAGAGGAGATAAGAGCAGAAAGAGGAGCGGTGTAAATAAAGAAAAGAAGTGGACCCAGTACTGCACCTTGGGGAAAAACCATAAAGAAGGGAAAGTGAAGAAGAAGAGTGTCCAGCCCAAGTAAATGAATAAGTGTGTTGCAAAAGATAAGAGCAGAACCAATTGATAACTGTCCCTGAAATATCGAAAGTGGAAAGAGGAAAGATAAGAAGGGAGTGATCCACGGTGTCAAATGCTGCAGATCGATCGAGAAGAATGCAAATAGAAGAAAGCTTAGCGTGGCGAGCAGTGAGTAGAGAATTAGAAACATGAAGAAGTGCAGTTTCGTTGGAGTGAGATGGGTGAAAACCAGGCTGTAAGGGGGAAGAAGAGAATGAAGACTCAGATAATGGGTTTTGGTCTTGCTTGATATACACACATGCCCAGAACTGACCCTAGATTGAAAACGACATCATTGCAAACACTGGGAGTGTAAAATACTACAATACAATTGACATGCGTTTATTTCTGTGGCGCTTTCCTATTTGGGAGGTATATAAACAATTGCTTATTATTATTATGGCTTGACCATGCCCTCAGCCCTTCCAACACCCGAGTCTGAATATTTCCCAGAGACTTCTGGGAACTTGGAAAATGTGCCAGAACATCCACAATGAGCTCTTCTCATTGATATGAAGGGGCTTATTGTGAGTCCACATCCAGATAAGAGAGGAAATCAGCATTTAGTTGCTATGTCTTTGGCCGTGAAGTCCCTGCTTTGAGGCCTCTTTGCTCAAGATACAGCCTTCATCTGCTGAAATGCCATCTCTCTTAAACCCTGTTGTAGGATATCATGGTTACGCCCATAGGGGCAGAATACCATCTTTTGTTGCCCTATGAATCCACAGAGTAGTATTATGTGCCTATATTTGATGTGAGTATTTGCTGTGTTGTGTTTTGTTGTGAGCAGATGTTTAACAAGTGTCTACCTCATTGTCGCTGGTGTTTTTGGCATACCATGCGTCATGGTCCAGCCAAGCCCCCACTCCATACATATTTATATGGTCCCAACCTGTACCGTCTGCAGCCTTGTCGGTCCATGGAAGTCTTAGGGGGAGCCTTCACTTAGACTTGTCATGGGGGAGGAGCATCCTGGATCCATCAATAACAGCAGGGGTTCAGAAGCCTCCAGAACTTCCTTTTCAGCATTTTGGATCCAACCAGGAATAGATGCATCACTCTGGGGGATTAATAGGGGTGGCTTGTACAGTGCTGGAGAATTTCTGCAGCCGAGAACCACATTTCCTTGAATTCTGTGTCTTCTTATGGCATTTTGGGGAGTGGCAACATTTTGGTGGAATTACACGCCCGCCAGTTCTGTATGTCTAACATTGCAGCTGTCCTACGCCTGATCTCCGTTGCAACTCTGCATCTATGCATCAGAACCTGCAATTTTCCTGCCTACTGGCCAGAATCGGACGAGAAGAGGATAATTAGCATGACATCTCTACAGGCTATCCACGGGGTTAAACTGGCTAAATGAACGTCCATTAAGTGCTTTTGAAAAAAGGTTGCAATAAACTAACTTCATTAATAAATATAATTTTAAAAAAAGAAGAGTTTATGCCAGACGAAATCCTAGATTATTGATTAACGCTGATTGTTAATTCTACTACTAATAAGCTAAGCAGGGCTATTGCTGTATATAATGCATATTGAGGAAATTCGCCTATTAGAAACAGCCAACTATTGCTTACTGAATAAATCCTGGAAGTCACTAATGAGACTAGAGTGTCAGCCAGTTGATTCTTGACTAATCTATGAGAAGCCAATGCAAGACAGACAGGATGTCTGAATAGTGAGAACTACTGCTTGGGCAATGCCCCTTAAAATGTCCAGCCCTTTTGTGTCTGGCACTCATAGCCAGGTTGTTAATGTAACCTTGCAAAGAAGAAGTTACAAAGCTCCTTCTAGTGCACGAGGTTAAGGGTTACAGTATCCACGCTCGTTTTACAGATACTAGGTGACTCACAACATCACACAGAGTAACAGACAAGGCACTCAGCAGTTATTCCAGCAAACACAGCAAGCACACCTCCAACATTCTTGACGACTTCAATTGCGCATATCTGCCCTGCAGGGTCACCATCTGCCCATATCTTCCCTGCTGGATCATCATGCTTGCTGCTAGTGTTGACATTCCAAGACATACAATTTTTAAAGTATTTTTACATGGGGGTTCCCATTGTGTGTAACTGACAAATAGTAGCCCACACGTACATGCCACTGTTGGCTTGATGACCTTATCCAATCATCCTCTGCTTCCTTGGTAGTGTAGCTTATTTTACAAGACCTCGATTTGGGTTGACTACAGCAAAACAAAATAGGTAATGGCTGGAAGGTTTAGAATACATTCTAACCTCTGGTATTGCTCTGGGCAAACCTCCAGACCATCATTCTTCATCTGCCAAGCCATTACGAAAGTGGAAAGACCATATGCAAATCAAGCTTGGTTCCCCATCAAAAGGGGCAGTCGAGCACAACACATATGGTCAATTCCCTTCTCCACTAGACCACAAGCATCCCCAGGCATGTTTCAGCCGATATGGTGCGTATATCAATTAACCTGAAGTTCACTTCCAATAGATGTGCATATCCCTTAGTGATTAAAATTCCTAAGTAGCTATTGTTTTGTTGATTTCTGTGTTGCAAAATTCAGTTGTAACCTCATTCAAGTGACATCCTGAAACACTGCCAAATTCCTTTCAGTTAGCCTGCCTCTCCTGTACCCAATTTACTATATCAATGTTGTATATTACACGGCCTTCGGTAGCAGCCATGTAGTTATGGTTAAGTTGCTCAACTTATAGAAAGAGCACTTTTGGAGTGGCTTATAACTTTGGTGCTGTTTGAGGAATCCTCACCAAATTTTGCAAACAAGTATATGGCCACCTCGGAATTATTTTGCAAAGTTTGGTGCTGTTTCATCCAGAGGGGGCAACATTTAAGGGGTGTCCCAACATTTTTTAAATCCTCATAGACACAAAGGCAAACAAATGTGCTTGTGCCTACAGCCCAAACTGCTCTATGGATTTCACCAAACGTGCGCGTCGAGCGGCAGCTTGTCCAGAAAGCATGCTATTGCGAATTTGGTGTAAATCTGTCCAGTAGATTTAAAAGAAAATTCCCTAATGTAGGTCAAAAATAATTTGTGATATCTTGGTCCAGTCCTCTGACTCATTTCCTGATTTGGAGCCAGCAGACACCTCCAGACCAATTAGAGGGTAGCTTGGTGTCTGCGGGTGTCAAAGACACACGCTAATTGGATGTTCAAAAATGTGAGATGCGTCACCATTTTTTTAAATGGTCGCCATATTGGATCTGTGGACCACTGCCGTAGTCTGTGGACAGTGCAGTGAGAAAAAAGTCTGGAAATTAGGGGTGGACACATGTTGATAGGGAGCTGTTTTTATAGGTGAGAAAAAAGCGGCACAGGTGCAGTCTGCAGTCAATTTTACTGTCTGTGGACCTCATTGGCAGTGGAGGTTCAAGGTGAGTCTTGTTATTTGAAATTGTATTGTACGTATTTCTTATATGGTTTAATTCTAATGTGGTGGTTGTGGTTAGTGGCCAGATTCTTGGTGGCATGGGCATAGGCTGACCAAAGGCGTCATTGGGAGTGGGGAGGTTCAGGTTGAGTCTTGCTATTTGAAAGTGTATTTTATGTACTTTTTATATGGATTAATTCTATTGTGGTGGTTGCGGTCAGTGGCTGGAATCTTCGGGGCATGGCCGCAGGGTGACCGTGGTGTCATTGGAATTGGGGAGGTTCAGGGTGAGTCTTATTATTTGAATGTGTATTGTATGTATTTGTTATATGGTTAAATTTTATTGTGGTGATTGTGGTCATTGGCCAGATTCTTGGGGGCATGGCTGTAGGCTGACAGCAGACGTCATTGGGAGTGGGGAGGTTCAGGGTGAGTCTTGTTATTTGAAAGTGTATTGTACGTACTTGTTACATGGTTTAATTGTATTGTGATGGTTGTGGTCAGAGGCAAGATTCTTGGGGACATGGCCTTAGGCTGACCGTGGACGTCATTGGAAGTGGGGAGGTTCAGGGTGAGTCTTATTATTTGAAAGTATATTGTACATACTTGTTATATGCTTTAATTCTATTGTGTTTTTTGTGGTCAGTGGTCAGATTTTTGGGGGCATGTGTGTAGGCTGACCGCGGACATCATTGGGAGAGGGGAGGTACAAGGTGAGTCTTGTTACTTGAAAGTGTATTGCACATACTTGTTATATGGTTTATATCTATTGTGGTGGTTGTGCTCATGTGGCCAGATTCTTGGGGGCATGGCCATAGCGTGATGCAGGGCGTCATTGGGAGTGGGGCGGTACAGGGTGAGTCTTTTTATTTGAAAGTATATTGTACCTACTTGTTATGTGGTTTAATTGTATTGTGGTGATTGTGGTCAGCAGCCAGATTCTTAGCAGCATGGCCATAGGCTGATTGCGGACGTCATTTGGAGTGGGGAGGTTTAGGGTGAATCTTGTTATTTGAAAGTGTACTATACGTACTTGTTATATCGTTTAATTCTATTGTGGTGAATTAGGTCAGAGGCAAGATTCTTGGGGCATGGCCGTAGGCTGACCACAGACGTCATTGGGAGCTGGGAGGTTCAGGATGAGTCTTGTTATATGAAAGTGTATTGCACATACTTGTTATATGGTTTAATTGTATTGTGGTGGTTGTGGTCAGTGGCTAGATACTTGGGGGCATGGCTGGAGGCTGACTGCTGTGTCATTGGGAGTGGGGAGGTTCAGGGTGAGTCTTTTTATTTGAAAGTGTATTGTATTTACTTGTTATGTGGTTTATTTCTATTGTGGTGAATCAGTTCAATTCTTGGGGGCATGGCCGTAGGCTGACCATGGACGTCATTGGGAGTGGGGAGGTTCAGGGTGAGTCTTACTATTTGAAAGTGTATTGTAAATACTTTTTAAATGGTTTAATTGTATTGTGGTGGTTGTGGTCAGTGGCTAGAATCTTGGGGGAAGGCCATAGGCTGAACCCGGACATCATTGGGAGTGGGGAGGTACAGGGTGAGTCTTGTTTCTTGAAAGTGTATTGTACATACTTGTTATATGGTGCATTTCTATTGTGGTTGTGCTCAGTGGCCAGATTATTGGGGGCATGGGTGTAGCGTGACCCAGGGTGTCATTGAGAGTGGGGAGGTACAGGGTGAGCCTTTTTATTTGAAAGTATATTGTACCTACTTGTTATATGGTTTAATTCTATTGTTGTGATTGTGGTCAGCAGCCAGATTCTTGGGGGCCTGGCCATAGGCTGATCGCGGACCTCATTGGGAGTGGGGATGTTCGGGGGGTGTCTTGTTATTTGAAAGTATAGTGTGCGTACTTGTTATTTCTTCAACGGTTTTATTATTAACCCATAGGGAGGTAGTGTTTTTAATTTGTTCTCCGAGCTCAAGAGGTGTTTCACCAGGGTTAAGTTTGGTATGTCATAACTTCTGGTATTAATAATTACTAGTTTTCCCTACTCGTTTGTGAAGTCCTTCTTTTATAGAAATAAAGGTGGCCCCTAGGGTTAGATTAAGTAGCTGGTAGGTGATTTGCAATTCTCCCTTTGGTAGGGGGACCAAATAACATTTCTTTAAGTTTTCCTCCCAACCTAGTTGTTCGGCAAATCTTTAAAAATTAAGAAAAAAACTCCCTAAATCTTCACCTTCCGGAAAGGGCTGGAGTATCCCTTGTGGTAAAAGGGGTCTAGCTTGCGGTTCAACTAACTTTGTCAAGTTCTCTTGTAGACGTGCTTCCACCATCATCTGATGGGCAGTCAACTGGGTTATAAGGGCGTCTAGGTTGGCCATCTCTTTGGAAGGGGTAAGGGTTTGCACAGAGGTAGTCTTTCAGAACAAAATAAAGTTTCAACCTCTTCTGAGAAGGTCTCAAAATCACCTCACTCTTCCGAGCCTGATTCTTGAGAAGGAGGAGATTTGGTTTGCCTAAGTTCTACCTAAGGTCTTCTGGAGGTCACAGTAGAGTTAGCGCACAAAAAATGGTTCAGGAATGGAGGGATTTAAAGTGCCAGGTCTAATAAAGTTGCGGTATTGTCTAATTCTTAGGACTATCCGATCCCACTGTTGGATGTTATAATGGGAGACCAACAGAGTATCCAAAAGGACCTGAGCTTTGAAAAATAAGTCTTGTCAATTACCTGGGATATGTAGTTGGGTACATAAAGCTTCCTTAAAGGTAAAAATATGATCAGACTTTTTTAATTTCAATAATCCTATTTTCCATCTCCGGTGGTATTATTATCACTAACATGGGTTCTCAATTTGTATCAATTGTGTCACAACCCACTTCTCACACCATATGTAAAGAAGGCATGGTTATCAGAAGTACGACAGACACAAAGAGTACAATCCAAGGGTGTTTATTGAACAGTATATGGGTGAGAGAAATGCCTAATCTAAACTTAAATCTAAGATGGGAGCAAGCTACAACTATCAAAATAAAGAAAACGCTGTCCTAGTGGTGTCATGTCAAAACAAAATGGCCTATGCTATCAGACCTATTGCCAAACCCTTACTCTTTATATAAAAACGGTTGGGGGCAATGATAAGTAAAACAAAAGAGTGTAGTGCAAAATGAAATATCCAAAAGGGTTTTGGTAGTTCAGGACTGTTAAACTAATGCACTCCCTTTCCCACGTTACGTCACAGGACAAGGCGGAACTGTGGCATGTCTGTGAGCACCCCTTGAGTCTATAGGCATTAGGAAACAGTCTCTTCAGAAAAGGCAGGATCCATCGAATCAATGTCTTTTACTTGGCATCACAAAAACCTTCCCAAGCTTTCACCATGTAGGATTTCCCTCTGCCCTGGCTTTCTAGTGATACCCCCTCATTGGGTTCACCTTCGTCTTTATAACACTGTTCAGTCACTTTATCAAAATGTGGGATTCTCTCTCCCTTGCTTTCACCTGGAATCCCTCTGTCGGGTTCACTGTAGGCTTCAAATCACAGTTCAGTTAATTTGGACAGTTCTACTAGCTTATAACATTCAGGAGCTCTTAATGCTTTTTTAAACACATATTTGGTTCACTTTCGCCAGTTCACTCAGGTCCCCTCCTCCGGGCTCAGACCTTCCTCTGTCTGTAGGCAGTTCTGGCTTCCCTCATTCGGGCACAAGCCTTCAAACTGTGAGCATCACATTTGTTATTTTGCATTCTTTCAGGTCCCCCTCCTGCGGGCTCAGACCTTCCTCGGTAGACAGTTCTAGCGCCCCTCGATCGGGCGTAAGCCTTCAAATCACTAGCATCACACTTGTTACTTTGTAATCTTTCACGTTTTCACTTCACAGTACTTGCCAGCTCAATACAGAAACTTCCGTTAGGCGATCATGTCTCGCCGGGTCACTCTGTTATATTGTAGCAAGGGCATTTACTGTAAAAAATCAGGCTTTTCCTTCTCACGGCTGCCATCCTACGTGCAACCCACCATACTGGATACAGTTCAAAGGTTTATACCGGGCTCCTCTCCCGAAGGCCTTCTGGCATCTGCAGTTCTTAAAAAGCATCACAGGGCTAATCATTCCTTTTGTTAATTTTATACTTTCTTTCTCTTTTTGTCAAAGACCTTCGCATGTACGAGGGGAACTTGTACCCTTGACTTTACCCTCGTATGACCACTTTGACTATTCGCCTCCTTTCTCGGTTATTTTCTTTGCAGCTTCTCTCACACACACAGTCTCAGCATTCTTCATTCATGCTACAATAGAAAACTTGTGGTTTCGCAACAACTCAGTGAGCACTTCAAACGATAATGTCCTTTTCATTTATCAACACAAGGCGGTCTCCCATTTCTCTCAACGGCAATGGTTGATACAGTTTATCAAAACCTTCCGTTCAGTCAAAGCTTTTGGCCCAGTGCGGCTTGCCTCCTTTAAAGTCCTTACACCGCACATGAAGGAGGTATCACTGTGACCTTCTGCAGTAGCAGGGAGTTGCCCCTTTGGGATTCTGCAGTGACCTTCACCTCACAGCTGGTAGGACCACAGCCTTTCATTCGCCTACTGGTCCTGTCTGCTCTGCTTCCATGGTCACGTCGCTTTCCTGGGATTTCCTGTTCTTCCGTTCTTCTGGTCTTGCTCGTTTCGATTGTCCTTCTCACCTTGCTCTTTGGGTGCTGTCATGCACCCCTTTTATCCTAGTGGAGAAAGGTAACAGAATTCAGGTGCGAGACATTAAGGTTAAGTGTCTGATTCTGCCTGACCCTGATGTTGGCACATGTCAAACGGACTGGTTGTGTGAGAGTCTGCACTTCACTGAAGTGCTTTGTCTGTGCAGCAGAGTGTGTGAAGAAAAGGGGTATGGCAAAGCTCCTAGACAGCACATGGAATGAGGTTGTTCCACAGGAAAATGGGAACAGGGCTACCACGCCTCTCCTCTGAGTGCCCCAGAATATGGTATTTACGATCGTGATAGAATTGAGGATAGTGCTTATGGAATCTGTATTTGTTTGTTTGTGAAGAAACAAAATAGGATAAAACTGGGTATGGTTAATTAGTTTCATATGGCAAATAAAGACGGAATCTCTGGTACTTTTTCTATGGAAAAACAGTATAATGTGTTAAACAAGACCTTTAATTGCATACAATTGTCGATATAGATTTACTTTTTTGACCCTCATAAATAGTACATTCTATGTACTATGTTTGATAAAACATTAGTGTGTGGCACACTGTTATTGTAGCAAAATGTAAACAATGGGTCAATGGAAAAAATTCTATGGTGGATTAAAAAACATAATGTAATTACATACATTTGTAGAGGAGGTCCCAAATATAGCCTGCACTCCAGTCACCCATTTTGAGATACCAGGAACATTCACACCAAGATATGTGATGTTTGAGGAGCAAATACCAGCAGGGAGCTCAGCTGCAGTAGGGCTCTGCCCAGTACCTATCAGAAGAACAATACCTATTGAAGTACCAATAACCAGACAACCATGGACAGTAAGGTCTCCACTAAGAAAACCCTACCATCAGATGAGACGAAATGAAGATTGCTTAAGTACTGTACAGGAAGAAACCAAAAAATCCTTAATGGAAGAAGAATGGTGACGTCATGAGGGCCTGGACTAACGCACCCATAGAAGATATGATGACCAAAGGACACAAACAGATAAAATGCCATGAATAAAGATATCGCGAAACTGTAAGAAGAGAACGTTGATGAAAGACAAAGGAGCTTAAACTGTAAAGAGGATGAAGATATTGAACCAGCTAACGCCTGTACATATGCTTGTAACCGCAAGAAAGCTAAGAAAACAGTGCGGCTTGCTATGCTTAGTAGAAGATAGACCGCGGCAAGCGCCACCTATACATATCTACCTCAAAATGAAGCACATTGTATAAGTGCTAGTCCACTTTGCACTAAAAAGCAGAACCAACCCAGGTTACTATAGGCCAAATGCAAGAAGATTTATATTCTAGCAGACACGAGGAAAAAGGCTGAATTGAAACTTGGCAGAGGCAGCTTGTGCCAGGGAAGCCAAGGTCACATCGATAGAACCTATGAACAGTAGCTACTTTTAATTGAAGCTAAGAACAGAATATCCTGCCTCTGAAGAATCGAGATAAGAAGGCGAATGCAGGTGGCGGTGAAACGAAAATAAAATGCACAAATTGAAAATAAATCCATATAGTAAATCCATGGTGTGCTAGCACGTGACCAGCTGAGCGAGAAGAGGCACAGTTTCACACCTACGCTTGGCATCCGCCCAGAGATATCAGAACTTTTTCGAGACAAAAAGATGCAGTTTCGAGGTCAACCACAGTGAACTAATTGACACATAGCCCATAAAGTGATGATTGATTGAAGGAAGGCAGGATGAATTGGGGGACACCCTGCACCTGGTTGACCGTTCTGCGTGCTGCTAAGCAAAGTGGAGATTTATTCATGGGTTTGATGCCAACCCAATCACAATGGACTAAATAATCTAGGGTACTATAGTTAGTAGAACCAATGGGACATTGTACTTTCAGTGACATCTACAGTGGTCATTTTTGAAGGAAGAGCTTAGATGTCCACCTGACAGTGTTTACCCAATCCCCTCACTCCGTTACCAAATACAGATATAGCACCTATATTAAAGTTACCTTTTCCTAACCAATAGAATTGCATGTTAACTTTTGAATGTTACACGCAAGATTATGACGTGTTTTGAGTATAAAATGTATAAATGTTTTGTCTGAACTTTGAGGGAGTTGAAGCGAGACAGGCTATTGCATCACTGTTGATTTCCATGTTTCCCCGTTTTTTGTACTTGCCATTAAACGGACTCCCCTTTGCCAAACCATTGCATTGTCCTTATTGATTGGTATTTGAGTAAGAAAACCTGCACCAGCATCCATCTCAAGGTGCAGCTATCTCGTTTTAAAGTACTGCAAAGCAAACCCTGACTCTATGGGCCGGCCGGGGGTCTCTCCAGTACACTTGGTAGCAAGATTGGATGGTTTATCGACTATCAATTATTAATTAAAATAAGACACCTATTGGCCATCGACATGAAGTAACTCTAGGTCTTCGGCAATTTCACGAGTCCTTTGACATTTGGCTGAGTAGACCGTGAAGCTCCCCGTAGACAGTGGTAGATAAAGAAGAGACTGCAGTCAGGGCCTGAAGGAACCCATTTTCCCAACACATCCCTTCCCATTCCTACGGGCAGCTGATCGGGCAAAAAGCTGAAGAAGGCGGTAACAAAGGCGTTGATCCCGAGGCTCCAGAGAGGAACGATGCGAACAGTGAGTGAAGAAAAAATTCAGTGCTTTGGCAAACAGTGCATGCCTCAGAACAAGTAAAGGGAAAAGGTAACGGAGGGTGGAGGGAAAACAAAATATAGTTCGAAGTAGAGAAGAGTGTATATATATAAGGGGATAATGACTTGAGAATAATTCAATAAATAGAGGTTACCGGGCTAGACACCCGAGAAGGGAGAGGTTACCGGGGTAGACACCCAAGAAGAGAGAGGTTACCGGGGCAGACACCCGGAAGTGAGAGGATTCGCCTTATTCCTATGCTTTAAATATAGCAGCTAGAAGAAACGTGTACCCAGAGTCCCACATAATAGGGAATGATTAGGCTACCACAATGTTTAAAGACGTTGTGACAGGGGTACGTTTACACTCCATGAAGGGGTAAAGATTAGAGGCAGAGATATCTATGTCCAGCTGGTGTCCGTCTAGTCTGTCAAGCGTCTGTTTTATATATTTTGTTGTGACGTCATATGTAAAAAAATCTTTTAAGAAAACTGCTTTAAAATGTTTGCGATTTAATAGCTGAGATAGAATCGCACATGAATTGATGTTTTTTGAACAAATCGGTAATATAACATTTTTTGTGGAAATATTTGGATTGGAGCTTGCAGTGTGTGGTGCTCGCTCATATTGTTGGAAGTGTTGAAGTTGCATGAAAGCGTTGACAAGTGTTATATAAGAGGAAAGGGAACAGATTTAAGCATGGAAGACATAACTCCATTAGCTCACTTATGCAAGCAATTGCCAAAACACGCACCCAAGCTAAAGAAATATAGCACTGAGTGGGTTAAAGGTACTGCCCACAAGATGTTTATGCCGTGGCCACAAAATGGGTCTTTATCTAAAGCCGTTTTACAACATATGACAACATATTTGCACGCCACATATACAGGTAAGAAGTTACAAAAATGCCGTGTTGTTCTCGAGTTGTGGAAAATGTACGAACAGGTAAAGGAAGAAGACCCGCCAACAGATTGGATACTTAATGTAGGCACAGAGGGGGGTGAGATGTCTACCGAGCCACCTGCCCTGCCCGAAACGAATATTGAAGGAAGTAAGGACGAGGGATTATACCTGTTGAGGGAACTTAAAGTAGCCATGGGGTACAGCAACCCCGCATATGAGTCACCTACACATATTAGTGACGAAAAACAAGGGAAGAATAAGGACAAGAATATTACCTCTGCAGTCCCAAGGGACAAGGAGAGACGTGATGGCGAAAGGAAAGATCAAGCACAGACAAGTGCACCTCTCGACATGGAGGGAGAAGGGAAGAGATGGAAAGGGAGAGAAGACAGATCTGATGAGATAACATTCGCCAAAGACGAATGGATGGGAGGACACATTTTATTGAAATTCGATGGTAAAGGCATTGATGAAGCAAGACAAAAGAAGAGGTTAGATGCGACACAGAGAAAGGGAAAAGAAAAGGAGTTAAGAGACGAAAGTATAAGAAGGAAAGACAGACAAAGGCGAGAACAGCTATATCGCGAGGAGCAAGAAAAAAAGCATGATCGCAACCCAAGAGCAGCCTACGATCCAGACACGCAGAAACAGCAAAGGTTAGAAGAAGAGCAAAGGATACGTGAGAAAAGGATAAGGAGACGAAGAGATGAGGAAATCTGAAGGGCAGATGAAAGTAGAAATGTAAAGAGAAAGGAAGAAGATAGGGTGAGAGAAGAGGCAAGGAAGCACAAAGAATTTGATGTCGATATCGAATGAAAACGAAGACAGAGAGCACGCGATCTTGAATATTTGAAGAGGGAAGTTAAAAAACCTGATCCAGTTGTAGACTGGGAAGACATTGAAGAATTCTTTCCTGCGTACGATTCAGTACCAGGTACATATAGGGCAAATATTGAAGATGACTTCGACACCAGAAGCATCGGAGAAAAAATCGATAGAATATATGATGAAATGTGGCTAGAAGAAATACCCCAAGGAGAGTGGGAGGACGAGCGCCTGGAGAGCACTCAGCTGTACGACACTGAGGATGTCTCCCGAAGTAGTGGAAATAGAGATTTATCCCTGGATAGACTAGAAATAAATAGGAACAAAGAGGATACTAGAAATCGCACTAGTTGGGGACAGACAATGTCCGACTCCGAAAGGGAGGAGTGCGAGGAGAAAGAGGAAAAGGGACGAAGCGAGAGATGATCGTAAGGGAAAAAATGATACAATGGTCAGACACTAGCGAGTCTGCACCAAGGGCATCAGAGTGAGCCACACAGTCTGACCGACACGAAGGAGTATCTCATGGTCAGAGGGGGGTGTCTTCACCACCCTATGTAGACAGACTAAGGACATTGCCAGGTAGACAGCGATGCTGGGATATTACCCCTGCAACAGACAGGAGAACAATGTGAGAAGAAAAAGAGGGCTACGCATTCCAATTTCCGCTACTAGAGAAGGGGGGGAGTAAGACCACAATATATTCCATGGCCAGACATGGATCGAGTAAACCTGAAAAACAAGCTTCCAATGCTGACATCAGGAGCCGGAAAGTGGCAGGAGGAAACGCGCTAGCTATAGGGGACATTAAGGGTCTCCTAATCGCCATACTTGGTGAGAGAGCAGACGATGTGTGGGCATGAGCAGGCTACCCTGGCGAAACCACAATTAATACCGTGCATGACGGAGCACCATTTAACAATTGTAGAGCTGCAGTATGGAAAGTGCTACGAGTGCTGTATCCAGATACTTCCGATATGGGAGCTATAATGACTCCGAAAATTAAGGATTCTGAAGATTTGTTAATTTATATACAGAATTTCCAAGATGCGCGGGTGCTCGCAACACATGAATCTTGGACGAAATCAATTCCTGTGTTTTACCATATATTGTGCCAAGGCTTGCCAGAACCAGTGCAGAAACAACTCAAGAAATTGATAGGAGTTGATGCTAAACCTTGGGCTGAAATACAGTTGACTATCGCACACTATTGTAGACTGCTGCAGGAAAAGAATAGCAAAAAGGAAGCAACTGGAAAGGGTGAGGAAGCGAAATTGGTGCAGAAGAAACTATCAAAGTATACTCTTGAAGGAGCCATGCTAACTAGCGCAGCTGAACAAAACATGCAGCAGGTGGCTATTCCACAACAGAATAATCAGGGTAACGTAGGGTTTTAGCCACTGGAGAGAGGATTTAGGTGAAGAGGATGGCAGATCAATCAGGGAGGTTTCCAAAATAATCAAGGAGGCTTTCAAAACATGCAAAATGGAAACCTAGATATGTCGAATGGGCAAGTAATCCGACCACCGCCAGTATGTTGGCTATGTGGAATGACAAGGCACTTGGCACGCACATGCAGAAATAGAGGCATGATAAAGTCCGGCCAAGGAATGGGAGCAGGCATGGCAAAACCACCTACAGTTTTACAACAGGGCGCTGCACAGAATCACACGGTGCAACAACAAGCGCCAGGAGCGCAACAAGGAATGCAACTTCAGAGCATGGGGAATTTTCCACAAGGACAATCCCAGCAAGCACCATTGCAAGCATCACAGGCAATGAGCACAGGGCAGACTCCAAACCCTGGAAGGGGAAGTAACATTGGGAATGGGGGAAATCTGCAAGTGCACAGTGGGCCAAACTTGTACATGAACTAGTTCAGCTCACTGGGAACCCTGATGTGCTCTATCCTATCACTGACATCAGATCCTCACAGGGAACCTAGGGTGGATGTAGTTATAGGGGGCAAAGAATATTTCTTCTTAGTGGACACGGGTGCAACATGCTCGTGCATATGTGAAGGCAAGTTTTCCTTGTCTGGCGAGGCCATAGATACTCAGAGTTTTACAGGCGCTCACAGTCAAGTTCGCTTTACAAACGCAATCCCAATCGCCATAGGAGAGTGCAAAAGGAATGTACCTTTATTGTATTCACGTCAGACCCCAGTAAACATTTTTACAATTTGGGTCGAGACCTAATGACAAAGTTGAACATGGCAATTTCGTTCACTGAAGAGGGAATAGTATGCTCCACTCCAGGAATGCACTACTCAAATGTATGTCAAATGATTATAGCATACTCAGGACACATAGCCATTTGAGCCATGTGAGCCATGAGGGCCATACCACAAGAGCCAGAAATTTACGCATATGGCATGCGTGTGCTTATGGCAGGATTGCCAGGCCTTGGAGACAAAATTATGAGAACCCCTGATGAGTTCTTATTCAGACCAAGAATACAGATGGATGAGGAGGAGGAACATTTATTTGCCTTGATGATACACGCAGATGCAGTGGGAGGGAAAATGGTATTGGTTGACAGTTACGATGATGAAGGCAGACAATGGTGCATCATTATTGCCATTGAAGAAGGATATCAAGTGACTGACGTCACTGATGATGATCTGTTTGACGAACAAGCAGAAATGGGAGAGACAATGGTAGAGGTAAGCCTCACCTTTCTGGTAAAGATGATAAAAAGAGAGGTACCTCAGAAAATGATGTTGACGCTAAAACCTCCTGAATATTTTGATGAAGATATAGCTAAAGTGCCTGTCTCAGTGTGGACTACCGGACCCTATAACGTGGGTCTCTTGAAGGGGGAGAA
Source organism: Ambystoma mexicanum (assembly GCF_040938575.1). Taxonomy (NCBI): domain Eukaryota; kingdom Metazoa; phylum Chordata; class Amphibia; order Caudata; family Ambystomatidae; genus Ambystoma; species Ambystoma mexicanum. Next base: position 643,564,705 of record NC_090924.1, on the reverse strand, counting down.
GTAAGGATTACATTAAAACCAGGAGCAATTCTACCCAAGGCACAACAATATCCCATGTCTCGAGAGGCAGATGAAGGGATTTCTAAGACAATTTCTGCCATGATGGACCAGGGCATCTCAGTGACGTCACCATCTAATACATCAGTGTATCCTCTCAACAAATCAAGGGGAGGGTCTTGGCATTTAATTCAGGATTTATGCCCAATAAATTATATTGTTGAGGCCGAGTTCCCTCTAGTTCCTAACACGTCTACAATCCTATGTAATATACCCATTGAGGCAAAATATTTCACAGTGATTGACTTGAAAAATGCATTTTTCTGTATCCCGTTGCACCGTGACTCACAAGATCTGATGTCATTCACATTCGGACAAATGCGTCTGAAAAGCACGAGGCTGCCATAGGGGTACTATGAGTCTCTTTCTATTTTTAACAGAGTCCTGCAGATGGATGTGAGCAATATTGTACTAGAAAGTGTTGTCTTACAATATGTGGATGCCATCTTAATTTGCAGCACAACAGAAGAGCAATGCAGGCACGATTCTGTTCAGCTATTAAATATACTGGCTGAGAAAGGTTATAAGGTTGACAAGGAAAAGTTACAATATTGTCAACAGGAAGTGCTGTACGTAGGCCAGCTGATCTCCCATGAAGGCAAGAAAGTGACCCCAGAAAGGGTTGAAGCCATATTGAACACGGTTAAGTCACACACGATAAAGCAAATGCAGAGCTTTCTAGGACTGTGCAACTATGTTAGCGCATGGGTTTTCGACTACAGCTCTCATACTAAGTCTTTGCTTCAGGCCCTAAAGAAGGGCCAAGTGACAAAATAAAAGATTGAATGGTCTGAAGCCATGGAGAAAGGGTTTGCTGAACTCAAGAGAGCAATATGTACGGCTCCAGTTCTTGGTTCGCAATTATGCAGAGACATTTTACCTGTTTTCACACACAGATGCCAGCGTCATGATGGCAGTGCTCACTCAAAGAACCTCCTTGGTGTACAAGCCCCTAGCATACTACAGTGGGAATCTGGACCCAGTAATGAGAGGCCACTTCCCATGCGAACAAAGTTTAGCTGCCGCAGCGTTGACCATAGAGAAAGCTACAACCATTGTGATGGGATGCTCCATGATTTTGTACGTCGAGCACTCATTATTTGCCATTTTAGAGAAACCACAGGGCACATTCACATCTCAGAGAGCTTCTGCTTATTAAGTGATCATATCAAACCCATCGATTAAAATGGTCTGATGTAAAATAGTAAACCCAGCTATGTTCTTCGCAGAACCAGTCGCTGAAGGAGAGCCGATACATGACTGCGCGAATTATGAAGAATTCTATGATGAAATTCCCAGGGTGAAAGAAAATGCCTTGGCAGGAGGAGAGAAAGCACAAAAGTGATGGGTGGAAGGTTTTGAATGAATCTGAACCACTGGCATTGCTCTGGGCAACCTTCCACACCACCGTTTTTTAGCCCGTTCTTTGGCAGGAGAAGAGATTGTCTTTATTGATGGGTCTTTGAGAATTGAACAATGTGATGGGCAAAGATACACAGGCGTTGCTGTGATAAAGCACACAGCAAATGGAGAGTTTCAAGTGCTTCTTAGTGCACGAATACCATCTCACTATTCAGCACAGGCTGCAGAATTATTGGCGTTGATACTCGCCATTGAGAATCACGCAGACCAGGAAGTAACGGTCTACAGTGACTCCGCCTATGTGAAGTCAACAGTGCACGCAGGCTTAGCGCGCGATAAAAGGAGGGGCTACCTCCGAGCTGATGGCACGCCAGTGCAGCACGCAGCCTTATTGTACAGGATGATTAAGGCACTACAGCTCCCAGAGGGCATAGCCGTCGTGAAATGCGCCGCCTACACGAAAGGGACAGATTTTATCTTGCGCGGAAATCAAGCTGCAGACACGGAAGCCAAACGTATGACATCCAAAAGTGAGACGGTTATGGCAGTAGAAGCTATCCATACCAATGGACTAATGATGCGTACACTAACCGCACCTGAGGGTTACAACAATTTGAGCCAAACACAGTTAATGGAACTCCAAGGGGAGGCACATCAGGAAGAGAAAAACCTGTGGAACGTTGAGGGTGTTCTTTAAACCCCTCTGACAGCTTGTGGTGACAAGACAGCACTGGTAAACCAGTAATGTCTGTTGCCCTATTAAAAATAGCGCTGGAGCAGTTACAATTCCCTGCGCATATGACAAAAGAGAATCTAGCAGCAACGCTCGCGGAAGACTGGTTCATACCGAATTTAGCTGAGCATGTTGCATTCTTTATGGTGAACTGCATAATCTGCCAGCAATTCACCGCTGGACACACACTAAAGGTTATGAGAGGAGCCATCTCCAGGCCAAATGGGCCTTTTCAGCACTTGCATGTCGATTATGTTGACATGATTCAAATATGCAACGGGTACAGATACTTAATTGTTGTGGTGTGTCCATTCTCTAGATGAATAGAGGCAGGTCCATGTACACACCCAAACTCTACTTGTGCAGCCACATTTTTAGTGAGGGAAGTGTTCCGCAGGTGGGGGGTATGCAAAGTCATGAGATCAGATTATGGCCCTCATTTTGTTAATGGAGTGTTCAAGCAGATTAGCTTGCTGCTTGGTATAAAGCACAAGTTCTCATTGGCGTATCATCCGCAAGGTAATGGAATCTGTGAGAAGCTCAATGGCTTGTTGAAGAAGAGAATAGCCAGGTTGAAGCTTACTCTAAAGAGGGTAGGTTGCACTGCCTTCCACTGGGACTGTATGCTCTTCGGAACCAACCTGGCTACGACCATCATCTTACGTCACACGAGATAGCCACAGGAAGAAGAATGAGAACCCCCCCTAACACTCCAAGATAGAGCTAGATCTGATGCCCAGTCAACAGGAGAGATTTTAGGATCTGAAATGCAAAACTATCTGAAGTAAGCTAGTGGGAAGACCAACCAATGTTGACGTACTTACATTTCTCGGAGATCCAGTAAAGTGTACTCAGCTAAACATGCTGGAAAAATCTTATGATCCTGAATCTCAACGAAGACTGGACATCAGAGGACAGCAGACTGGCACATAATGTTCTGTTTCACCTAGTTACTGACATTCCAGAGCTAGTGGGAAGACCAACCAATGTTGACGTACTTACATTTCTCGGAGATCCAGTAAAGTGTACTCAGCTAAACATGCTCTTGCATGCTATTATAGCCTAAATCAAAACTTCCAATCTCCATCATGTCCTTAAGAGAAGATCGTGAAACCTTCCGCCGAGGGACAGATCGAGGGAGTAGAGTCAAGAACTCCATTTGTTAAATATTGTTGTTAATTTTTCCCTATTTCTTCATACCGACCAGTGGCCAGCATGTCCTCAGGACTGAAGCAGATTCGGGGAGTGGACTGGGAGCTCACCTACTTTGAACATGCACAGTAAAGGGACACACTGAAGTATTACTTAATTTGATTTCTTTTCCATAGTCTAGCAGATAAAAGACAATTGTCACATGCAAGAAGGGGAAGGGGAACATCTTTGAGCACCAGAAACTCATAAACTCAGAACTTGAAAGACAATATTAGATAAGGAAATACTAACATCGACATTTGGTTAATGATCGAGATGGGGGTCCAGAGCAGCAACCTGGTCCTCCCACAAGAAGAGAGGCATCCCGGTTTCTCTGGAAGGAAATGCTGTCGCCTAATTTATCGAACCATAATGTACTTATGCATTGTATTTATCATTATTTTACTGTCACTAACAATCAGAACTGCATTCTATATTGGTGCACAAAGCGTTCCAATTTCAGTACACCCACCTGATGATGTACGCATGAAAACGACAACAGCACCCAGACCTTATATAGTCATTCCAGTCCCTAGAAGATCTGATGGTGGAGTGAACGAACTTGAAATAAATGTAATTAGCAATGATACACACACAACTGTGGTAACGAGTGAAAAGAAAAGCCAGAGACAGGGTTGGCAAGAGGTGAATGAAGTAAAATCACTGACAACTACACACACACAAACACTGAATGTACACGAAACAGGCCTAGAATCAACGACTGCAGAAACACAAACCAAAGCAGCAGAAAGGAAGAGACTGCCTGCCATAAGAAACATCACAGAAGCTGTCATGAGAAAACGAGAAGAGTTAAAAGAAAAGCCAAGAGAAGCAGTCATATCAGAAACTCTTGAGAAAACAAGGGCCAACTCAGAAAAACTCTATGCAAGAAAGCAAATGTTAGTAGACTTACTATTCCCATACATAGCCAGAGCGAGGAAACTACAAGAGGAAATGAAGAACAAAACAGCAGAAACTGCATTATCCAGCATGCATGTTCCAAAACAAGGGACAAGTACCAGTTACACAATACAGCCATATACAGGACCTGTATCAGGCTGGTTGGCATGGGCATTTGCATGCAGCAGAGAAGAAATGCATGAGAAAAAGGAAAGAGCTGCCAGACTCCTGTCCACTCAAATGGCGCAGATGAAGAGGCCTGCACCATGGACCAGAATACCTGAGAAACCTCCAGCAAGAAAAAGCCATACAGATGTATTCAGAGATTTAGTAATAGCAAACTACATGAAAACCTTAAGAATCAAGAGAAGCATGCATGAAGACGACAATGAACTGAACGATTACCTGGATAGCAGAGCACACCTAGGTAACAACATTTGGTACCAGCACATGAAGGAAGTTGGAAGACGAAATTCCGAAGGGGAATGCTTCGCCTGCGCACTCCTACCGTACAGCATGGGAAAAGCCAAGATTTTTGTAGCTGTAGAAACTGATGTCCAGAGAGCACACTGTCTTTCACACGTAGCCATGTGCAAAACTAGAGGCCAATTTATGGGAAGTGACGCTTCCCTAATATGGGCAACTGAAACAGCCTATCCCGATGAAGATTATCTTCAAGACATAAAGACAAGAAACAGAGCTCATACTAGGAATCATGTGATCAGGTACAAGAAGCCTGGGGTTAAAGGTGCAGGAATAAAATGGGAAGTGAACCCGAGACTAAATGTCCAAGGAAAAACTCCAGAGGAAGCTTGAAAGTGGAAGGACAGAGCTCAAATGCAGATTTGGGGAACAGTGCTTTCACCAGACAGATGGGAAAAGGGAGTGGTGATTTGCAGAGTATGGGTGATCACTGGACTCTACAAAGAAACTGTTGATATTGTGCAGAATGGCTGCAAGCCAATATGGCCAAAACGTGCAAAACTACTAACATGGGTCGAAGACAGAGGAGGACCCCTACAGATAGTGCCACTACAAAGTCTGAAATTGTGCTTCAGGAACAATGGCACAAGAAAGGTGGGAGAGAACCAGAACTGTGGACGAGTCTTTGATGCTCCAGGGATGGTGCATGGAACCACAGTAATTATGGATCATTACTGGGCATGTGGACCCAAAGCATACATCAGACTATCAAGGGACTGGGGAGGCATATGCACGATAGTGAACGTTCACGTTCCAGCATTGGTGATCCCAAAAAGGGACCTGAATATTGACAGTTTCCCGAAAGCAGATGCTCACCTGAGGAAGAAAAGATCTGTGGAACTACTGACGCGAATGAAGAGAGAAAATTATTTCTCAGAAGAAGCATTACATGCAATTCCATATGAACACAGGCTGTTCAGCCTCAGCTCATCAGCGTTCACAACGGTTTTCATGCCAAGATTCCAAGTTGGAGCAAATACTAAATGGTTGCAGATAACCAGATGGGAATTACTGCAAACCATCAACACGACAATAAAAGGATTCAATGCAATCAGGGAAGAATTAAGAGTCATCCGACTGATGACTCTCCAGATCAGATATGTACTTGACATGATCACAGCTATGGATGGAGGAGTTTGTGCAAAAATTGGAGAATCATGTTGCACGTTTATACCTTCTCACGTCGAGGAAAATTGAACTTTAACAGAAGCTATAGGTATGATGACAAACTTGCAAAACCAGATGATCAATGAAACCGACGAAGTTGATGATGACAGCTCATTTGGATCACTATTTTCATGGGTTTCACAATGGATGGCGGATGCATTCAAGTTCTTGGGAGCCCTGCTAGTGATGATATTGCTAGGATCTTGCGTTATCAAGATAATAATCTCGCAATGCCAGAAAACTGCGAAGAAAGCCATAAGGATGAAGATCATGATTGATCTCTAACCAGGATGGAAGCCCAGAGATCTGACTGATGAAGAAATAAGAGACTTCTTGAAGGCTAGAAAGCACGCACCAAACGGCGCAAAGTTTCTTTATCCCAGGAAACGCAGAAATTATATGGGAAGATGGATCTATTGCAGCCCAAATGGACAATGTCAGCTGATGACATGGAACAAAGACAAACATGTAAGGACAGCAGGAAGCCTGAGGAGAGTAATAAAAATATGGACTCCAAAGAGACACTTCTTCAAACCATCATGTACACAAGATGAAGAAAGGATGAACCCAGACAGCGAAGTGAAGGTGAATACAGAAGAACCAAGTAAGATGAATCCAAAGCAGGAAGTGGAAGTGGTCGATGAATCGACCAGAGGGGGGAGTGTAGAGGAGGTCCCAAATATAACCTGCACTCCAGTCACCTATTTTGAGGTACCAGGAATGTTCACACCAAGATATGTGACGTATGAGGAGCAAATAAACCAGCAGCAAGCCACAGTAGGGCTCTGCCCAGTACCTATCAGAAGAACAATACCTATTGAAGTACCAATAACCAGACAACCATGGACAGTAAGGTATCCACCAAGAAAACCCTACCATCAGATGAGACGAAATGAAGATTACTTAAGTACTGTACAGGAAGAAACCAAAAAATCCTTAATGGTAGAAGAATGGTGACGTCATGAGGGCCTGGACTAACACACCCATAGAAGATATGATGACCCAAGGACACAAAGAGACAAAATGCCATGAATAAAGATATTGCGAAACTGTAAGAGGAGACCGTTGATGAAAGACAAAGGAGCTTAAACTGTAAGCAGGATGAAGATATTGAACCAGCTAACGTCTGTACATATGCTTGTAACCGCAAGAAAGCTAAGAAAACAGTGCAGCTTGCTATGCTTAGTAGAAGATAGACTACGGCAAGCGCCACCTATACATATCTACCTCAAAATGAAGCACATTGTATAAGTGCTAGTCCACTTTGCACTAAAAAGCAGAACCAACCCAGGTTACTATAGGCCAAATGCAAGAAGATTCATATTCTAGCAGACACGAGGAAAAAGGCTGAATCGAAATTCGGCAGAGGCAGCTTGTGCCAGAGAAGCCAAGGTCACATCGATAGAACCTATGAACAGTAGCTACTTTTAATTGAAGCTACAAACAGAATATCCTGCCTCTGAGGAATCGAGATAAGAAGGCGAATGCAGGTGGCGGTGAAACGAAAATCAAATGCACAAATTAAAAGAAATGAGGTAAATCCCTGGTGTGCTAGCACGTGACCAGCTGAGAGAGAAGAAGCACAGTTTCACACCTACGCTTGGCATCCACCCAGACAGAGATATCAGAACTTTTTCGAGACAAGAAGATGCAGTTTCGAGGCCAACCACAGTGAACTAATTGACACATAGCCCATAAAGTGATGATTGATTGAAGGAAGGGAGGGTGAATTGGGGGACACCCTGCACCTGGTTGACCATTCTGCGTGGAGATTTATGCATGGGGTTGATGCCAACCCAATCCCAATGGACCAAATAATCTAGGGTCCTATAGTTAATAGAACCAATGGGGCCTGACAGTGTTTACCCAATCCCCTCACTCTGTTACCATATACAGATATAGCACCTATATTAAAGTTACCTTTTCCTAACCAATAGAATTGCATGTTAACTTTTGAATGTTACACGTCAGATTATGACGCGTTTTGAGTATAAAAGTTATGTTTTGTATGAAGTTCGAGGGAGTTGAAGCGAGACGGACTATCGCATCACTGTTGATTTCCATGTTTTCCCATTTTTTGTACTTGTCATTAAAAGGACTCCCCTTTGCCAAACCATTGAATTGTCCTTATTGATTGGTGTTGGAGTAAGAAAACCTGCATCCCCATCCATCTCAAGGTGCAGCTATCTCGTCTTAAAGTACTGCATAGCAAACCCCGACTCTATGGGCCGACCAGGGGTCTCTCCAGTACACATTTGTTGGCATTTACAATGTTTTAAATAATGTACATGTTACAGAATACTTGTGTATGGTGGCATGGATCTATTATCTGAGTGTGAGTGTGATAGGATGTTTGTTTAAAATGTGTTGTAATTAATGGTATGCTTAAAGTAGTTAGATACCTGTTGGCTTATTGTAACTATATTGGATTTTACAAGAGGTTTTGTAGTAACAATAAATGTGATGGCATATTTGAAGTGTATTACAATGAAAAGTATTTTTAAAGTAGTTAGATACCTGTTTGTGTATTCTGACAGTTTGGGATTTTAAAATTACTTTTGTAGTATTATGGATGTAGTTAGATACCCGTTGGCGTATATTAACTGTCTTGGATTTTAAAATTATTATTGTAATATCACGGATGTAGTTAGACACCCGTTGGCGAATGCTAACTTTGTATTGGACTATACTTTAGTGAGTACATTTGGGTTGAAGGAATATTAAGTAGGCATTTGCTGGTAACCTATGTTTTGTGGTAACAGAAGTGTTGTACCATGCACACCAACAACTTCCTTTTTTGACATATGCAGTATAATGGCCTGAAGTGGTTGTGGCACCAGTGTGGTAGATTATACCTACTGTTCTGAAGGTTTACTTGCCAAGAGATACTTGGCCGTGTGTGAAACTAATAAGCTTACAGTTATTTTCTTCTCATCTGCATTAGATCTTAGAAGTATTAGTATGACATATTGGCCATGTGAGTTTATTTGTATGCTGGAACGATGTCTGTATTTGCAAAAAGGGCATAATATGTCATGATTTGCATTTTGGAGAAACTGGTGAAATGGAATGGATTCACAATTTGGTATGGATACGCACACAGATTGTTATTTAGGGATGTGCGCTTGTGAAACATGGTTGCAGAGTGTGCATGCATGTTTCAATGTGTATGAAATTTGGAAGATTTCTTTTATAGGGATGTTTTGGGTTTCTTGTGGAACTTCCTGTTTGTTTATGGTGAATTTTACAATTCCTGTGCAGTAGTCCAATTCTTGCCTTATACCTGAGGCACTATAAGTGCTTTCAGGATTATTTGTGGCATTTCCTTGAAGGACAAGCATGTGCAAACACAAGTGGTTTGAGGCATTTAAGGAAATGTTGTGAAAAATTGGTGAAAACTGGAAGACAAGACTGATTGATATATTTGCATAGCAATTTACTTCAGTTGTGTTGCTTAATTTAATTGGACCAGAGAGTTGTGCGTCTGTATTCTTTGATGGACGTGCAGTTGTTGTTTGACTAGAGAGTTTTGTGGTTGTATTATTTGATGGAGCAGCAGTTGTTTTTTGTTTTTTCAGTGGTATTGCTGGGAGATCTGCTATAGGTTCTGTTTCTATTCGATTTACTTTTTGTGGTACAGGGTACATATCTAGAAGGGGGCACACCGTGCATGTAGCCTGGTGTATTCTAGGATGCAAGGAATGTCAGTGTTGACTTTGTTTGCATCAAAGTTAACTAGGAATAGACCATTGAGTGTACAGAGACGTGAAAGAGTTATGTAACTCAGACATTCTTTGAAGACTGTGCTGCCAATGTCAATCAATGTGTGATCTAGGGTTAGACCTTGCAATTTGTGAATAGTGATAGCATGTGCAAGAGATAGAGCACCCGGGTGGTTTGAGCGGGTGTGGCAGCGATGGAGGTGTTGAATCTGTAAATAGAAATCTTGGAGAGTCTCACAGTAGTTATTATTGCAGGTGGCTTTGATTGATAGGAGACATGTAGTCTGAGAGTTCAAGAGGACATGTGAAGTGCTGAACTGAGATGGCAAGGTTACATGTAGAGTTTCTGGATGTGTTATACACATAACAGTAAAAAGGGTAGAAGGACTGCCCTGTGTAATGGTATCCACATGCTATCCGGGTCTTTTAAGGATGCCTGGCAAGGAAAGGAGACTGTGGAGACCGTGAACAGTTGCGAAGATCCACGGATTCCAGTCCTCATGGTATGCTAGAGAAAAGCATTTGGGGCAGAAATTTGTTTCTGTCCTTTTTTCTTTTTCTCTAGTATACAATTGTCCATTATTCCCATTAGCGTAGTACAAAAGGATTACCGTGAATTTACCAGATTAGATATGTTCGAGGGAGAAAAAAACAAAAGTCATTTGAATGAAAATGACTTTCGATTTTCACTCCCCCGAACATTTCTGACAACCCATTGCTGGCCATCCCCTTACCTCTTGGCGGCACAACTGCTTGTGTGCCGCCGTCTCCTGCATCCCTCTGTGATACCAGTTCTCTCCACTTACGTGAATGGCAGCTGGCACGGCAGGGTCCTCTTTTTTGTTTTATTTTCTTTTTGTTTTTATAAATAGGAAGCGGGGGACAAGCCCGCAACCCGCGATAGCATTATTGTGAACAAGGGTACGGGGGGCACCCCCGCATCCCCTGCAGCCCATGTTCACTATAATGACACCAAATGGAGGATTTATTTGCAATTTTCAGCTGTAGTAATTTTCCTACAGCCGATTTTCAAATAAATCTCCCATTTATTTTATTTATTCGAACAAATTTATGGATTCCAATACAAAATGCTAATGTAAATGTGGGAGACTCGTATTGAGTCTAACTACTTTATTGAAAAATGTAAAGCAGATGGAGTCCATAACATTATTTTTTTAGTTCTATTTTTTAACTGCGAAAGCTTGCTCCAAAAGGAACCTTTATTTGTGTTTTTTGATTTTGTATTTTTCAGGATTTTGTTCTTTTTTCCTGGAGAGGCAAGGAAGTAAGGTGGGGAAGGAAGTGAGGGAAGGGGCACCAACCACAGCTATGGATGGCAGGTGGACAGGGGAAGATGTTATGTGTGCCTTAAATCTAAGGTAGGGGGCAGTGTTTCTCTTGCTCCTTGACCTCAGCTTCGAAAGCACTTCAAAACTGCTCCCCCCTGCAGAGTGGTGTGTTGCAGTATATACAGAGTACTGTTATCCTGGAAAGATATGGATCAACAGCATCTTTTATTCCCTGTGAGGCAGCTGGTAGGATCCTATGTCCCACAGGAGTAGTCTGTGTGGTAGCAGGAGTGGTTGAGGAAGATGAGGTAGAGGAAGACAGACTACTATTCCCTGAAAAATAAACAGCCTTTCTTAGAACATACGTATGGAGCTGGTACCAAAAGAGTACTGCCCATGTTGTACGAAGACTGAGTATGATTCCACACTCAATGCATTCAATATGGGTAGCCTGAGTCTTCCGTACCCCTCAGACAGTTTTAAAGAACTGCCACACCCATGATTCCCTTTGGGTGCTGGAGGTAGGCATTTCATTTATCTCGTCTTCCTGGTCCTGTTGATCCTCCTCCTGCACCATTGCGCCAGTTCCCCTGTCCAAGCCCTCCAGCTGGAGGTGGTTTTGGTGATGGTGGCCCCTGGGGAGGAGGGATGGCCATGCCTGAAGCCATTTTTAAGTGAAATAGTAGGTGTGCCAATAGTCATCCAAGCTGTAGAAGGGTAAACTTTCAACTTGAAACTTCCTAGATTGACTGAAAATGCAGTTTCAAAATGTCCACAAAGCACGAACCCGTTCGCGGACACGTCATCACACTGCATGCATACGCAGCCACGTGTCGCTGTCCGGGGAAGTCAGCGATGTGGTCACGGTGTGTCATGCAATGCCAGACATGCCTGGACACGGCATGATATCTGCGAACACCATCGCGTGTGAGACCGGACTCCGAAACATCCTATAGTTTGCACACCCAATTAGGGTTTTGCAAAGAAGGGAGTGTGGCCAAGCGTGCTGCTGAATGGCAGCATAAAGCGGAGTTCCCACTCCGATATAACTATTTTATTCCTGAAGGGCAATAAACTTGCCTGTTTCTGTCTGCCGAGGCCAGCTCGCCTCACCACTTGAGATGAAGAAGGTCATGTAAGCTGTTCCTCCCACTTGCCGACAAACATTGTGGAGACGTCCGGAGAGCAGAGAGCAGCGGCCTCTCATAAGCATTGCACAACACTTCCTGTCAGAGGTGCCGGATCATATCTGACATTTCGATGTGGCTTGCGACCCACATTTTTCCTCAGGGTAAGGCTTTTGTTAACAAGGCCGGCAAAAAAAAAATATAAGCCTTTATTCTACACCGTGTTTCTCACCTGTTAATTTTTTTCTAACTTGCTGGTGCGTAACCCCTCTTTATAGGTGTAATTACAGCAAGTTAACGTCTGTGAGGGCCTGTCACTTAAAACTTGTATTGATTCACCAGAATTGGCTTTCAATATGGCCTCACAAAAAAGCTTTATCTAAATCTTCTACCAATAAAGAATCTTCTGCACAAGCTGCAGCCACACTAAAAAGGCCAAAAAGTGACTACCCTACACCGGCCCAAACCCTATTGGAGGCTAATATGGAATTCATTATGATAGAAATAAGAGCACTTAAACCATTTATGGAATCCACAAATGCTAACTTCAACAGATGGATGAGCAATTTTGAAAGCAGGATTGAGGAGATTGAAAGAATAATAGGCTACACCGAAGATATTGCCAATAGAGTTGCTCAGATGGAAGGATCTATTCTTACACTACAAAAACAAAACCAAGATTTAGAAAATAGAAATTGCAGAAATAATCTCTGCATCTTCGGCTTTCCAGAAGAAACAGAGGGAGAAGATGGCGCCCTCTTCCTGAAAAAGACTCTTCCTAGCATCCTCAATTTGCACTCATCTATTGTCCTTAATATTTGCACACAGAATTGGACCTAAGAAAGTAGATCCTTTCAAGAAAAATACACCTAGAACTATAACATTTCTGCCGCTTGAATATACACAACTTCTGTTAATATTGCAGAAGGCCAAAGCAATGGACCACCTGGTGTGGAATGGACATAGGATTTTCATCTCGCAGGATAGGCCTCATTAGGACCCTGGCAGTATGGGTTTAACGGTGCCGTTAAAGGTGCCAGCATGTTAAACCCATACCGCCCTATTACGAGGTTCCCTCGCGGGACCCGCTCTGGATGTCTGGTCAGACCAGACCCTCCAAGGTTGGAATGACCCGGTATTTCCCCATTCAGGGAACCCGGACCCGGACCGGAGTTTGGAGGCAGCCATGCCCTTATTAAGGGCATGGCTGCCTCCAAACTCCTAATGAGGCCCGATGTATCTAAAATTAAAGCACAAAGAAGGAAGGAATTACTCTCTTAACGCCCTGCGCTTAAACAAATGAATGCAAGGTATTGATAAATTCACCCTTGTACCTTCAATGTCACTATTAATGGCAAATGTCTACTTTCCAAAACCCTAATGACTGAAAGAACTTCATACAGCTTCAGAAAATGGAATCAATGGATACTGGGACTCCTAGCCATAGATAATGCGTTACTTTCCTTCTTCTAACTTTCACCTTGTGTCCGGTCTCTCGGACCAGTCACCCTAAACCATCTATCTCCCTTCCGGAACTCAGAAGAACATCTATTCCTTTGGAGCAGGCAATCTCTCTATTTTGGCGTGCTTTCTTGCCCACTTGTGGATGCTCCTTTACACACCTTTTACACTTGACATTGTGTATCCGACCACCTGGCTTTTGTCTTTCTTGAGTGTATGTCCTTTTTTCTTGCTGGTCGGGTGGACTAGGATTGGTCATCATAGCACTCTAATCTTTGTTTGGCTTTGCACGCTGGTGTCGGATGATGCAGTGACACTTTTTACTAACTTTTACTTTTTTATCCTTTATGCTTTTTGGGTTTACTTTTTTCTCTGCCTTATTAATTCTCGCTTACAAGTTAATGGTGAAGCTTTTATTATGCAAAGTTGTTTTAATGGTTTATTCTCTATTGCGACTAACACCGTTACTTACGCTTAAAATATGGCTCTGAAATGTATGACCTGGAATATTCAGGGTCTTAATAACCTGATTAAGAGAAAAAAGGTTTTAGCTCATATCAATAGATTCAAGCCAACTATTGCATGCTTGCAGGAGACTCATTTATCACTACAAGAATCCATGAAACTAAAAATGTTTTGGGTAGAGGGCAAACATAATGGTGTAGCAATCTTGATCAGAAAAATCACTCAATATCAAATTCTTCATAAAGATTCTGACACGAAGGGTAGATGGGTATCAGCTAAGTTAAAAATTGGATCCCAGATTATCTCTATTCTTAATGTATATGGAGCTACTATACCTGCTTACAAATTCTGGCTTGACTTGAAAAGTATGATATTACAAGTGTACCTTCCCAATCTGATACTCTGTGGTGATTTCAACAATATTATTGACCCTTTCCTTGTTAGAAGGTCTCCTTGTGAATTTAAAATTAATAAAGCACACACACAATTTATAAGATGTCTTTGAGAAACAGGTGTTATAGATTTGTGGAGAATAATCACCCAGTTGACATTAATTCTACCACCCTCGATGCGCCAATCCATATAAGTGAAATTACTTCAGCCATGAAGGAGCTTAAAAAAGGTAAAGCCCCGGAACCTGATGGATTTTCCATGGATTTCTTCTCTCATTTTTCCCCAACTCTCTTCCCAAAACTAGAAATACTATATAGCTTGTTTGTTGCGATGGGTAAATCAGGTACCTTTGATAAGGTTCTTCTAGTCCTTTTACCCCAAGCATAATAAAGATGATAGGCTTCTCCAGAACTATAGACCCATCTCTTTGATAAACTCAGACTGCTAAATCTTTGCAAATTTTAGCCAATAGAAAAGAATACTTTATGTCCAAATTAGTTCAATCAGATCAGGTGGGTTTTGTCAAAGGAAGATACATTTCAACTAACACTAGACTCTTTATTAACCTGGTTTATTGTATTAATAAACGATCTCACTTATCAGGCTCCTTCATGGCAATTGCACTTGATGCCGAAAAATCTTTTGATCAAGTCGAATGGGACTTCCTTTTCAGGGCCTTAAAATGGCACGGAATGGGAGAAACATTTATTCAATTGGGCAAGGTATTATATTCTGAACCCAAAACATCAATATTTATGAAAACCATTTCTCTGCCCTTTTTACCCTACTTAGAGGTACAAGACAAGGCTGTCCCCTCTCGCCCATGCTTTTTGTCCTTGCTCTTGAACCCCTATTGGCATGACTTTGCAGGAATAAGAATATTGTTATGATTGGATGTGGTAGCTCCAATTTTAAGGTTGCAGTGTATGCTGATGATATATCAATCCTTCTCAAAGACATGAAAGCTTCTCTTCCACATTTATTGTATACAATTGACGTATTCTCATACTTTTCAGGATATAAACTGAATAAAAACAAATCTGAAATGCAAAATGCTCTTGCTTACTGTTTATTGTTTGAAAGAAGGCTTTGCCCAATTCTGTTTTAGTTGGAATCCAATCTCTATCAAGTACCTTTGTATTTCAATTGTGTCCTCACTTGACCATATTATCAAAATAAATCTTCAAATGTTACAATCAAAACTAAATGAATGAATTACAACCTAGTCCTCCTTATAACTAACATGGTGGGGCAGACTAGAGGCCATTAAGAGGATACTCTCACCGGTCATCTTATATTACTTGCAAATGCTTCATGTCCCACTCCCAGTCACTTTTTTAAACAATATCACTAAACTAAATGAATGAATTACAACCTGGTCCTCTTTTTAACTAACATGGTGAGGCAGACTAGAGGCCATTAAGAGGATGCTCTCACCGGTCATCTTATATTACTTGCAAATGCTTCATGTCCCACTCCCAGTCACTTTTTTAAACAATATCAGCAGGATACTCATCAATTTCCTTTGGGGCCCTAAGAAAAGGAAAATAATTGCCTGGAATAAACTCAAGATCTCATGCAGTGGGGGAGGGGTTGGATTCCCAAATTTTAGAAATTATCACAAAGCCTTTGTTCTTAAGCTGGCCAAGGAATAGTATCTTCCAGAGCATTCTCCAAATCCTCCTGCTTGGTTGGTAGCTGAGAAATCGCTGGTTTCCCCCTTTCATATTTAAGATGTTTTATACCTTTTCAATGAATCCAGATTGGGCTTTTCTAAAACGATATCACTCACTAGTCTCTACTTTCACCAATCTAATAAGCCTGTGAATGCTTTTTCTTCTTTTATATGGTGCAACAAAAATATAACCATAAATAATAAACCCATTTTACGGAAATGATGGATTGGTGAAGGACTCAAATGTATTCATCAGATACTTACAAGTAGCCTCATTCTGACAAATAGACACATTCAGAATGGAGTTCTCACTTCCCAAATGCTCTCTTAATCAATATGTCAATCTAGTAAATTCCTGTCTTGATATTAGAAATAGTAATTATCTAAATGTACTTGCTTCTGATCCCAAAAGACTCTGGCCCTCATTACGAGTTTGGCGGTAGCCATGCCTCTATTGACAGCATGGCTGCCGCCAAAATCGCGACGGGTCCTCAGAATGAGGAATAACCGGGTCATTCCGAATTCAGAAGGCCCGGTAATTCCTCCCTCCAAGGACCCGGACCCGGTCCTTCCCCATTCCCATTTCAGCCCCCATAAGGCTGAATGGGAATGGGAGAGGGAGCAAACAACGGGCCATTACGAGTTGGCCCGTTGTTTGCTCCCTCTTCCACTCGCGGGACCCGGTAAGCACGCCTGGTTTGACCAGGCGTTGCTTCCTGGGCTCGCGAGGGGACCTCGTAATGAGGCGGTACGGGGTAAACGGCGTTGGCACCTTTTACGTCGCCATTTACCCTGTACCGCCAGGGTCGTAATGAGGCCCTCTTCTGTCTCATGTAAATTCCAGATATTGTGAAGGCCTCTGACTTGTACAAAATACTCAAAGGAGAAAGGTCCCCCCCGGATGCCCAGTGCTGCCACGGTCGCACTTCCTGGCTGTAAGGGCCTTCCCTCCCTCCACCCCGCCTTCCATCCCGCCCATTCCCAACCCGATTGGTTGTCGAGCAAACCCCCAGGAAACCCTCGCAAGCCCTGACCCTCGGAAACCCTGACCCTAGTCAGCTGCACCACCCACCCTCGGCTCATTCCAACGCAAGCAAGGTGAGTGGCGCAGTTGTGCCTACATAATCTTTATTGTTGCAGGCATTTGTTTATTTAATTTGTCCAGGGTCCCCCCGGACGCCCAGTGCTGCCGCGGTTGCACTTCCTGGCTGTAAGAGCCTTCCCTCCCTCCACCCCGCCTTCCATCCCGCCCATCCCCGACCTGATTGGTTGTCGAGCAAACTCCCAGGAAACCCTCGCAACCTAGTCAACTGCACCACCCACCCTCAGCTCTTTCCAACGCAAGCGAGGTGAGTGGCGCAGCTGTGCCTACATAATCTTTATTGTTGCGGGCATTTGTTTATTAAATTTGACCAGGGTCCCCCCGGACGCCCAGTGCTGCCACGGTCGCTCTTCCTGGCTGTAAGGGCCTTCCCTCCCTCCACCCCGCCTACCAGCCTACCATCGCGCCCACCCAATCCGATAGGTCGAGACGAAAGACTTCCCTCCTGTACCAGCTCTCCCAGGGCAGCCCTCTGCCCGGCAGCCCATCGGCTAAGGACCTGAGGCAAAGGACGGCTCCTACAGAGACGGCTCCAAGTCGTATCTGCAGGTATCAGCAGGAGAAGCAGGAAGCCAACTACAAGTAAGCGTAGCAAGAGCAGGGACGAAAACACCTACTTCACGCCATATTACCCGACTGCTCATCTAACAAAGCAAAACCATTGTAAATTCGTTATATCTGAAATATATTTGCATTTGGAAACTCTGTCCCTTTCATGCGAAAAGTTGATTTTAGAAGTGTGCCCAATAGCCTCCTGTGAAAGCTGATTTTAGAAGTGTGCCCTATAGCCTCCTGTGAAAGTTGATTTAAGAAGTGTGCCCAATAGCCTCCTGTGAAAGTTGATTTTAGAAGTGTGCCCAATAGCCTCCTGTGAAAGTTGATTTAAGAAGTGTGCCCAATAGCCTCCTGTGAAAGTTGATTTTAGAAGTGTGCCCAATAGCCGCTCTTGAAAGCTGATTTTAGAAGTGTGCCCAATAGCCTCCTTGTGAAAAGTTGAATTAGAAGTGTGCCCACTAGCCGCTCTTTGAAAGTTGATTTTAGAAGTGTGCTCAATGGCCTCCTGTGAAAAGTTGATTTTAGAAGTGTGCTCAATAGCCGCTCTTGAAAGCTGATTTTAGAAGTGTGCCCAGTAGCCTCCTTGTGAAAAGTTGAATTAGAAGTGGGCCCAATAGCCGCTCTTTAAAAGTTTAACTTAGAAGTGTGCCCAATAGCCGCTCTTTGAAAGTTGATTTTAGAAGTGTGCCCAATAGCTGCTCTTTGAAAGTTGATTTTAGAAGTGTGCCCAATAGCCGCCCTTTGAAAGTTGATTTTAGAAGTGTGCCCAATAGCCGCTCTTGAAAGCTGATTTTAGAAGTGTGCCCAATAGCCTCCTTGTGAAAAGTTGAATTAGAAGTGGGCCGAATAGCCGCTCTTTAAAAGTTGATTTTAGAAGTGTGTCCAATAGCCACTCTTTGAAAGTTTAACTTAGAAGTGTGCCCAGTAGCCGCTCTTTGAAAGGTGATTTTAGAGGTGTGCCCAATAGCCTCCTGTGAAAGTTGATTTTAGAAGTGTGCCCAATAGCCGCCCTTTGAAAGTTGATTTTAGAAGTGTGCCCAATAGCCGCTCTTGAAAGCTGATTTTAGAAGTGTGCCCAATAGCCTCCTTGTGAAAAGTTGAATTAGAAGTGGGCCCAATAGCCGCTCTTTAAAAGTTTAACTTAGAAGTGTGCCCAATAGCCGCTCTTTGAAAGTTGATTTTAGAAGTGTGCCCAATAGCCGCTCTTTGAAAGCTTAACTTAGAAGTGTGCCCAATAGCCGCTCTTTGAAAGTTGATTTTAGAAGTGTGCCCAATAGCCTCCTTGTGAAAAGTTGAATTAGAAGTGTGCCCAATAGCCGCTCTTTAAAAGTTTAACTTAGAAGTGTGCCCAATAGCCGCTCTTTGAAAGTTGATTTTAGAGGTGTGCCCAATAGCTTCTTGTGAAAAGTTGATTTTAGAAGTGTGCCCAACAGCCGCTCTTTCAAAGTTTAACTTAGAAGTGTGCCCAATAGCCGCTCTTTGAAAGTTGATTTTAGAAGTGTGCCCAATAGCCTCCTGTGAAAGTTGATTTTAGAAGTGTGCCCAATAGCCTCCTGTGAAAAGTTGATTTTAGAAGTGTGCCCAACAGCCTCCTATGAAAGTTGATTTTAGAAGTGTGCCCAATAGCCTCCTGTGAAAAGTTGATTTTAGAAGTGTGCCCAATAGCTGCTCTTGAAAGCTGATTTTAGAAGTGTGCCCAATAGCCTCCTTGTGAAAAGTTGAATTAGAAGTGTGCCCAATAGCCGCTCTTTGAAAGTTGATTTTATAAGTGTGCCCAATAGCCTCCTGTGAAAAGTTGATTTTAGAAGTATGCCCAATAGCCTCCTGTGGAAAGTTGATTTTAGAAGTGTGCCCATTAGCCTCCTGTGAAAAGTTGATTTTAGAAGTATGCCCAATAGCCTCCTGTGGAAAGTTGATTTTAGAAGTGTGCCCAATAGCCGCTCTGAAGTGTGCCCAATAGCCACTCTTTGAAAGTTTAACTTAGAAGTGAGCCCAATAGCCTCCTGTGAAAGTTGATTTTAGAAGTGTGCCCAATAGCCGCTCTTTGAAAGCTGATTTTAGAAGTGTGCCCAATAGCCTCCTTGTGGAAAGATGAATTAGAGGTGTGCCCAATAGCCGCTCTTTGAAAGTTGATTTTAGAAGTGTGCCCAATAGCTGCTCTTTGAAAGATGATTTTAGAAGTGTGCCCAATAGCCTCCTTTTGGAAAGATGAATTAGAAGTGTGCCCAATAGCCGCTCTTTGAAAGTTTAACTTAGAAGTGTGCCCAATAGCCTCCTTGTGAAAAGTTGAATCAGAAGTGTGCCCAATAGCCGCTCTTTGAAAGCCGATTTTAGAAGTGTGCCCAATAGCCTCCTTGTGAAAAGTTGAATCAGAAGTGTGCCCAATACCCGCTCTTTGAAAGTTGAATTTAGAAGTGTGCCCAATAGCCTCTCTGTGAAAGTTGAATTTAGAAGTGTGTCCAACAACCTCCCTGTGAAAAGTTGAATTAGAAGTGTTCCCAATAGCCGCTCTTTGAAAGTTTAACTTAGAAGTGTGCACAATAGCCTCCTGTGGAAAGTTGATTTTAGAAGTGTGCCCAATAGAAGTGTGCCCGATAGCCTCCTGTGAAAGTTGATTTTAGAAATGTGCTCAATAGCCACCTGTGAAAAGTTGATTTTAGAAGTGTGCCCAATAGCCGCCCTTTGAAAGTTGATTTTAGAAGTTGCCCAACAGCCTCCCTGTGAAAAGATTAATTAGAAGTGTGCCCAATAGCCGCTCTTTGAAAGTTTAACTTAGAAGTGTGCACAATAGCCTCCTGTGAACAGTTGATTTTAGAAGTGTGCCAATAGCCGCTCTTTGAAAGTTGATTTTTTAAGTGTGTCCAATAGCCTCCCTATGAAAAGTTGAATTAGAAGTGTGCCCAATAACCGCTCTTTGAAAGTCTAACTCAGAAGTGTGCCAAATAGCCTCCTGTGAAAAGTTGATTTTAGAAGTGTGCCCAATAGCCGCTCTTTGAAAATTTGAGAGAACGTTTGAAAGAGCATATAACCCATCATATCACACCACCACGCTTATTCTCTCCTTTCGGTATAACTGTTCTCATACCAACATCTGCCGCTCACTGCACATCATTCTAAATAAACGCTGCTGGTTACACACCAGACAGCCAGGCGTTCTCCTCAGGCCTAACGCAGCCACATCCGGTCTGGATAATTCCTGCCAGAATGAACACATACTCCTGATCTCTCAACCACCACACCTACCGCTAAGAAGCAGCTATTACACGAATACCGCACGAGCTGCACACATACCCGGTGCTCACACGCACCTTTTGACCCTCCCTACTCTCTCTACTGATCTGAACTTCGCTTCCCAAGGGCGTTCCCAAGGGCGTTCAACCTATCAGCGCCTTCAGACCATACCAATGGTATATAAGGCGCTATATAAATGCAAAATAACATAACATAACATAACTCAAAGTGGACTTCGGAACTACAATGGGAAGAAGAATGTGGCATAAAGTTTGATGATCAACTATGGTATAACATTTGGACTAAAATTAAACATGTATCTGTCTCTGCAAATCTTACTCAACTGCTATACTTTTTCACCCATAGAGCTTTTATTACACCTGAAAAACTCTTTTTGTCTAAAATATCTAATGACGATCGCTGCTAGTCCTCTAAATCAATTGCCGGAACCTTTCAACATGTTTTCTGACTGTGCACCTATTAGGGCCTTTTGGAAACAAGTCTGGAATGTTCTTAAACATATTTTTAGAGTGCCCATTCCGTTAAGTTTAACTAATATTTTATTGGAAGGTTTAGTAATTAAGGATGGGAAATTTGACCCATCCCTGATCTATTTATTCTTCTTGCTATTTGTCTAATTACATCAAATTGGGAAGATTTTTCAAAAATGTCTATCAAAGGGTGGTGGAATAATATTTGTGATGTTCATAGAATTGAGAAGTGTAATGCCAATTCACCCTTACTTTCATTTAAACATGATAAGAAATAGGAAATTTGGTTTAAGTATTTAAATGGCGTGCATTCTTAATCCAGTTACATATTGTATTTACCTAGTTGCTCTTTATATTAACATTTTTATCTTTGGAAATTGCTGTGAATATGCTTTACCTTTTTGTTTCAAACCGTGAACGTATCAGTCATTTTTTCTCTCCCCCTATTATTTCTCTTTTTCACCCAATATCAATCTCAAGTGACTTGCCGTCTTTGTTATTCAATAATTATCGATTATATCCGTTATTTCCACAATGTTTTCTTATATTTCTTGTTTCATGCATTGTCAATGGGATTGTTTATATTTACCGTTTTATGTATATTTTCAAAATAATAAATCTTATTAAACTTTAAAAAAGAAAGAATAATATACAAATAATTTTATTTATGAAAGGGATGAGGCAACTAGGGTGCATGGGTACAAACCTATGAAATTCAGTGAAAAAACTTTGTTAAAGGGACTTTATCGTTAAGTTGCACGAATAATAATCTATGAAATTCTGTGAAAAAAATGTGTTAAAGGGACGTTATGGTTACAAGTAAAATTGAAAACCCCCAGAAATTCACTAGTTATGGTAAGCTAAACAGCCATAACTCACGCTACCACGTGCTCTGCTAAGACTAACACCCAGCACACAAAAAGAAGAAAAACCCTCTTTGCACTTAATACCTATTTTACATTGGAGCCAATTTCCACAAGTAATAACTGGTTTCAAGGTTATTTCATGATCATGTATTCATTTATTTATCCATACATTAATAACACATTTTCACAACGCACATTTCATCAATATTTTATGACAAGCCACAAAGAATTGCTAAAATCTAGACACCATACCCTGTAAACCCAACACCACACAGTCACATTATACCAATCATTCTCTCTACTCTACATTCATACTGTGCTGTTTTGAAATATTCTAATGGGTTCAATCAAACGACCTAAAGTGCAAAGTGCTGTAAGTGACATAAATACACAAGCTTTACCTTTCCTGGCCCATATACCTTTGTTTCTTTAATACAAAAGTTGGCCTCACCAATTTAAAAAGTTGTATCGTCCATTTGAGTTCATTAAGGTTTTGAAAGCCTTACACCCAGGGCATCAAATATGACATCACAAATGCCATTGATGACATCACTGATGACATTACAAATGAAATTCATTTTCATGAAAAGTCCCTACAAGGGGTTGCTTTTACAATGTTGGTAACACGATGGTCATGGGTGATAGGGAGACCTCTCATGAACTACTTAATGTATTAAAAAATGTACTCATCTAAACAAAACATTATATTGGAGTGTTGTTGTTCATACAGGAACCTAATCATGCTTACACATAGGCAAGAGCTGCAGCATGCATCATAGAAGTACATCATTTTAAATTTTGTAATTTTGGACTATTTTGTTAATGTCACATACAGCATACCTGTGGGCGAAAATTGGATACCATTATAAGAGGTGCTCTTTGATAAAGGTTCAAACTCTACAAGAAACTGGGATTACATAACGGGCAGTTCTTATTTTACTCCTTATTGACCGGCAGAGCACAGAAAATGTGAATGGTCTTGCCCGAAGAACCTCCTAGTGACTTGTTACTGACTGGGTTATATGCTATGCAGGAGGGGGGCTGTCCTATCACTGCAATCTATAAATTACTGCTAGAAAGCAGAAGGAGGCGAGACTCAAACTTATGTATGATTCGGAAAGGGACTTACACCTGTCATTGGATGAGGCAAAATAGTGAAAGATTTGTCCATATATGAAAAAGATGTCCCGGAATTCCCATTAGAAACTCATACTATATAATATTCTCCAAAGAATGTATTCGACACTGTCTAGATTGAATCAAATAAACCCTTCCAAACCCAACTGTTGCCTGAAATATGGCTCATCAGACCCCACATTCCTTGCACATGATATGGCACTGTCTGAAACTAGACTACTTCTGGAATGTGGTAGTAGAGAAGATCTAAGATATAGGGTCCATGTGGATAACGTGGACACCATTGATGGGCCTCTGCACAGGGCTATGAAACATATCTGTAAGATGATAGATTTGGCATTGATGCTAGCTAAAGGACTCGTTGCTATAACATGGTACAGCCCATATGGCCCTACTGTTGTGCCTTGGATGAAAGATTTATTTCAGTGGGCGGGAGCTGAACTGGGGACATTGGTGAGCCTTGAAGCAGACGGTGACACTATGGAAGCGTCTGGCACACTGGAATGGGCAATAGTGCAGGACCGTCTGCTATATCCCTCAGATGATAAACCTCCATGAAGTCTGAATACACCCATGGCATGGATGGTGCTGTTCATATTTGAAAAATGAGCGGACTGTTTAAATTATGCCTATACATTTGTAACAACCATGCAACACCTTATGTGATTAATCTGGTTCCTTGTGTGGGGGCATGGGGGCTGTTCGGGGTGGTGGGGAAGGAACCCTTATGTTTTCTATGTATGAGGCAAATACATAGTTGTTAGTTTGCTCTGTATTATTGTTCAGAAAATTATAACAAAAATATTATTTTTAAAGCAAGTCATCTGTGCAAAAATTTGCTTTCAACTATAATAACTAATTTACAAATCCCAGAATATCAGATTCCTGCTCTACATTCGTGTTGATAGCTCAGTTGCCAAGGTGAATATAAGAGATGAGAAAAGGGTTCTGCAAGTTATCAATCTGAAGTGGTAAGTGGTTAAACACGCTTTATTCAGATCTATACATTAGCTCCTTCTTCAGGCTATCCACGGCTGTCTCTCACTTCAAAAATCTATTACATAAAATGAGATACAACACATCTCCTATCCTTATATAAGAAACAATTATTGGTTACACAACATTTAGTAATGTTCACATGAACAGTTCTGATTTTTGTAAAACTCTTTCCCACATCCTAAATCCAACTTTATACAAGTTTCAAGTTTTCATTGTTTCATCCTACTTACCCCTCCAGTTTCACAACTCTCCTCAAATTCCACACTTGTCCACTCCCTGACCTAACAGCTCCATGCAACACCTCTTCTAACTTTCTGCTCAGCACTATACTGAACACCTCCCTTCCTCCTCACAACACCATTCGTCACTCTCAACATATCTTATTTATTTTATTTTATGTATTGAACATTTGTATGGTGCCTATACACAAGTGGGGACAGAGGAAAATAACAACAATAACGGCCCTACTAGGGCCTGTGACATTTAGACCGTGCAAATGGAGGATGAATGTCAGAGTGGATGGACTCGGAAAATGGAAGGAGTGGTGAAGAGGGAAGTACAGGAGACTGGGGTGCAAGGGCTGGGCAAGTGCTAAGGTGTGCCAAGGAGGGCAAGTGTCAAGGGAAACTAGGGTAAAGGGAATGCTAGTGCAATGGACGGGGTGGGGGGGTTCAGAGTCAGGCTAGTCCAGGATGGGTGCCCGAGTGCAAGTGCTGGTTAGTGGTGCTGGGGTAGTCTAGTCGAGGAGGGCCTGGCCCCTGTAGGACTTATAAAGGACCAGTCACCAGTTGCAGCAGCAGGGGACATTAACAAGGGAGGGGGAGAGGAAAGGAGGAGGAGAAAGGGAAAGTCTTGAGAAGTTTCTGGAATATAAGGAGATCTGGCTCAAGTCTGAGGGGGACAGGGAGTCCATTCCACAGGGAGTGAACCCGCAGGCCTTTTAAGAGAGGTGGTTCTCTATAGGATGGATGGGGATGCAGATTTTACCCTCGCACCAATATTGAGACTGACTCAGGAAGTTGGCAAAACACAACTGTTTTTAATTGCAATTGTCTAAAACAGGGAGTACAACGGGCGTCAACGGACAACCCACAGCATATGTCTCAATGATTCACATGAATAATACACAGTTATAGAGAAAACACCCGTCATACGTGACATCATAATACATGGCAAAATTAGAAAACCTACAGGGTTTATGATAGGCTTAACGGGAACCTCTAAGTATACTTTCCCTGGGGTACAGGATTGTGATTGGGTCTCTACAGTCAAGCGGACAGCTATGCCCACCCCTAGTGCAAGTCATCTTCCATGTCATAAAAATAAACAACATTTCATTGGCTTTCAAACTATAGGGGTCTTTGCTACGTGGCCCTCTACAATTGGTTGGCATGCTTGTACCCTTCTGGAATATTCCACTCGCTAGCAGCACTCAAGCTGGTACCCCAGGTGCTGGGGGTTGGACTTGACCATACCTCCCCACCCAATTAGCCCAACGTCCATCATCACTCCTACTGTCTCCCATTCAATTAGTCCTTTGAACTCGGCTTTGTAAAGGATCACTGTGCCTGAGAATTAAAGAGAGGGAGAGCATGGTCTTATCTTCTGGTCTTGGTGTAGCTTGCCCAAAATCTATTTTCGTCTGAACATGTAACAGGAGGCTGTGTTTGGAACTCCTTCTTTGCATTTAACACTATTAAAAGAATAAAACCCGGCACTTTCTCACATTCATTGTATCTTCTCGACTAGATAAACAGTTTCTTGGATGCCCCAACCCTTGATACTGGGCCAGACAAGCCTTCTAAAATCTTCCTTCACCGTCAGCTGTTTTCTTTAACTGTGCCACACTTTCTGCCCTTCTATTCACAGTGTCCAAGTTTGCTTAAAATGCGTTGATGAACATCCAGATTCTACACACACACATATATATATATATATATATATATACATATATATATGTATATATATATATATATATATATATGCAGCACCACCTGCAGTCTGTTCACTAACTATAGCCAGCCTTATGATTCCTTAGTCTACTTGCGTTACTGCATCTGTAAAAGTATAAAACGGTTTTGCATTTTCTTCAGAGCTCTTCACACGTGCAGTCTTCATTTTGCTCATGAAATGTTGCTCAATTCTTTACTTTGCGATCAGATTCTATAAAGTCTATGTACTCTCTTCATTGGCATCTCTTCTGGGTGCGTCATTTCTGCTTCATGTAACGTCACCAGTCTTCTCTTTCATTCATCTTCACACTTCTTCTAGAACTTCCTTCAGAAGACTGTTGTCTCTTTGCAGGTACATCATATAGGGTTTCCTCAATGGATACCTTGTTTCAAGGACTCTTTGTGGTATAGGTACCATTATTGGCTTTGCACAAGTCACAATTTCTGGTTCCCAACATATAGGCAAAATGGGAGCGGGAGTTTTGGTAGAGGCACTTGGCTCCTCCTCTACAGGAGGATCCTGCCAAAGAAACAGATCTTCACCCCACTCTCTCCTTGGAGAAATGTCTGATCTACAAAAGGTTTGCAGCTAGAGGACTGAACAACCTTGGATGTAGCGAGATCCCAGGCCACAGACAGCCTTGTGCATGATGCAAAGGGTCTTGACTTTGATCTTTGCAGTCACTGGGAGCTAATGGAGAGATGTTAGGGCTGGAGAGATAAAGTCCCTGGGCTTGAGGCCAAGCAGAAGTCTTACAGCCCTATTCTGGATTAGTTTAAGAGGGTGAAGGGAAGAAAGAGGCAGATTGAGGAAGAGGATGTTACAATAGTCCAGCCTTGAGAGAACCAGAGCTCTGGAGTCATTGAACTTGCGGGGAAAGTTGAGGAAAGGGAGAATGCCTCTGAGGAGGTGGAGCTGAAAGTTGGACTTCTTGGCAAGGTCTGTTATGTGAGGAGAGAAGGAGGGAGAGGAGTGACACATGACCCCAAGCTTTTTTGCCTCACAAGTGGGTGAGGGGAGGGGACCCAATTAGGGAGACCAGAGAGTGGCCTTGACAACCATTAATTGTACACACTTCACACAGTCATAGCTTTCTTTCGCCTTCCTCTTCAAACTCATCACTCTCTCCACCCTCACCTATTTGACCACATCCTTGGGATCACCTCTCTCAAGCCAAGGAGGAAATACTCTCTTATTAGCTTTCCTTCCCCTCATCAACTCGAAAAGCACTTCCCTCATCACGTCATGCAGAGCATGCCCGAGTGCCTTGACTCTCACATATATCTCATGCTTCCAATCACAACCACCTTCCTCCGCCATATGTAACTCTTCCATGAGGTGCCTATTAACTCTTTCCACTGTGCCATTAATTTGCAGGTGATACAAAGCTGTATGTTCATGCTTGATTCCATTACCCTCCAAGAACACCTCCATATCACCTCCAACAAATTGAGGCCTATTGTTAGTTAAAGCTCTTCTGGGAATACCTGCCCTGGCAAACAAGTCATCAAGAACCTTCTTCACACCACTCACAGTCATTTTCCTCACAAATTTCACTTCACCCCAATGGGAAAACCAGTCCACTACAACTAAAACAAACTTCTACACCCCCATGCCTACAAGCCCTAGGATATCTAGCACCAGATCCTCCAACACTTCTTTCCGTGGTTGGGGAATAACTAAATGTTTTTCCCTCACAACCAGCCACTTTCCTGACTCCCTACACTTGCCACACATTTATGTTTATCCTCCACATGGTTGTTCAGACCAGGCCACCAATAATTAGCCTTCAACACATCCTTAGTTTTCGTCACTCAAATATGCCCTTCATAGGCTATATCTATCAATCGGTCCCTCAGCCCATTGGGTGTCACAACCTTACCAGACTGATATAACAAATCATGCTTTACACTAAGTTCCTCCCTCACTTCCCAAAACCTTTTCTGATCTTCAGGCAAATTCGCCTTCCTCAGCCACGTACCCTGCACATAACTCCTCACATCCTTGACACACAAATAATGTTCACACTCTGTGCCCCACTCTTGCGATCACTGATGATCTGGGCGCTGCATTCTCTTTTTCTCCCTGATTTACTCTTGGATATCTTCAAGTAAGTGGCAGCAAATGAGTAGCAGACTAAAGATGCATTACGGACATGCTTTCGGATAGCCCCTGATGTTCATTTTACTAAAGGGTGATCTTCATCCCAGTGCTACACAGGAAAACAGAATTCTCAGTAACTAATCAGACATAGAAGCCCATTCATCCAAGATAACCCCTTTTTGTAAGTCATCAGCTCACATTACTGGTGATCGGAGCACAATGGGAGCTAGTGACAAAGTGCCAACAATAGAATCGAGAAAATTACTGCTTGTTTGTAGATAATCTTTGGATACCTGCATGCTCTGAAGTAAACTCTCCTTTTTTCTTTGCCCATTAACACATTTCTCAGTACCTAGCTTCGTGCAGATTAATCTTTCCATCACTTTCGAGATCCCTACTGTCCCAGAGTAGCATGGCGAGTCTGAGTATTTCACTAATATACTAATGAGGGCAGTTCTTTTAAGTAACACAAAACCTTTTGACATTAAATAAACAACGTTTTTTTAATAATCAGTTTCTAATTTTTTTGTGTGTAGGGTCCTCTCGCGAAGTCTCTGTCGTAATGAAGGCGAATTAAAATGATCTTCCTCGCCTAAACATCAGTTATATATAATATATATCACTAGTAGCCACTTGGCTACAAGCGGACGTTGACCCGCCATACGATACGAGTGCATCACTTTGAGCACTCGATAATATTTAACTCGTCTTAGGGGTGTAACATCAGAGCACTCAGCAATAAG
This sequence comes from Ambystoma mexicanum, assembly GCF_040938575.1. Lineage (NCBI taxonomy): Eukaryota > Metazoa > Chordata > Amphibia > Caudata > Ambystomatidae > Ambystoma > Ambystoma mexicanum. The sequence goes on along the minus strand of NC_090924.1, from coordinate 643,535,500 downwards.
TCACTTAGCTTAGTACTTTTTTGTTATTTAGGCAAACACTGAGCACCGAGCACGTTCAAATTGTATGTTGATGAATTCAAAATATTTGTTTTATATTTTCTCTGCACCATCTTGGATTCTAATTTGTTTAGATTGGAATGACAAATTATACAGCTATGTTCAATTAATTTGGATTGCACATTTTAAAGAAGAACCATGTGACAACATTTAAAAAACATATACGACCCTGGCGGAAAGTGACTGACCGGACCGCCACAGCGTAAATAGCGTTTCCGCCATTGCACGATGGAGCAAAGTGCGGCCCATTCCGACCCATCGGGCACGAGCACCACGGCATGGCGGAAGTGCAAAGTCCGCGATGGCGGAAATGACCCCAAAACGGCCCACACCGCCGCCGTACGGCGCCCTAGGTGCAACACCGCCACCCATCTTAGCGGACACCGCAGTGAGCGCCAACCGGAAAGTACGGTGACCGTAAATATACGGAAACGGAAGTAAAAACATGGGCCCGGAACGGGAAACATCCCGCCGTACACCTATAAAACCACAAAATCCACACAACCACTAAAAACACTACCCTGAAACACACCCCAACCCGTCATCCACCCTAGCGAAACCAAGAAAAATGGGAAAAGTAGCGAAGAAAGCGTGCGACCGCAAGCGGCAGGTCCACTTCCCCCGTGAGGAACTCACCGTGCTAACAGAGACCCTCCAGGAGAATGCTGCCGTCGTCTTCTCCACGCAAATGACCAGGACGGCACTTGCGAACAAGAAGGCCATATGGGCTCTGGTGGCACAGCGGGTAAGTGCGGTGGGGACCGCACCCCGCAACCCACAGCAATGCAGAAAGCGATGGGACGACCTGCGGATACGCGTCCGTAGCATACTTTCTGCCAACCGCAACATTGCCACAGCCACCGGGGGAGGTCCTGAATCACCCATCAAGTTGACCCCCTGGGAAGAAATCTGTGCCTCCACCATTGGAATGGAGAGCATAGAGGGAGTCGGAGGGATGGAGAAAGGAGTGCAGACATCCGAAGAATCAGGTAGGTGGCCCAAATAAAACAATGCTAAATCCACAATTTCCAATCATGTGAAGTACCATGTGTCCCCATAGTGCAACAGGAACACATGTCCAGGAGAACGTCCACACACATTGGCCTGATAGCGCACTTTAAAACTCACAATAAATACATAAATAATTAAAAACCCCAAAAACACCCACTACACGTGCAGCAGGCACACCCTAACTGCAGGCTGCCAAACAACTGCACCCTCACTCCACACACAAATGAAAGCACCTCCAAGGCCCCGACCCAAATCACCCTCAGGTACCACCCCAGTGCATGTGATACAATGCCATTCCAATTCCCACAGACCCATTAATAACCCTCGCCCTCCTTTACTCCACCACAGGGTCCGATCCAAACGACGAGCATCAGGACACCCCTACCAGCACACCTGCAAAGAGGGCCAAGACCAACGGCCAAAGACCCTCCACCTCAGCTGCACGCATCAAGACAAGGCAGCAGCACAAATCAGGTGGCAGCACAGAGGAGGGAACATCAACAGGCACCCCAGCAGCCAGCATGCCCACAACACCACCACCACAGGTCCCCCCAATGGATGCCACAGAAGGCACTGCCTCTGGTGGCAGCAGCACCATAGGTGACACCCCATTGATGGCAGCATGCTCCGACACAGAAGACGGGGATGTCGAAGTCAGATCCATCCATGACCTGTCCCAATCCCCCTGTCTGTCCCATCCCGTACAACATGAGGATACCACGCAGGGGCACCCACAAGACGACGACTGGCCATCCCCCACAAGCCCTGTGGCAAGGCAACATGAGGTCACCAGCCCCTCTGTGACACCACCGCAAATGGCCATGGCCCAGCAGAGGCAACAGTCCCTCGACCAGTTAATCGTGCAACAGCAGCAACTGGCCACGCTCCTCAAGGACCATGCCGATGAATGTGGGGGCACTAAGGCAGACATAGAAACATCAACTGAGACACTGAGGGCAGAAATGGAGAGAAGTACAGAGACACTAAGGGCACAAATGGAGAGTAGCACCGAGAGCCTGAGAGTACAAATGGAGAGTAGCACCGAGAGCCTGAGAGTACAAATGGAGAGTAGCACCGAGAGCCTGAGAGTACAAATGGAGAGAAGCACCGAGAGCCTGAGGGGGGAACTGCATGCGACGTCCAAAGACGTATGTGCCGAACTTGCCGCAGTGCGCCGTGTGCTCACTGAGCTCTCACAAACCCTTAGGGACATGCATGGACGTGAGCAGGCAGAGACATCATCCGTTGCAAGTTCCGTCCAGGGCAGCCCCCAACGTAGATCTGGGAGGAACCTGCGCTCCACAGGCAGGGGTGCCCCTGATACCCGCAGAGGGGGCTTGCAATAGCGACTGCCCACTGACAATGAGCATCTTTGGACACTGGTGTTCGGGGGGGAGGTAGGAGGGTGGAGGGGGTGTTTTGGGCTCACTTGGGTGGCGGGTCGATAGGGTGTTCAACATGATATCACATATGCCATAAACAATGCACGATCAACCAATGAGATGTGTGGACAATGATCTTTGTGTACTAGGCCATCATAGGCGTACAGTCCATATTGTGCATGTACCAGACACACACAGTGCCACGAGTACCGTGTCCATGTATCAGCCACCAGGCGTGAGTGCTAGAAGCATGCATCAATGAGATGCTGACGAATGTCACGGCCCTCCGGTGCCTCGCAGACTCCTTGAGGTGCTGCCACATCCCCACCCTCATCATGACCATCTTCAGGTGCTTGCAGTTCTGCGTCAGGGGGCATGGGCACATTTCTACGTACGCACATGTTGTGGAGCATGACACATGCCATGACCATCTTTGCAACCTTCTCATGGCGGTACAGGAGTGCCCCGCCAGACCTGCTGAGGCAGCGGAAACGAGTCTTCAGTAGGCCGAATGCCTGTTCAATGACTACACGGGTACGTGAGTGGGCATGGTTGTAGTCCTCCTCATGCTGGTCCCGTGGGTTCCGGACTGGTGTGAGGAGCCATCTCTTCAGTGGATATCCAGCATCACCTGTATGTGGACGATAAACGTATGATGTGGAATGCCATTGCTACGTACGCACACCCCCCCCCCCTTCCTGCCAGGTCATTGCCGAATCACATACCCCACATCATCATGCATGAAATGAGACTCACCGAGTAGCCAGGATCTGTTCCCTGCGTGTCGCTCCATGTAGCGTGGTATTGTAGAGTTCCTCAAGACCATAGAATCATGGGTTGATCCAGGGAATCGGGCACAACAATGTGTAATGATCCTGTTGGAGTCACACACCATTTGTACATTCAGGGAATGAAATTGTTTTCGGTTGCGGTACTGGGCCTCCATGGCATGTGGGACGACCAATTCCACATGGGTGCAGTCGATGGCACCAATGCAACCCGGTATGCCGGCAAGTGCATGGAATCCCACTTTTGTGTTGGTAATTTCCTGCTCCGAGCGTGGTAGAGAGATGTAGTCGTCTGCGTGCTGCAGGAGGGCATCGAGCACTTGCAATAGTGTCCGTGAGAACAGTGGCTGAGAAATGCCATGCAACTGTCCGACTGTGTGCTGGTAGGTGCCTGTGGCCAGGAAGTGGAGTACAGACACCACCTTCAGTAGGGGTGGGATGGCGGTTGGGCTATCTATCATGCTGACAAGGTCAGCCTGTGTCATGTCCACAATGGCGGCTATGGTGTCCCGGTCCAAACGGTAGAGGGTGTGGATCTGCTCATCAGTGAGGTTGAACGGATGTGCTCGGAGGCGTGGGATTGCGGGCTGCCTGCGTGGTGGTAGTGGCTGTGCTGGCGGCACTTGCTGGCCCTGCCTTGGCCTCCTCCTCCTCCTGCGTCTCCTCCGTGCGGCCGGTTGTAGTTGGTGTTCGTCTTCTTCTTGGAGTTGGAGTACTTGCAGTGCTATCAGGTCCCCCAGGGCCAACATCGCGAGTCCTGCCGGTAGCATTTCGGAGTGGGTGTGGTTGTGGGAGGAGACTGGGTGTGCAATTTATGTGTTTTCAGGCTGTATGGCCTCCACCTGTGGTGATTCATTCCACCTGTGCAAGCTGCTCTCCCCTTTGGCCGAGCACGTCCCGCACACAACGCTGCAATTCGAGTAATGGCATCTTGCTATTGCAATCATGTATTTGTACCCGATGGCCGTGTAACATTGGTTGATATGTACATTCGGCTATGGTCCCATTGTTTCACATACAATCTTTGCAGTCGCGAACAGACTTGTGAAGGGTCAGTGGAACGTAGTACTCGAGTAACGGTGGGCCCTCATGCATCACTGTACCGAGTTGCACCGACGGGCGGGGCGTCCCATTTGTGAGTGAAGGCAGTTGCCATTTTCACACACAGCCGCACTAGATGGATTAATTTGTGATTTCAAACGGCCACAGATGCCTTTTCGACGTGATGTTGCAAATGAGGAATTCGAAGGGCGGCGCTTTCGGTTTTCAGCTAGCGGCGAGGAGATGCCCACAGGTCTGACTGCAAATATAACGTTCTATTGTTCAATGTCCTTGAGACAGGGGCCATGGCGAGGATGCAATGATTGATATGAATAGTTTGGGATGCGCAATAGCGACGTGGGCGATAAGGCCGGACGTTCCCAAATACATGTTACTTCACAACACTGGAATTACGGGCTGGGGCACTGTGGATTTTGCAGGCTGCATAACGCACAGACTCAATGGATATTTCTAATGTTATGTGAGTAAATATTCAGGCGTTTTTATACCGGGATGAGGGAATGATGAATGGATGCATGGGCAGATGATTTGATACAGAGTTTGCCATGTACAGGGCTTCTTGGAATCTGTCCGCCTCCCCTGCGCTATGTGATGCAGGGCTGCCATAGTGGGACCATCGTCTATCTGGCCTTGTTGAGCCCTCCCTGTCTCGACGCGCCTTCAGACACTTGTGTCCATGCACGTTAACATTCCCATCTGATGGATTCTGTTTTCACAGACGCATGCACAGGTACACTCGTTTGTGATGGTGTTTACACCTCGATATAGATGGTTATGAGTCGCAAGTGGTTTTGGGGTGGTGATGATCCTTTGGAGTGGGCTAGCATGCATATGGCTGTGGATTTAGTGTGATCATTGAAGTGAGTTGTTCGAATGTAGTTCTGATGGCCATTCTGTTCTTTTTCTTTTCTTTTGGTTGACAGGTATCTCCTCCCCTTTTGCCACTGCCATCTGTATGCCACTCCTGCAGATGGATTTTACTCCCGACACCTGCTGCTTCGTGTTAATCAGTGGAGCAGCATTACGATCTTATGGGACGATCGCCAATGGGCCACATGCCCTTACGCAGTACTAGTGGCTCGGAGCAACATTTCGGCCTTTCAGCTGGACTAGTGCCTCCCCATTGGGACGGCCCTGCGGTTCTGTGCGCTTCCATGTTGCCTTTTCGTACGTGAATGTGGCTCTGTGTACCATGATGGAACAGGGCGTCACACAAGTAGTAGCTGGTCATTTCTTGCGGATGCAGCCCACAATGGTGAAATGTGTTTTGGAGTTCATGGCCTAATGGCTGTATGGGCTTGGTGATTTTGTTGTGCATTAAATTTCTATTCTGATATGGGCCGTGTAGCGTTCTTCTTTGCAAGTGATGTGGCATATTCCTATTTGGGGAGCGATGTATTGTGAGGAGATCTGCATTGGGTTCCAGCTTCGGAGTTTAGTTGCGTGGTACTGTGCTGGGCGCGTTTGCCTACGAAGCCCAGTGAGGTCAGGGATGGGGGCTGCCAATATGACTGTTTGAATGTTGTCATGCTCAGGGGCGGGGGATTGGGTTTTGTGTAACAGATGCCGGTCAGCCAGGTGGACTGGTGGAATGATGTGATTTTCGGAATATTGCTGGTCACAGGTGCCTGTGTTTGCGTGCGTTTCTTGGTGGGGGACTGTGGTCATGTCCATTGGAATGGCTTCTGTATTCGTGCCATCTGTGCCCTGCAGCTCCCATTGGCCCCTCTTGTGATTCTTTTGTTCGTTGGCATGCATGGGTGACTTGTACATTTCACTTGGTGCATTGTGTGACTTCATTGCACCTACGGGGAGTTGTACTTTGTGGGCAGGGAGCGGTGTACAGGCACTCAGTGGGGCCGTTTACGGTTGATTCGCGATGCCGTACTTCTCACCATGGCGGAATGGTACTTTCCGCCGTGCTTGATGGCGTTAGGTACATGTCCGCTAGGGTCGGAATTCGCGTACCGTTGCGCCATGGTGGTATTTACGGTTTGGCATGGCGCGCGCGCGTACTTGGTGCAGTTAGCGTTGGCGTTCACTACGGTGTCGCTAATGGCATCGTACTTTGCGGTGACGGGTCATAGTCGCACCGAGCGCTATTCGATGGCGGTATTGCATTTCCGCCATCGTTTTTCGATTTCCGCCAGGGTCGTAATGAGGCCCATTGTGATTTGGTTTGGAAAAACATTGTGCATGACAATGTAAATCATCATTCACTACATTAAAATGTTTCTTATACCCTTTAAAATTCTTGCAGTAATTAGCGAAGTGTCCCCACCAATTACATTTCTTGCAAATAACTTTTCTTCCTGGAAAATGTAGTGCCCCAGCCTTGCTATCACATCTATAACAAATTGTGTCCCCGTGTCCTTTCCACCTTTCCAATCCGCTGTCCTTGTTACATTCTTTCTTCTTATTCTTGTGTTTCTTCCTGAGACGAGTACTCGCCTCTACCCTCAACACTTCATTGACCCCTTTCTTTTTGGGCATTTTTCCTATTGTCGAACTTCACTAAACAGTTCACGGGTGCAGCCCTCGTCAATATCGTTATGACTTCGTCCAGAGAGGGTTCATCTTTGAGCCACAGCTCATCGCATATTTTATCTTGGTTTCGGTTATATATCTTGGAAGCATGTGTGTTATTATGCTGCTCCCCTTACAGCCTGGAATGTTGATGCTTGAATCTAGGGTTAAGTCTCTAGAGTGAGGAAGGTGTGACCAGTGAAAGAGAGAAGCTGAAGGGGAAGGAGCTGTTTCCAGTCTGCAATTTTAACGCCACCTTTATGACTAATAAAGGAAGCAACCAACTTTTCATAAACCAGCTAGTTCCGTCAGCCCGTGGCATATTCTTACACTCCTTCACCAGGCTTTTGTTCTCTCATTGAAAAATTACACCTCTCAAGAATAGTGCTTACTTTGGGGTTGAAATGTTTATCCAATTTCGTTAATTCATATTCCAATTCACTTGTCCCTTTGCTTACAGCTTCACTATCTTCAAGCTCTGCTAGTGTATGATATATATGTTGCCCTTCAGATCCCAGACAGTGCATAAGTAGGGAAACCTTCCTATACACACCAACATTCTCCCCACATGTGACCCTCAGATAGTAAAGAAAGCCTTTATTTCAGGCTCCCCATGTTACCTTTGGTTGTCCTAGCTGTGCCATAAACATGGTGGCAACAGGCGCTGTCTGCATGGTGTCTGTAATTCTACTCTTCCATGTATATGTGCACTTCTGATTGCACCTACTGTAATACTGATTTTACTCTTGTCATCAGTGCATGTCCCACTTCACTAGTCTCCTGCAACACTCACTATTCCAACAGCCATTCCCTCAGCTGCGCATAGCGTGACACTACCTCGTGGCGTAGGTAACCGTTGGCAAAGTTGCACTAAACGTTATTCCACGCCCAGGGGCGTTGCTAGGGGGGGGCTAAAGGGGCTATAGCCCCTGATCTTTTGGTTATAGCCCCGGATAGAATCTCAGGAGATACAGCCAAAAGACTAGCTAGCCCCCAGTCCCGACAGTTCCAACATCAGCTTAGCCCCGGGTCTTTTCCAGACCTAGCAACTCCCCTGTGCACGCCTAAAGGAACTTTCCTTTGATGTCTCTTCGGACAAAATATGGCGAGCTCGCTTGCGCGCCTCACTAAACAGATGGCACTGCACCTGCGATTCTCACCATGCAGGTTGCACCGGGCTACACACCAACAACCACCTCGCCCCCTTCCTGGCCCAAATCTCGGCACAGCCTGATTGGGTGCTCGGCTGATTGTGGCATGGTCAGCCCCGCTTTGTGATCACAAGCTGGTACTAATAACATGTCAGGGAACCACGCAGCCCGGCACCAGATCCTCAAACCAGCAGGGGCTCAGATACTTGTTGCCATCTGTTCTGCAAATCTTCAGTCTGTAGCGGTAAGTGTTTAAACATGCTTTATTGAGATCTATGCATGGGTCCCTGCTCCAGGATGCCCACGACTCTCTCTCACTCCTAACTGCTCGTCCTGGAATCCTCACTCACATTCTACCAGCACAGTTCTATGTTAACATGGAGTATGGGCTTCAAAAATCTATTATATAACAGGAGATACAACAAAAAAGATTTTCCCTTTTTCCCCTAGAGATTACAAGCAGGTTACCAATGTATCCGTTTATCACTACATTTGCTTATGGGCTTTGCATAATAACTCAATCACATCTGTCATTTTTTCTGGAAAAGGAAGTTGTCCTCAAACTAATTTAAAGACTGCCCAATACATTCTGTTGCAAGGTCTCTCTGCATTCACCGCAGGAATATCTAAGGGGACCTCCCCTACAGCAAAACACTGAAGTAAGGTATGTGTTAATGTAGAAAGATAGCTCAAATGGATGCATCAGTGCGGATCTGAATGCTGGTGCAAACTAAGTCATTTTTCAATGTAGTTTAGTAAATATGTTCATATCATATTTCAATAAGTAAAGAGCTTTTTACAATGAACAATAATGGGAACTCTTCTCAGATTTTGTTAATGCAAGAATATAGGCTTGGCTCCATGATCTGAATAAAATCTTTTAAAAATAGAAGTTCAGATATTTTAACAAAGAACTCGAGAACCCAATATAGAGGTTTCACATTTCTAGTAACTCTCTATAGGGATACTATCTGAAACTAGCTTTGCTATTGGATTTAATCCTAAATAAAATGCTAACTTCTTCAAATCAGGGGCCAATCCAGTAATTATATATCATTCTTTGTTAGCCCTGGCCTATCTAATTTATCCTTTTCTCAACATGCACTTGCACATCTGGACTTTGGTCCTCCCTGTGTAAATCTTTATAATAGTTCTTAAACCGCATCAGTATGATCAATGGGCCTCATTACACGGACAGCGGTAAGGGTTTACCGGTACCGGTAAGGGTACCAGTGCCGGTAAACCCTTACCGCCTTACTACGAGGTCCCTTTGTGGGACCTTACTTTAACGGCTGGTTTCACCAGCCGTTAAGGACGGGACCCGCAAAGGGACCTAGGAGGTCATTACGGTACCGCAATTTGCGGTACCATATTTACCGCCTTCCCCATTCCCATTGAGCCCTATGGGGCAAAAATAGGAATGGGGAAGGGCCATGGTGAATGGGGAATTACTGCCCCCACACACCTTGGAATAGGGCGGTAATTCCGCCATTCACCATGGCGGACTCTGCAAAATACCGGCGGCAACCATGGCGCTAATAGCGCCATGGTTACTGCCGTCCGTGTAATGAGGCCCAATATGTCTTATGTCGATACGATCTCCTGGAGGCTTTGCATCATTTCAGAATTAATTTCTTGTTTTTTAAATTGCCATTCTTACACAGCACAATTTTTCCCCTTGAATAAAAAATTGTAACTTTGTTTTACCTGTATCTGATTAAGCTGACCTATCTACAGTCTATTCAATTGTAATATCTTCTCTTTCAATCTTACACATTTCTCTCCATTGTTGCATGCACATAACGGTAAATGATTTTGATGGAAATTTAATGGAATTTCAAACAAATTCTTACATTGCATCTTTGTTTCTTAAGCGATTTAAATACTATATCGCTTTTTGACCCATTCCTACGTTTTTCAACATTCCCTTCTAAGATTTTAAGCAATTTCCGTTAAGGTGACCTATTTCCAAGTTCATGAACAAATTATGGACAGAGCTAATCTCTTTTTGTGCCCCCTATTAGCCCTATTTGCCACTGGATGCCACAAATATAATAACACACAAATACAAACAACATTTGGATCAAACTCTATCAAGCAGGTTCACTGAGACAACTATTTACATGCACATGCATTCTCCATTACTGCCGCTCTGCACCAGCCCATAATCATGAAATCAAAGCCCTCATCACAACACACACACAAGACATGCACTTTCTCAGAGAGACATGGCTCAATCCCTCAATCAACTTCGCCACACACCTACCAAATACTCATCAACCTCTAAATGCCCCTCACACTATCTTATCCACTTCAGCGGCCACCCACACAATACAGGTATTGCCATCATGTACAAATACTCACTCACACTTATATATCCCACACACAAACCATACAGATATTTTAATGCCCTCGCTCTCAGTTGCTCCCCTTTATCACATCCATGTACCACATTCATCCACCTCATTTACTGCCCTAACACACAAACCCACCTTCCACACTGAATAACCTGACCTCACTACCAGCAACCACAGCTCTGCCCGCACCAACACCTATGTGGGCAATTTCCACCCAAGTAGTACCTACCCAGACAGTAAGCCCATACTGAAAAATATCCTCGCTCCACTCTCCTACGACGACCTCACCCAACACATCACCTACACCACACACATAGCTGGCATCACCCTTGACCCAATTTCTTGTGTCTGTTTACCCTCACTGAAACAGCTGACATTTTAAAACAATATAAAACAACCAGATGCATTGCTTACTCAATCCTTATTCAGATCAGTGGACTTACTTGACAAGGATTTCTACAATTCTTTAGCAGTTCTAGCTGGAGAAAAGACTTGCATGTTACATGGTTACTGGCACTGTGGCTCACCATTGGTTGAAACCGAATCATGTGACCTGGCTTACCAAGGACCACACCTTGACTCACTCCGTGTTCCTCCTACTCTCCTTGAGACCGGCTAGCAGCAGCAACTGCCACCGATTTGAAATCCAGGCATTTTTACTTAAGGCACTGCTCCATTTTTGATGAGTCCCCATCCCTCTTCTGCCCTCTTCAGCAATGATGCTCGTCCATTGGTTGACCCAGGACTGTGCCTTGACTTCCTCACATTTTCCTCACTCTCCTTGAGACCACCTTGAAGCAGTAACCACTGCTGAGGTGACATTTAGGGAAACACCTTGTGTTCTTTCTGGACCTCAATTATTATTTTATTTATCTTCCCTTCCCAACCTCCTCCAATCGTCCTGACCACTGTTGCTCATCCATTGGTTAAGCATGGATCACATGAGCTGGCTCTACAACTCACGTTCACGCAAATGATTGCTAACATCAACCTTTATCTGTAACATACAGGAGGAGTGTAGCATTACCCACATTGTATGATAATTGTATCAACTATTCTGGCAAGTTCCTAATTGACATGCTTTATTGTTGGTAAAGTTCTTACCCTGGCCAGTCTTAAATCAAGCATGGCCACTCATTCTCTGATCACTGGTCGTGCATTCTGGTACTTGGATACGGAACAGGGTCTTGTGTCTGTGCTTGAAAAATGGGGCGGAGGGGCAGAAAGCCTGGTAATTATTCTAAATCCCTTTACTGCTAAGTGGGTGCATGCATATCTTGTCCATATTAACTGAGAACACTGTGCTATGGGTTACAGATAGTATTCTTACCCGGTATAAAGTAAAGGATAACGTTGTCACTTGTGTTGGATCATCTATTCCATTTGACCATGGTGTTCACCAAGAAAGCTATTCCTACTTTAGTTCTGCAAGCGTGGTTGCATATGTCCCTACAAACTATGAAGGCACACCGGACCTATTTTTATGGTGTGCTCTTCTACAACTGTTAATACTCTCATCTTACTGAGAGTCACATAACTGTACGTTTTTGACATGTCTGCATAGCGCTCTGTATCAGCGATGTGTGCTTAACCACATTTTCCGGCTGGTCCGTGCTCCTCTGTTCCCAGGACCACTCTTTTGGCGCTGTCATCCATACTCTTTAGCTTCCTTATTTTGGTGGCCGTGTATATTGTATACATTGGGCCTCATTACGACCCTGGCGGAAATCGAAAAACGATGGCGGAAATGCAATACCGCCATCGAATAGCGCTCGGTGCGACTATGACCCGTCACCGCAAAGTACGAAGCCATTAGCGACACCGTAGTGAACGCCAACGCTAACTGCACCAAGTACGCGCGCGCGCGCCATGCCAAACCGTAAATACCACCATGGCGCAAGGGTACGCGAATTCCGACCCTAGCGGACATGTACCTAACGCCATCAAGCATGGCGGAAAGTACCATACCGCCATGGTGAGAAGTACGGCATCGCGAATCAACCGTAAACGGCCCCACTGAGTGCCTGTACACCGCTCCCTGCCCACAAAGTACAACTCCCCGTAGGTGCAATGAAGTCACAATGCAACCAGTGAAATGTACAAGTCACCCATGCATGCCAACGAACAAAAGATCCACAAGAGGGGCCAATGGGAGCTGCAGGGCACAGATGGCACGAATACAGAAGCCATTCCAATGGACATGACCACAGTCCCCCCCCCAGAAACGCACGCAAACACAGGCACCTGTGACCAGCAATATTGCGAAAATCACATCATTCCACCAGTCCACCTGGCTGACCGGCATCTGTTACACAAAACCCAATCCCCCGCCCCTGAGCATGACAACATTCAAACCGTCATATTGGCAGCCCCCATCCCTGACCTCACTGGGCTTCGTAGGCAAACGCGCCCAGCACAGTACCACGCAACTAAACTCCGAAGCTGGAACCCAATGCAGATCTCCTCACAATACATCGCTCCCCAAATAGGAATATGCCACATCACTTGCAAAGAAGAACGCTACACGGCCCATATCAGAATAGAAATTTAATGCACAACAAAATCACCAAGCCCATACAGCCATTAGGCCATGAACTCCAAAACACATTTCACCATTGTGGGCTGCATCCGCAAGAAATGACCAGCTACTACTTGTGTGACGCCCTGTTCCATCATGGTACACAGAGCCACATTCACGTACGAAAAGGCAACATGGAAGCGCACAGAACCGCAGGGCCGTCCCAATGGGGAGGCACTAGTCCAGCTGAAAGGCCGAAATGTTGCTCCGAGCCACTAGTACTGCGTAAGGGCATGTGGCCCATTAGCGATCGTCCCATAAGATCGTAATGCTGCTCCACTGATTAACACGAAGCAGCAGGTGTCGGGAGTAAAAGCCATCTGCAGGAGTGGCATACAGATGGCAGTGGCAAAAGGGGAGGAGATACCTGTCAACCAAAAGAAAAGAAAAAGAACAGAATGGCCATCAGAACTACATTCGAACAACTCACTTCAATGATCACACTAAATCCACAGCCATATGCATGCTAGCCCACTCCAAAGGATCATCACCACCCCAAAACCACTTGCGACTCATAACCATCTATATCGAGGTGTAAACACCATCACAAACGAGTGTACCTGTGCATGCGTCTGTCAACACAGAATCCATCAGATGGGAATGTTAACGTGCATGGACACAAGTGTCTGAAGGCGCGTCGAGACAGGGAGGGCTCAACAAGGCCAGATAGACGATGGTCCCACTATGGCAGCCCTGCATCACATAGCGCAGGGGAGGCGGATAGATTCCAAGAAGCCCTGTACATGGCAAACTCTGTATCAAATCATCTGCCCATGCCTCCATTCATCATTCCCTCATCCCGGTATAAGAACTCCTGAATATTTACTCACATAACATTAGAAATATCCATTGAGTCTGTGCGTTATGCAGCCTGCAAAATCCACTGTGCCCCAGCCCGTAATTCCAGTGTTGTGAAGTAACATGTATTTGGGAACGTCCGGCCTCATCGCCCACGTCGCTATTGCGCATCCCAAACTATTCATATCAATCATTGCATCCTCGCCATGGCCCCTGTCCCAAGGACATTGAACAATAGAACGTTACATTTGCAGTCAGACCTGTGGGCATCTCCTCGCCGCTAGCTGAAAACCGAAAGCGCCGCCCTTCGAATTCCTCATTTGCAACATCACGTCGAAAAGGCATCTGTGGCCGTTTGAAATCACAAATTAATCCATCTAGTGCGGCTGTATGTGAAAATGGCAACTGCCTTCACCCACAAATGGGACGCCCCGCCCGTCGGTGCAACTCGGTACAGTGATGCATGAGGGCCCACCGTTACTCGAGTACTACGTTCCACTGACCCATCACAAGTCTGTTCGCGACTGCAAAGATTGTATGTGAAACAATGGGACCATAGCCGAATGTACATATCAACAAATGTTACACGGCCATCGGGTACAAATACATGATTGCAATAGCAAGATGCCATTCCTCGAATTGCAGCGTTGTGTGCGGGACGTGCTCGGCCAAAGGGGAGAGCAGCTTGCACAGGTGGAATGAATCACCACAGGTGGAGGCCATACAGCCTGAAAACACATAAATTGCACACCCAGTCTCCTCCCACAACCACACCCACTCCGAAATGCTACCGGCAGGACTCGCGATGTTGGCCCTGGGGGACCTGATAGCACTGCAAGTACTCCAACTCCAAGAAGAAGACGAACACCAACTACAACCGGCCGCACGGAGGGGACGCAGGAGGAGGAGGAGGAGGAGGCCAAGGCAGGGCCAGCAAGGGCCGCCAGCACAGCCACTACCACCACGCAGGCAGCCCGCAATCCCACGCCTCCGAGCACATCCGTTCAACCTCACTGATGAGCAGATCCACACCCTCTACCGTTTGGACCGGGACACCATAGCCGCCATTGTGGACATGACACAGGCTGACCTTGTCAGCATGATAGATAGCCCAACCGCCATCCCACCCCTACTGAAGGTGGTGTCTGTACTCCACTTCCTGGCCACAGGCACCTACCAGCACACAGTCGGACAGTTGCATGGCATTTCTCAGCCACTGTTCTCACGGACACTATTGCAAGTGCTCGATGCCCTCCTGCAGCACGCAGACGACTACATCTCTCTACCACGCTCGGAGCAGGAAATTACCAACACAAAAGTGGGATTCCATGCACTTGCCGGCATACCGGGTTGCATTGGTGCCATCGACTGCACCCATGTGGAATTGGTCGTCCCACATGCCATGGAGGCCCAGTACCGCAACCGAAAACAATTTCATTCCCTGAATGTACAAATGGTGTGTGACTCCAACAGGATCATTACACATTGTTGTGCCCGATTCCCTGGATCAACCCATGATTCTATGGTCTTGAGGAACTCTACAATACCACGCTACATGGAGCGACACGCAGGGAACAGATCCTGGCTACTCGGTGAGTCTCATTACATGCATGATAATGTGGGGTATGTGATTCGGCAATGACCTGGCAGGAAGGGGGGGGGGTGTGCGTACGTAGCAATGGCATTCCACATCATACGTTTCTCGTCCACATACAGGTGATGCTGGGTATCCACTGAAGAGATGGCTCCTCACACCAGTCCGGAACCCACGGGACCAGCATGAGGAGGACTACAACCATGCCCACTCACGTACCCGTGTAGTCATTGAACAGGCATTCGGCCTACTGAAGACTCGTTTCCGCTGCCTCAGCAGGTCTGGCGGGGCACTCCTGTACCGCCATGAGAAGGTTGCAAAGATGGTCATGGCATGTGTCATGCTCCACAACATGTGCGTACGTAGAAATGTGCCCATGCCCCCTGACGCAGAACTGCAAGCACCTGAAGATGGTCATGATGAGGGTGGGGATGTGGCAGCACCTCAAGGAGTCTGCGAGGCACCGGAGGGCCGTGACATTCGTCAGCATCTCATTGATGCATGCTTCTAGCACTCACGCCTGGTGGCTGATACATGGACACGGGACTCGTGGCACTGTGTGTGTCTGGTACATGCACAATATGGACTGTACGCCTATGATGGCCTAGTACACAAAGATCATTGTCCACACATCTCATTGGTTGATCGTGCACTGTTTATGGCATATGTGATATCATGTTGTACACCCTATCGACCCGCCACCCAAGTGAGCCCAACACACCCCCTCCACCCTCCTACCTCCCCCCCGAACACCAGTGTCCAAAGATGCTCATTGTCAGTGGGCTGTCGCTATTGCAAGCCCCCTCTGCGGGTATCAGGGGCACCCCTGCCTGTGGAGCGCAGGTTCCTCCCAGATCTACGTTGGGGGCTGCCCTGGACGGAACTTGCAACGGATGATGTCTCTGCCTGCTCACGTCCATGCATGTCCCTAAGGGTTTGTGAGAGCTCAGTGAGCACACGGCGCACTGCGGCAAGTTCGGTACATACGTCTTTGGACGTCGCATGCAGTTCCCCCCTCAGGCTCTCGGTGCTTCTCTCCATTTGGACTCTCAGGCTCTCGGTGCTACTCTCCATTTGGACTCTCAGGCTCTCGGTGCTACTCTCCATTTGTGCCCTTAGTGTCTCTGTACTTCTCTCCATTTCTGCCCTAAGTGTCTCAGTTGATGTTTCTATGTCTGCCTTAGTGCCCCCACATTCATCGGCATGGTCCTTGAGGAGCGTGGCCAGTTGCTGCTGTTGCACGATTAACTGGTCGAGGGACTGTTGCCTCTGCTGGGCCATGGCCATTTGCGGTGGTGTCACAGAGGGGCTGATCACCTCATGTTGCCTTGCCACAGGGCTTGTGGGGGATGGCCAGTCGTCGTCTTGTGGGTGCCCCTGCGTGGTATCCTCATGTTGTACGGGATGGGACAGACAGGGGGATTGGGACAGGTCATGGATGGATCTGACTTCGACATCCCCGTCTTCTGTGTCGGAGCATGCTGCCATCAATGGGGTGTCACCTATGGTGCTGCTGCCACCAGAGGCAGTGCCTTCTGTGGCATCCGTTGGGGGGACCTGTGGTGGTGGTGTTGTGGGCATGCTGGCTGCTGGGGTGCCTGTTGATGTTCCCTCCTCTGTGCTGCCACCTGATTTGTGCTGCTGCCGTGTCTTGATCCGTGCAGCTGAGGTGGAGGGTCTTTGGCCGTTGGTCTTGGCCCTCTTTGCAGGTGTGCTGGTAGGGGTGTCCTGATGCTCGTCGTTTGGATCGGACCCTGTGGTGGAGTGAAGGAGGGCGAGGGTTATTAATGGGTCTGTGGGAATTGGAATGGCATTGTATCACATGCATTGGGGTGGTACCTGAGGGGGATTTGGGTCGGGGCCTTGGAGGTGCTTTCATTTGTGTGTGGAGTGAGGGTGCAGTTGTTTGGCAGCCTGCAGTTAGGGTGTGCCTGCTGCACGTGTAGTGGGTGTTTTAGGGGTTTTTAATTATTTATGTATTTATTGTGAGTTTTAAGGTGCGCTATCAGGCCGATGTGTGTGGCCGTTCTCCTGGACATGTGTTTCTGTTGCACTATGTGGACACATGGTACTTCACATGATTGGGCATTGTGGATTTGGCATTGTTTTATTTGGCCCACCTACCTGAATCTTCGGATGTCTGCACTCCTTTCTCCATCCCTCCGACTCCCTCTATGCTCTCCATTCCGATGGTGGAGGCACAGATTTCTTCCCAGGGGGTCAACTTGATGGGTGATTCAGGACCTCCCCCGGTGGCTGTGGCAATGTTGCGGTTGGCAGATAGTATGCTGCGGACGCGTATCTGCAGGTCGTCCCATCGCTTTCTGCATTGCTGTGGGTTGCGGGGTGCGGTCCCCACCGCACTTACCCGCTGTGCCACCAGAGCCCATATGGCCTTCTTGTTCGCAAGTGCCGTCCTGGTCATTTGCGTGGAGAAGACGACGGCAGCATTCTCCTGGAGGGTCTCTGTTAGCACGGTGAGTTCCTCACGGGAGAAGTGGACCTGCCGCTTGCGGTCGCACGCTTTCTTCGCTACTTTTCTTATTTTTCTTGGTTTCGCTAGGGTGGATGACGGGTTGGGGTGTGTCTCAGGGTAGTGTTTTTAGTGGTTGTGTGGATTTTGTGGTTTTATAGGTGTACGGCGGGATGTTTCCCGTTCCGGGCCCATGTTTTTACTTCCGTTTCCGTATATTTACGGTCACCGTACTTTCCGGTTGGCGCTCACTGCGGTGTCCGCTGTGATGGGTAGCGGTATTGCACCTAGGGCGCCGTACGGCGGCGGTGTGGGCCGTTTTGGGGTCATTTCCGCCATCGCGGACTTTGCACTTCCGCCATGCCGTGGTGCTCGTGCCCGATGGGTCGGAATGGGCCGCACTTTGCTCCATCGTGCAATGGCGGCAACGCTATTTACGCTGTGGCGGTCCGGTCAGTCACTTTCCGCCAGGGTCGTAATGAGGGCCATTGTTTCAAGTGTGGCCTTCCTCTAGAAATCTGTGCCAGTCCTCTGTCAACATTTATTACGATCACTGGATGACGCAAAAGTTCCCTATCTACTGTTAACCGCCAGAACATTATTTGTCCTCTTTATTTGAGGAGTTCTTAACACGGGACTCCAGCGAGCTCAAAGCCAACACGGGACTCCAGCGAGCTCAAAGCCAACACGGGACTCCAGCGAGCTCAAAGCCAACTGTCAGCAAAAAAACATTATTGGTCCTCTTTCTTTGTCCAGTTCTTAACAAGGGACTCTAGCGAGCCCAAAGCCCACTGTCAGCACCAAAGGTGCAGCGTCCTATGCATTAAGATAATGACTTTTTTCGCCCAACAAATTGAAAGTGCTCTATGTAAACCTAAAACACTATTTTCTATTGTTCAATCACTCTCCTCCTCTGAACCCCTTACCTCGATGGTTAAACCATCGCAAAAGCTATGCAATGACCTAGCATCGTTTTTTATTACGAAAATCGATGTGATACGATCTAACATCGCCAAATCTCTCGCTATGCAATCTTCCGGCACTACTAACCTTGTGCCACTCACCCTCACTGACCCCCCTGCCAGCTGGTCCACCTTTCCTCTATTCACTGAGGTAGAGGTTCTAGCAGCGATTCTTAAAATTAAATCCTCTTCTCCAGAGGATGCTATTCCGGCAAGTATGATGAAGACTATTGCCCCAGACATTCTGTTTGACGTCACAGCGGCTATAAACAATTCATGCCAGTCTGGTCTGGTTCCGCCGGAACTTAAATCTGCTAGGGTTATTCCCCTGCTTAAGAAGCCGTCTCTTGATCCTACTATCCCCTCTAATTTTCGCCCCATATCCCTGCTCCCGTTCTTGTCTAAACTCTTGGAATCTCTGGTCACGCCCCTTCTCTCCTCCTTTCTGGAATCTTCTAAGATCTTTAATCCTGCCCAGGCAGGTTTTAGGCCAGGAAGAGGAACAGAGAGTGTGCTTGTCTCAGTGCAAGATGACATGTCCAGACTCGCGGACGCAGGTGGTGTTGGAGCTTTGATTCTGCTGGATCTGTCCGCCGCATTTGATACAGTGGACCATCCTATTCTTCTCTCACGTCTAGCACAAATCGGGATCTCTGGATCAGTCCTGGCTTGGTTCACCTCTTTTCTTGCAGACCGCACTCAGACCCTTGCTATGCCCCCTTTTCTCTCTGTCCCTTGTGCCCTCACCTGTGGTGTCCCCCAGGGATCCTCTCTCTCTCCTATCCTATTCAATATCTACATATGGGCGCTGGTCTGCCTTATCCGCTCGTATGGACTTAATTGTTATTCCTACGCGGATGATACCCAAATCCTGATCCGTCTGGATCAGGATCATATCAAGGTCTCAGCTTCTCTTCATGACTGCTTGACATCAGTCGGTGTCTGGATGGACCAAAATTGGCTCAAGCTTAATGGCGACAAGACTGAGGTGATGTTGGTGGGTTGCCCTCCCTGCCCGTCATTATGGACCCCTGCTTTTTGGCCTACCTCACTGGGCCCCTTGCCCTGTCCAGTGGACAAAGTAAAAAACTTAGGAGTCATTCTTTCCACCTCCCTGTCCATGACAAATCAGGTCTCTACGGTCTGCCAATCCGCCCACCACCAGATTAGGGTACTTAAGAGGGTCCTTCCTATGATCCCAGAGGCTATGCGCCCTCCTGTGGTAGCTGCATTAGTCCTCTCACGGCTGGACTATTGTAATTCCTTATACCTCGCTCAGCCGACGGGCCTTCTCCAACGTCTCCAACGTATACAGAACCTGGCAGCTAGACTAGCCACAGGTTCCCCCTATGGAGCTCATATCTCGCCAGTGCTTCGTCAACTCCACTGGCTCCCAGTGGCCCAGCGAGTTAAGTTCAAGTCACTGTGTATTGTCCACCGAGCAATCCAGGGCCTAGGTGCTGAGTTTCTTCAAACCAAATTTGTCCGTTATATCCCGGAACGCAACCTTCGTTCCCTGAACACCAATCTCTTGGTGGTTCCTAAGTATAACCGGGAAAGACTCGGTGGCAGAGCCTTTTCCATTGCTGCGGCAAGGCTTTGGAACACCCTCCCACTGCCACTCAAGTCTATCTCCAACCATCTGGCTTTCAGGAAAGCCCTGAAAACTACTTTATTTTAGCTCTCTGACTATTACTGTGCTTCCTGTTTGACAGCTTCCTCACCAGCGCCATGATGCCCTAGGGCGACCGTGCGCTTTACAAGTTCAGGTAACATAACATAACATAACTATAATTGAATATGGGGTTATTGGCAAGTTGCACTGCAGACACTGTTTACACATGTTATAGTTGCACTCTTGAAGTTTGACACGCATGTTGGTTTCATTTCAAGCCATTTCCCCTGGGAGCCCAAATACATCTCAAACTGGTTCCAATCAGAATTTGTATTGACAATGTACTTAATCCTACTTGGTAAATCCTCATAAGGATTATAGCTTTGTCCATTCAATTTGTTCTTTGAGACCTCTCTCAACACTTTTAGCTAGCAATTTCCTTTTATCGTTGTTCATATCATTTCCTGCAAATCCTAGTCATGCATGCCAGGAAAGGGCGCTCTCCCACGACACACTCCAGGCACTCAGACACAAATAGTACACAGAAGACCAGAGGAAGAGAGAAATGGGCTGCAATGCAAACACAAGAGTGCATGGGAGGGCTGCTCAGTGCCCTACCATAGCTCTCAACTCACATGCTTTTGGTGGGTGTCACCCATCTTGTAAAGAGCTGACTCAACTGCCAAGCCTCCTGCATGCCCATTCATTTCAATGGGCTTTCACCCGCCAAAAACAAAATCAGGTGTTTTCACCGGCTTTTGTGACACAAAATGGTTGAGAGCTATGGCTCTACCCCTCCCAGGCCTGGCTCATCCTTATATACAAACAGTGTGGCTAAATACATTCTCCACCCATGAAACAGTACGTACAACAAAAAGGTCCATTTAGAAGAACAGCCTGAAGTTGCGAAAGGTTCTGTGAGGCAGCCTCTGGCCTTGGGATTTCAGCCAGAAGTATTGTTGCTGTGTACATTGTCAGCAGGGGCCTGACCAGGCCTCGGCAGCCTGAGACATCTGTAGGCCAGTCTCATTGCATCTGATTTACCTCAAAGAAACCAAAAGAAAATGCAGTATAAGAGTTGGTAACAAATGGTTCATGTTATGCCACCTACATGGGCTGCAAGGTGTCTTACTCCAAGGTCCCACTCAGTCTCATCGATATCACTTAGCAGCATCCACGACCATGTCAGGTGAAATCTAGAAACTGTGAGAAACCTGAAGGCACTCTCACAACTACTCACCAGAAATCTTCGGTTCAGGTGGCCACGGAAGGGCCATCGCTTTTGGATCCCGACCCTGGGGGTGGACTAGGGAGGGAGGATCACCTGAGTGGACGGTCCTTAGGGATTGGGTAGAGGGTTCCAGAGGGTGAGACACGGTATCCACCCACTTCCTGACATTGAGTTACCCAACCCTCCCTAAGCCTTTATAGGATGTTATAATCCATATCCTAAGGTCCCCTTTGAAATTACCCAAACTACTGAGAGGAGGAAGATGCCTCCAAGAGGAGTGAAGATTACCTATAGATTGGCAGATGGGGAGCAGGTGCACGTGGATCTAGGTCACCTGGCCTAAGCCCCGTCCACCTGGTGCCTTCCTGCCTGCTGTTCTTTTTCACCACTTAGCAAGCCCCGCCCAACTGGTGCCTTCCTGCTTGCCACGCTTTTTCACCACTTAGCAAGCCCCGGCGACCTGGTGCCTTCCTGCTTCCCGCTCTTTTTCACCACTTGGCAAGCCACGCCCACCTGGTACCTTCCTGATTGCCGCTCTGTTTCCCTACTTAAGGAGCCCTCCAGCTTCTTTTCCTTTGCAGATGGGGAGCAGGTGCAAGTGGATCTAGGTCACCTGGCCTAAGCCCCGCCCACCTGGTACCTTCCTGCCTGCTGCTCTTTTTCACCACTTAGCAAGCCCCGCCCACCTGGTTCCTTCCTTCACCATCACGGTCTTGTGGCCAATGCTGGATTTGACTTTTATGGACTTCATTCATTCACGGTGCGTCACTCTTTCTCAACTCTCATGCTGGACTTCCTTTGCATCTTGTACTCATGGTGGCCCTGAATCATGCTGTTCCCATCTTCATCTTGTATCCTGGCTTGCAACATTATGTGTTACTACTGACTTCTGCAATTGTATTCGCTCTCCACTCTTGCTTCTCCACTCTTTTTGACTGCTTACTCTCTTTTCTCTCCTCCTTTCCCTTCTCCCTTTTCCTACCTCCTCCCCTTACTTTCTTCTATGCACTTACTCTATCAGAATTGTCCCTGGACCTAATATGATAGCAACCTCGTCTGTTTCCTCCATCCTCCCATTACTGTTTTTTTCCTCCCCACCACCCCTCCAGCACTATCCGAAATGTCGTCAGGCCTAGTATGATAGTCGCTTGTTTTGTTCCTCCCCTCCCTTTCTGCACCCCTCTCCCTCACCTTTTGTTTTTCTCTGGCTCTACCAGAAATGTCGTCAGGCCTAGTACGGTAGTCACCTGTCTGTTTCCATTTCCTTCCCACTCTCCCCCTCCCTTCCTTATTTATGTCTTAGCTCTTGCACTATCTGAAATGTCATCAGGCCGAGTACGATAGTTAATTTCACATCCTTACTGTTCATGGCCTGTAAGAATGTGGTTGTATTTTCCCTTGGTCCCTCCCTTGCCTTGAAGCGCTTTGAAACACATTGCGTATAGGCGCTATATAAATAAACGATCATATCATATCATATCATAGGAAACACCATTATCGGACTGGGATGAAGAAGAAGGATCCTGAAGATTACAGGACTGAAGGTCAGGCATGTCCTGTTAATTGGATTGATTATGTTCAGGCAATGAGCCTGAGACTGTACACCTGCAAACTGTTAGAGGCTCACAGCTGTATAAACGGTGGAGTCCACAAACAACATGGGCAGGGAGAAGCCTGAGTGAGGAGAGAGCAGCAGGAGGGCCAGCCCAACCCGTGGAAGCCGAAGGAGAATGGGACACTGAGACGCTGAAGGACGGCACCTTGAAACAGGGTGTCATTGCGTGGCGAGGGCGCCGTGTCTCCTGGGAGCTGGAGAAGGTGGGAGAAGGGAGCCTTGGGAAGTGTTGGTCCCTTAGCTGTGGCCAAGAACCGTTTGTTTCCCTGAATGACAGTAACCATCCAGTGGTGTCTGAGGGGCAGGCGGTGAGACCTTGGTCTCAAACCCCAGAAAGCATCTTACCGAACAAAGGTACGCTGCAGTCGATGAGTTTGCCCCTATATCTACGAAAAAGAAGAAAGTCTTGTCACCTATTGTCATCCCTATACGTGGGTCCTCAGCTGGATTGGGTGTAATAGATAGGATTGAACACATTGGGTCTGCATGTGGGCTGCCCTATTGTGGTTATAATGACATTCCCGTCCCTGTGAATGAATTGCCCCCTACAACAGTTGCTCCCCCAGCTTTCACATGGGAGTCAGCATTGTGTTGTGGTTATGACGTTCTGCTGTGCTGGTGCCTGCTGTGCTGGGTGTGATGGTTGAATGTGTCCCTGCATCTGAGATGCATGTGTCATGGGATGATATGGCTGCATTTGCATGTCCTGTGTGTACATTTGTCACAGAGTGTATGTCTATGGTTGCGTGTGATCCTGGGCATAATAGTCAGTCTGCTCTGTCTGATATGTGGGTTGGTGCTGCATTCCCGCTTTCTGGTGCATCCCACCCCTGTTCCTACACACTCGAGATATGTGGCCCATTTGCCCACACACCCAATTTTGTACGGGATCCTATATCGTTCTTTGCTCTCCCCTGTAACGCTCACCTGGCTCCCACGGAGGCGCAGGCGTGGCTGGGACTGCTGTGACCTCTTCTGCAGAGATGCGTAAAACCCGGAAGATGGACTGGACTGGATTCCCCAACCTGGCTTTTCTGGCTCGGAGGAATATCCCACTGTGTGTGAAAAGGAAAGGTTAATAGTCTGCGGGTGATGTTCCGACCTCCCACTTCCCTTCTCTCCCTCCGTGAAACCCTTTTGGGATTCCCTGCGAAGACTCACCTTAGGGACCAAAATGACGAGCTCTCCATCCTGCTTCTGATGCAGGGGCGCGTTGTGATTCCAGTTACTTCACTGGATTGATGAGTTTAAACTAGTTTGTCCATTCCCGTCGTACCGCAAATGTTTATGGCAAGTTTGGGTTTATATTCACTCGTCTGTTCTTTTCTTTCGCAGGTGCTGGAGAAGATTCCGGGCTGCAGGCGATTTGGATGAAGCCAAATTCTGGTAAGAATTCCGATGAGAGATTCCTTTGCAGTTTTAAGTATCTCCTTTAATGTCCAATGTCTTTTTCCCCATAGGGGCCGGGGTACGGCAATGCCGGAGGTAAGGCGCCGACCCGAAAAGAGCTGCTGTGTCTCTCTTGCAAATGGGTAAGTCTTGAGTGAGCGTATTGCTAATGTTCTCACATGCTCTCACTAATACAATGTCTGTTTCTTTTCCCCTTAGGGGCCGGGGTGCTGAGATGCCGAAGGTATGGCACAAACCCGAAGGCGGAGAGGGAATTGAACCACAGGTAAGTTCTACTTAGATTCGTGTTTCCCTTCTCACCTCTCTTTCTCCTTCCTTCCAATAGTTGCTGGATGGCGGTGGAAGCTCCGGATGGACGTCGCAGGACTCGAAAACGCCACATGCAGGTGAGTGAAATGCAGCGTGCTGCGTGCGACGCGATGCGCATTTAAAATGTTTGCCTTCTTTGCAGGATCGTCGGCGTGCAGAATCCGGAGTGCAGATGTATCAGGTAAGGTTCTTGTTTTCACCTGTTCTCTTCCCTTTTCTTCTTTAGGTGTTTCCAGGATGCTGGCAGGTGTGATGGAGGACCAAGGCAGGAGCAGGCACGGTGAGCGTCCAGCTGCTAAGTGCAGAACAACGCGAAGCGTGGTCTGCTGCTTGGGTGTGGCTTAAATAGCCTTTCAAGTAGTTCCAGGTATGTATTCTTCCCCCAGAAATATGTATTCCTCCACCGGTCACACCCTAGAGATCAAGTAGTCCCTAGAAAAATAGTTCCTTCCAGTGTTGGAAGTTGCAGCATGGTCTGCACAGGTAAGTTTACACCAAGCACTACTCCCAACCTACTTCTGTATGAGCCTGGCGCCGATGGCGCCAGGACTGATGTCCCGTATGAGCCTGACGCCAACGGCGCCAGGACTGAGTCCAAATGGCCCCCATCTGGGGCTGCTGGGACTTCCCTTGAATGCATGGTGTCTGTCTCTGAGGGTGCCGGGCCTGGTTTGGCTCCTTGGAGGCAGGCATCATGACATCCCCCATGAGACCCCTCTGTGTCCTGTTGCATTTGATGTCCAAACCCTGTCCCCCAAGTTGCCCCTCCTCATCCCCATGGTCCCTGATTCATATCCCCTCATCCGGCAAAGCTTCCCCCTGTTATTTGCAGCCTATTCTGAACATGCTGAGTAACTACTCCTACCCCACTCTTTGCCCCTTCCATTGTGTACCTAAATAATTTCTTCTGCACTTACTTCACTTATTCCTGTTTTCTTTCCTCACGCTTCTTCCTCAAATTCTCTTGCATTAGTCTACAGTAGTGCACTATGGATAGCTGAATTTCTGACCAAGGCTAAGCCTCCATCCCCACTAACTTCTTAAGCTCTTTCTGCACCTCCTCGGGCTACCCTTGACATAATATGTGGTAAAATAAACCCACTGTTTTGTCCCATGGCTCTCTCATATTGAGACGCCTTTGCTCTTGAATCTCTTGAATATAAAGAAGTGGGTCTTCATGCTGACGCATTTTGCAGGCCATAATAATGTTTCTATCCGAGGTGT
This sequence comes from Ambystoma mexicanum, assembly GCF_040938575.1. Taxonomy (NCBI): domain Eukaryota; kingdom Metazoa; phylum Chordata; class Amphibia; order Caudata; family Ambystomatidae; genus Ambystoma; species Ambystoma mexicanum. Next base: position 643,509,357 of record NC_090924.1, on the reverse strand, counting down.
CAGGGTATTGCACCCTTAAAGCTTGCCATAAGGCCACTTGGCAGTTATAGAATGGTGCGCCATTGTGTGCCATATTCTGTGGAGTTACTCCAGGATACCCTGCCCTTTTCCATACATCGTCTACTACCTCCCCAGGGATGGATGAAAGTAAACCATTCATGTCACCTACCACTAATGATGTCCCTGCTGTCAGTGTTTCGAGCTAATAAATCAATTTCCCAGCCCCAGCAGTCAATGACGGTAGCTTGCATCTTAAATGGTCCTTATCCATTTGCTGCCACAGAATATACTGAGGCCACCCACCACCCTTCTCCAATAATGGGAACTGTGCCAGTTTCAAACCTCTGCCCTGTCTACCCATGTCTTTAGTGGCAGTGAACGCCCTTGCCATCTTTGTACTTTTCTGTCCTGGCAGGACCCTGAGCCTCTGGCTATACAGAGTGATATCGTCTGCACTGCGTGATCCACCCTTAGGACGCGGCATTTACCCTTCGATGTCCTCCTCTCCTCTGTCCATGTCTTCTTCACCTCCCCATATGGTGTCTCTATCAAGGCTTGCTTCCCTGGACCAGCGAGAGGGTCTTCCCTCTTTGTTGTCCTCAAGCCCCTGTGAATCCTCGTCTAATCCCATGGTGCTGATACTACTGTCACTTCTCTCGTGTTCTTGAAGCTAAGCCTCCTTAACATTGGGTCTTCCCACTGCTTTCCCTTTTCTCAATCTGTACTCCTGCATTCCTCCCTCACTGAGGGTGCAGTAGCACTCCTATCTGCCCGTAGGGCAGTTGTGCTGTTTCTCCTACTCCTGTAGAGATCCCCAACCTTCTTCGTATCCCTACCCCATCCTCATCATCTAAATGTGCCAAGTCCATATTAATCTCCACCTTCCTCAAAGAGCGTCTCTCTCTGCTCTCTTCTCTGTCCCACTGACATCTCCAGTTCTTCTATTCACTGCAGCAGCATTCTTTGACGAGCCGCTCAACTTCTAACCTCCTTGTCCCTTTCTTTATTTGCAATTGCTTTTCCCACTCTTCTTCTGCTTTTCTCCTTGCTATGTCCTCCAGCTCTCTGTTTTCTTTTCTACCTTTCTTCTCTTTCTCGTGCTTCCGCTCTCTCCCTCTCTTTTCTCAGCCTTTTGCTTTGCTCCTTCTCTTCTGAACTCCAGGATATGGGGCCCTTTAAGACGAGGTAGCAATACTTAGAGATGGATGGGGATACAGAACTTACTCATACATCAATAATCAAGCCAACTCAGGCAGTTGGCAAAACTTAGGATTGTTTTATTTGCAATTATCTAAAACAGAGAGTTACAACGGACATCTACGAATGTTGCACAGTACGATCTCAATGCATCACATAAAAAACATTACTTTTAAAGCAAAAATGTGTCATTATTGATGTCACACTACGTGGCAGACTACAAAAACCTACTTGGGGTGTGAAAGGCTTACAAGGAACATCTAAGTATATGCTCCATACTGACAGGTGTTGTGGTTGGGTCTCTAATATCAGGTGGACAACTAAGCCCTCCTCTAGTGCAAGTCATCTTCATTGTCACAAAATACACTATTTAATTGATACACAAACTATAGGGCTCTCTGTTACGTGGCCCTCTACAATAAGTTGGCGCGCATGTACCCTTCTGGAATACTCCTCTTGCTAGCAGCATGCGAGCTGGTTACCCCAGGTGCTGGGATGGTCACTCTAGTCATGCCTCCCCACCCATTGAGCCCAAAATCTATCATCACTCTTGCAGTCTGCCATTTTAATAAGGCTTTGAAATGGGCCTTGCAAAAGCTCTCTGTGTCTGAGAATAAAAGGGAGTGTGGCATGGTCTTATCTTCTGGTTTCGGTGTACCTCGACCCAAAGTCTATTTTCATCTGACCATGTGACTGGAGACCACGTTTTCGAGCTCTTCGTTGCATATAATACTATTAATGATGAGCGCTTGACTCCTTCAGTGTTTTTTTCATCCCACCTCAAACAGAAGCTTGTTTCTTTCTCACATTCAAGTAGCTTTTTGACAGACAACCAGGCTCAAGGTAGCCTCGACAGGTTCTGCGCCAGCCAGCCTTTCTTGATTTCTCCTTCACCATTAGCTATTTTCCAACTGCGCCACACTCAAGCCCTTTCCATTCACAGGGTTCAAGTCTTGCTAAAGTGCATTGCGGAACATCCAGATTCTATATATGCCTATGTATATACATTGGCCAATCACCGCAATCTGTTTACTATGTAGCCAGCCTCAGGAATATTTAGTCTACTTGCGTTACAGCATTTGTACAAGTGTATAATGACTTTGCATTTTCTTCAACGTTTCTTTGCACAAGCATCTTCATTTTCGATCCTGAAATGTTGCTTATCTTCGACACCTCCTCTTCAGATTTATAGAATGTTATGTTCTTTCATCCTTTGAATCACTCCAGGGTGTGTCAGTTCTGCTCCGCATGACATCACCAATCCTCTTTCTCATCCATTTTAACACTTCTTCCAGGACTCTGTCAAGAAGATCATAATTTCTTCGTGAATGCATATAGGGTTTTCTCAAAGGATACCTTGTTTCAAGAATTCTTTGCGATACAGGCATTCTCACTGGAACTGCACGTGTCACAATTTCCAGATCCCAACATATAGGCAACATGGGGGCGAAGCTTCTGGTAGGAGTATTTGGCTCTTCCTCTATGCTCCCACCTCTGGGCAATTCATCGACCACTATCTCATCAATCTTCACATCAAGATATCCTCATCTAAAGAAGTGCTTCTTTGGAGTTCATATCTTTATGACTCCTTTCAGGCATCCTGCTGATTTCACATGCTCGTCAATACCACAGGTCATAAGACTGCATTGTCCATTGGCACTGCAGTAGATGCATCTTCCCACGTACTTCTTGTGATGCTTCGGATACAGGAACTTCGTTCCTTCAGGTGCATGAATACTGGCCTTTACATAGTTTCTGATTTCTTCATCTGTCAGCTCTTTTGGTTCGAATGCTGATTCGACATCAATCACGATCTTCATTCCTACTGATTTTTTTGCAGTCTTCTTGCATTGTGTGATTATTATGCTGATCACACGGAACCCAAACATGGTCACCACCAACAGGGCTCCAAGGAACTTGAAAATGTTCGCCATCCATTGTGGAACCCATGAGAAAATAGACGCAAACTAGCTGTCATCAGCAGTATCTTCCACTTCGTCTTTCATCCTGACATGTATGTTTGTCAGCATCGTTATGGCCTCTGTCAAGGTGCCATTTTTGTCATTGTGAGAAGGTATGAATGTGCAACATGATTCTCCGATTTTGACACAAGCACCTCCATCCATAGCTGTAATCATATCCAGGACATATATGTACTGAAGAGTCACAGGCGTATGGCTCTTAGCTCCTCCCTGATAGCATTGAATCCCTTTATGGTGGTGTTTATCGTGTGCAGAAGCTCCATCTGGTTATCTGTAACCATTTGGTATTTGACATCGTCTGGATCACAGGCATAAAGATAACAGTAAAAACTGAAGCAGTCTTACTGAACAATCTGTGTTAATATGGAATAGCACCAAAGGCCTCTATTGACTTGTCTGAGAAATAGTTTTCTCTCTTCATTCGATCAAGGAATTCAGCAGATCTCTTCTTCCTCAGGTGAGTATCTGCTTTAGGAAACTCGCCAATGTTCAGGTCACTCTTTGGAATCACCAATGCTGGAACATGAACAATCACTTTAGAACATAGTCCTCCCCAGTCTCTGGGCAGCGTCATGTATGCTCTGGATCCACAGGCCCAGTAGTGATCCATTATCACCGCTGTCCCAGTCTTCATTCCTGGCACATCAAAGATTTGTCTGCACTGTTGATTCTCTCCAACTTTTCTTGTGCCATTGTTTCTGAAGCACAGCTCTGCACTAGCCAAAGGCACTATCTGCAATGGGCCTCCTTTGTCTTCGGCCCACGTCAGAAGCTTTGCAAGCCTCGGCCTGAGAGGTTTGCCTCCATTTTCCACTCATTCAATAACTGGCTTGTGATGACCAGTTACTGCCACAGCTCTGCATACGACTATGTCTTCTTCCCAGCCATCTGGAGAAAGTACTGTTCCCCAGATTCGCATCTGGCCTCTTTTTCGAACTTCTTCATCAGTCTTCCCATGGCAGTTGAGCTTCCTGTTTATTTCCCATCTGATTCCAGCTCCCTTCATGCCAGGTTGTTCATATCTTATCACATGATTTCTAGTGTGTGCTCTTTCTCTTGTCTTCAAATCTTGGACATAATCATCTTCATCCAGGGCTGACCATTCTGTCACCCATACCAAGAATGCTGTTCGACCCTGGAACTGATCTCTTGTATGACAGAGTGCAAGGTGAGTTAGGCAATGAACTGTTTGAATATCTATTTCAATAGCTATGAATATCTTAGACTTTCCCATAGCGTAAGGCAGGAGTGCACATCCTTTTCCCACTTCTTTCATGTGCTGATACCACATGTTATTCCCCAAATGTGCTGTACTGTCTAATTAATCAATTTAATTCATAATCATTCTCCTTTGCACTTCTCTTTCTTGCCAGATGAGTTCGTATTTGCAACTCATGAAATACATCAGTACACATTCTTCCTGCTGGAGGAAACATAGGGACACTTGTCAGAGAAATCAGTGTCTTCAAATGGGCTTCTGGCGTAGGGACAATCACATAAGGCCTTGGCCTTCTTACAGTGTCTAGTTCTGCAAAGGTAACTGGAGTGGGAAGGATCAATGGGACTCCTTCCCTTTTGGAACCATTAAAGTAGACAGTGTGGATCAGCAGAAACAGAAAAACGATAGTGGATGCTGAGCAGGCATACATTATGCACCATTACATTAGGCTCCACCATCGGTGTCTCGACACACGTCATTAACTCTGCTCACTTTCTGGAACTTCAATGTGCTCAATAGACCACGTTTTTGCCTGTAATTACTTTTAGGAAAGGAAAAACTATTTTTATTCAGGCAAATTTATCAGGTATTCGGAAAGCTGACTGATTTGCTCGATAATCTCCACAAGTAACCGGCTGATTACAGGACAATTTATATGATCTTGTTTAAACACATAAGAGTTGGTGTTGCGCCAAACAAGATAAGGATGAACTTGAAGCAAATAGTAAAAGATCATGACAGTGTAGAGGAGGATCCAAATAAAGCCTGCACGCCAGTCGCCCATTTTGAAGTACATGGAATGTTCACACCGAGATATTTGACGTATGATGAACAAATAAACCAGCAGAGAGCCGCAGTAGAGCTCTGCCCAGTACCTATTAGAAGAACAGCACCTATTGACATACCAATACCAAGAAAACCATGGACAGTAAGGTATCCATTGAGAAAACCTTACCAGCAAATGAAACAAAATGAAGATCGCCTAAGTACAGTCCCGGAAGAAAGCAAAAAGATCTTAATGGAAGACGAATGGTGACGTCACAAGGGCCTGGACAGACTCACAGATAGAAGAAATGACCACCCGAGAATGACAAAAAAAGACGAAACGCCATTAATAAGGATATCGTGAACTTCAAGTAAAAGAACGATGTCAAAATGGTAGAAGTTTAAAGCTGTAAGCAAAATGAAGATATTCAACCAGTTTACACCTGTAAATATGCTTGGAACTGCAAGAAAGCTAAGAAAACAGTGCGGCTTGATATGCTTAGTAGAAGAGTAGTGTGGCAAGCGCCATTATACATAATCTACCTCAAACGAAGCACAGTATTATAAGTATATTTTTACTTTGCACAAGAAGCAGAATCAACCCAGGTTACTAAAGGCCACATGAGAAAAACTTCATATTTAGCAAAAACTGAGAAGAGACGGCTGAAACGAAACTCAGCAGAAGCAACTTGTGCCAGGAGAGCCAAGGTCATACCAATAGAAGTTTTGAACAGTAGCTACATTTAATTGAAACTAAGAACAGAATATCCTGCCTCTGAAACGTCAAGATAAGAAGGAGAAGGTGGGTGTTGGGTGAAACGAAAATCAAATACACAAATTGAGAGAAAAGAGACAAATTCATGGTGTCGGAATCGCGTGACCAGCCGAGCAAGAAGAAGCAAGGGTTCACACCTACTCATGGCACCTGACCAGGGAGAGATATCAGAACCTTTTCCAGACAGAAGATGCAGTTTCGAGGCCAACTGCAGAGAACTAATTGACACATGGCTACTAAAGTGATGATTGATTGTAACCATAATCGGAGGAAGGCCGGGTAACTAAGGGGCACCCGCACCTGGCCGACCATTCTGCGTGCTGCTAAGCAAAGTAGAAAAGTATGCATGAGGTTGGTGCCAACCCAAACATAATGGACCAAATAATCTAGGGTCCTATAGTTAGTAGAACCAATAGGACGTCATACTTTTAGTGACATCTGCATTAGTCATTTTGAAGGAAGGGCTTAGATGCCCACCTGACAGTGTTTACCCAATCCCCTCACTCCGTTGCTATATACAGATATAGTACCTATAGTAAAGTTACCTGTTCCTAACCAATAGAATTGCATGTTAACTTTTGAGTGCTACACGTCAATGATGACGAGTTTTGAGTATAAATGTTACAACTTGTATGAAGTTCATTGGAGTTGAAGCAAGAAGAACGATTGCATCACTGCTGACATCCTTAACTCCCCATTTTTTGTACTTGTCATTAAACGGACTCCCTTTGCCAAACCATTGAGTTGTCCTTATTGATTGGTGTTGGAGTAATACATCTGCTCCCCCATCCATCTCACGGGTGCAGCTATCTTGTCTTAAAGTACTTCTGAGCAAACCTCGGCTCTATGGGCCACCCGTGGTCTCGGAGTACAACAGGTAGTTTGTGGGCATTGTCGTTAGATAGGACCATGTGTGCGCTGGAAGAGATGCTCAGGTAATTGTCTGATTTGCTCTATAATTGCTGCCAATAAATGTCTAATCGCATCTGGCCTCTTTTTCGAACTTCTTCATCAGTCTTCCCATGGCAGTTGAGCTTCCTGTTTATTTCCCATCTGATTCCAGCTCCCTTCATGCCAGGTTGTTCATATCTTATCACATGATTTCTAGTGTGTGCTCTTTCTCTTGTCTTCAAATCTTGGACATAATCATCTTCATCCAGGGCTGACCATTCTGTCACCCATACCAAGAATGCTGTTCGACCCTGGAACTGATCTCTTGTATGACAGAGTGCAAGGTGAGTTAGGCAATGAACTGTTTGAATATCTATTTCAATAGCTATGAATATCTTAGACTTTCCCATAGCGTAAGGCAGGAGTGCACATCCTTTTCCCACTTCTTTCATGTGCTGATACCACATGTTATTCCCCAAATGTGCTGTACTGTCTAATTAATCAATTTAATTCATAATCATTCTCCTTTGCACTTCTCTTTCTTGCCAGATGAGTTCGTATTTGCAACTCATGAAATACATCAGTACACATTCTTCCTGCTGGAGGAAACATAGGGACACTTGTCAGAGAAATCAGTGTCTTCAAATGGGCTTCTGGCGTAGGGACAATCACATAAGGCCTTGGCCTTCTTACAGTGTCTAGTTCTGCAAAGGTAACTGGAGTGGGAAGGATCAATGGGACTCCTTCCCTTTTGGAACCATTAAAGTAGACAGTGTGGATCAGCAGAAACAGAAAAACGATAGTGGATGCTGAGCAGGCATACATTATGCACCATTACATTAGGCTCCACCATCGGTGTCTCGACACACGTCATTAACTCTGCTCACTTTCTGGAACTTCAATGTGCTCAATAGACCACGTTTTTGCCTGTAATTACTTTTAGGAAAGGAAAAACTATTTTTATTCAGGCAAATTTATCAGGTATTCGGAAAGCTGACTGATTTGCTCGATAATCTCCACAAGTAACCGGCTGATTACAGGACAATTTATATGATCTTGTTTAAACACATAAGAGTTGGTGTTGCGCCAAACAAGATAAGGATGAACTTGAAGCAAATAGTAAAAGATCATGACAGTGTAGAGGAGGATCCAAATAAAGCCTGCACGCCAGTCGCCCATTTTGAAGTACATGGAATGTTCACACCGAGATATTTGACGTATGATGAACAAATAAACCAGCAGAGAGCCGCAGTAGAGCTCTGCCCAGTACCTATTAGAAGAACAGCACCTATTGACATACCAATACCAAGAAAACCATGGACAGTAAGGTATCCATTGAGAAAACCTTACCAGCAAATGAAACAAAATGAAGATCGCCTAAGTACAGTCCCGGAAGAAAGCAAAAAGATCTTAATGGAAGACGAATGGTGACGTCACAAGGGCCTGGACAGACTCACAGATAGAAGAAATGACCACCCGAGAATGACAAAAAAAGACGAAACGCCATTAATAAGGATATCGTGAACTTCAAGTAAAAGAACGATGTCAAAATGGTAGAAGTTTAAAGCTGTAAGCAAAATGAAGATATTCAACCAGTTTACACCTGTAAATATGCTTGGAACTGCAAGAAAGCTAAGAAAACAGTGCGGCTTGATATGCTTAGTAGAAGAGTAGTGTGGCAAGCGCCATTATACATAATCTACCTCAAACGAAGCACAGTATTATAAGTATATTTTTACTTTGCACAAGAAGCAGAATCAACCCAGGTTACTAAAGGCCACATGAGAAAAACTTCATATTTAGCAAAAACTGAGAAGAGACGGCTGAAACGAAACTCAGCAGAAGCAACTTGTGCCAGGAGAGCCAAGGTCATACCAATAGAAGTTTTGAACAGTAGCTACATTTAATTGAAACTAAGAACAGAATATCCTGCCTCTGAAACGTCAAGATAAGAAGGAGAAGGTGGGTGTTGGGTGAAACGAAAATCAAATACACAAATTGAGAGAAAAGAGACAAATTCATGGTGTCGGAATCGCGTGACCAGCCGAGCAAGAAGAAGCAAGGGTTCACACCTACTCATGGCACCTGACCAGGGAGAGATATCAGAACCTTTTCCAGACAGAAGATGCAGTTTCGAGGCCAACTGCAGAGAACTAATTGACACATGGCTACTAAAGTGATGATTGATTGTAACCATAATCGGAGGAAGGCCGGGTAACTAAGGGGCACCCGCACCTGGCCGACCATTCTGCGTGCTGCTAAGCAAAGTAGAAAAGTATGCATGAGGTTGGTGCCAACCCAAACATAATGGACCAAATAATCTAGGGTCCTATAGTTAGTAGAACCAATAGGACGTCATACTTTTAGTGACATCTGCATTAGTCATTTTGAAGGAAGGGCTTAGATGCCCACCTGACAGTGTTTACCCAATCCCCTCACTCCGTTGCTATATACAGATATAGTACCTATAGTAAAGTTACCTGTTCCTAACCAATAGAATTGCATGTTAACTTTTGAGTGCTACACGTCAATGATGACGAGTTTTGAGTATAAATGTTACAACTTGTATGAAGTTCATTGGAGTTGAAGCAAGAAGGACGATTGCATCACTGCTGACATCCATAACTCCCCATTTTTTGTACTTGTCATTAAACGGACTCCCTTTGCCAAACCATTGAGTTGTCCTTATTGATTGGTGTTGGAGTAATACATCTGCTCCCCCATCCATCTCACGGGTGCAGCTATCTTGTCTTAAAGTACTTCTGAGCAAACCTCGGCTCTATGGGCCACCCGTGGTCTCGGAGTACAACAGGTAGTTTGTGGGCATTGTCGTTAGATAGGACCATGTGTGCGCTGGAAGAGATGCTCAGGTAATTGTCTGATTTGCTCTATAATTGCTGCCAATAAATGTCTAATCGCCAGGCGATTTTTAGTATCTTGGATAAACGTATGCATGTCAGTGCTACGCTCAACAAGAGCAGGTTAAGCTTGGAGTGCAAATACAAAGACAGCAAGAAGTAGTCTTTGTAATATCAACATCTGTTAGCACCATGGGCACCTCCAAAGAGAAACTCAGTGAGAAACGAGTCAGGGAACTGCTCCCTCTTCCAGTCTTCGAAGAAAAAGTCTAAATCAGGCATTTTATCATTTACATCAGCACTCCAAACTCCAATGTCAACAAACTGCTGTGGCTCAAGGACAGTAACCTTATTATTTCCTGCCAGAATATCTACAAGCAGTGTTGCAGGTGAGCCACAGTCCAAATGTACACTTTCATCTATCTACTGAATAGTCTTTGAGTCCTTCTTCCTCATCATCGATCGAGTCTGCACATGCTGAACTTCTTCTTCTTGACTCACTTACGAATGATTTGGGAGTGTGACGGCCTCTCCAGCATAGACTTTCACATCTCCTAGGTGTATCCAAGCTCCCCTTCCTTGGATCTTAACTGCGGAAGGAGTAATGTCTTCCAAGACAAAAGGGCCACTAAATCTGGGCTTGTGCCACTTTCTTGTGAAGTTCCTTATTAAAACCTTTTCTCCAGTAAATAATTCAGGAACACATAGCTTCTTAAGTCCGGTTGCTGCATTGTCTTCATCTGTGTTGTGAGACCAACACCCCTTCCGCTTGATTTGTCAGAGATACTAGCGGTCATACATGTTAAGTACTAACGTAACTCATTTCCTAACAATTCTGCAGTTGTCTGGGCATCACTCCTAGTCCTCGATGGAGGACTCGGAGGTGTTCTCATTTGCCTCCGTGTAACTAGTTCATGGGGTGTGAGGTGGTGGTCAGAGCCGGGCTGATTTCTTAATGCATATAATGCAAGGGGCAAGCAATGCAGCCACCTCTTCTTTAGTGTGAATTTCAACTTTGCTATTCTCTCCTTGAGCAGACCATTGAGTCTCTCACATTTCCTGTTCGCTTGCAGATGATAAGCAGAACATGACTTGTGTTTAATGCTAAGCAATAAGCTAATCTGTTTGAATACTTCATTCACAAAATGGGGTCCATTATCTGATCTCAACACCTCACTTACTCCCCATCTAGGGAGTACATCTTGGACTAAAAGCTTCACAGCAAAAGTGACATCAGGATGTGTGCATGGACCAGCTTCACTCCATCTTGGGAATGGGCATACTACCACTATCATATACCTGTATCCATTACAGACCTGCAACATATCAACATAGGCAATATGTAAATGTTGAAAAGGACCATTTGGTCGAGGACTTACTCCTCTGACTGTTCGCAGCATGTGCCCAGCAGTAAACTTTAGAAATACGATGCAATTTACTGTATAAAAAGCAACATGTTCTAACAGATTCGGTACAAACCAGTTCTCCGCAATGGTTGCTGCAAGGCTCTCCCTAGTAACATGTGCAGGGTAGTGTAGCTGTTCTAATGCCACCCTTAATAAGGCTACAGGCATCACCAGTTTACCAGTGCTGTCTTGTCACCACAGTGCTTCGGAAGGTGATAAAGAACACCCCCTCTTCGTCCACAATTCTTTCTCTTCTTGTGGAGCTCCACCTTGAACTTCCATTGTGTTCCTGATAGATGGTTAAACCCTTCATTCACAACCATTGTTTCAACCAATTTTTGTTCTGGAGTATCAAAACTGAAATATCAGAAGAATATGCAACCCTTTTGGCCTCTTTGTCTGTGGTTTGGTTACGCATGAAATAAAGTCAGTTCTCTTAGTATGTGCTTCACACTTAAATATTGCGATGGGTACTGTGAGTTGTAGTGCTTTAATAAGCCTGTCCAATAATGCATCATGTTGCACTGCAGTGCCGTCGGCTCTGAGGTAGCCCCTCCTTTTCCAACGTGCTAGCCCTGCGTGCATGGTTGACATCACGTAGGCAGAGTCACTGTACACCATCACTTCCTGCCCTGCGTGATTCTCAAGCACGACAATAAGCGCCACCAAATCTGCAGCCTGTTCTGAAAAATGAGATGGTAATCTCGTACTTGCTACTAGTTCAAATTTCCTGTTGGCTCTGTGTCTTACCACAACTGAGCCTGAATGACTTTCTCCATCAGTTTGATCGATCTTTGAAGAACCATCAAAAAAGAGAACTTCCCCAGCTGCTAGAGCATTTTCCTTTACCCTTGTGATCTCGTCATAGAATTCCTCATAGTTTGAGCAATCATGCACTTGCTCATCCACTGCCAGTGGTTTGGCTACAAACGTGGCAGGATTCACCATTATACACCTAATTATTTTGATCACTGGATTCAATATAACCACCTCATAAGCAAAAGCTCTTTGAGATGTCAGTGTACCCTTAGGTTTCTCTAAAACAGCAAACAAAGCATGCTCAACAAGTCATGAACACCCCATCACTATGCTTGCAGATTTCTGCCAGCGATTGTTCGCAAGGGAAGTGACCCCTCATAACTGGGTCCAAAATCCCCTATAATATGCTAAGGCTTTGTACTCCAATGTGGTTCTCTGCATGAGCACTCTGTGTGAGCACTGCTGTCATAAGTGATAAATTAGAGTGTGAAAATAAAAAGAATTGGGAATTCCTAAAACTGGAGCTGTACAAATTGCCTTTTTTAGTTCATCAAACCCCTTCTCCATTTCCTCAGTCCATTCAATGTTTTCCTTATTCACTTGTGCCCTCTTCAGGGCCTGCAACAGGTGCTTGTGTATCAACTTGTTATGCCTCGTGGGCTTTGTTGGTCCCTTTGGAGGCGCTGGTGGGGGATTGGTATGGCTAGATACGCTCCTCCCATATACAGGCACCATTCCAGTCTCTGTGGTGCTTTCCGTGTGGGCCCCACCCCCTTTGCTGCAGGGAAACAGTTATGAGGCTCTTCAGTCCTGCCATTGACGCGTCACTACTCCCTCTAGTGCACGCTCCATGAGTACGCTGCTGTAACGCTCACCTGATTTCCACGGAGGCGCTGATCTTGGCAGGAAGGTGTCTGTGACTCGAAAGGTGATGTGCAGAACCCGATGGGCTTCTGGGGTCGAACCTCTTCGCACTGTGTGTCGAACTCGTAGGGTGAGGTTTCTGCAGGTGAAAGAATATGGGGGGTTAATGGTCTGGGTTGTTCAATGTCCCTATTCCTCTCTCTCCCTCTCCGTAGAACCCCCAGGTCAACGTGCTCACCTTAGATAGGTGAATGCTGGGCTCTCCATCTGCGTCGGGCGCAGGGCGCTGTTGCCAGTTCCTTCACTGGTGAAACATAGGCCTCTTGGACTCAGAAGACCGTTACCGTCGTTAACTGCACGAGCGGTGAGTTTCCAGACACCTTTTTAGTCTTTATAGTCTTTAGGTGCAAGGCACGTTAACATTGAACAGGACTTCGTATAATGCTTTTCTCCCTTTTGTCTTGCAGGACTCTTGAGGAAGATGGAGTGAAGCGCCTGGAAATGCGTGAGCAAATGCAAGCGCTCTAACTGTCTTTTCCCTTGCAGCGTAGTTCGTGCCGAAGAGACGCCGGAGTATTGCAGGCGTTCTATTGCGAAGAGCGCGATGGGCGTAAGTAAATACCTGTCTAATGTCTCTTCTTTTGTCTTTCAGAAGTTGGTTTGCAGCGCCGGAGTCCGCGGAATGTCCGTAAGTAGATACAATGCTTTTATCTCCGCAGGCGGCGATGCAGTGTGAAGAAATCCAGAATTCACGGAGTGCCGGTGAGTAGTGTTTTATCTTCGCAGGTGGAGGTGCAGCGTGCCGAAAATGACCGCAGCCGATGGATCAGGTGAGTAGCACTGCGAGTTAAGGCTGCCTTGCTAGCCTGCTGTTTCTTGTCTCTGCAGGTGCTGCTCTCGACTGGATGCGGGAATGGTGAGTATGCTTCTTGCAGATTCAGGATGCAGGAATGGTGAGTATGCTTCTTGCAGATTCAGGATGCAGGAATGGTGAGTATGATTCTTGCAGATTCACGATCGTAAGAAGAAAGGCTGGAACAGACTCGGTGAGCGTTCTGCTGCAGATGCAGAATAACGCAAAGCACGTTTCGTCTATCGGGTGTGGTTTAAATAGCCTTGGAGTGATGAGGCGTCTTCCTCCACGGCCCCGCCTAGGTAAGAAAAGAGTTCCAGTTCCAGAAGCTTTCCAGTGCTGAATCCAGGGAGTGGAGCTTGCCCCACCCAGGTAAGAAAGTAGTTCCTGTTCACAGAGGACTTCTAATAGGCTGGTAAGTAAGCAGCATGGTCTGCTGCAGGTAAGTCCACCCAAGCATCTGCACACATATTATGAGCCCGGCGCTTCCAGTGCCGGGACCGATGATTCTGATGAGCCTGGTGCCACCGGCGCCAGGACAAGGTCCAAAAGGTTCCCGTGGGGACCGGCTGGTGCCTAGGATTAGGGTTAGGGGCCTGCTTCCAAGGACGTTGGGCTGGTCCTGGCTCCTTGGAAGCAGTGATCATGACAGTACCCCCCCTCAAGGCCCCTCCTAAGCGTGTCTTCTCCGGGGGTTTTGGCTTGTCGGGATGATTCAGATGGAATCTCTTGACCAGACGAGGTGCGTGGACATATTCTGAGGGTTCCCAAGACCTTTCCTGGGGGCCGTATCCTTTCCAATCAACCAGATAATATAACTTAGATTTGGAGATCTTGGAGTCTAGAATGTTCTTTACTTCAAATTCGAGTTCTCCGTCTACCAAAACAGGTTCTGGGAGTTCAGTCAATCGGGTTTCTGGTTGTACTGGTTTTAATAAGGAGACATGGAATACTGGATGTATTTTCATATGCGCAGGTAATTCCAATTTGACCGCCACCGGATTAACTATGGTAGAGATGGGGTAAGGTCCAAGGTATCTCGGGTTGAAGGTGCAAGGTCCTTTTAGAGGCAGGTGCTTAGTGGATAACCAGACCTGATCTCCTACTGCGTAGTGAGGGGCCTCTTTACGGTGTCGATCTGCTCCCTTTTTGACTTGAGCTTTAGCTCTTTGCAGATGGGCAGTGGCTTCTTTAAAAGCACGGGTAATCTCAGAGTGCAAATGATCCACAGCAGGTGTTTCGAATTCTTGGGGAGGATCCAGATTAGAGGTTCTAGGATGATGTCCGTATAATAGGAAGAAGGGAGTCTTCCCGGTTCCAGAATGAGTCGAATTGTTGTAAGCGTATTCCACGATCCAAAGAATATCCTTCCAAGGGTTTTCAGTTTGTTGGAGCATTCAACGCAGATATTGCTCTAGAGTTTGATTTGTCCTCTCGGTTTGTCCGTCAGTTTGGGGATGGTGACTGGTTGAAAGTCTTACATCAATTTGGGCTAGACGACAGCAACTTCGCCAAAAGTGGGAGATGAATTGACTTCCCCTATCGGAGATTAAAACCGAGGGAAAACCGTGTAACCGAACGATGTTTTCTAAGAATTCTCGGGCCAATACCGAAGCCGAAAGTAGGCCCTTCAGGGGAATGAAGTGAGCCATCTTGGAGAATAGATCCACGACTACTAAAATGGTATTATACCCTGAGCATGGAGGTAAGTCCGTGATGAAATCCATGGACAGGGTATGCCATGGACAGGGAGGAATATCCAGAGGGTGTAAAAGGCCGGCTGGTTTCTCCCTCTGACTTTTATTCTGGGCACACACACCGCAGGAGATTACAAAGTCTCTAATATCCTTCTTCCATGATGGGCACCAGAAATGTCTCTTGATCTTTTCCATGGTTTTGGTAATGCCAGGGTGACCCTCCATTAGAGAGTCGTGATAACCGGAGATTACTTGTTTTTGTATTTTCTCACAGGGCAAGTACAATCGCCTTTGGAAATATGGTAGGTCTTGATCCACTGAGAATTCTTTTCCCTTTAATTGCCAGTCCTGCAAATCGGCCGGAGTTAGGAGTGACTTGACTGTAGTCTTGATGTCTTCAAAGGATTGAGCGCTGACCAACCCCAAAATCCTTTGTTCTGGGATTATGGGTATTGGTTCCGGATTGGTCAAATGTTCATCTACTCCCATCCGAGAGAGGGCATCTGCTTTTCCGTTTTTACTGCCGGGTCGATAAGTAATTAGAAAGTCAAACTCAGCCAGAAACAGAGCCCAGCGAAGCTGTCTGGAAGACTGAGCTTTGGCCGTCTTCAGATATTGTAGATTGCGGTGGTCAGTCATTACGGTGACTGTGTGTCTGGCGCCCAAAAGATAATGCCGCCAGGCTTTAAAGGCCGATCTGATAGCTAAAAGTTCCTTATCTGTAATTGAATAGTTGATCTCGGAAGCCGAGAATTTGCGGGACCAAAAGGCTACTGGATGTAATTGGTGTGTGACCGGATCTCTTTGCGATAACACTGCCCCCATAGCAAGACTAGAAGCATCCGTTTCCACGATGTAGGGGAGTTCTGGGCGAGGATGTTTTAGAACAGGTGCAGAAATGAATTTAGCTTTTAAGTCCTGAAAAGCTTGTTCTGCTTCAGTAGACCATTCAAAACGTTTGTTCTTCTTTAACAGAGCGGTGATGGGCTGGACTATCCGAGAGAATTCAGGAATGAATCTGCGGTAAAAGTTAGCGAAGCCTAACATGCTTTGAACTCCTTTTACCGAGGTTGGTGATGGCCACTTGATGATTGCGTCGACCTTCTTTGAATCCATATGAACCCCATTAGGTGACAATATGAATCCCAGGAACTCAACTTCAGTTACGTTGAAAACGCATTTTTCAAGCTTGGCAAAAAGGTTATGTTGACGCAGTCTCTCGAGAACCTTTTTAACGTGTCTCTGATGTTCCTCTTTAGATGATGAATAGACAAGGATGTCATCAATGTAGACAACAACACACACATCTATGAGTTCTCTAAGGACATCGTTCATAAAATACTGGAAAGCGGCAGGAGCGTTACAAAGTCCAAAGGGCATCACTTGATATTCGAATAGCCCATACTTGGTGCGAAAGGCCGTCTTCCATTCATCGCCTTCTTTTATTCGTACCAACTGGTAGGCTCCTCTGAGATCCAACTTTGTATATATACATGCTTCTTTGACTTGGTCCAGGAGTTCAGGGATCAAAGGTAACGGGTATCTGTTTTTAACGGTGATTTGATTCAGGGCGCGGTAATCTATACAAGTTCTAAGGTCTCCTTCCTTTTTCGGAACGAAGAACAAAGCCGAGGTAGCTGGAGATTTAGAAGGACGGATAAACCCGTTAGCTAGGTATTGGTCCAGATATTGCCTGAGGTGAAGATTCTCTGGCTCGGTGAGGGCATAAATCCTACTGCAAGGAGGAGTTGTTCCGGGTATCAGGTCTATCTGACAGTCGTAAGACCTATGAGGAGGCAGGGTGTTAGCTTGATCCTTCCGAAAGACATCTTGGAATTCTTGGTAGTCGGGAGGTAATGTGGGAACCTCAGAAGAGATTGCCGCCACTGAAACTTCAGGCCGAGGATAACAAGTGGTAAAACATCCTGAAAACTGAACCGTCTTTGCTCGCCAATTGATCTGAGGATTGTGCTTCTCTAACCAAGGGATACCCAGAATGATCTGGAACTGAGGGGCCTTGATCACATCGAACACGATTTTCTCCCGGTGTCCATCTTGGCTCACTAGCGTCACTTCTTGGGTGGCGTGCGTTACTGGTCCGGAGGCTATCTCCGTGCCATCCACTGTAGTAATGACGTCTTTTACTGCCTTAGGGACAAGGGGTAGATTCATCCTTGATGCCATTTCACGGTCCACATAATTGCTGATTGCTCCGCTGTCGATGTAAGCTTCAATTGCATGCAAACGATCCGGACGTGCAGGACTAATGAGGACCATGGGCACCACGAAGTGCGAGGTCACGGGACAGATCTTAACGCTCGGCAAGAGGACCTCTACACTTGCCGGGCTAGGTCGTTTCCCTGCTCAGAACTTGAGGTACTGGAATCTGCGGCTCCTACAGCCTTCTTAGCTGGTTTCACTGGACAGTCTCGAAGAAAGTGCCCCGAGTTCCCGCAATAGAGGCATAATTGCAGCTGTCTTCTTCTTTCCCGCTCCTTTTGGGTTAAAGGACCTTTCATCCCCCCTATTTGCATGGGTTCCACAGTGTCAGCTCCCTTAGTAGAAATCTGTGGTTTAGAAAACACTCGGGTATCAAATTTAGAACGATCAGCCTTCCTGTTCTGTAATCTGTGGTCCAATTGGACGACTAAGTCAATATAGTCTGAACATTCTTGTGGGGGGTTCACAACTTGAGCTAACACATCCTTGAGCTCTCCACGAAGGCCTCTGTAGAAAAGCGTAATTCTCTTATCCTCGGGCCATTGAGTTTCCACTATGAGTCTGTTGAATGAGGCTATATAGGTCAAGAGGTCTTGATTACCCTGTCGTAATGAAAGAAGTTCATTGTCCAAGGCCTGCCCTTGTGCATGTCTTGCAAACAGTTTCCTCATGCTGGACTGGAAGGCCTGGAAATCATGTAAAACCGGATCATCCTGGGTGACTAAAGGGATCGACCAATCTGCGGCGCTGCCACTGAGATAAGAAAGCACAAAAGCCACTTTGGTCTGGTCTGTTGGGAATGCAGCTGGTCGACATAAGAAATGTAAGCTGCACTGGTTGAGGAACACTGCAAATTTCTTTGGGTCACCAGAAAAACGTTCGGGCGGAGCCAAGGGCACATTACCAGGTAGATTGATTTGCACTGGATTTACAGATGATGCAGAAGGATAGCTTCCTCCTGGAGTGGGCAGAGGTGTCTGTCCTGCCTGCGTTTGTAGCAATTGCCTAGCGAGGTCCTCTGTTCGCTCCTTGGAAACTATCAGTTCTCTTCTTAGAGAGCTTGTTTCCTGACGAGCTGCATGTACTTCTGCTCTTAATTCCCCGAGCAACTGGGCTAAGTGATCAGTGTCTGAGGTTTCCATTGCGCCTGGGTAGGAGTTTTGCGGTGGGCTTCGCGTTCTGTAACGCTCACCTGATTCCCACGGAGGCGCTGATCTTGGCAGGAAGGTGTCTGTGACTCGAAAGGTGATGTGCAGAACCCGATGGGCTTCTGGGGTCGAACCTCTTCGCACTGTGTGTCGAACTCGTAGGGTGAGGTTTCTGCAGGTGAAAGAATATGGGGGGTTAATGGTCTGGGTTGTTCAATGTCCCTATTCCTCTCTCTCCCTCTCCGTAGAACCCCCAGGTCAACGTGCTCACCTTAGATAGGTGAATGCTGGGCTCTCCATCTGCGTCGGGCGCAGGGCGCTGTTGCCAGTTCCTTCACTGGTGAAACATAGGCCTCTTGGACTCAGAAGACCGTTACCGTCGTTAACTGCACGAGCGGTGAGTTTCCAGACACCTTTTTAGTCTTTATAGTCTTTAGGTGCAAGGCACGTTAACATTGAACAGGACTTCGTATAATGCTTTTCTCCCTTTTGTCTTGCAGGACTCTTGAGGAAGATGGAGTGAAGCGCCTGGAAATGCGTGAGCAAATGCAAGCGCTCTAACTGTCTTTTCCCTTGCAGCGTAGTTCGTGCCGAAGAGACGCCAGAGTATTGCAGGCGTTCTATTGCGAAGAGCGCGATGGGCGTAAGTAAATACCTGTCTAATGTCTCTTCTTTTGTCTTTCAGAAGTTGGTTTGCAGCGCCGGAGTCCGCGGAATGTCCGTAAGTAGATACAATGCTTTTATCTCCGCAAGCGGCGATGCAGTGTGAAGAAATCCAGAATTCACGGAGTGCCGGTGAGTAGTGTTTTATCTTCGCAGGCGGAGGTGCAGCGTGCCGAAAATGACCGCAGCCGATGGATCAGGTGAGTAGCACTGCGAGTTAAGGCTGCCTTGCTAACCTGCTGTTTCTTGTCTCTGCAGGTGCTGCTCTCGACTGGATGCGGGAATGGTGAGTATGCTTCTTGCAGATTCAGGATGCAGGAATGGTGAGTATGCTTCTTGCAGATTCAGGATGCAGGAATGGTGAGTATGATTCTTGCAGATTCAGGATCGTAAGAAGAAAGGCTGGAACAGACTCGGTGAGCGTTCTGCTGCAGATGCAGAATAACGCGAAGCACGTTTCGTCTATCAGGTGTGGTTTAAATAGCCTTGGAGTGATGAGGCGTCTTCCTCCACGGCCCCGCCTAGATAAGAAAAGAGTTCTAGTTCCAGAAGCTTTCCAGTGCTGAATCCAGGGAGTGGAGCTTGCCCCACCCAGGTAAGAAAGTAGTTCCTGTTCACAGAGGACTTCTAATAGGCTGGTAAGTAAGCAGCATGGTCTGCTGCAGCTAAGTCCACCCAAGCATCTGCACACATATTATGAGCCCGGCGCTTCCAGTGCCGGGACCGATGATTCTGATGAGCCTGGTGCCACCGGCGCCAGGACAAGGTCCAAAAGGTTCCCGTGGGGACCGGCTGGTGCCTAGGATTAGGGTTAGGGGCCTGCTTCCAAGGACGTTGGGCTGGTCCTGGCTCCTTGGAAGCAGTGATCATGACAGCTGCTAATTCTCCTGGTATCTATCCTGTTCCCCTTGTTTATCCCTCATTCCATCAGATCTAACCTATTTTCTCCCTTTACAGTATGGCTTCTCCCAATCACATAACAGATCCTGCTCGGCAGCTCTCGTAAATGACGTAAGATCTTGGGAATCTTTCTGCAACGGGATTGAGAAAAACGCATTCTTCAAGTCAATCACTGTAAAATACTGTGCTTCTGGGGGAATACTACATAAAATCATCACAGGATTCGTAACTAGAGGAAACTCTGCCTCTACAATCTGGTTAATCGGTCTCATGTCCTGAATTAAACGCCATGACCCACCCTTTGATTTTTTAATAGGTTACACTGCAGTTTTGCATGGTGACTCTGATGTCACTAAAATGCCTGCTTCCATCATAGCCAATATAGTCTTGAAAATACCCTTGACTGCCTCACGAGACATGGGATACTGTCTTGCTCAAGATAAAGTTGCCCCTGGTTTCAATGTAATCTTGACTTCTCCCACCCCCTTTATCAGGCCTACGTCATAAGGGCCTGTAGTCCATAAAGAAATTGCCACTTTCTACAGGTCCTCATAAAAAAATGCAGGACCCTGCCGTACTAATCATCATTCGCTGTGGGATCTCTCTTCTTTATATCCTAATCCAATACGTAGTGCTAATTTCGAACACTACTTCATCATCTGACGGGTCGTCTTTAAACATATCCTCGTCAGTGATGTAGGTCAACCTATACCCTTCCCCAAATGGTTATCCATGTTCTCCATAGCCTGACCTCATCATCAAATCCTTTGAGCATGGCCAATTCCCCTCGCACTAGGGCAATTCTAAGGGAAAAACTTGTCCCACCTCTTCATCCATAGGTATCTGTGGTCTGAAGAGGAATTCTTCAGGTATTATCATAATCTTGCCCACTAAGTTTGGTAACCATGTTAACAAAATGTGTACCCCATAGTGAAAAACCTCTGGCTCTAACGGTGTTCCTCGCAGAGCTATTTGTCCTGTAAATGTCATGATAAGTTTTCCCACATTTAAATAATGTATTTCTGGTGTTGAACGCACTATACCTTCATTAGTGAAGGAAATCTTCATATTTAGCTTGGTCATTAAATCTAGGCCCAGTATATTAACTGGTGTCTGCCTAGAATACAGCAATTGGACAGATATATCACAATCTCCTGTAGAGACTTGTAATTTATTAGTAAAAGGAACTCTACTTGTAGCTCCAGAAAATCCTTGAGCATTCATGGCATTTCCTGATAATGAAAAATGTCCCTCTCGTATACATGAGCGAGTTGCCACAGTATCTACTAAAAATGAAAAGGATTTGCATCCTATGGTAACATCAACCCTTGGTTGCTCTTGAGGATTTGATGTCACTGATAGTACTGAACAAATCAAGTCACCCTGTGAGCTGTCCTATTGTAGGTATATACTTATTCCCGTACCTGTGAAAGGATTCCCTCCCGCGATAGTGACCCCTCCTACTCTAGGAGTAAATACCTGTCCTGTGTTTGCATTCTGCTGTATCTGCATGGTTGCGTGTTGTGACTGCCCTTGTGCTGGATTCAATGGTGCTTGCTGTGGTTGCAAAGCCTCTTGGGTCAACCCATCCCTGCGTTGTGGGCTATATGCTGCAGGATAAGCTGTCCCACTCTTGAGAATTGCCCATTCTGTACATACTCTTGGCTCCCACATGTTCGCACAATGTGACCTGTCATTCCACATGTCCAACACACAGGAGGGAGTCTCCTAATCTGCCCTCCCTGTATGCCTTGATTATCATTCTGCACATTCTGAAATCCACCTTGGTTATTTTGAAAGTTTCCTTGATTATTCTGAAAGCCTCCCCTTCCTCAGAAGCCTCCTCTGCTTCTCGGCATAAATCCATTCCCTCCCTGATCCAACTGCCATTGGTTACCACTTGCGGCATACCTGCTGCTTGTTGTGATCCTAGCCCCTCTCCTCTAGTCAACATTGCCCCTTCTAAAGCATATTTCAACAGTTCTTTCTGTACTAGTTTATCTTCCTCAAGCTTCCTAGCATCTTCCCTCTTTCAATTTTTCTCTTGCAACAATCGGCAATGGTGCACAATGGGCAGCTGTATTTCTGGCCATGGCTTTGCTTCCATACCCACCAGTTTCCTGAGCTGTCTATGTACCTGTTCTGGCAATCCCTGAAACAAAATATGATAGAATACAGGTATTGATTTTCAAGCTCTCGCGTTTCCAAAGACCACTGATCTTGAACATTTTGAATATAATCAAGTGGATCCTCGCCCTACTGCATTTTGCGTGCCATAATTGCACCCATATCTGACATATTGTGATATTGCACTCTAAGCACTTTCAAAACTGCTGCTCTGCAATTATTAAACAGAGCTCTATCATGCACTGTATTCTGTGCTGTGACACTTGAGTATCCTCCCCTTGTCTTACTTCCTCGATGCTCTTCCCATCAAGTTTGAGCAATATCTGACCACCCATCCATGTGTTCTGTATGAGCGCTATCTCATCAGCTTTATCTTTTTCTCCCTTCCATCTCTTAATTTCTCGTTCTATATCTAGGGTCACACTTGGTTGTTCACTTTTCTCTTTGTCCCATAAGACTTTAGAGATCACATCCTATTCTGGAGTTCTTTCTAGGCTTTCTTCACTGCTATATGCAGGTGGCTCATGTATCGGATTAGTGTATCCTATCGCTGCTTTAAACTCTCTCAATGGATTCAATCCTTCATCTTTCGTACTATCGTCATTTACTTCAGGTCCGGTAGGGGGAGCAGAAGGCTCCATACCCCCTCTTTACACTGGTTAAGCATCCAGTCTTCAGGAGGCGGGTCTTCCTCCTGCTTCTGGCACTTTTTGCACAGTTCTAGGCTAGCTAGCCTTTTCTCTAACGCCTTCCCTGTGTACGCAGCATGCAAGCATGTAGTCATGTGTTGCAAAACTGCTTTAGACAGTGATCCCCATTGCAGCCATGGAATTAACATTTAATCTGCCCTGCCCTTAACCCATTCTGCACTATATTGCTTAAGCTTGGGTGCGTGTTTTGGCAGCTGTTGGAACAGGTGCATGAGCGGAGTAACATCATCCATCATGACAATTCACAATCGACTGTCAATACTTACCGTTATTTTACACAGAAAATACTTTCCAGAAAAACAATATAATATGAGTGTGCACCAATCAACGCTGCTCCAATCATCTATGTCTCACTTTACTTCAATCTACTTATTCAGTCGATACCATTAATGACTAAATAAATAAATATTTTACTCTCAACCTCTTAACATAATCTATCATTTGTCGCTCTTTGACATCTCATCATTTCCTTAATACATAAAATACATATAATACACAAACAGACAAACTGGCCAGCCCCAACATTTATCTCTTCTCAGCGCTCCTCTGTGCTTATTCTTGCCCATATAAATACCCCTATGGGGTTGTGAGTTATTCCCTTTAGCAAAACCTTGTTCGCGTGTTGCCTATGTATCCACTTGGATTTTGAACTAACTCCTTCTAAACGTTCCTTGAACGTAGGATTATGGGCTTAACATATGACGGTCCTCATTTTATATATATATATACCTCTATGTGATGCTCTTCGTCGTTAACTAAGTTCCCCTCGAACCCTCTGTTACTTTCTTCCCATTACCTCTTTCCCCGCTCAATGCTCATTCATTGTTTGCCACCTTTCTCAATCTACTCACCATTTGCTTTTCAGCTCCTGACCTTTGGGATCGTCTCCACCTCCTCAACTGGCCACCTTCGCCTTCGGTCCACTAAGCTCCCTGTAGAAACCAGAAGGGGATTTCCTGACCCGTCACACCTATCTCCTTATGTCTTGCAAGGAACTTATTTTCGGCCGCTATCCACAGGAACCCTCAGGGTCCTCCAGCTAAATGGCGCAGGACATCCAATATTCCGAGACCCATAAAAGACTACTGGGTCGACAAATCTTTAACCATCCTCTGCAACCATGTGAACCACGGGATATGGGGCCCTTTAAGACAAGGTAGCAATACTTAGAGCTGGATGGGGATGCAGAACTTATACATCAGTAATCAAACTGACTCAGAAAGTTGGTAAAACTTAGTACTGTTTTATTTGCAATTATCTAAAACAGGGAGTTACAACAAACATCTATGGACGTCGCACAGTACGATGTCAACGCATCCCATAAAAAAACATTACTTTTATAGCAAAAATGTGTCTTCATTGACGTCACACTACATGGCAAACTACAAATACATACTTTGGCATGTGATAGGCTTACAAGGAATATCTAAGTATACATTCCATAATGACAGGGGGTTTTGATTGGGTCTCTAACATCAGGTGGACAACTAAGCCCTACTATAGTGCAAGTCCTCTTCACTGTCACAAAATACACTACGATTCATTGGCTACACAAACTATAGGGCTCTCTGATACGTGGCCCTCTACAATTGGTTGGCATGCTTGTACCCTTCTGGAATACTCCACTTGCTAGCAGCACACAAGCTGGTTAGCCCAGGTGCTGGGAGGTTCAGCCTGGTCATGCCTTCCCACCCAATTAGCCCAACATCTATCAACACTCTTGTGGTCTGCCATTTAATTACGGCTTTGAACTTGGCCTTGCAGAAGCACTCTGTGCCTGAGAATAAAAGGGAGCGTGGCATGGTCTTATCTTCTGGTTTCGGTGTAGCTCGACCTAAAGTCTATTTTCCTTTGACAATGTGACTGGAGACAACATTTCTGAGCTCTTCGTTGAATATAATACTATTAAATTATGAACTCTTGATTCCTTCAATATTTTTTTCATCCCACTTCAAACAGAAGTTTGTTTCTTTCTCACGGTCGTGTAGCTTTTTGACAAACAATCAGGCTCACAGTGGCCTCGACTATTGGTGCTGAGCCAGCCAGTCTTTCTTGAATTCTCCTTCGCCATTAGCTATTTTCCAACTGCGCCACACTTAAGCCCTTTCCATTCACAGGGTTCAAGTCTTGCTCATGTGCCTCGTGGACCATCCAGATTCTATATATTCCTATGCATATACATTGGCGAATCACCACAATCTGTTCACTATGGAGCCAGCCTCAGTATTATTTAGTCTACTTGAGTTACAGCATCTGCACAAGTGTATAATGACTTTGCATTTTCTTCAATGTTTCTTTGCACAAGCATCTTCATTTTGATCCTGAAATGTTACTTATCTTCGACACCTCCTCTTCAGATCTTATAGAATGTTTATGTTCTTTCGTCCTTTGTATCTCTCCAGGGTGTGTCAGTCCTGCTCTGCATGATGTCACCAATCCTCTTTCTCATCCATTTTCACACTTCCGGGACTCTGTCCAGAAGAAGATCTTTTCTTCGCAAATGCATACAGGTTTTTCTCAATGGATACCTTGCTTCAAAAATTGTTTGCGTTACATGCATTCTCACTGGTACTGCACGTGTCGCAATTTCCGGTTCCAAACATATTGGCAACATGGGGGCGGAGCTTCTGGTAGGGGTATTTGGCTCTTCCTCTACACTTTCCTTTCCTTTCCCTTCTATGTACTTCCTCCATTATCTCAGCCTATTCTTGAGCTTCCTCCTCCGCGTCTTTACTACTCAGAAATTCCTTCCACACGTGCCCTGTCTCACTTACAGCTTTCCCGTCCAGTTTGAGCAATGTCTGTCTGCCTACCCATTCATTCAAGACTATCAATTCTTGGCCCTGGCTAGATCCTGTCTTCCCTAAGCCATTCTCCTTTAGCTTTGCTTGCAGGTCGATGCGTTCCTTATATTCGCTGCTGATATCTCGGTTTCTTTGTCTGCTTGATTTTGCACCACTAAGCGCATCTCCGCCACTATATGCTGGAGGTGCAAAAGTGGGATCAGTGTATCCTGCCGCTGCTTATAACACCTTTACGGTGTAAAACCCCTTACTTTCTGTTGCAGCATCTACGTCTGCGGTTTGAGGAGGAGGGGGAGCCAAGAGCCGTTTGCCATCCTTATCCCGTTGACTCAGCATCCAATGGCGCATGATTGAGTCCCCTTTTTTGTCCTGAAACATTTTCCATAACTCTAATATGGCCAATCGCTTGTTTAGTTTGTTCCCCTTATAGGCTGCATGTAAATATGTGGTCATTTGTTGCTGCACACATTTGGATAAGCTTCTGTCTTTGGGCCATGGCTTTGCCAACTTGCCCTCTGTACTGCAAGTCCATTCCATGCTGTACTTGCATATTTTGTCTTGATACCATGGGAGGGACTTGCATAAGTGTTGGAGAGGTGAATCCCTCATTTTATCACCTTATGCAACACTTGTCAATACTTACTTGACCTCAAATCGGGATTTCGACTCATCCAATTTTACCTAGCAATTTTGCAATTCCCAATCTCAATACTGTCTCTCGAATACCATGTATTCAAACCCTGACAGTGCAATGAAATCTTTCCATTAGCCTCTCGGGCTCACCACCATCACTGTGGGTGTGCTCTGTGCACGGCCCCACTATGGCCCTTCGCCCTGAAGGCTCAAATCACAACTACACTCATGCGCTTCTCAAGCTCTGCCCCAACGACCCAACCCAACCTCAACAGTCTAACCACTGAAATCCATCAATTCCAGTGCCCTTCAAGTCCTATTAAACAACCTCGCCTTTGACTTCACCAATACCTTAGAAGAGAAAATGCTCAATGCCTGACCCTTCAACATATACGTCTGCTTATTAACTACCCAAACACAATGACAAACATGACGTAACACATACACAGCCATCTTCCTGCCTCACTAACAGGGTAAAGTCACGTAGTGCCTCTTCAATAGCGTTGTCATATAGGAATATATCTCAGAGAGAAAAATGAGCAAACCAGCTTCCATGAGAAAAGATAGCTTCTCCCACTAAAACCTATACACAGGTAAACCATACATAATTATCCATGAACCAAGCTAAATTGCCTAACTCACAGGGAAACCATTTAATTCTTTTCTTTTTTTCAAGGTTTTTTAATCCGCAAGGTAAGCAGACCATCTAAGATGACCGCCCAAACTGACTGCCTAAAGAATGGGTAATCCTTACACAGAACAAAAACTGCAACACAAAACATCAAGCGGAACATATCCCCCCACCCATTTGCCATATAGCTGAGTCAATACTTACACTTTGTGGTTTGCTGAAGCACCTCGGACACTGACTCTACTACACCCTGCCACTCTGCCGTCTGGTCTGTAGGCGTCCTGGGGATGTTTTGACACACTTTTCCTCTGCTATGCGGCATCACTGTGTTATGTTGGTTCCAGAAACATCAAAATGGCTGCAAAACCCTTGTGCGCACCAAAATCCCTGAAAATCGCGCTTTGCAACGCCCATAAAGATGGCTGCCTAATCTGCCATGCATTTTGTCAGTGGTGGAACAGAGGTCTCACTCCTGAAATGTGTCACTGGGCCCCAGAACAAGTGAAAATGGAATATAGAAGGAAAAAGCAGTGCTTTGCTAAATGAAACCCAAAATCTTGCTTTAAATCCCTTTTTCTTTGTTGCTGAAACTGCAGAATGCCGGTACAAAACACCCTCAAATATCCAAAATTCTTGGTGGGTGCTACAATTCACTTAGTTTAAGAAATCATTGTGAACTTGCAAGCATAAAGGGATTTCCACAGCAAAAGTGGCCCGTCTGTGGTTGCCAAAAAATCTCTGTGCAGCAGAGGACTGCAGGGATGACAGCCGTCAGGAGCCTGCCTGATTAAACTTTTAACATGTATATAAACTGAAACCAAATGTTTGCAATCTAAGAGGCCTATTACTGAGAGTAACCTATGTTGTAATTCTTTTGATCCCATGGTTTAAAATATTGAATAAGTATTCTAGCTGCATTTTGAAACCACAAGTTTGTTTTAAGCTAAGGAAAAATGCAAACGAATTAACAATTAAATCAAGCCTGGCTAAAGCTGCCAAACTGGAATAGCAGGTTTCTCACAGAAGGAAAGCCTTTCCCTCCAGCAGGAAATCACACCAAAGAGGTAATTATATGGTTTGGAAAGAACTTGGTCTACAGAGTCATGAAGAACAATGAACAGCTGCTGCTAAAGAAATGTGAGGTGTGAGGACAGTCGTAAATGGCCTCTGCCAAGAGCAAACAGGGAGGAGACTGTTCCTGAACCGCAGGGAGACAAAAAGAGATGGACCTAAAACACCCATTTGTTGCTTAACAAGAACAAAGAACACTTTTTTAAAAGACTTATAATTTGCCAGTGAAAATTGTGAAAAATATAAAAGTAACAGAATTGTGAATCTAAATTTTGACTGCCCATTTCAAGAGGCGGCAAAATCGTGTGACATGTTCGGGAAAGAAATGGCAGGAAACGTGATTTTACACAAAATATATTTCTGCTAGAAGTATGCAATTTTATACACTTATGCCCATGTTAAACGTGCACACTTGTAGACATTTGCTTATAAATTGGACTTTGTGTTCCTGATGAAAAGGGCAAAATTCTGTGAAAAGCTGAGACAAGATCCCACAGCTACGGAGTTTTGAGAGATAGCTGCTATATAAAAAATGTAATCTGTACATCTGATTGCTATAGAAGTTGCACATGTGTAAATATGTATTGTGCCAAAAGTAGATTTTGTGTTCACGGGGCTAGGGGTGGATTCTCAGCCTCACAAAATCACACCATAAAGGTGACACACTGTTTCTATCCTCGTATCAAGGCAGAGAGCAGACTCTGATCCAATCACCTGCCAAAGGGGCGAGTTTAGGCTAAACCAGCCCACACACACCCTTTATCACAGCATAAATAGAGATAGCTCACCACACAGAAAAAATGACAGATTCACTCACTATCCTGATACTGGCGGAGTCTACATCTTCCTTGCTCCAGACTCCAGAAACTTGGCCAAGCAGAAACCCATTGCATAGCTGAACCATTTTCAGCTAGGCCTCCAATTCCATTCCATTTTCAGCTAGGCCTCCAATTCCAGAAACAGAACCCCATAAACCTAAGGGGAAGCATCATACTATAGCTGGGCTGCGCTGTACTGCTTGCCTGCTGAAAATCAAATTCATCCTAACCAAGAAGGGCAGATCCAGTCCAGTCCTGTGCCGGGCTGTGACCAGAGTGCCTCGCTGATAGCTGCCCAATCCGATATGCCCAGCCGTCTTTCCTAAAACCAGATCCAATTCCCTGACCAGAATCTTGACGGACCGGAATCCTGGCGGTTCCGTTTAAAAACATATCTAGTGAGTATCTATAGAAAGAACTGTGTCACTAGCATATGTACCTTGCTTAGTTAATCCCTATCTTAAACCCATCATATCTTGTATTCAGAACCTGTGTTTTGAATTGTCTGAACTCTCTATCCAAACCATCCTATCTTCCTCCTGCACTAGTATTGCTAAAACTATCTTTGCGCTGATCTTTTCTCATCTGAAGAAGGCGAATTTCCTCTGCAGTCAGTCATTCTGATCAAGTAGCTGTGTTCCTGTGTGGTATTCGTTTTGTTCATAATCATCCTCTAGTGTAAGAAGCCCATTTGTCATTTTAAATGTGCACTCCTGTTTTCCATTCCTGTGCCTATCTCGAAAAACGACCTCGACTAAAATGTCCATAACTCCCTCCGTTTTTGTGCAAGAAACAAAGTTTCAACTTCCGCTTGTAGCTAACATCCACAGCTTTAAATCGCATCTAAAACCGCATTCCCAATCAATACGGTTTTCCGTTATTGTGATTATTGCACAGTGAAAAGTTTGCCGAAAGTTTTCATTTAGGGAAATTCTTACATGTGTTTTTTTGATTGCTTCCAACTTGAATGTTAAGATTTTAAATTGTTGGGGATTTTAGAACTGTCAGCCCAGGGAATGGCAGCCTTATTGCTGTGCTCCTGTCCTAGGCCTCAATTGATAATCCTACTTGAGAATGTCTGTGCCAAGCACTCCTGAACCTGAACCTGCACAGCCAGCTAAAAGACAAAAAGGAGCTTCACAAGAGAATAAAGGTGAAAGCAGAGAAGACAAGCTTTTGGATTTGCTTAATGAATTGAAGCAGGACATGGCTGAGATAAAATTAGCCCTTGTTAAGTCAGAGGAAAGATTTGAGTCAGTGACTAGGAGGGTGGATTCAGCTGAAGAACATCTTACAGTTGTGTATGAGAGGACTTTGAAACTGATGGATCAAATTAGAGAACTGAAAACAGCTAATGAAAAAATAACTTCTAAACTGTCAGAGCAAGAAAACTTCTCCCGAAGAAACAATCTCCGTCTGATTGGTTTTCCTGAAAATGCGGAAAGAGGTAACATGATGGTCTTCCTGCTCAATAATTTACCGAAAATACTGCAACTGGATGCTGCTATAAACCTGGAAATTCGAAGAGCACATCGGGCACTTGGTCCCAAACCTTCATTAGGTGAAAGGCCAAGGCATATCATTGTGAAGTTCTTGAGGTTCCCAGTTAAGGAACTTATATTGAAGAAAGCACGTGAATTGAAAGATCTTGCTTGGGGAGGTAACAAGATTATGATTTTTGTGGATTTCAGTAAAGATGTCCTAGAGAAGAGAAAGGCATTTGATAAGGCTAACGTTAAAGCTCGTGAAAAAGGATTGAAATATTATATTGTCTTCCCTGCCATCATGAAGGTGATAATTGATGGACAGTTACATGACTTTAGTGACTGTAAGACCGCAGAGGCTTTTTTAACAGATTTGGATCTTGACCCAATGGAAGGTACTTCTGGTGGTATTAAAACTGCTAATCTGATGAGAAGAAAGAAGGGGAGGCCTATGTACGCTGATTGAGGATTGAGGATCGACTTGTCTTTCACTTTTTTTTGGTATTTGGTATTTTAATACCTGTTAGAAACTGTTTTTTTATTGTTACTATGTATTATTATTTCATTGTTAAGATGGCCGCCAGCATTTTGTTTTTGCTGTTTACAACATTTTAGAACCTCTGAGTTCACTTAAATGTATACAGACATTCTTGCCTTTAATCTCTGTATCTGTTCTTCACCTTCATCTTGTTTCCGAATAAAGCACCCTACACAACGTGATGGCTACGTGGAACACCAGGAAGTATGCATCAGAACGTACAACGCGAGCGTAGGAGTGAACAGTAATGAGCTCTACATGTTGTGATGAACTTCGTCTGAGGTGTGGCACTGTCATTAAGGTTAAGGTAAACTATTTGCGCTAACAATTGTGAAGGATGGGCCTTCTATCAGCAAACGCGCATTGCGTATTCCCCCAAAGTTGCCTGACTCTGCTCCCCAGACCTGGGTAATAGGGATAATGTGCTCCAAGAGCAGCGAGCAGCCACTATCTGGAGCATGCTTCTGATGCAGTGGTTAATGGCGTACAGTGAATCATAAAATGCTGCCAGAAGAAGCCTTTTGCTCACCTGAATCTCAGCTGCAATTTCTTTGTTCTGTGCCTTCGCTGCCCTCTCCCAAAAGCGGCAGCTGAATATATTAGCGCTGCCGTTAACCGGACTAAAGAGCGGTAAAAATAAAACAGGCCCGCTCTTGTGTCTACTGACTTTCTGAGGTACGGTTCGCATGGCAACCCGCACAATCCCGCTCCTCTCCAACCCCTCATCCCGAAAAAAAAAGAAACACGCTGGCTTCCATATACTAGTGGAAAATCAGAGTAGAACGCTCTGACTGGAGCAATTTCCTGTGTACTACCTTTGCATGTCACCGTGGTAATGTATTTGCAGGTGCTCTTTTGGAAAACGGTTGTTTGGGTCTTATACCTTCTATTCGTCTAAATTGGTATTGTTATGTGGCCAGTGCAGTTGCCACTGTCTGTGTCGACTGTATATGTAGGTGTAGCAAGTAGTCCAGTGTCCTTACAAACATAAGTCGCAACCAGGTCCGGAAGCGACCAGGTGCAACAGGCGTATTACAATGTTCACTTGGGCTGTTTAACTCTTCCAGCGCAGCAGACAAAAAAGTGCAGTCGCTTCTCGGAAACATGTAGCGCCTTGCAGCGACGAAGATAAGCGCTTTTTGTAGTGTCTTTTTGCCTGCCCATCATGGAGAACAAATTAGAGGCCAGCGCAGGGAGAAGTTTTTTTTTGTTGACATCACATACTAAGGCTATACAAACGTGAATTAAAATAAAGCTAAAAAGTCGCGTTATCTTGGACCCATATCATGTAGAGGAGTGGTGGCAGCCCTTACTGTAACCAGTAATTGCTTGCGTTGTGGCTGGAGCAAGGCAGAGAACACCATCAATCCCGTTGTTGGAATTGAGCTCCTGCTTCTCCTCCTTCCTACTGAAATAGAGGATAAAGAGTGGCGGGTGCTATGTGCACATATTAACAAGTTACTGACATCAGAACAATTACACGAAGATATGCCTGCCTCCTCTCTGTTTTATCTATGAATGGTTGCTGACTTTATTTATGGACCTACATGTAATGTCAGCGTTCCCTACTCTACCCTCTTCACACCGGTACAAATTTTCTACTCAAAGAGTATGCGAGTTAACCTGGCATCCGGCTGTTTGTAGGAAGGAAAAGAAAAAAGAAATGTAATAAAATAAAATTAAAACAAATCGTCATTTGCTGAATACTGCATAGAAACGTGGGGGATAGTTTGGGTCTCCTATTCACCTCCCGTTTGTTACACTGATTGACCTGCCAGTGGACCAACATTGGGGATACTCTGGAAACCAGCACGCACCCAGTTTGAAGATGCCCTCAGAGTGGCGAATAGTTGTGTCACTTTTAATCAATGAGACTCAGTATAGCATAGCTGTGCTATATTCTGCTTCTCTTCCCGAATGCCTTTCTGGAGTGTGCTATTACAGTGTACATGGTTCCAGACGACCTGAGGGCAGGTTAGTTCCAGTATGAATGTGCGGCAACATTGACTCATAACATGCTCTGTGTGGTTTAGAGGGCACACCACACCCTCAGCTTTTTCTGCATTGCCAGACGATCAACTATGTGGACTGCAGCTGATACTTTATGCTCCGCAGCTTCATCATAAGACCTTATAATTATGCGGCCTGTACTCTTCATGGATATAAATGTTCCATTAGAATATACAATGGATGTAAAAAGTAAAGGATTCCTATGAGTCGGTTGTCTGGCGGATGGGATGTGGGGTCCATCGAAGGTACTGGCCTCCATCCTCAATGTAGCAGTGTCCTTGATTACTACAGTATGCTAATTAAATTTGTACTCAACTTGATGCCTGCACTTTAAATGTAGAAGTATTACATAAATATGTGTCTACAGGACCCAGCATGCACCATACTGTGGACTAGAGAATCTGAATTGGCTCAAAGGACTAGACATGCAGGGAGCAATTGGCAGCCAGGCTTGTAGGGCCATGCATGCAAGCTTGCTCACTGATTAGGTACCAAAGTCATCTTGGTGAGAGGCTTCAATAATGGTAAGGACAGCTTGACATTAGCACAGTCTGTCGAATGGTGATTTGTATTCCTTCATTCGGGAGCGCCCTGTGGTGGGATGGTTTGCTTTGTTAGCTGGCAATGTGATTTAAAGGACTTGTCCATTTGAGAAATACCAGGTCACCCACCCCGGCTTCTTCTATTTCCCTCACTGTGGTAGATGTGTAGTCTAATATCTGATATTCAAGTCCGATTAAATAGGGGTGGAGGTTATAAGTGGATATTCTTAACAAGGCCACCCACACTATAAAGTTGAATGCTCATGATACTTTGGTGGAAGCTGATACTAGCCCCAAAATTCATCAAACCTGCCTTGTAAACCTGGGGACCAGACCACCCGTAGTAACACAGGTCACATTGAATGGATTGTCACATTATGTCAACTGGAGCAGAAAAGAAGCCGGGCAAAAAATATGCTGCCTAATATTCTTGATAACTGGGTATATTTATATTTCCCTACATGCCTGAATAAAATATGGATTGGTATGTGTATTGGAAGGTATACTGCTTTGTCATAATGCCTCTTTTGACAGGATTTATTTATGTTTGTTAGAAGAACACTGCATTATATACTTTATCCAATTGCCTTCCACGCAATGGTTATTGAATTTTTGTGTACTGTCTAATATGTGTTGAGTTGATGTAGGAGGGGGGTTCTTTCTGTTTCTGTGGGAGCCGGCATCAAATGATTTGGGTATATGGTGGTATCTTGGTTGTTTACAATTTGCAGATCAGATTGTTTATGGGATCTTTTATGGTTGATCTTGCTTAATATATTGGTTGAGATTATTTTTTTATATTTAGTAGCCTGTTGCAGACTAACTGACTTTGGGATAGTTGAGTTTTTGGATTTGTTAGGGTATTTGTGTTATTAGGAAATAACATGTTTGTGTTGGACTCCATAATAGAATGGAATGCTAGTCGGAGCCATTTTTTTTATGTTGTTTATTGTGGCATGATAGGGGTTTCTGTAGGGGTATTGCTATTTATGACATGCCTTAAACAATTTGTTGGGCGTTAGTGAATGCTATGTGTCACGGGGATATGATTTTTGGGATTGTATTGAGGAATTAGAAGGGGCAAAAGATGTCTAATTGATGTGTCTAAGGGTTGATGTGTTATTGTGTGGTGGATTGTTATGGAATGATAATTTTCTAGGTTAGACTTGGTTGGTGGGGGATTTGGGGGGAAATGGGGTGGATGTGATCCTGATAATGTAGGTTAGTTCTACAGTAGATTGGTATAGTGGGTGTGTAATCTATGAGTGCGTTATATGTGGGATAGATGTGGTGGTAATGGAGAATACAGGGGTATCAGATTTTGAATTTACTAGTATGACTTAGGGGTTTATATGGTATTACGATTTTGGGGGGAAGGACATGAGGAATTTATTTGTTGATCAATGTTAGAGGAGTTGTTAGGTGATCGGTTTTATACATTTTGGTGGTAGGTTCTGCGGCTTTAGTTATAATTATATTGGAGTACATTTAGGTTGTTATGGTTTAAATAGGGTAGGAGATTTGTTCCTAGATTTTTGTGTAAATTGGCCTAGGATGTCTGGTAAGTATAGTTCTGAATGGATGTTGGTATGTATATAATTTTACTTATTATAAGCCTGATGGTGGTTGGGCTTCTGGAACTGGCAGATATGTGGGTTTTGTGTGTTTTGTGTTGTTTTTTGAGAGTTTTTGGGTGGGGTTTTCTTTCTTTCTTACACATTTTTTTCCTTTTTTCCTTTTGACGTTCTTAGGTTGGAAATTTTCATTTCTCTCCCACAAATGGATTTAGTAAAACATATCTGTGTCAATAGATGGGATTTTAAATATGTAAAATGCAAGTAATTCTAGTGGTGAGTTATTGACCCTTTAAACTTTGTTTTGTGGAATGTCAGAGGAATTGGATGTACGAAGGAAGGTTTTGGCACGGATATGGAGGAGTAAAGGGGATATTGTGTTTCTTCAGGAGACTCATTTAAATGAGCAAATTGGTGATTATTTGTCTACTCATAAAAACCCGCAGGTGGTATCAAATTATTATGATACCAGATCCAGGGGGGTTAGTGTTTTATTCAGGAGAGGGCTGTCTATCAATATTGAGAAAACAGTACAGGATCAAGAGGGTTGTATTCTTCTCATAGATATATTGTATAATGGAAAGAAAATTACTGTGGGGACAGTGTATGCTCTATGTGCTCCAGATATGGGGTTTTTCAGGGATTTGGATGATCCTTTGGAGGGGATGGAGAGTGAGGTGGCTGTCTTAGGTGGAGATTTTAACTTGGTGATGGACAGTGAACTGGACAGGAAGTCAGATTGTAGGTATAATAATGGGAGCTTAGGAGAAGAATTGAAACAGTTTGCTTTTAAGTATGATCTTGTTGACATTTGGAGAGTTCATCATCTAAGAGATAGAGAATATTCATTTTATTCGCCGGTACATAATTTGTATTCTCGGATTGATTTTTTTTTTGATTAGTGATAAAATAGTTGACAGACGTTTGGTTCCAGTATTGGGGAGAGATGTATTTCTCATCATGCGCTAATAGATCTGAAAGTCAATTTACATGATATTCATAAAAAGAATAAGAGATGGCAAATGCAAGCCAATTTCCTTACTGACCCGCTAGTTAATGTGGGATTAAATGACTTTATTCGGAAATATTTTGAGGAAAATAATGGATCGGCTGACATTAAGATTGTATGGGACTGCTTTAAAGCTGTTTTGCGGGGTGAATTGATTTGTAGAACTTCACATTCTAAAAAGAGAAATAAGGAAAAATGGAAAGGTTGGAGAAGGAGATTGTGGATTTACAAAGGAGTTATGCGCAAGTAGGAAAGAATTGCATGAAACATGAGTTGAACAAATTGGAAGAGGAATTAAAAATGCTTTTGCATTCACAAGCGGGGAAGAGTTTGTTTTATACTAAACAGTGCTTTTGGGAATTTGGAGACAAAAATGGTAGACTTCTGGCGAATAAGCTTAATGGTCTGATGGCGGACAAGTGTATTTCATCTATTGAAAATGATGAAGGTGAGGTATTTCATAGGAGTGAATATATTTGTGAAGAGTTTAGACTATTTTATACAGAGTTGTATAAGGAGCAATTACATCCTACTGAAACGGATTTGCAGTCTTTTTTTGATTAAGTTCACCTTTTATGACTTCGGGATGACAAAAAATTGATTCTTGATTCTGTAATAGACGTGGCTGAGGTTACTAATGCAATATTGCAATTGAAAGATGGAAAATCGCCAGGGCCGGATGGGATTGTTTCGGAATTTTATAAAAGATTTGTTGAGCAAATGTCACCTATTTTATGTGTTCTCTTTAATGAATTTTTAGAGTCGGGAACTGTATGTAAATCAATGACTGATGCGATGATTATTGTCATTCCTAATCCTGATACAGATCACAGAAAGTGGAGTAATTATAGACCTATTTCACTGTTGAATGTGGACTTCAAGATTTTTACAAAAATATGGGCAAATAGGCTTGTGGTTAATATGGGAGATCTGGTGGATGAATCTCAGGTTGGTTTTATCCCAAGTAGATATGGATATGATAATATCAGAACTGTTTTAAATGTCATTGGAATGCATCATGATAAAAAATCAAAGGGGGTCATTGGGTTTTTTGATGCAGAGAAAGCGTTTGACAGAGTTAATTGGAGGTTTTCGAAATGCACTTTGTTAAAAATGGTATTTGGACCAACTTTTATGAGAATGATTAAGTGTATTCATTATGAAGTTAAAGCAAGGGTGACTGTGAATGGTTTAATATCGGAGTCTTTTTCTTTGTCCAGGGGCACGAGACAAGGGTGCCCCTTGTCGCCTTTTTTGTTTGATTTAGCACTTGAACCGTTGGCAGTTTATATTAGGCAATGTGGAGAAATCAAAGGTTTATGTGTTGGAGGTGTGGAAGTTAAAGTTTTGTCTTATGCAGATGATATGTTGGTCCTGCTATCTAACCCTGAACAATGTGGATTGGTTCTGAAACGGATGTTTGAGGAGGTGGGTGATATTTCTGGGCATAAGATTAACTGGGAAAGACTGAGATTTTCCCACTGTCTAAAGAGTGTCGTAGGGATATTCTGAAGGTATGGAGATGCAAATGGTCCCCTGAGTATGTGAAATATCTTCGCATATATATCATTGGTGATTTGAAGAAAATTATGCAATATAATATTGATAAACTCATGGATAACATTTTGTATCCAATTAGAAGATGGGAAAGACTTCATTTATCATTATGGGCTAAGAAAAATGTGATAAAGATGATATTATTACCAAAAGTGTCATATATAATTCAGTCGACTCCGTTATTAATTTCCAAAAAGCAGATTTTGCAAATTGATAAGATTTTTCAAAGTTTATTGTGGGGGTTGGGTAAAAGACAGCGGATTCCAAGATTTATGTTGATGCAAAGTGTGGAAGAAGGAGGATTTGGTTATCCTGACTTATATAAGTACCGTAAGGCGTTTCTGCTCAAGAAGGGAACTTATTATTATACGAATGATTACTTCATAGGTGCTGTTTGGCTACATATGGAGTAAGGGGTTTGCAATCCGTATCGTTTAAATAGCCTTTATACCATGGGCAATATGTTGGTCGGTAGATTGAAGTTGAAGTCTATAGTGGCAACCAGGCAGACCTTTCGGCTGTGGTTTGGAGAGAATAGTCAGTCAAATGGCTTTAGCGAGGATGCTTCTCTCTGGCATAAGGAGGTATTCAAATTAAACAATAGATGTTTGATCTGGCAGAATTGGGTTCAGAAGGGGGTTTTGACACTAGGTGATATATTAGATGGAGATCGTCTTTTGACATTTGAGGACATACAGAGGAAATTTGGGTTGCATCAAAGAGAAAGACGGAAATATGAAGAACTGAGCTCCCTGATTCATCGCAGGAAAAGTATGATTGGTAATTCATTAGGAACCAAACCTGCATTATGTCAATTGCTTACAGACAAGAATACTCTGTGCGTGCATACATGAATTTTATGCAGTTGGAGAATAAACATGTTGTGGCATGGGATAAATTGAGAACGGTGTGGTCGGATGATCTAAATATGAATTTTTCAGACAGGGAATGGAAGGATATTCTTAGGGTTAGTGACAATGTGGGTACGGATTTGAACTTGCATCTGATTAGACAGAAAATAGTAGGTAAGGTGTACTGGACACCAGTTAAACTGTATAAACTGGTGTTACAAACTGATAATTTATGTTGGGGATGTGGAAATGAAATTG
Organism: Ambystoma mexicanum; assembly: GCF_040938575.1. Lineage (NCBI taxonomy): Eukaryota > Metazoa > Chordata > Amphibia > Caudata > Ambystomatidae > Ambystoma > Ambystoma mexicanum. Next base: position 643,470,543 of record NC_090924.1, on the reverse strand, counting down.
GTACCCTTATGCACCTTCTTTGGGATTGCTCAAGAGTTCGGAATTTTTGGAATGATGTGATTGATAGCATTAATCTGATTTTGATCTGTTTACAGAGATCGGGTGGGAACATTATCTTATTTCTACATCGAGGTAGGTGTAGGCGTTCTTTGAAATTTGGTAATTGGATAAATAAGGCTTTATTGGTGGCCATGAGACTGATCCTTCGAGTTTGGAAAACTAGGAAGAAGCCAACAGTTGAAGACTGGTTGGTTGATTTATGCACCTTATCGAATTTTGAAAATCTCTCATTTAAAGTGAAAGACAAAGAAGAGGTGTACAATATATTTTGGGGTCCATTCAACACCTTGTATGCTTGACTATATAGACTGCGGATTAGTGTGAGGAGTGGGTAGAAATAATGTTTTTTTTCTCGCTCTTCTTTTTTTCTATGTAATTCACTGTTATACTTTTTGGGGGGTTTGGTCTGGTGTTTGTGTGTTGCTGATGTTTGTGTGTGTGTCCTATGTTGGATGTTTTTATTAACTGTTGTATTTTGAAAATGTTATTGTTTGCATAAATTGAAATTGGGGGATTACTTGATTATGCTGTTTGTTTATTGACATGTAATTTAGTGGAATGTTTTTGAATTGTGTTATCTGGTTTACTATTCATTTCTGTATTTGATTATTCTGTGATTTTATTTGATTTTATTTGTGTACATACTAATAAAAAGATGTTTAAAAATAAAAAAAGATTTCAAATTGTTTCTTAGTATTAAATCATTGCTTGTGTTTGTGTGCAACTATCCAAAGCGGCTCCCATAAGAATTCATAACAACTTCAGCAATCTTGGCCCTGTCCATTCTAAGATAACTTTAAAAGCCATTCTGACAGCTTGACAGTCAATTCTGTTCTTCTCTTTGTTTGCTGGGGGAAAGTGGTATTGATATTCTGTTTGAATTCTGCCATTCCTGAATACCGGCTCTCTCCTATCTCTTTACATTGCCTTTTGGGGGATGAAGGGCATGCAGGGGGAACCTCTAACCACAGTGCTATCTGATCTGAACACACACACAATAGTATTGTTTCTGTGCTGAATTGTTTTGATCACTATTACTCCTTGTATATTAAAGAGATCAGACTGCCCTGAATCAGTTGGAAATAAATACCAGGAAAACTAAGATCATGTTGTTAACTACTCAAAAGGCCCCTTCTCAGAAAACACCATCATTCTTTCTACAGAAGGAAAAAAAAAATTGCGCAAACAATTAAATATCTAGGGCCCTGGCTCAATAAATCCTCTGTCGAGCAACCATGGATTGATCACCTGAAAGGCAAAGCACACTCTCTAGTGCGCCAAGGCCTAGTACTACATAAAGAATTTGGGAAATATTCTACAAAACCAATCGTAATTTTCTTCAAACAAAAAGTTGTACCCATTTTGACATACGGCGGTGAGTCAATGATAAACCTACCAATAATTGTATGGGACCAATTGGAACAAATCTTTTGGGCAAAGGTATTAGCCATCCCAAAATCCATTCCAACATCAAGAATTCATTTTGAACTTGGCCTGCAATCACTACAATCAATCATACGGTGGAAACAACTTGATCTTCTTAGGGAGATAAGCAATAACAAGAAGATTCCCGCCTTGAACATTCTTCGTCCAGTCACTGGAAACATCAACGCAACGGCTGTGAATAAATGGACAAATTCCTCAATAAGGAAAAGGATAAGATATGACATATAATTTGAAACCCTAGTGTGCAGACCCCAAATAGCCAAAATCCAAATTGAAAGATTCGACTGGATATCAACAATAAAAGAAAAAGACGGATACAAACTGACGTTAAACTGTACCACCGAAGTTAGAGCCTTAAATGTGATCCCTCGTTATCTGAATTTGTTTCCTGACCGTCTTAATGTTCTTCCAACACAACAAATCCTTGGGATACGAGCACAAAAACCCTTCGAAATCAGACATGCAGGTACTGCAAGGAAGAAGACAGTATTGAAACTCTACATCATTTATTTATGCAATGCCCAGCCTTAGCAGATGAAGGCTCTGCAGTTGGTAGGCTCTACATGAAATCCAACAAATCCATAGACCCTGAAGAACGATGGGCACACATCTTATCTGGCAACAACATTTCCATGACGACTGCAGTTAGTCGCTTCTGGCAAACAATCCAGACACAGTTAATGCCTGGCCATGGACAATTACCTTTCCTTAGATAATTCATATTAATTTGTTAAATCCTTTTGTATGAACTAATGTAATGAGCCTTTTGCCAAATGTAAAGTTTAAAGTTATAAACCATATGCATTTTAAAATAAAAAATTAAAGAGATTATTCAGTGTTATATCACCCATTGGTGATTATTGTGTACCCATTAAAACATAGTGTGATTAAATTGCAAATACATAAATAAATATTTTAACTTTGCAAACCAGCTTGATTCCTGGTTCAGTGTGACCGGGGGGGGGTTCCGGGAGAGGAGCTTGATATGAGTGGTACATCGTTCAGAATAACGACATTTTAGACAAAAATAAATAAAGATTTCAGTTGTGCATTACATGCTAGGTGTTGACTTGCGTGTGTGCCGGATTGAAATCACTTACAGCTTGGGGACTCATCACGGGTTCCTGAATTAGACATGCCACTCATGACAGTCTAAGACAGCGTGCTAACTGCGGGGTACATACACCTTGTTGGGCTACCTTACTGTGCACCACTGTAAAAACACCCTTCAATAGAAATACTCAAAGGAATTGGGCCTGTTTTGCAAAAGTAAAGTAACCCTGAGATACGTCAGAAGGAAATTAATATTTCTGCAATGGCGACCCCAGTGGAAATCAATATGGCGAAAGAACAACTACTGCACAAATTGTTTGTCAGGGGTGAATGGTAGAGCAGGATGGGAATGGCTGCAGGAAATCAAACAACAAATCACTGCCACAGAATTAGATACATGGCAGGACCAGGGTCCATTACACCAGGCACTTAGTTTACTTTTGGGGCCATATACAATTCACTAAGTGCAATGTAAAATTGCCAAAATAGCGGCTTACCTATACCTCCACATTGGAGTAATACAGGAAAAATATGTCGGAAACCTAGATCTGGCAAAGAGGCAAGTACAATCCCAAGAGAAACCCCAAACTGATTTGGACACTGCATAGCAAAGGCTACAAAAGAGCAAAGAATCAGAGAGAGAAACCAGACAGTACATAACAAAAGTAAAGGAAGATCTGGATCTCCTGCAGCAAGAGAAGGTAGAGCAGGATACCAGATTACTGACACTGCAAAAAGAGTGCCAAGAAAGGTTGGATTCTCTACAACAGAGCCAACAAAAGCTAGAGCAGCAGTTAAGTTATAATAGAGTCTGCGCAGGGCAGATAGTTGCCCAAGAAAATCAGACTGATGAAATGAAGGAGGGAAATAATAAATTAATAGTGAAGGATCTCCACACTCAAACAGATTTTGATGAGGAGCGCCAGATATTATGTTCCATCAGAAAACAAAGGGATGACCTGGCTGCACAGAGGGGTACCCTAATTCAGGAAACGGATGCCTTAGGCCAGGAAGTCAGCCATTTAAAAACCAAGGTGGAAGAAAATCACCTGGCCCTTCAGGGACTGGGTGAACTGAAAATGGACTGTGAAAAGCTGTTAGAGCACACCAGGAGGGTGGAAGATGCTCTGGCAAAGAATAATCAGACCAGTAACGATCAGACTCAGGAGGTGAGTCTCCTGCAGCAGAAATTCCACCAGTTCCCAGGGAGGAGGCACAAGGGAAAGGGGGTGTAAAGCATTGGAGGGAGCTCCCTTCTCCACTTGTGGAAAGCCCCTGGAAACCCTGGAACTGGAACCAAAATCTCCCGCCCCCGAAAAAGTCTGCAACCCAAGGAGCAGAGGGCGGGTAGGAGAAATAAAGAGCCTAAAACGACCCATTTTGTGGAGGAGGTGCACATCTTCCAGTTTGAAGGAGAAGAGTCCTCAGAGGATCCTGGAAAAAGGATCTTCTCCTTCAGGGATGGGGGAACTCCTCCAAAATAAAAATGAGTCCCAAAGGATCCCAGTCCAGACTGGGTAGATGTGGGGACCGAGTTAAAACCTCCCATCATCAAACCCCAGAATGACCAGCACGAAAATCTCCTTGTTCAAACCCATTCGGGTGACTGCCTCCAAAAAGGGGGGGGGCAGCCCAGAATCGGAACCAGGGGAACCCAAAACTTCCCCCATATCTAGCTGTCACCTTTTTCTTACAGGATCCCAAAGTCCCAAACAGAATCCTGCCCAAAACACCTCTCTGTCAGAATCCAAAGCAAGGAAATTAACCCACCAGTTGGCCAAAAATGTGCATTATCTTTGCCCCTTTGAGGAAAAGGAGGGAAGATTTTATGCCTCGATCCAAATACAGGTGCAATGTACAATTTTGCCACTGGTGGTCACTGGTTCCCAAGACACCCTTCTATCAAAAAGGGCCTTTGATCAGATGAATTCGGGAAGGGGGGAGAAACATCAAATTCCTCTCACCACCCTTCCTGGACAACTTCAGAACTTCGACGGGAAGGAAATTCCTTTCAAGGGGACTGCGGATTTAGACATTAAAATTGGGCGACAAAAGGTGAAGCACCCGGTCATAGTTGTGACTCCAGAGGGCATACCATGTTTACTAAGGAATGACATCCTGCGTAGATTGTCTCTCCTCATAGATTGTGTAAACAAGATCCTCTGGACCTAGACTAACTGACCAATACAATTAAAACAGAGTGTCAACCATGTTAGTTTAAATGGCACATGCCACATGGTTGAACAAAAACCTGACCAAATTGAGTTCCACTTCCAGAATAATCAAATCCCAGACGTGACAGTAATTGCAGTAGGACAACAAACTGGAGATGGGGAAATCTCTCTATTTCTGAAAATCAACCTCCCTTCCAGTCTAAGGTGGCATTCCACACTGGAAGGAAACACTCAGAAATTCTATACAAATTAGCAATCAGAAAATCCCATTCCTATAGTCCAAAAAGATGAGAAATCAGCTCAAAGCTTGGCTGATATTTAGAAAATTGGAGAGCAGTTGTTCATTCCTATTCAGTTAAATGAGGGGACGGACTCTGTTCTCGCCCGAGTATGTGTGAACAACGGTAAGAGCTTCATCAGCGAGGCCATGTTCCGCAAACTCCCAAAGGATCCGGCCATTCCCACATTTAAACTGTTAGACAAATGGGACATGACCCTGGAAACACCCAACTCCAAACATCTCCTGCATAGCAGGTGTATGCTCAAAACTTCCATAGGCCACAAGAGCATAGTCCATAATTGTTGGGTCGTGTGAGATGTCCCTGCTGCATTTTATTTAGGCAGTGACATTCTTAATCGCTTTGCCATAAGTTTGGGCCTAATAAACTTCAAAGCCTGGTCCTGATTAGCGGGTAATCCCATGGGCTTTGGTGACCCAGAGAAAGCATTTTGGTCAGCTCAACTGCTGCCATATGCAGTTGAAATTCAGATTGTAGGAGAATTCACCATCCCAGAACGGACCCGACAATTCTCACCGGAAGTAGAAATTAAAAGAGGACAGAAACTGAAAAATCCTGATGCCTATATTCATCTCAAGGCTCATTTCCAACAGCAAGGGTTGGGGGTAAACCCAACACCACTAGTCAACATAGAACACAACACCATTCCAATAGAGGTGGATAACAGTGACCTAGAGAGTATCACTCTGGGTGCAGGCACCATTATTGAAATGGCAGTTGATGACTGACATTTTTCCATAGATTTAGGTAACGAACTGTTAGGACCAATCCCCAAGGACTGTTTTAACAGTGATAGCGACGATGACACAACACCAGACAGGATCTTCACCCCGCATGGGGGGAATTTCCTGGTGTACTCTTCCTGCCCTTATGGTAAGGAAAATGTGATCTGTGAATTCAGGAGGGATGAGGTGATTTTTCAAGTCCACAAGGACTGCCTTCCCCATCTGAAGTCATCAGTCCAAATCAGCACTTTGACCAGGGACTTCTCCACCCAGCTGGAGGAGGCCGCTGAGATAGCCACACCGGAAGTCTTTCCAGGCTTCAGGCAGATGGTTGAAGAGAGAGTCAACCTAGCTGATGCCTGTGGGACTCTGGAGCAAAGGCAAAAATTGAAACAAGTTTTCTTAGATTTTCAAGATCTCTTTGCGGTGGACTCATATGACTGTGGTCGCACCGATATCCACACAACAATTCCCACAGACCGTGTCATGACTCCAGTGTTTGTGAAGCAATATCTCTTGCCTCTCGCATTAATGGAGTCCCTTACTGAAATAATTAAGAACCTTGAGTCCCGTGGGATAATACGTCCAGTCCACAGCACCTTCAATAAACCACTGCTGGAGATTTTGAAACCTAACGGCCAGTGGAGACTCTTTGCTGAGCTAAGGGAGCTCAACAAATGGGTCCATACTTCCCGATGGCCTCTTCCCTACATTGACCAAGGGCTGCCCCAGATCCAGGGGTCAAAGGTATTCACTGCCATTGACCTGACCAATGGGTACTGGAATGTACCTGTCAGTAGGGAAGACCAATACAAGCTGGCCTTTACCTTCGGTGGGGCAGCAGTACACTTGGATCCAGACTCCCTTCGGATACATCAACTCCGGCAATGAATTTAACATCTTTCTACATAAGGCCATGCCCGACCTGGGTTAAAGGGGTAACCTGGCCTATGTAGATGATGCTCTAGTCAAAAGCTCAACTGTGGAGGAACACATAGCGGAGATCCGTTATGTCCGAACACAGTTGAGGGCTGCCAGAGCAAAACTTTCTTTCCAAAAGGCACAATGGTGTAGGCCCCGTGTCAATTTCTTGGGGCATTAGATAACCCCTCAGGGTCTCTGTCCCCAGGAAAAGAAAGTAGAAGCGCTCCAGAAAATAAAAGGCCCCACAACTCTTCGGGTGCTAAGGAGCGTCCTGGAACTAACTAATTACACCAGAAAGAGTATTACGCAGAGATCACAAGACATCTGATCCATCTTTTGAAGGAGGGGTCAAGTGGGAGTGGGGTCCAGAACAAGCCGAGGCAGGAAGACAACTCAAAAGAAGCCTCTCTCAAGCACCTTTCCTAGCTTACCCTGTCAAAAACAAGGAGTTCTTCTTGGAGACAGGGTTCTCAAATACTTGCTTGACTGCAGTATTATATCAAAAGCATGACAAGGTCAATAAAGTAATCTCCTATGCGAGTAAGACTTTATCCTCTGTGGAGGAAAAATTCAACGATTGTGAGAAAGTACTGTGTGGGCATTGAAGAATTACCGCCCGTTTAGCCAGGGGGAACACATCATAGTGGAGACTCCACACCAACCTTTACAATATCTCCAAAGTGACAGAATCCTGTGTCTATGTGGATGGGTGCTCCTACCATGTTGACAACAACAGGGAAAAGGAACTTGTGGCCGGCGTAGGGAATGCATGGGTGAATGATGCCCCAGAATCCTCCGCTGGGTACAAAATCGGTCCCCGAAGGAGTCAAGTGGCAGAGCTGATGGCTGTGCATCAAGCCATCCTCACTGCTGTCCAACAACAACTCCACGAACTGGTCATAATCACTGATTCAGATTATGTACGGAACGGGTTCATGGAACACCTGGTTAACTGGAAAACCAGAGGCATGCTATGTGCTAATAACAAACCATTAAAACATGGGAAATTAATACAAATATTGATGATCTGGTCACCTCGAATGGGATGACCATCTACTGGAAAAAGATCAAGGCACATTCTAAAGTAGAGGGACCAGACAAAACTGGAAATGACCTAGCTGATCAGCTGGCCAAAACCAGAGCCATCCCAGGGGATCTACTTGAGATCGAGTCCCTTTTGGGGGAAATGTCACATGTTTCTCCCCTTCTCACCTGTTTTTCCTGTTTGCTTGCAACCTTCTTTGATGATTTCTTTCGCACGCTCTGGGATTTGTATAAACCCGTGTGCAGGTCTTCGGGGTCCAGCGTGAGGATAGTAATCCAACTCCAGGAGACGTTCAGATGTCCAGGACGGGAACCAGGTAGGGACAATTTCCGGGCTCTGAGGCACGGAACGCCGTGACCCGAGTGCAGGCAAAAATCCAGGAAGGAAGCTCAAAGGTAAGTTTGAGGAAAGGGAAGGAAAGGAGGAATATTCAAGGAATCGGGAAACAGGATACAGAAGAAAGCCCCGAGCGAACTCCGGCAACACACGTCCAACTACAGCGAGCGGTAGTGTTGAGACGCGCAGAGCCGTGGGGGCGTGTCTGTTTAGTAGAACGTTGAGCTTGGCACGTAAAGACTGGCAAGCTGTGTTCTGTATCAGGCGGCCATGTTGGGAGGATCAAGGCATTCAGTTATCTATGGGTCAGGGACCACGAAGTACAGAATGGACGCAGGCGCCGGTTCATGACAGTATGCCTCCTCTGAAGCCCAGCTCCTCTGGGTTTGCCTGGATGGATGAGATGGTATCTTCGTATCAGCCGGGGAGCATTCATGTTTGACATGGGTTCCCAGGTGCGCTCACTGGGAGGATCCCCTTTCCATTCGACCAAATACTGTAGTTGACCACGTCGGTACCTAGAGTCACAAATTTTGGAGACCTTGTATTCGAGTTGGTCATTGACAATCACTGGGGTAGATCTTGGAGCAGTTCGAGAGGGCTGAACATATGGTTTTAACAGAGAAGTGTGGAAGACTGGATGAATCCTTTTCCATGACTCTGGTCGTCGGTGTCGAAAGGCCACTGGATTGATGATTTCTTTTATAGAAAAGGGCCCATAATATCTGGGACCCAATTTGTTTGGTCGTAGGTGACGAGGAAGGAGTTTCGAGGATAACCAAACCTTATCGCCTATTGAATAGGAAGGCCCAGACCTTCTTTTGGAGTCAGCATAATGTTTAACGTCTCTTTGGGCCTTTTCTAGGTGTTCCTTTGCTTCTTTGTGCAAATTGATTAGTGTTTCAATCCAGGAATCAACCGCAGGAACTGGGGTAGGATGTGGAAGAATGGACGGTAGGACTGAAGGATGAAATCCTTGACTACAGAACAACGGACTGGTCTTGATAGCAGAGTGATCTGAATTGTTGTATGCAAATTCGGCCACAGGTATAAAAAGTGACCAATCATCCTGGACTTTGGTGGCGAAGCAACAAAGATATTGTTCCAAGGTTTGGTTTACTTGTTCGGTAACTCCATTGGTCTGAGCATGATAACCTGAAGACAATGCACGTTGGATTCCCAGTATGCGACATAGCTGTTTCCAGAAATGGGATATGTACTGGGGTCCTCGGTCAGAAATGATTTTGGAAGGTAGCCCATGAAGCTGGAATATGTGTTCTAGGAAAATGCCAGCAAGTTCAGATGAGGATGGTAGTTTGTATAGAGGCGTAAAATTTGCCATATATGTGAAGAAATCAATGGTAACCATTATAGTTGTGTAGCCCCTGGAAGAAGGTAGTTCCACGATAAAATCCATGGCAATGATTTCCCAGGGTCTTGTTGGTAGTGCTGGTTGGAGCAGGAGACCTGCTGGTCTTTTATTGTCATGTTTGTTCTGATTGCAGACTGCACAAGTCTGGAGATGGATCTTGATATCCTCCTTCATCCTTGGCCACCAAAACTGTCTTTGTATTAGATGTAGGGTGTTGTTTATGCCACGGTGTCCTGAATGGAAAGTATCATGACATAGACTTGTGATCTTTTGTCTCAGTCCAGGAGTAGGGATGACCAACCGATTATCCTTGAATAGATATCCGTCTTTTGTTTTGAGATTCCATCCGTTGTTTCTCCTAAACTCCTTCCAAGGTTCAGAGGACTGAGTTTGGATTCGAATATCCTCCAGGAGAGTAATTGCTTGAGCAACAAATATTGTGTTAGGAAACATTTTAGGGAAGGTTCGATCCTCACGGGTTTCGTAATCAGGGCGTCTGGATAAGGCATCGGCTATGATGTTATGTGTTCCAGGGAAATGATGTATTTGAAATTGGTATTGGCAAAAAAGAAGGCCCAACGGGCTTGGCGACTGTTTCTACATTCTAGGGATTGTAGGGCTTGAAGATTCCGATGGTCCGTGTGGACTTGTACCGGGTGTTTGGCTCCCAGAAGGAGATGACGCCAATCAGTGAAGGCTTGACGAATGGCTAACAATTCCTTCTCCAGGACGGAATAATGAGTTTTACTCTGAGTCAAGGTGTGGGAGAGATAGGCGATGGGGTGTTCTAACTTGTCGCCAAGTTCCTGTTTCAGGACTGCCCCAGTGGCGTAGTTTGAGGCATCAGTTTCAACAAGTAAAGGTCGATCAGTGTCGGGGTGAGCCAGGATGGGAGCTTGTGTGAACGCTGACTTCAACCGTTGAAACGCCGTATCTTGGTCTGAGGTCCACTGAAAGGGGGTGTCTTTCTTTGGTAATGTGACAATAGGGTGCACAATCTCAGAAAATGTTGGTATATATTTGCTGTAGAAATTAGCAAGCCCCAGGAAGGATTGAATTTGCTTTACAGTGGTTGGAACAGGCCAGGATAGAATGGAGTCAACCTTGGAAGAGTCCATTCCAATCCCCTTCGGGCTAAGGACAAATCCGAGATAGTGAACAGTATATACATGGAAAAGACACTTCTCGGGTTTGGCCAGGAGCTTATGTTCACGTAGACGTTGTAAGACTGCTCTTACGTGCTTTTCATGTTTCGAATGGTCCTTGGAGTAGATCAGTACGTCGTCTAGATATACAATGACGAAGAGGAACAGCATATCAGAAAACACTCGATCCATAAAACGTTGGAAAACTGCTGGGGCATTAGCAAGTCCAAAGGGCATGGCCAAGTATTCAAAATGGCCGAAGGGTGTTCTAAAGGCTGTTTTCCATTCAACACCTTCTTCTATACGAATAAGATGGTAGGCACCCCTGAGATCTAGTTTTGTGAAGATGACTGCACCTCTGACTGCTTCCAGGATGTCCGAGATGAGAGGCAATGGGTAACGGTCCTTGAGAGTACATTGGTTAAGGCCACGGTAATCCAGACATGGCCTAAGCTCTTTGGAATCCTTCTTTGGAACGAAGAAAAGGGAAGCGCCCACCGGGGACTTGGATGGTCGAATAGTTCAATTTTCCAGGGTGGTATCGAGGTATTCCCGGAGGGCCCTTTTTTAAGGTTCTGACAAAATAAACATTCTTCTGAAAGGTATTATGGCTGAAGGTTCAGTGTCAATGGCACAATCCTCAGGTCTGTGGGGTGGTAGAGCTTGCACAATGGCTGTTGAGAATACATCGGTGTAAGCCTGGTAGGCCCTGGGAATCCGGATGATGTTAGAGACGGTGACCGGAATTTGCTGAGTTTCTTGAGAGTCTTCAGAGGACCTTGGTGAGGTGTCTAGAGACAAACAGTGGGACATACAATATTCTGAACCAAGAAACAAAGAGCCTGCTGCCCAATTGATGTAGGGGTTATGTCTCTGTAACCAGGGCATGCCTAGAACCATTGGATAGTGGGCAGATCTTATAATATCAAATTGAATCCTCTCTTGGTGGTGATTTATAGAAAGAAGAATCTCTTTGGTTTGAAGGGTTATAGGTCCTGAAGCCAGGGGTCTTCCATCAATAGCTTCAACAGGTTGCATAGTCTCTCTTGTTTTGTGTGGAATGTTGTGAGTAGTAGCCCAATCATGATCTATGAATATGGCCATGGCTCCGTAATCCACTAATGCCAGGATGAGGTAGGATTCTTTCTTGGAAGGCGATAGGAATGCCTGTAGAATCACAAGATTATTTTGTCCAGGAGAGTTCAAGGAAGGAATTGATGTGGAGCAGACACCTTTCTCCCGAAACTGTGCCCCATCTAGGATCGGGAGCTGGCGTTTCCTGAACGCCGTGGAGGAGCGATAGGGCACTCTCTCACAAGGTGTTTATCGGAGGCGCAGTACATGCACAGACCAGTGTGAATCCGGCGCATCCTTTCTTGTGGGGTAATGGGTCCACAGAAGGCCCCCAGTTGCATGGGTTCTGGATCCGATGTTGGAGAAGCTGCGGGCCCTGGTCTGTAAGGATGGTCTGTGGCAGCCTTTTGGAATGTTGACTTAGACTTATTTTTCTCCCCCTTTGTTTCCTGGATTCGAAAGTCGATTTGTAGTGCAAGGTCCATGAGGGCCTGGAAGGAACTTGGGCGAGCTACCCTGGCTAACTCGTTCTTTATTTCTTCATTCAGGCCTCTTCGAAAGAGGGTGAAACTGGCTTCTTGGGACCAATCAGCCTCCTTCACAAGTTGTTTGAAGCGGGTCACATAGGAAAGCATATCCCGGGATCCTTGTTGAAATTCAAGTAATCGTTCTTGAGCACTGTAAACCTGCTCTAGACGATCAAACATGGCTTTTAGGGCTTCCACAAACCCATCATAATCATCCAGGAGGGCGTCGCCCGAATTAACTAGGGGGGTTCAGGTCAAAGCGTTACCAGTGAGGTGTGAGATCATAAACCCCACCTTTGCTCTTCGGGTGGAAAAGTAGTAGGGCTTGAAGGTGAAGTGCACCTAACATGAATCAAGGAAGGCATGAAGGTTCTTTGAAGAGCCATCATATTTGTCCACTACTCCTCCCAATAACACACTTTCCTTAGTTGTAGAGTCACGAGACAAGACTAACTGCTTAAAGCAGCATTCTCTTCCTTAAGGTTCTGGACTTTTATGGTTAGTTCCTTCATACCTCGCATGAGGTCTTGAACCGCAGCTTCCATTTCTGTATCCGTATCGTTTTTTAGGTGTCTCAATCTGTCACAAGTCTCTCCCCTTCTCACCTGTTTTTCCTGTTTGCTTGCAACTTTCTTTGATGATTTCTTTCGCACGCTCCGGGATTTGTATAAACCCGTGTGCAGGTCTTTGTGGTCCAGCGTGAGGATAGTAATCCAAATCCAGGAGACGTCCAGATGTCCAGGACGGGAACCAGGAAGGAACAATGTCCGGGCTCAGAGGCATGGAATGCTGTGACCCAAGTGCATGCGAAAATACAGGAAGGAAGCTCAAAGGTAAGGGAAGGAAAGGAGGAAGATTCAAGGAATCGGGAAACAGGATACGGAAGAAAGCCCTGAGCGAACTCCGGCAACACACGTCCAACTACAGCGAGCGGTAGTGTTGAGACGCGCAGAGCTGCGGGGCGTGTCTGTTTAGTAGAACGTTGAGCGTGGCGCGTAAAGACTGGTAAGCTGTGTTCCGTATCAGGTGGCCATGTTGGGAGGATCAGGGCATTTAGTCCTCTATGGGTCAGAGACCACAAAGTCCAGAATGGACGCAGGCGACAGTTCATGACACCCTCCAAAAGAGGGGGATGACTATGCCTTGGTCAGATTTACAAGTCAATTTTATCAGGCCCGTGATTCGCTCCTCTAGGGGGAACAAGTACATGTTGACCGTAACATGCTTGTTAACTAAATGGGTGGAATGTCTCCCGGCCCCAAATTGCAAAGCAGAAACAGCAGCTGCCCTGATGATTAATCACATCTTCTCGCATTTTGGACTACCCCAAAGGATTGAGTCAGACCGAGGTAGCCACTTCACTAGTGAAGTGATGACAAAGATGTGGTAGATACTTGGGTCAAAAGGAAACTAAACATTACCTACCAGCTGGCCTCTAGTGGTTGAGTTGAGAGATACAACAAAACTATTGTGAGCATATTAAAAAAAGTTTGTGGCAGATTCTGGGACGAGTTGGGACATTCGATTACCTCTTGTCCTGATGGCCATCAGATATACCCCTTCTTCTGCAAAAAAAATGTCTCCATTTGAGCTGATCACTGGACGAAGGATGGTGCTACCCCAGCATCTGCTCTACCGAACCCAAGAGCAGACCTTGATAAATGCCTCCACCACTCATGAGTATGTTGAGAATCTGAGAAAACACCTTCAACATGTTTTTGTCTATGCTGAGCGGAATCTAGAAAGATCTGCATAGAGTATGAAGACCCACTATGATCTTAAGACAACTAAAAAAGAATACCAAGTAGGAGACCGGGTCTACTTGTACAATTTCCAAAGGAACCAAGCCAAACAACGCAAAATCCTCCCAACTTGGCGGGGTCCTTTTGAAATTGTAGACAGAATCTCACCAGCCGCCTACAAAATCTGCATCCCCAAGGGTAGTTTGGTAGAGGGGTAAGATAAGTGGGTCCACATAAACCAGCTGAAGATTTGCCATCCCAGGCTTACTTTGCAGCAAATAAAGGAGCCAACCAGAAACCCAGAGGGTGACATTCAATATACCTAGAAGAATCCACCTGTTAAAACCCTTAGTAAATACAGGCGGGAATATTGTAAATTATATTCAATGTATGCATCTGCCCCTACATGAGTAGTAGTGGGGAAATTTCCATAACCATGCTCTGTTCTGTCTCATAGCATTGGAACCAAGAATTTCTAATTACCAAGGAGGACCACTCGGGGACCAGGAAGATAGACCCAAGTAGCCCGGAGTATCGCTCCATACTCCCATCCAGAACCAGCGAGGAGAGTGTGCCACCTCCAGCACTGATGGGAGAAGCAGCTGATTTTCTCCACCTGGACCAAAGAAAGAAAGAACATCCCAATCTCCCGACTTCCCCTTGACGGACGGTGAAACTCACGTCGGCAGGGGGGGGGGTGTTTTGACCCACTTTTGCTCTGCTACACGGCATCACTGTGTTATGATGGTGCCAGAAACATCAAAATGGCCGCAAAACTCTTGTGCGCACCAAAACCCCTAAGAATCGCACTTTGCAATGCCCAAAAAGATGGCTGCCCAATCTGCCAGGCATGTTGTCAGTGGTGGAACAGAGATCTCACTCCTGAAATGTGTCACTGGGCCCCACAACAAGTAAAAATGGTACACAGAAGGAAAAAGCAGTGCTTTGCTAAATGAAACCCAAAATCTTGCTTTAAATCCCGTTTCCTTTGTTGCTGAAACTGCAGAATGCTGGTACAAAACACCCTGAAACATCCACAATTCTTGCTGGGTGCTACAATTCACTTAGTTTAAGAAATGATTGTGAACTTGTAAGGTCCTTAAAAGCTGAAAGCATAAAGGGATTTCCGCAGCAAAAGTGTCCTGTCTGTGGATGCCAAAAAATCTCTGTGCAGCAGAGGACTGCAGGCATGACAGCTGTCAGAAGCCTGTCTGATTAAACTTTAAACATGTATATAAACTGAAACCAAATGTTTGCAATCTAACAGGCCTATTACTGAGAGTAACCTATGTTGTAATTGTTTTGATCCCATGGTTTAAAATTTTTAATAAGTATTCTAGCTGCTATTTGAAACCACAAGTTTGTTTTAAGCTAAGGAAAATGCAACAGAATGAACAATTAAATCAAGCCTGGCTAAAGCTGCCAAACTGGAATAGCAGGTTTCTCACAGAAGGGAGGCCTTTCCATCCAGCAGGAAATCACACCAAAGTGGTAATTATAGGGTTTGGAAAGAGCCTGGTCTACAAAGGCATAAGAAACAATGAACAGCTCCTGCTAAGGAAATGCGAGGTGTGAGGACAGTCGTAAATGGCCTCTGCCAAGAGTAAACAGGGAGGAGACTGTTCCTGGACTGCAGGCAGACAAAAAGAGGCGGACCTAAAACAACCATTTGTTGCTTAACAAGAACAAAGAACATTTTTTAAAAGACTTATAATTTACCAGTGAAAATTGTGAAAAAAATAAAAGTAACAGAATTGTGAATCTAAATTTTGACTGCACATTTCAAGAGGCGGCAAAATCGTGTGACATGTTCAGGAAAGAAATGGCAGCAAACGTGATTTTACACAAAATATATTTCTGCTAGAAGTATGAAACTTTATAAACTTATGCCCATGTTAAAGGCGCACACTAGAAATGTGCTTATAAATTGGACATTGTGTTCCTGATGAAAAGGGCAAAATTCTGAGAAAAGCCGAGACAAGATCCCACAGCTACAGGGTTTTAAGGGATAGCTGCTATATAAAATATGTAATCTGTACATGTAATTGATATAGAGGTTGCACATGTGTAAATATGTATTGGGCCAAAAGTAGATTTTGTGTTCAGGGGGCTAGGGGTGGATTCTCAGCCTCATAAAATCACACCATAAAGGTGACACGCTGTTTCTATACTCCTATCAAAGCAGAGAGCAGACTCTGATCCAATCACCTGCCAAAGGGGCAAGTTTAGGCTAAACCAGCCCACACATCCCCTTTATCATAGCATAAATAGAGACAGCTCACCACTCAGAAAAAAAGACAGATTCACTCACTATCCTGTTACTGGCGGAGCACCCTGCTGCTGAACTCTACATCTTCCTTGCTCCAGATTCCAGAAACTTGGCAAAGCAGAACCCCATTGCATAGCTGAACCATTTTCAGCTAGGCTTCCAATTCCAGAACCAGAACCCCATAAACCATAGCATCATACTACAGCCGGGCTGCGCTGTACTGCTTGCCTGCTGAAAATCAAATTCATCCTAGCCAAGAAGGGCAGATCCAGTCCAGTCCTGTGCCGTGCTGTGACCAGAGTGCCTTGCTGATCGCTGCCCAATCCGATGTGCCCAGGCATCTTTCCTAAACCCAGATCCAATTCCCTGACCAGAATCTTGACGGACCGGAATCCTGACGGTTCCATTTAAAAACATATCTATTGAGTATCTATAGAAAGAACTGTGTCACTAGCATATGTACCTTGCTTAGTTAATTCCTATCTTAAACCCATCCTATCTTGTATTCAGAACCTGTGTTGTTAGGAGTCATTTTGAATTGTCTGAACTCTCTAGCCAAACCATGCTATCTTCCTCCTGTACTAGTATTGCTAAAACTATCTTTGCACTGATCTTTTCTTATCTGAAGAAGGCGAGTCTCCTCTGCAGGCAGTCATTCTGATCAAGTGGCTGTGTTCCTGTGTGGTATTTGTTTTGTTCATAGTCATCCTCTAGTGTAAGAAGCCCATTTGTCATTTTAAAAGTGCACTCCTGTTTTCCATTCTTGCGCATATCTCGAAAAATGACCTCCACTAAAATGTCCATAACTCCCTCAGTTTTCGGCTTCTGCTTGTAGCTAACATCCAGAGCTTTAAATTGCATCCAAAACTGCATTCCCAATCAATGCAGTTCGCCCGTTATCGCAATTATCGCACAGTGAAAAGTTTGCCGCAAATTTTCATTTAGGGAAATTCCTACAAGTGTCAAACAGCTTTTGATTGCTTCCGACTTGAATGTTAAGATTTCAAATTGTTTCTTAGTATTATATCATTGCTTGTGTTTGTGTGCAACTATCCAAAGCGGCTCCCATAAGAATTCATAACAATTTCAGCAATCTTGATCATAGTTGGTATTTTGGCCCAGTCCATTTTATGATAACTTTAGAAGCCATTCTGACAGCTTGACAGTCAATTCCGTTCTTCTCTTGTGTTTACTGGGGGAAAGTGGGATTGGGCTATCTGATCTGAACACATACACAAAAGTATTAATTCTGTGCTGAATTGTTTTGATCACTATTACTCCTTGTACATTAAAGAGATTATTCAGTGTTACATCTCCCCATTGGTGATTATTGTGTACCCATTAAAACATAGTGAGATTAAATTGTATATACATAAATAAATATTTTAACTTTGCAAACCAGCCTGATTCCTGGTTCAGTGTGACCGGGGGAGGAGGGTTCCAAGAGAGGGGTGTGATAGGAGTGGTACATCGTTCAGAATAAAGAACTTTTAGACAAAAATAAATAAGGATTTCAGTTGTGCATTACATGCTAGCCGTTGACTTGGGTGTGTGCCGATTGAAATCACTTACAGTCCCAGGTAGGGCAATCCCGACTATAGCTATAGGGCAGGTTAGACATTACACAAATCCTGGCATTTTAATAAAGGTTTTCAAAACGTGTACATCTGTGTCATCTCTTCATGCCATGCATGTCTCAGAGAACCCACCTCATGTTCTTTCTTGGCATCTTAATTATTGTTTTCCTGAAAAACCTGCCTCAATGTTTCTTTCCTCCCCAACTCTTTCAGTGCTGTCACTCAGCCATTGCTTCATCACATGTCTTGTTACTTGGCAATCTGCTCTTCATGCAAAATCCTACAGGGCAGCCATTGCACCAGCAGCCAGCAAACAGCAGTGGCAAAAAAGTTATGTCAGGTTTGCTCTTTGCTGACTCATACTCACCTCCAGTACATCATCACGGCTATACTTCCTGTGCCATGCAATGATCAGGTAAGAGAGATTGCCAAATCATTTCACTAGATTTTGCCTCCGAATGAAAGTTTGTATCTTGAATGTGCCTATGTTATTCTTCGCACATTAATTGAGCCCTGTGCTATTTTGTCTCAGTCTAAAGCGTGCATTTAAACTGTGTGCATCATATACACACCGGATTAATAGCCCTTTGATATTTTGTACATTATCTAAACCCTGTGATAGTTTTCCCCTGATTGAAAGTTTGCATCTTGACTGCACGCTGTGATATTTTTCACATCTATAAGCCTGGAAATGGCATAGTGCAGGGAAGCGAAATAATGAGCAGGTACGTGTGGTTAGTGAACACCCATCCTTCCCCAGACATATCATGCATTGGTAAAGACAGCACCTGGAAACCAGGTAAGGTGGAACAAATTAGGTCGTAAGCTTTATTACATGAAAAACCATTACTTATGACCAAGATACTTACCACAACAAGAAATGTTTTGTGGGGACCTGGGATCAGGTGAGCGGAGGCCCTGCTCCATCATAGGGCCAACTCGAGGCTGATCCCATCCGCCCTTTAGCAGCTTACTACATTCAATGCCCAGCATTTCTGCTGTGCTCTTCTTTTTCATGTTTTGTCTGGCCCTTATTCCCGACCAACATACCATGCCCAGCGTTCAGCCATGCTCTGCCACTTCACGTCACCTTACATTTATTTAACGCTTGTTTAACCTTTTTGGGTGGGCAGGGTGGGCTTCATCATTGCACTTCGTGTAGGGCTTCTGCTACCGTTGTGCCGAGAAGGAAATACCAGGAGGCTCCCTATTCATACTCTTCTTATGGGCCAAATACGGCCCGAGGTCAGATGGGCACCTCATTGTATTATATGGTGCGACCTGGCCCCCACACCACCTGGAGTGGCCGTCCTTAGATCTTTTTCACCGCTGGAACACATGGACCATTCACAGGTGTTTGTAACCTACGCCCCAGTCTTTTTCCCCCCAGTCGGGGCGCCCGTGAATCTGGTGACCCTCTTTGTTATGCCTGGCCCTCTCCCTGCACACATTGGTGGCAAGATGAGATGGGCTGTTTGCTTTTGGCAGACCCTCCTCTCCCCCTTTTGTTGTGGGAGGAGGAGGAGGCAACTTCCTCACTTCATTGCCCCCTCTAGGCTTATGTGCCTGGGCCTCCCACCTCTGGGGCCCAGGGTACTAGTGACCTGTGATACTTTGCTCCTGATTCACATTTTTCCCTTTTACTACTTCCTATGCTATCGTACCCCTCATCTGAACTACGAACACTTTCCTTGCTATAAGCTATGTTACCAGTTTAACATTAGCACATCAAATACAATGGAACAGAATGTCGTACGCAGCGTCCAAGAAATGACTTTAGAAGGCCAGAACAACTTTAACGGACCGTTCAGTGATAACTTAAAACTGATGGCTGATTTCATTTTGGCAGGTTCCCTTCCATTCCCAGATGCATGTCTAAACGAGAGAAGGAAACTACATTTGTCAAACGCTTTAAACAATTACAATAAAAGCAGCAATTGCAAGGGTAGGTGGCATGGGCTGGCATAAAATGGCCACGGTGGTGGAGGCTGAGGACTTGCCTACTGCCCTTGCGCTGAAACAGGACTTTATATTTGTTTATTTTGCAGTGGAGGGAGACCTGCATTTGTCAGGCTGTTCTCCCTACTAAACCATGCATGCTTCACATAGATCCTACACAGAAAAATACTATTCCAGTGGTCGAAGTGAGCGGGAACCGTCGGGAGCGGTGTTCCACTACTTTTATGTTTTACTGTTAACAGCTCTGCTACATTTTTCAACCATTTTCACCATTCATGTGCTAAAGCACGGTTCTCCATTTACCACTGGATATCTGTTACAGCTAAACTGAAATCTTTATTGGCTGTCAACCAGCACGACTGCAACCCTTGAAAAATGTGTTGCACGTTGTTGTTCCCTTCCTTCGTACTCTGTTCCCTGCTGGAGTCACAGTTGCACTACTTTTTTGTTACACTTCTATCACTGATCAAAACGCGCCATAGGACAAAAAGGAAAAAGAAGACAAAAAGCTTGGCGGTATCCTGGCAGTATTTGTGCCAGGATACAGTCCACGCTAATAGTGATACCGCCAACGGGTCCAGAGCTATTAGCGCCGGATCACGGGTTTGGCAGAACGGGAATTCCCCATTGGACCCATTCTGGAATTCCCCATTGGGGCCAATGGGGAATTTTCAGCGCGACTACTGTCGTTGGTTTTACCGTGCGGTAATTGCGCTGAAAATCGTCAAATTCACAGCCGATTTACCCCCAGCACGGAGCTGGGGGTAAATCCTCCCAAACCCGTGATTTGGCGGACCCTTAAATGCGACGGTAAAAGCGTTACTGCCGCATTTAAGGGTTACCACCAAACTCGTGATGACCCTGGCAAAATCAAGCGAAACAAAGGAAAAAAACGAAAAAAGAAAAATCCATTAAAAAAGGCGTTTTAAAATTTGTATACAACAGCTCGAAAATAACTTTTACAATTTGATCCTAGAACAAAGAAATGGGGTAGGAGTTCTGTTGACCAAAAAAATAGTGGAGCATTACAGAAACATTCCGGGGCAGAGGGAGCAGGAAATGCTTTCACGCCTCCATTTGCCGCTTGCCTCATACTTGTGCAATGACAAATAGGTGCAGGAGGGCAGAGTTCAGAGCTCCGACATGCACTTCATTTTGATCCTGCCGGAGATTTTCCTGCAGGAGTGATGGGGCTCCTGCATTTGCAATTGCACTTCCAGTTCAGTGCAGCTTTAGTCCGAAACATTACATTTGTAAAATCCATATGGCAATACAATATACAAGACTGCAAAGTAGCATCAGAAATGGCTTAAAAATAAATCTTTAGAAATTGATCAGATTATAGGTTTTAGAGTAATTCAATGTCATCTGCGCTAACATAGAAATGCGCAAAATACGAACGATGAATTATTAATTGATTAGTGCTTCTTTTTAATTGATATTTTAATACCATTACATAGATGCTAACATCCACGTTCGCATTTAATATAATTCAATGTAAGTCACGATACAGATTTTAGTTGATTTACAGCCGCCAAAATCACGCCAGGCGACACGCCTAATTCAAAAAAATCAATAAATCAGTCCATACTTGGATGCAGAAAGCAGCTCTCTTGTAAAATGTTGAAAGGCGGGCTTTTGCTTCCGGGTGCGATCATCAAGCATCATGGAAATGGCCGCGCCCTGGAGGCATTGAAAACGAATGAACGCCTTTATAGATCAGCCAATGAGAAGGACCGTGCAACAGCAGCAAAATAGAGATTTGCATGGAGACAGGAACGCCAGAGGGGAATACCAACCCGGAACATCCAGCCGAGACGAAGGCCTATTTGCAATTACTATTAATTTTAGCTACGCGTATTTTAATGCCGTATGCCTCTGCCAAAAGAGCCGGAGCATTCCATATTTTTGGCACTGTCACGGCATTAAAAAAAGAACTCAGCTTAACTCCCCAAGCCAAAAAAGTCAGGAAACATGGCCTTGCTCCATGTGAATGTTATCCTTCTGCACAACTGCGCCCGAGTTGCTTGGAAGCAAGGCCCTTCATATGGGTAGACTCAACCGGTGGTAGTAGATACGCAATCTTTCTGCAAATCGATACTGTGAACACTGTCTCCATGGGCTTCTAAGGAAAGAAAGCAGTGTACCCCGCTAATCCAAAATGCATTACTCATTCGGAAAGTGACTCTGGGGCCTTTTCATTGGCAAAATCTTGCCTTTGGATGTCTGCTGACTCACGCATGCGCTTACTTCCCGAATCCATTTGGCCACACGTTTCTCTGGTTCTAAAATCAGACAGAGGGTGTTTTCTAGGCGTAAAAGCAAGTCGTAAGACTTTTACAACACAAGGGATTTTCATGGCACTTGTAGGTGGAGTGGGGGCAGGCAGTGGTAGTAACGTTTCTGCCCTGCATCCCTCCTGCCTTGCCAAAGAGCACATGGCTTACCGCCTAGATGAGACCTTCATGCAATCATAAAATTTACGATTTCTTATGGAACCTGTCTGTTTTCAGCAGCTGTTAAAAACAGGCAGATTCCCTACTAATCTCTGGTAAATTGCATCTGTGACGGCGGTCTGCCAAGCGTAAATGGCAGGCAGCACAAAAACAGATTTTAGAAACAAGGCGTAACAGTGATTTCGGCTATTTTTATGTTTTGTTTTTGGCCTCACTTTTGCAAACTCCATGCAATAACCACTTTGTATACAATGAGCCATGGAGCGAGGAGTGGACGTTTACTACAGTTGGTCTGAACTAGTTGTAGGAGCGTATTCTTATTGCCTGTCATTCTGAACCCACCCGTACATGGAGCCCAGCTCGAAATGCCAGGTGAATATCCTCTCTAGACATGTGTATCCGCCCCCTGGAGCATCATCCATACCTTGATAGTGGATAGGAGTTTCTCACTCTGGTTTACTCGTTATAGCATTCTCTACCTTGGGCCTGCCCAAATTGATCATGAGCAGAGCAGCCAAGCCTTTGGCCTAAAGCTACTGAGCATCTTGCTGGCTTCCTTTAAAACACAGAATTCAAGTCAAAGTCTAGAGGCAGGCCCATACGATCTCCTGGAACACATGCCCTGTATGTGTGAGCAATTGGACCCCTGACTACTCCCCACTGCATCAGTTTTAAGATTACATGTGCAATGATCAAAGACCGTGGTAGAGATAAAACATGTTACTGTCCAATGGCCACCTTCCTGATATAAGTAGAAAGGAGGATTGGGGAGTGGAGAAAAGGAGAGCACAAGACAGCCCTCCGTGGCAAGATACACTGGGAGAAATATCTTGACATTATGGACAAGGAGCAGAATTCACGTATTAATCTTACTCCCACAAAGTAAATTACCATGTAGTAAATTATTTCCTAGCAATTTATTTTGATGAAACCACAATGCAGGGTTAAGACAAAACTGTGGGATTAGTTTTACTGTGATGCAAATCACAAGGCACCTTTTCTCCCATAGACACATGACTTCCTTCAGGGAAACCTTTGGTACAACAATGTCCTTTTCTTTTGGTGCATCGCATGGGCGGTTGTAATCTCCAGCTCCTGAGCCAGTCTGATAAGGTGCTCTTCAGGCTCCCAAACTTTCTTTGGTATGCAGAGCTACTACATGTGAATAGCATTCTTTAGCTATGCAAAGAAAGGCACTTTACTCTCTCCAGAGAGAAAACTATCCTCATGAAGGAAAGCCGCCCTGGCTTTCCATTCGGACAAAGGCCCTGCGAAGGCAGCCGTTCACCAGAGGTGTTACTAGAATCTTGATTGTGTCTAAACCCCAGACCGGAAGAACAAAGCACAAATAAAGACTCCTCAAACCTGACCAAAGGAGAGAGGAAGGGGATCTGCAAATGGTCTAAAGGAAATGGAATTTGCGAGTTAGAGGAATATCTTTTGGCAATCACTTAAGCGTAATGCCTAGCTCCACAAACACAACGGTTGTAGCGTACCTAAATTAAAATCAAAGATCCATACAAAGCATTTGTCATATTCATGCAGTCAAGGCAGTTTGAATTCTTCTCTTTAGCTAGTGCGGTCTGAAAAACATAAAATAAAATCTTCCTGCCATGGGTCCTAAATTATTACCCGTGTTATTGGTGACATTACTTTAAAATCGTGACTATGCTTACTTCTATGTGTTCGATGGTGTGGTGATGGCCGAGTAATTAGTAAGGAAGACGTCTTGACTGGGTAAGGTAACATCTTACATTGGTTGTCCAGTATGTCTGCAACAATTATTTATCTATTTGTTTTTCATCTAAGTAGTGTTGAGCAGTACAAGGGTATGATCAAACATGAATATCATTAATCATTGCTGATGCCATATGGTAGTGTATGCATTTACAAGCTTGTCAGCTATGAACCCCAACAAGGGTGAGTTACAGAGGTGAGTAAGTACATGTTCACTCTCTGGGCAGTTTTCCAGGCCCTGGGAATGCCATAGGCCAACTTGTTGCCTGTTATAGGAAGGCAGATCTAGATCTTACAGAGAAATTCAGAATGTGGAGGCGCGTCCTGCTTAAAATGTCCGCCATTATCACTTGCCGCTGTATGGCACAGTGACGCCTAAAACTGGAGTTATTCTGTATTTCTCAGATAATCAACATTTATTTCAAATCTATCGATGACGTTGTAAATGTTCTCAGACATGGATACATTTATTATTTATCCTTGTATATTTTGCATGACCATTCCAAATACAATAAGGGCCTTGCAGGATATGTAGAGGTAAGTGAGACTTGTTTTAGCTGCTGACTGCAGAAGACTCATCTAGATCAATGAACAAGAAGGGGATTGTTTCACGGAACAGCAAAAAAAGTGTAAAGTATTTGCAAAAAGACTCTTATCGGTAAAGGAGAGAGTACTCTCAGTCAAGAAAGATCCTTATATATTCATGTTTTATTAATACAATGCAAACAATTTCATAAACATTAACAACATATTCGTCCTATGGTTTATACAAACATTAGGTAATGTTAAAAAAGTCCAATTTAATATTACACCAATAAAAGGTATGATCATAGAAAAACGTTTGTTTGTTATTTTTATATATATATATATATATATATATATATATATATATATATATATATATATATTTTCTAATACATTTTCTAATACGTGAGACCTTCAACTTGGATGCTATGTACATCTAGTCGAAGCTAACAAGCTTCCCATATTTGACCTATTTTACATATGAGTCATAGCTATGGCCCTCCCTAGTAATGAGTAAAGTCCTCAGCAAATGCATAAGTGCTAACAAAGAAGGTGCTACGTGTCTCATCTAGAGACATTCCCAACCAAGTCTCTGGCCAAATGTATCTTGAATGATAATGAGATTTAGTACTTGAATATTTTGAGAAAGCTAAGGAATTTCTTGTTTCTTTTATTAGGAACTGTGACATTTAACTTTTAGAAGTACTGATAATGACATTGAAAGCTGACATCATCATACCATAACAAACATACAGACTTCATCCTGGAATGAGCAGAAGGCCAGTGCAGAAATTGAATGCCTGTTCATGCAACGCATTATAAAAACAATGAGAATACACTAAAGCCATTAACTGGAACAAAAGATATGTTTTAGCTTAGTATACATAAATCAATGGGGAAAGCGTGTTGCTCTGTTGGTATTAGGTGATTACGTTACACATTACGTGTATAAAGACCTAAGAACTTTCGATTAGCAATGTAAGAAAGGGCCTGACAGCATTCCAGTTCTGAGTCGTTGAGAACACAGGACTCCCTGTACAACCTGACTCAGATTTGCAGCATTGGGTTGCGATTGAAATGGAACTGTATGTAACCAATCCATTTGGACGGGTATACGGAAGAAGAACCCGTCGCCAGTTCTTGTAAAAAGTTCACGGTTATCACATTTCACATGACAGTCTGAATACTAGTTTTGTGGGAACCTTCTGTGATTTCTGTTGTGGTATGCCCCATGACACTGTCACAACAGCTGTTCAATTAGTTATGTGGTTGTAGAGATGCCTATTTTCAGGGAAATTATTTCTTCATCAATAAGCTTGCCGTTCTCTAGGAGTAGCTCCAAGGAATGGGAATTGTTTAGGACTAATTGACATGGAATGGGTACCGTTTTTTCTCTCTTGTGGGTTTTCTCGTTAGAGGCAATTCGTGATATGTGAACTTTCCTTATAAGAGGTGTTTTGTTGGCAAGATACCTAGCACATTTGGCAGTTGATTTCAATTCAGCATAAGACAGCCCATAATCCTTCTGTTATGTTTTGATATAATATGTGTTTTATGTTCTGTCATGACAATATACGTTATGTTACATCTAGAGCTTGTAATGCACTCACTGAGAACTGATATGAATATGTATCAAGCTTGTTTCTTTCCATTTAGTGTTACATTTTCTACCCCACCCCCACACTTTTTTCACCATGCTGTCTTTTGCATCTTGCAGGCGGTCAGCGAGTGATTAAGTGATCCTGAATGCAATGGACCTCACTGTGATGGCACCACTCACACAGTTCTTCTTGCAGCGGCTAGTCACTGCTGCCTTTTCCTGGGTGTTCCTGCATCTATACAGAAAAAGCTGGGCATCAGAAAGGCTACTCGGACAGAGTCAGAGCGGGAGACACCGGCACTTCTCCGTCCGCAAACTTCTTCAGTTATGCCACTTCACACAGGCTGTACGTTCAGCCAATCAGGGTTCAGGTCTTGTGCTGGCAAGACACCTCAATGGCCTCTCACACTTTGAAACATAGTAGCCCTTACAAATTACTAGCAAAACAAAGCTTTTGACAGCTCAGACATTTCTGGTCCCTGCGCTGATCTCCCAAAAAGTCTCAGTTTCCTTTTCTAGGGAGTATCAATGGATGGGGACCGACTACCTTAGCCATGCCACTTCCAGCTGCCATGAAGAAAACATAATAGCATCTTTTAGATCTATGTTTCTCTATTCAAAATCTAATAAAAAGTTTTTGAAAAAAATAAAATTGAACTTAAATGGTTTTCGCTTGGCATTCCTGCTCAGCATATGCTTGTCTAGTTTGATTTCTGGCTTATCTGTGAAGTGAGACACTGATCTAGTAGAATCCTAACTCTTATCTACGGATTTTGGGATACTAATGAAATCTCACTGCAGAAGCCTGAACATAACGATTGTCTAGGGTTGCTAAATGCACTTTAAAATTAAAGCACTTTGGAAGTTGCCAATGTTGTGGGCGGCAAAAGCACAGACTGACCACATCTCATTGTTACTACTACCCGAATTCAGTTTGGTTCCTATCATCAAAATGAATGTAAAGAAAATGAGAACACGTCAGTGGTCGAGCCGTAAGTCAGTTATCAGAGGCGTTGCCCAGTGTCTTTTGGTTGTAGGCCCAGACAGATTCTCAGGAGCTACAACCAAAAGGCTGGCTAGCCCCAAATCCCGCCGGCTCTGACATTAGCGTAGCCCCAGAACTTTTTGAGACCTAGCAACACCCCTCTCAGCTATATTTACTTTTTTCCACTACTCAGGACTGGTTCCGTGGAAATTCAGTACTACTCTGCCGCCTCTGGCTCCACCCTAACAGGATGACAGACTGCACCGTGGCAAAGCAAGTGTGGAACCACATGCCAATGGGCATCTCACCCGCCAAAAACAAAATTGGGTGATTTCACCCGCCTTTGCGCCTTTGCGACACAAATGGTTGAGAGCTATGCATTAATCGGGTGCAGTACAAAGGGCCCAGGTGCAAAAAGATGTACATGGGGGCCTTCATACATTTTAATAAACTGGCTCTTGTGAGTGAAGCATCATTGCTCAAAGAAGCAAAAGCAGGGATGGATGCTGTCAAAGGACAGCAAACCTCCATTACTGAATTCCAAGCTTTGTCCCTTGAGTTCGGAGTTGCAGACAAACCGACTCTGGTGACCTCTGCCTGCACCCTCCAAGCAAGACGCTGCACCACACATATGGGAGTGGTTCTCAATTGGCTGCTTCCACTTTGCAATTGTTTACCTACTGTAATGACCCTTTGAAACTATCCAATGCTTTGCAACTGCATGAACTCTTAAAACATTGTGTTGCTTTCTTGCGGGTAGCAAGGAAGCTGGAGAAAGCTAGGTACCCACCCTCTTGTAAGCCGCAAATGTTGCCAATGAGGACATTGCAATTCATAGAGGAATTTGAACATTTCAGTGTCACGTTCGTATATATTGCAGTTTGGGTTTTTTTCAGTTGTAAAGCCAGCAAAATTGAACGGTGCACGTTTTGCAACCACTAACGACCATAGAGCTGACGGGTTGCCTTTTTGACAGGGAAGGGAAGCAATAAATGTAGCTTTGCCGAGGGTTACATGAAGCAGAACTCATAATAAATAATTTAATGAAAAAAGAAACACCTTTAAGCTTAAAACAATTATTTTATTGTGAAATAAATGTACACATGCAAGAAACATTTGTGACCATGCGGCACTGGGACGTGTTTTAAATAGACTTCGCACTTCATAGCTTCGGTGATTTATGGAGCCATCTTTGGTTTCATGTAGCTGGGATATTTCTACTCTTCCTACACCGGCTTCTAAGTCACAAACCTCGAGCAAAAAATAAACTGTAGAAATGTGTCTGCTCTTCAAAAAATAGCACGTCTTGATTCGTCTGTGACTAACTCGGCGTTGCTGTTTATCTCATTAGTTTTGAAATGGCCAAACATCCTGTGAGTCAACAAACGACTGAAAGAAAACGTCTAGTCATGCCTTATTAATCATGTGCATGAGGGCCGGAAAACTAGAAATCAGGCCTGGCGTTCCCAAAGTTGCAGTTTCAGAACTCTTCCCTCCCCCACCACCCAGACTAGTGTCTGTCTTCGTTCCGAGAAACAGAAGGGCCCCACCCCATGCAAGACACCAAAAAGAGCATGACTCAGCTGCAAGATAAAACCGCAAACCATAAACACTGTACAACTGTCAAGTCCTGCATTTCTATGAGGTGGGGGCACGAAGTAAATTGACATGACACAGCAGATTTCTAAAGCAAAGGTTACATTTTCTCTTGGTTGCCATCTTGTCCACAGCTAGCCAAACCCATCTGAGGCTGCTTTTGTTTGTAGTTTCATTCAGTGGCAAACGCCTAGAAAAAGCAATGGAGGGAAGGGGCAAGTAGCTGTAGGTTATCACTGAGCAGGCTTATTGGTCTCTGCACGGCAGAACAAAGGATGGAGACAGTGGGGAGCTGAAACACTAAATGAACACTCACAAAGAGCTATTAAGCCTTCTTTATCAGTGGGGTGCTGATGTAGTCGAGACTTGGAGTATAAAGACAACCAGGTGATAAGGACTAGCATGCTGTTGGATACTGCAAGGCCAGAAGGAGTGGGCACCCTGAGGGTGCCAGAAAAGGCTTCCTGTAACGTGTGTGCTGCAATGCACACATTTATTGTACTGAATTAAAGAAGCCTTTTTCTTTATGCTCAATAGCTCAGCCTCCCCCGCACCGCTCCCTGAGGCCCATTTTCACTGAAAAGGTTTACAGATCGTGACACCATCCCTACTTTACATTCCAAATTGTGCAGCAGAATAAAATTAAAAAAAAATCACAAATGGCTTTAAAGACATGCTCATTGCTGATGCCAACTCTGGCCCAATGATGGTTAAAATGTTTTCTACCAAATCAGACAAGGGGCCTCATTACGAGTATGGGACACAATTAATTAAGACCAGCACCACCTAGACAAGAAAGGACCATGACCACCAATCTCAGCACTGAAGGCATCACTGAGCAAGCCATAATACCAGCACTAAAGCACTAAAAGCTTTCTGCCTCTTCTCATTCTAAGATTTGTTAACTAGAGTCAAAGTCAGAAATCCAGCATAACCCATAACCAAGCAACCCGGACTTGCCCCCTTATTCCACTCCCTCCCTACCTCACCTACAGGAGAAGGTGGTGTCTCCATGCCTTCAAAACAGTGTTTGTTAAGCGTATGCTAAAATAAACTACAGCCAACAACAAAAACTGGCAAGCTATGGACCATTCTACAAATGTCATTCACTGCAAAAATCCTTGACAAGTTGATCCATTGACAACTCGGGGAAAAGGTGGAAACCAACAATCTCCTTTGCTAGTCAAAACACAGATTCAATGGAATCTACACTATCCCTTACAAAACATGTGACACGCTAAAAATCAACACTGACACAAACAAAGCAAGTGCACTTGCCCTGTTGGATACCTCTGCTGCGTTCAACACTTTCAGTTCAGAAACTCTTCTAAAACGACTTGAAGCTAATGGATTTATTGAAACTGTACTATGCCTGTACACACTATTCCTCACTGATATGGCAGAAACCCAACATGGCTCCATTCATGTCAGGTCCATGTATGCGTTCTTGTGAAGTACCTCAACGACCCAGACCTTTATGCCACATCCTCAACACCTACATTAATCCCCTGTGGGAATTCTTTAATATCTCAGGCCTCAGATGTTTCAACCATGCAGATGACGCCCAGATGACTCTGCCTACAGCCGACTACAAGGGTCAAAAACCTGAGCTTTATGATGGATATCGTCCCCATGCTCGAACCTCAGGGAAAGCCCTCATAAGATCATACCATACCTGATGTTCATACAGAGGGCTTTTCTGCCTGAGACTCCAAAGAAGGGAACGCATTACCATTGTCCTCTGAACACACTTCTAAAAACGATATGCAAAACCCCTATATTGACCAAAGTCCCCTTCCAAGGCAGGTGCCCTCAATCCAACAGGAGGGTATTCATCCACTACTGGTCAACCAGAGGACTCCGATCCAGCAATGCAGCTAAGGGCAATGCATCACGAGTTGAGCGGTATCCCGGCTGGGATACCGCCCAACTTCATTTGCGTTAGCGCCCACCCATCCGGCAGTATATTACCACGTTTTGGGCGCTAACCGTTACTCCACATTCCCCATTGCATCCATTGGACCAAATGGGGAATTTTCGGCACAATTACTGCGTGCTAATACCGCCGGCGTAAATTGTGCCGAAAAAATTGGCATTTTCCCAGCATGCTTACCCCCAGCTCTGAGCTGGGGGTAAATACGCCAGACTCATGATCAGGCGGACCCTTAAATGCGGCGGTAACGCTGTTACTGCCGCATTTAAGGGATACCACCCAACTCGTGATGAGGAACCATGATCGGGCGGACCCGGCATTACCACCGCATTTAAGGGATACCACCCAACCCGTGATGAGGATCATGACCGGGCGGACCCTTAAATGCGGCGGTAACGGTGTTACCGCCGCATTTAAGGGCTACCACCCAACTTGTGATGTGGCTCTTAGTAACAGTGCCAAGTTTCAACCAGAAAGATCATGGAGGGCTATCCTTCACTTTTCTCTCAATGAAGCTCTGGAACTCTATCCCATATTATTGCACAAATATAGAAGATACCTAACTGTTATAAAACCCTTGAGAAAATGGGTATTCAAATGACATACCAACAGGGCACCTGTAAAGACAGAACAATCCTAATCACTCCAACGAATCTCAACCAAGAGCTGTCCCAATCTCAGAGATATCAGCCGACCGCAAAACAGTCACATTAGCATGCAGTTGCTACGACCACAAATTCCAGAGCTTTTTACATCATAAGTAAATATCACATATACGGACCCCAAGAGTATCCGGTGTGAAGGACAACCAGATGAAGGAAATGAACTAACTGACAAACTAAGACAGAAGTGAGATATGTCATGGACAATGAAATAAAAAAGAAACTGAAAATAGGGTTCCACTAAGTTATTTGATAAGAAAAATGATCCCAGGGATTAGGTGGTGCTGCATAAAAGGATGCAGATTTTTCAAAAGAATCTAAGAAGGAGAAATTACAACATGCTTGATGATCTTAGCATGGAAGTACATTCTTCACTGCCCTGTCAGACAAACAAAAGTCATCCACATTCAGAGCGGTTTAAGTGTCCCGTGCACATCTTTTGTGGTCCGTTTTGGATTTGTTGGTTGCTGTCACTATTGTCTATACTCTGAGTTCTCTTTAGGTGGTCCTCCCCACCTGCCGGAAACTGCCAAAAACTGTGCGTCTGGCCTCGTTTCAGGTCTTGCCACACTTGAGTTATGTTTCTCCAGATCTCATTGGTCCTCGGGAGCTTTGAGGGTGTGCCTCAGAAGGCTAGCAACCGGTTCCGACACAGCCCTCGCCACCACAGGTTGAACATGTTCCCTGTCTCACCCAAGTGTTCTCTTACGAGTGCAGTGGTGGAACTTGGTTGCATGGAGAATATCGTAACTGAATTTTAAAAAGTTTTTAAAACTGAAGTAAAAAAATGGTTCAATGTGATTTGGTCGAGCATTTTTTTATCGAAGTAGAATTAATCGAATTCATGTTATTTTCTGGGCGATTTTGCTGCAAATATATGCGGGATGAGACCCCCGCAGGGCACCCCTTAATCCTGGTGCATACATTTTTCACCGAAACCCACCCCACATATATTTGAGGCAAAATCTGCTTGAAAAAGTTTAATGAATTCTACTTGAATTAAAAATATTGCAGCAAAATATCTAACTCCCATAAAAATACATAGAAATGATGGTGATATGGTAGCTCTTGCCAACTAATTATTCCAACAAAGGGCCATTTCTCATTCTCACTTGAGCTAATAGCTAGAGGTAAATCAAGCGCCTTAGCAGCAATAATCGCCGGTATTACCAGTGCCAGTATTACCTGTGTTGGTAATACCAGCAAATCCCTCCATGGAGTCCAATGGGACTCAATGGAAAGGGGATAGACAACTGTTGCTGGCCCTCGGGCTGGTTAAAGTAATCCAGTTTGGTGGTATCCTGTGGGATTTACCTGCGGGATAACACCAAATATGTAATGAGGTAATTATTTCTTTGTTTCTTTCTCCTCTCCCCTCCAAAACCTACTCACCCACTTTCGTCTCACAAGCCTTTTCCAGGACTAGCATGTTCCTTTGGCTCCTCCTGCTTGCTATGTTAGCGTGATTACTTTCAACAATTTCCTCTCCTGCTCGATCCACTGTTTCACTCCCTCCTCGTCTGTTCTCTCCTATCTATTCCACGCTCTTTCTCACCCCACCTCCTCTAGTCTCTTCTTTCTGCTCTGCTCTCTCATGCTCCCTGACTGCCCTGAATGCCCCAGTCAGCTTTGTTACCTTACTCTACCAATTCAGCTGTTCTCTCCTTTCCCCTCCACTCACCCACTGTTTCTGCCGCATCCATACCTTCTATACACTTTTCTCTCTTTATCTTCCAACCCCCATTTTTATCTCTCGTCTAGTCCACTTTTCCACCCTTCCCATCTCTTCCATTCTCTTTTAATGTGCAGAAGACACCCTCAACAACCGTCCCGCTAGCAGTAAACTCTAGTTACCTGTAATTCACGGTCCACTGTTTGCAAAATTCATACTCTGGTTCACAGCTGAAGCTGGTTGGGCTAGCATGGGTATCCTTACTCTGCGGGCCAAACCATTAGGGTTGGCGTTCACCATCTTACCCTTCATCATGCCCAGGAACCCGCTGCAGTGTACGGAATTCACCACATGCTGTAGCATGGTAAGCTTTGCTGACTGTCTTTCAAGCTCTTGCTCCTCCATCACAGGGAAATGAGCAGGTATGCTCCTTACATTTAACCATTTCACAATACTGGGTTGTTTTGCACAACAAGATCCAACTGTTTCAGTCCTCTACATGGGTCCTCTTGTTACCAGTACCGCCTTCAAAGTAGGTGCATGTTACTTTCCAGGGTTAAACAAATGCTTTTGTGGAGCATAATTACAAATGAGAGACTTAAAATAATGGGCATATAACATAGGTCAGAGAGGGGCTAGGGACCCTGGGGGATCTCCACATCATATAGCGGGTGGTAACGCTGAGTGCCCATTTTCTTTACAACTTGAACATTTTCACAGTGGGACTCTCTCTTGTGATTCACACCAAAATGCCCCCCACTCTTGCACAACGCCTCAGATAAGGAACTCGGGCGACTAGGTTCATCTCTCCCCGCCACTATAAAACAGAACCAAAAGTAACTAATGGATAACAGCAGGACACATTTTCATGCCAGGTCAACAACAGGCTGGACTGGAACTCAAACCATTCAGTCTAACATTAAAATATCTGTGACATGATTCCTTACTAATTCCAACTCTCCCTCTCAACACTACTAACAGACTAATTTCTTCATCTCTTTCCCCCTTACATTACACGCACTGCCCATCCTCCCACACTGCTTTGATTTGCCTAGAACCATTTAGAGAAATCCCACTGCTGATACTAGCTCTTTCATATACCCCTCCCACCTCCGAGGTCAGCAGCTGGCCTGGCCTCACAGCACAGACTCTCAATGAATGATTGTGCGCTCTCCCCTCCGGAGGGAACACATACCCACGTGTCATCACTGCAAACCACTCAAAACCATACTGGCACCCTGTTACTGGTCTGTATGGCCTGGCCTGAATGCAACTAAAGACCTCTGGATTCACATCTGATTTCCCCTATATTCCACTATCACCCAACATCCCTCTTTTATGTGTAGAGCCATTCAAGAGGCTTCCAAATTGTTAGAGCTGCATTGTACAAGGCCACTCCTGCAAACCATGATTGAGAAGCAGGTGGTAGGTAAATAGATAAATCAAGCTACGGTACTGGAGCCAGTAGACACAACTTCCTATCACCTTACAACTTAACCCTCCTTGTCACACACATGCCCACACACCACATTCCATTCTGCAGATGATTGTTCAGCAACAAACAGTTCTCCTGGTTTGCAAATTACCAATATAGAACTACAATCTCCAGAATGTGAAGAACATTCCTGGGCAATCATCTTCCAAAACATAATAGCAAATGTTAGTCACCAAACCTTAATACTAATAGTTTTTAACAGCATAGAGCAGAGGTGTCGGGGATTGATTGAATGGCGACGATTATTGTACTGTACTGGACATTAGGTACTTTACTTTGACGATCTCTACATTGCATAAAGAATTATTACTATTTGGACTGGGCAAAGAAAAAGGTCATAATATTAAATAACAGGCGATCATGTTTGGGGGGATCAAACCCACAGCTCCTGATGCTATTTGCTTTCCAGACAAGTGTTCTAACCTTTTATCCACCATTGTTCTGGAACTAGCATCCGCATGAGTGCATATGAACCTACCTTAATCCCAAGACATTCGTGGCCATCATTGGCAGAGCATGTTGATGCACACACAAGTAACCCAATGGAGACACTTGGGCTTGAAAAAATAGACCGCACCTTGTGATGCTGAATGGTGCCCCCCTCCTAAGAATTTGGAGACAAAGTACTGGTTATCCTTGTCGATTGGACGGCTCTTTCAGATAAGGAAAAAAGAGTTATATGTTTATATTTTACTCTTCAGTGCAATAGCTTCCATCACCTACTTCCTCCCTTTTACATGCCACTGCCAGAGGGGTTCTCAAAGTATTGACTCTGTCAATTATCCTTGTCAACATTTAAATGCACAGAGAATCCAGATTTGCTCCATTGCTAATCTTTGTCGAGATGGAAACAAATGCTTTCCATCTTTGTGAATTGAGCCCCTAATGCCTTGATATCATATGACTTTCCATCGTAACAATGCTTGGCCTGTACTTAATACATCTGAATAACCCCAATTTCTCTTTGATGTAATATAACTTGACCTTCATTAACCATAGCCCACATTGTTATTTAATTAATGGGCCTCATTACAAGTTTGGCGGTATTCTGGCAGTAAATTCACCGGAATACCAACAAACTCAATTACCGTTACTGCCACTTGGTCTGGTGGTGTTACCATGGGATTGCAAGTGGTGGTAATTCCCAATTTTTGGAGTCTGTAGGACTTCATGGGAATTCCTGGTGGATTTACCACGGGTGAATTACTGTGTGGCAAATCCACTGATTCTTCGAGGTGAACTGGAGGATTTAAGTTAAGCAACAAGCTGGAGGTAAATCCTCCACATTTCCTCTGGAAATCGGAGAATATATCGCACTGTAATGACATCAGCTGTAAATGCGCCATAAATAATAATTTGGTGATGCGGGGAAAGTGGCACTAACGGAATTACCTCCACTATTTTTCCTGCATCGCCATCCTTGTAATGAGGGCATGTGTCTTCACAGACTTTATGTCTGCACTTTGGTCCACCTGAATTCAACCAGTTCAACCACTAAATCACACCCCTGCCCCATGGCCCCTAACCGTCATACCCTTACTCCCCTATGGATCTCATTACAAGATTGGTGGTGCGTGAAAAAAGTTGCAGTAATTTGCGTGCTCATGTGGTTGTATGTATGGTTGCATTCATCATTAAACCCTTCTTCCTCATCCAGCTCTGGTGGCACTGCGATTCTACACCAGATTGAATGGTTGTGCAACATGCAACACAGCATGCAAAAGAGGCAAGTGGTACATTGGTATCAGACAGGCACAGTCCAACCAGTCCTGGTTCATTGTTATAATTTTGTTACTTGTAGTTTTGAGGCATCCATTGTGAACAGATGACCACTGGTTTCAGAATGCAAAACAACGTTTGGAATTCTGTGTGTGTTTGTGTGTGTCATTACCTATGCCATCCAACATATTTAGTTAGCTGTGCCATGACTTGGGGGAGAACTACATCTCTGTGGCAAAGGGGGCTGTGTAGTTGCCATGCATTCATGCATCATACTTCACATGCAGGTATGTAGCTGAAGTATGTGTGTGATATCAATGCCATTTATGCTCCCATTATTAACTATATTACCTGGAGATGAGAGGCCTAGTGTAGCTCAGGGGTGGGTGTCTTCGCTACGCTGGTGGTAGTGGGACATGTGATTGCCAGTGTTCAGCCATGGGAAGTTAATCCTGTTAACTTTGGTGATTTCTCATGGAAATGGGTGGGCTGCACATTTGCAATATATATCATAGGTTGGCCACTGGGGAACATGCACAACAATGTATGATCATCAGGTTGGCATCATAAGTCATTTAGAAATTCATTGTTTGTTGCAGTTTCTGATGTTGCAAGACATGTTACGTTGCCTCTGGAGGGACAAATGAATGCAATAGCATGTCATGCTTTGTCACCCCATAATATGATGTGCCATGGCATATCATCATATGGGGCATAATTCTATGATCAAATATAATGCCATGGCCTGGCATTATATGGCACTTCCAGTAAGCTCCCAGTTTGACATTTTTGGCATGCTCCCACTAAGCTTCAAGCTTCATGTGTAACATTCCCAGTAGGTTTGACATTCCTGTTAAGCTCCCAGTAGGCATAACATTGCCAGCAAGCTTCCAGTTTAACATTCATAGTCTGACATTCTGGGAACACTTGGCATTTCCAGTAAGCTTCCAGTTTAACACTACGAGTTGAAAATCCCCAGTACATTTGTGATTCCCAGTAAAACTTTGGTTTCACCTTCACAGTAACCTTGAAATTCACACTAGGCTCCCAGATGATATTCCCAATAAGCTCCCAATTTGATGCTCCTAATTAGCTGCAAGATCACACAATTTCGATATGCCACACTGACAATCCAATATCAGACTCATATAATGGAGAGAAAACTGCTGATTGAAAGACACTGATTGCGCTTCCCAAACTGCAAACACAGCACACATATTCCAATGCTCCAAGCACACAATGACAATAAGTGCGATGACACCCATGACTCAGCACACTAAAACAAGGTTTTAGAAATACTCACATGCTCCTTGTCAACTGTTAGGTAAGATGCTCATAATTATGATAACTATTCCTGACCTATGTAAAATCCGGAACATTTTGCTTGACCTGATTATTTATCCTTGTCCCTAGGTGAGAGGGAATCTTTTTCCCCTCTCACCTAGTTTTTTACTCTTTTTTATGGGAGACCTGTTTATGTCTCTCCATAGTGTGATTGGAGTTTTCTATAACATTTGGTCTTTGTCTACATTGCCGCTTTGGGCTTCCCTTTGTAATTTCTAATTAATGTACAAGGCGAAACTACTGTTCCTAAGGGGTAAAGTGGGATTTCCACCCCCTTTACATTTTATATAGTGAGCCAGCACACCCCACCTTATGTGGAGTGCTGGGGAGACACACTGTATCTCCATTCACACTTAACTGGCAAAACGTGTGTTACAATTACAAGTTAACTTGAATGGCTGGTGACAGTGACACTACTTTCGTGACATTTAGGTATTGTTACTCGCATGCTGTCAAATCAGCCGTGGTAATGAACAAAAGGGTCCTCATTCTGTTAGAATGGTGGGTTCCTTCTATATTTGCCATTTCTCATTTGCTTATTGTTTCGTAGGGCTTCTTCTGCCATGTAGGTGGGAAAGATCTTGGTTGAAGTTTTGTCTTCGGCAGGAATCCTTTGTATTACCTGCCGAGGCTCCATGGTGTCTGAGAAGGTGGGAAGTAAGGGAGGAGTTCAAAACTCTGCATCTCTTTGTCTTTCACCTTGCCTGAAGGGAATCAGTTCCCACAGGGGTGCTGACTGTCCTGATTGGACAGCCACACTGCCTCTTTCTGTAAACTGCCAGGAGAGCTTGCAGAAGATGTGCTGTAGTTCCTGATAAATACTCTGATCCTGGAAGCTGCTGATGAGTCGATCACTGGAGCTGAATCTGAAGAGGAAGGTGAAGAAAAGACATCTGTAGCGATTTCCAGCGACCAGAGTGCCTGCTGTGTAACCAGAGCATGATGTAACTCTTCCTTCCAATCAGCCTGGGGTCCCGAATGCAATGACTCCTACCAAGAGGCTGGTGAGATCCACTGGTCTTGAGACGACCTGCAAAACAAACCATCCCTCGACAGGCTGTGATTTTTCTGGGCTGCAAAATGCCAATACGAGGGGAACTCGAGCCTGAGTGCAGTGCAATGTCTTACGAAACCCGATTTTGTCCAAAACTTTTGTGTACTCCTGCAGGACCTCCAGAGATACGAGCCACATCCCTGAAATTCCTTCACCAGAGTACAGGACCGAGAGAATGAAGAGAATCCGACCAGCGATATTCGTCCTTCATCTGGTTCCTGTAAAAGGGCGCTAAATCCACAGAGCGATGAGTAGCTAAAAAGAATCCTTTGTTGGAAGCTTCACCCATAAATGACAGCTGCCAGTTTTTCTTCAGTGTCCATTTCTTCAGTCTTCAGACCAAGAACCCCAGGACCGGATCCTGTGCTGCTGCATCCTGAGGGTATCCACCCAGATGCTCTTCTTTTCTACTGAGGTACTGGGTTGACTTGGGTAAAACTTACCTTAAGTCTTGTGTTGATCCTGTGAGGCTGAGTGGGTGATTTGTGGTTTTGTTAGTTTGCCCATGTCGTTCGCCCAGGCCTAATGCTGGATCACCTATAGGGAGTATTCTATGAAGTCCCTGAACACTTTTAACTAACTCTGAAGCTAATACTTACTTTTTGAAGAAGATATGCTCTGGAACCCTGACTTTCCAGTACCTGAACCCCATCCTGACTTGCCTACAACTGGCTCCTAGACCACTAGGGTCCCTCTTCTGCCTCTGAGAAAACTCATGCTATAGAGTAGGGACGGACTTTGATAATAAGGCTCCTGTCTTGAAGATATAACAAGTGGTGAAAGTACTTACTTGTAAAGAAGTTAGCGTGGTAACTGTATCTCTGTAATAGAATATGTTAAAAAGTATCTAAAAGTTATTACTTACCTTAAAGGTGCTTGTTGCTCATTTACAAAGTATAGAGGCTATTTCACTAGCTTTGAATTGTGTTCCACTTTTCTAAAAAGTAATAAAGTTGGTAGAGTTGCATCATTTCTAAAGTGAATGAGTGTAAAAGCCTTCCAATAGGATTTACCCACCATGACTAGCTGGGTGCTCGCCTAAATGTGTGTTATTGGGGTTTGCTTTCCCTAATCTGCTTTAGTGCATTTCTAAAACAGTCTTTGAGTCGATACTTGTATTTGAGTTGCTTGTGGCCCCTTTTAAAAGTTTAATAGTTCTCTTACCTACCTGAATAGCTGTGAAATCTTAAAAATGTATAAGTGGGTTATGCTTTCCCTAAACTGCTTTAGAGCACTTCTAAAATAGCTATATAGTTCCTACTTACCTTAAAAGTGTGTCCCACACTTCTGAAAAGTAACATCTCTTGAACTATCTAGTCCTATAAAAGAAATACTATAGTAAATGTTTATACCAATATGTCATACTGACCTAGAATAGCTGCTGGTCTTCTTAAAATGCAACATTGATGAGTAAATTCAAATAAGTACTCGCCTGCCTGAAGTCACTCCATGTGTGGTTATAAGGACATACGGTAAATTACTCATCTGCTGGGTTGGGCTTTCCCTGAATTGCTTCTGGGCACTTCTAAAATAGTTTCAGTAGGTTCTTACTTGTCCATGAGTATCTTAACGCCCCTATAGAAAGTATACAAGCCAAGTTACTCCCTCTAAACTGTGTTCTAAAAAGTAACATTGGTGTGTAACTGTATCCATTCTTGAAAGTAGAAAGTAACATATGTTGCAAGAGATACTTGTAACAGTGTTGGTCTAATTGAGTGTGTCTATAACTGAATAACACTGTATATTGGGACCAATAGGGTCTACTACCCTTGACCGATTTATTGTAGTCTGAAAGTATACCTAACCAGGTTTGACTCACCTTGACTGCTTATTGTATTCTAAATACGGTTATACTTTGGTTTGTAAATCATAAGTATTGATTCGGTTTTTATATTTGTGTTTATATGAGATGTTATAGTACTTACTTCCCCAAGATATATCTTGGCCTACTTGTATTTAAATAAACCCTTTATTTTTACAATACATAGTGTTTCAGTGTTTCTTTGGACCATAGGTAAGCTACAATTTCTTTGTACCAAGCTACAGCCCTCTCTTCCTCCTAAAATGAGCGTGGCTGCTCTGTTTATGCTACCAAATGTTCTCAGGCGGTACAGCCTTATACTAAGAGTAAGAGTGGAGTTTTGTACTGCCTCAGATATGGTTTTATGAAACCC
Source organism: Ambystoma mexicanum (assembly GCF_040938575.1). Classification (NCBI taxonomy): domain Eukaryota; kingdom Metazoa; phylum Chordata; class Amphibia; order Caudata; family Ambystomatidae; genus Ambystoma; species Ambystoma mexicanum. Next base: position 643,429,864 of record NC_090924.1, on the reverse strand, counting down.
TTTTTTGGACTTTAGAAAAACTGTCCTAGTGTCAAGTCCTAATTTGACATTTTGAGCATACTTGACGGTACCAGCAAGGACCCAGTTTGATCTTTCCAATGAGCCCTCAGTTTGACATTAACAGTAAACTATCAGTAAGCTTTGTATTCTCGCTATGCTCGTATTTTGACATTTGCTATTAGCTCCTAGTTTCACCATCCCAGTACACTCCAAAATACCACTTAGATCCCAGTTTGACATTCCCAGTAAACCTATTGTTTGACATTCACATTAGTCTAGACAGTCCCAGTAAATCCTTGTTTGACATTCCCAATTATCTTGCCATTTCCTGAAAGTTTATAGTTTCACCTTTCCGAGAAGCTTCACTTTCATTCTGTGCTCTCATGATAAGCTTCCAATTTGACATTCTTAGTAAGCTCCTCATTTACATAATTCTTTAAAAATCCCAAATCAGACCCAAATATAATGGAGAGCAAACTGCTGTATGAAACCAGTAATTTGGCTTCTCAGGCCTTAAAGACAGCACACTAAGCCCCATGCTTTATAGAACATAATTACAAGCTGTGTGATGAAGCTGAAGAACATGAAACCAAGCCAAGAAAAGGATGTGCAAGCACTCTGAGGAGAAACAAATAAGTGTAATCTCATAAAATGACAGTTTGACATTCCAAAAATACTGAAAGTTCAGTATTTCCAGTAAGATTGACATCGGACATAAGCTCCCCTTTGACATTCACAGTAAGCTCCCAGTTTCACATTCCCAGTAATTTCCCTGTTGCCCATTCCCAGTAAGCACCCAGTTTCTTAAAACTTATTTAGATGCTCGGGGGCAAACATTATTGAGATGCTGGGGGGCAAACATATGTAAGCTGACATTCATAGATTCAACAATAAATTTGGTGCACCAATGAACCCAGGACACAATCATGTGAAGAACGTAAATCACAATTAAGCAATGAACCGCAACCCGGGTGGGGTGAGGGGGCATTACCTGTCAGGTAATGGTCCGGGGCCCGAGTTACTCAAGATCTCAGGCACCATTACCTGAAAGTTAGTACCTGCACACAAAGGGGATTATAGCTATTAGCACCCCAGCATGCCTTGTATCCTTCTAATAGTTTTTTCTTTAAGTTGAGAAATGACGCGATTGCTGTTTCTCAACTTAGAAATGTATAAATATTCGCCACCATGGATGTAGGGGGAAGGGAAGTACTTGTAGTCCCTTCTCTATTTTTACGTTGGCCATTGCCACAGAGCAGAAAGAGTGGGAGAACAGGCATTTCAGGCCTCAGGTGAGTGAGTTGGGGCTGGTATGGTGCAGGAAGTGAGTGCTGGAATGGGTGAAGTGGCAGTAAATGGGGCGCGTGGTGAATCGCCCAGGTGGACAGATGGTGAGCTCCTGCTTCTCAGGAGGCTTGGAAAGCAGTCAAAACCATGAGGTAAAGACCCTCTTCTGAACTTCCTGATTCAGAGGTGTCATTACGAAAATCCGGAGGTGCTAACATACAATAATGAAGGAGAACAAAGCAAGATGATATAGAAATGACCAGATTTGAATAATTTGAGGATGGCTTTATAGTTGAAGTAAATAATTACATAAATCCTTGAGCCATTCAGCATGAGACAGACTAACAGTTGACAAAAAATACTTAAGAATGCATTGCTTGTCAATCAATCTTCACAAATAAAAAAAATCTGTGAAGGAGATCCAAGATGGTCACCGCGGTGGTGACATGCTGAAACTGCATGCTCCCTACCCCCTATGCAAAAACAGATAATACAATAGCTGGTACCCCCTCCCCAGCATGGTTCAGTGAGTAGCAGCAAAGAGGGCTGCCGATGCTCCCGGAGCACCCTGCCTCGGAAGACGGAGCAGCAGAGAAGCGACCTTATGGAGGGGAAGCGAGGATGGCCCTAGGGAGGTGAAGGGCTCAAGGGCACAAATCGCCAGCAGGCACCCAAAGACACAGCAGCCGAGAAAGTCGGAAGAAGAGGAAGCGAGTCGGCTCGGCGGGGGTCTGAGTGGCCCAGGAGATGACGGTCTCAGCAAGCCGGAGAAAGCGAACCCTCGAGAACGTAGCGCATACTCAGTTGCCGTATTGATATGGTGGAAAGGGCTGATGTGAGAAGGAGTGGACAGCGCTGGGTCTGCGCACACAGAGGGGCCTGGCAGTGAAGGTCCATACCCGCAGGAAGGACTGGGGCAGACCACTGAGGAGGCGAAGGGGGTGACTGCCCGGACCGATGAGAAGCTATCCATCAGCGGGTACATCAGAGACTGTGGGCGGCCCCCAGGAGCAAGCGGGCTGAGGAGATGGGGCCTGCCTCCAACAGCCAACACAGAAGCCTCTCCCTGGCAGAGGAAGGCTGGGGGAGCAGACGGCCCGGAATAGGGTACCCACATCACAGGAGAAGCAGGCATCAGCGGGCAGGTGAGGTAGTTGGGGGGAGAGGCACCCCCTTCGCCATGGAGCTGGAGAAGGTGGAAAGAGGCTCCCCCAACAAACAGAAGCCGGCACCGGGGTGGCCCAGGCGGGGCCCCGCAACCGGGATACCAGCCTGCCCAGTTCATCAGTGACGGTGCCACAAAGGAGAGCAGACGAAGGATGCAAGGGCACAGCAAGTGGTGAGCAGGCCCAGAGGAGCACCATTAGGAGCCGGCAGCTCTGAGTGAGGTGAGGAGCGCAGCTTGCAAGGTGCAGGACTGGAAGGCTGGGGAAAGGCCGGCCTGCAGCGGGCCTGGCAGTAAAGCAGGAGGATCAGTGTCAGAATGGCTGGGAAGGACTGTGGGGGTGTCCATCCCCCCGCCAACCCAACATTATTGCATGTATAGACCCCTGAAGGGCTCGGGAAGGGAGCCAGGACTGAGTAGACACACGCCCCCAACCCCAACCTACTGGCCTGCGTGGAGGGGGCCTGGGACAGATTACCTGGGGAAGAATGAAATAAGAGCAAAAGAGGGAGTCTTGACAGTGTGGGTGGGGGAAGCCGCCATAACCCCTGGGCAAAAGGAGATAAATACACAGGGCCAACAAAGTCCCCCCACAAGAAGGGGAGGCGCAGTCTAAAAGGATAGCAGAGTCTATCCCCCTAGACAGAGGCAAGGAGGGATAGAGGGAGAGAGTGCAGGTCGAGCCCTGCAGTTCATTCCAAGGGGCACCTCAACCAGGAGAGGGGACTGGTTCCCCGGCCAAGGAACAGAACAGAACCATCCCGAATAGGCCGCAGGCACCAAAGCACAGCAGACTAGGAGCACTAGGAGGGTGCCCCGGTACCACACCACACAAGAGGATAAGTGGGTGAGACCCCTAAGGCGTTGGGAAGGGAAACCAGGGGACCGGCGCCTAGCTCCCCTCAACGGGGAACAGCCAGTCGACATAAGACTAAGAAGAGAAATCGGTACAAAAGCTAACAAGAGGAAGGGGGAATGACGAGAAGAGGGCACACAGTGGAGTGAGAGGGAGCCCGAAAGGCAGGGAGCTGAATCATTCCAAATGAAGAAGAGGAGAAAGTAGAAATGCACAGCACGCGGCCATTGACAAGGATGAGATGTTGAAAAGTAGGGCAAAGGAGCCCCAGACCACGGCGAAAGGTAGCAAGAAGACCGGCGAGGGGCAAATCCAGAAAATGTGGAGGAAGGACGGAGGAGCTCTGCAGGAGGCTTGCATGGAGGATGAAAGGAGGAAGGATGATCCCCATTGGGAGGAAGGCCAGGGGGAACAAAGGGTTACCCAAACATTTATGGAACACTGCTTCCAGAGCTTTGGAGACAGAATGGAAAATACGATGCAGTCTCAGCTGGAAAATATGAAAGAGGATCTGTCATGGGAAATAAAAGCAATCAAACGTGAGCTGCACGGCATTGAGGCAAGAGTGGACACCAACAAGAGGGCACTACAAGAAGCAGCCCAGGATAACCACACAGTGGAGGAAATGATGAAACAACTTGCCAGAGCCACGCACAACTTAGAGCTCCAGACAGAAGACCTACAAAATAGGTCCTGGAGGACTAACATTTGAATAAAATTGCTGCCGGAATCGGTAGGAGATGCAGACTTACAGAAAACAGTTCAACAAATATTTGCTCACTCGTAGATCTGTCAAACCCGGAAGACATAGAGGTGGACAGAGTAGGTGGGTCTGAAGCGAAATGAATTGGGAGCCAGGCCTCGGGATGTGCTGGTAGCATTGCACGAGTACAAACAGAAGGAAAGTATTCTAAGGGTGGCCAGACAGACAGCCTGAAATTCAATCAAGCAGCAGTGTTTCTTTTTCAGGACCTATCCCAAACAGCGCTAAACAAAAGACGGCAGATGCGCCCGGTGGTACAAGAACTGGTAAAACGCAAACAAGAGGTACAAGTGAACCTTCCTCTTTGGCCTCCTGTTTGGGATCGAAGGCAGACAGAGGAGAGTCATTACGGTCGAAGAAGGCGCAGAAGTATTGGGAGAGGTAGACACCACATGCGCGGAGGCCCTTGGCCCTATGAATGACTGAACGAAAAGGAAAGCATGGGAATGGTCATCTCAGAAACTGAGAAAGCGGCAGAGGAGTAAGCGGGGCCCATGAGGCCCGAGGCTACCGGACAACGACACATCACAGTAAGCAGTTCCTACAGACAAGTTCTCCCACAAAGAAAATGTACAACAAAGCCATAAGCTAAGAAACAGTTCCTGCGGAGGGGGCTACACTCAGACAAGCACAACAATAGCAGGGGGAGGGGTGTGTGGAAATCTTGTAGAATCCAATGGGTCAGGGAAGACCAACTCAAAGGGTTACTGGGGGAGTATTGGTGCTCAACACCCGAGCATGGATGTCGGGAGGGGCCAGATGCCAGTTGAGTTCAGGGATGTAGTTACTCACATACCAATGGCTAAGGATACAACTATAAAAGTAATCTCGCTAAATATCAGGGGGTTAAACACTCCACTTAAAAGGAAAAAGTTAGACCAATTGGTAAGGGAGGCCCCAGACATAATAGCTCTGCAAGAAAGCCATTTACAAGAAAGGGACAAAAACAGGCTTAGGATAAGGGGTTATAGCTGAATCAAGCCAACAGTCTGAATAAGAAGGTGGGCACGTTAATAGCCTAGAGAAACAATCTAGACCTCAAAATTACAGATGTCAGCAGGGACAAAAGCGGTAGGTTTGTGGTGATAATTTGCCAGGGAGGGGGGAACTCTAACGGTAGCCTCACTGTACGCCCCGAATGTCAGGCAAGGCCAGTATATACAAAAAATGGTGCAAAAGCTCGAGAGGTTTGCCAGAGGAAATATAATCCTAGTGGGGGACTTTAACCTTGCCTGGGACCCAGGGAGTAACAGAAGTGCAAAAACATTTGCCACACAGAACCGGCCTTCCAAGGAATTAGGTGGGATGATGGACAATCTTGCATTGGTGGACACATGGTGGGCAAAGAGAGGGGATTCGAGGGGGTACACGTTATTTTCCCACGTGCACAGATCAGCATCCAGGATCGATTATATATGGTTCTGGTGCCTCCTGCTGGGAAGAGTGAGGGATGTGGAAGTGGGGGCCATCACCCTGTTGGACTATGCACCATCACCATTTCATTCACATTGCCCGACTGCCCAGTAGGCCTATGGAAGTGGAGGTACCGGGTCCTCAGGGAGGAATTGAGGGAAGAGATCAATCAATATTTTCAAACGAATGAGACCCAGGGGGTGTACCAAACAATTATTTGGGATGCCTTCAAAGCCCCAATTCGGGCAAGATAATAGCGATTAAAACCAAACGGGAGAAGGAGCTGAGACACTTGGAGAGGAACTTAGAAGACAAACTTAAGACACTCACTCTCCAAATGGCGACTAAGCCCACGGGGAAGGTCCGAAAAGAATATAGGGCGGTGAGAAGCCAATTAGACACGCTAATAACAAACAGAGCGGAGAGGGCACTAGTGCATCTAAAACAGAAATATTACGCAAAGGGCAATAAAGCAGAGAGACTACTGGCTAGGATGCTTAGAGTGGAGGAAAAAGAGAGAACCATCCTAAAAATAAGGACCGCAGAGGGGGAAGAACGATCAGATATTGAATCTATCAAGAGGGACTTCACAGATTTCTATGGGAAGGTTATAAGTCAGAATCATCGGAGGGGAAAGCACTGGAGGACTATTAAGAAGGCTGCCTGCTACCAGTGATCACGACTCACGAGAAGGAGATGTTAGACAAAGATATATCCAGAGAAGAGGTGACCAAAGCGATAACCTCACTTCCCATTAATAAAGCCCCGGATCCTGACGGCTTCTCAACCAAATTTTATAAAGCACATACTGGCCTCACGACTAGCAGCACTATTCAACAGATTTGGGAAGGCCTGTAACGCTCACCTGGTATCCACGGGGACGACACTCAGCCTGTTCTGACCTCTTACGACCTCAAACCCTTCCCTCGACTGGAGACTGGGCCTGAAACACAGGATTGGTAGAGTTTAATCCCTATTGTCTCTGTGTGCTTGAACCCCTTCTTCCCCGGGGTCCAGCCCTTCCCTTTGATCCACAGATCACCTTGTTTTCTTGGAAAGTGTGCTCTCTGTCCTGCTTTCAGCACAGGGGCGGGTTGATTGATGCGGGCTCGTTGCTGCCTAGTTACTTCACTGGCAAGAGTCCGACAGGTAAGTATGATGAGTCTTTTGAACAGTTCTCTAACTTTGTTCCTTTCCTTCCTTAGATGATGGCCGGAATCTGGGGATGGTGACGTGCTGCTGAGATGAGTAGCGCTGAAGGTGAGTGAGAGCGCGATGCGCGATGCAACCCTTTCGTATTTGTATTGAACTGAGTTCTTTTTCTGTATCTTTTAGTTGCCGCGACATTTTCAGCGTGGATGCCGGTTATGAAGAAGAAATGCGGTGAGTAAGCATGGTATGCAGCGCCTCTAGATGTTTCCACGCTAATCCGGAGTATCTTTTCCCTCTTGCAGATGAATGAGAAGTTCCGGAGACAGAGTTCCCCCAGAGCGGCTGGAATTCAGGTAAGCATTTGAAGCTCGTACAGTGAAGATTTGCTGAATGCTTACTAATGCCTTTTTTTCTGTTCTTTTCCCTTTTCCTTAGGAAGCGGCGTGCCGGAATGGGAATGACACCGCCGAAGATGCCCGCAGAACAGAAGAAGTGATGAATGATGGGCAGAAGCGCCGCAAGGTAAGGCTGTTCCTAACGGTGTTCTTGTTCTTGCAGGAGCTGAGCGCAGAAGAAAGATGCAGGCCTACTGGAGACCAATCCGAACACGGTGAGTGTCACGCTGCAGGTGCAGAAAACACAAAGCATGTTTCTCAGCCTGGGCGTGGCTTAAATAGTCTCTGGGTATCCCAGCTGTCTCTGGGCTGAACCACACCCAAAAGACTAGACTGCACATGCAGTTCTGGGAACCGAAATATGCGGGGGCATCCATCTTGTCCCCATCAATGCACTACAAGTCCAATCCCCAATGTTATCCTATGGGAGTGAGTGAGTCTTGTGCCACAAGCGCCAAGTCTTACTCCAAGTGGGTCTTTGGAGGGATGGAGAGGCCGTTGAGGGCCATGTAGGTGATCGTGGCCTGGCTCCAGCCTGACATCTTGGAGCGCTGGGGATATGGGGGGCAGGAATCATGACAGCACGGGGGAATAACGACATCAATGGAGGAGGCGAAAGTGAAACTTTTGCTGAAATAAGGGAAGGACCAGGCCCAATGGGGCTCTTATAGGCCAATTGCTCTTATCAACAATGGGGAGCAGGTGGGGAGCAGGTGCAAGTGGATCTAGGTCACCTGGCCTAAGCCCCGCCCACCTGGTTCCTTCCTGCCTGCTGCTCTTTTTCACCACTTAGCAAGCCCTGCCCACCTGGTGCCTTCCTTCACCATCACTGCCTTGTGGCCAAAGCTGGATTTGACTTTTACGGATTTCATTCATTCACGGTGTGTCACTCTTTGTCAGCTCTCATGCTGGACTCATGGTGGCCCTGAATCATGCTGTTCCCATCTTCATCTTGTATCCTGGCTTGCAACATTATGTGTTACTACTGACTTCTGCCATTGTATTCGCTCTCCACTCTTGCTTCTCCATTCTTTTTGACTGCTTACTCTCTTTTCTCTCCTCCTTTCCATTCTCCCTTTTCCTATCTCCTCCCCTTACTTTCTTCTATGCACTTACTCTATCAGAATTGTCCCTGGACCTAATATGATAGCAACCTCGTCTGTTTCCTCCACCCACCCATTACTGTTTTTTTCCTCCCCAAAACCCCTCCAGCACTATCTGAAATGATAGTCGCCTGTTTTGTTCCTCCCCTCCCTTTCTGCACCGCTCTCCCTCACCTTTTGTTTTTCTCCGGCTCTACCAGAAATGTCGTCAGGGCTAGTACGGTAGTCGCCTGTCTGTTTCCATTTCCTTCCCACTCTCCCCCTCCCTTCCTTATCTATGTCTTAGCTTACACTATCTTACACTTTCTGAAATGTTGTCAGTCCGAGTACGCTAGTTAATTTCACATCTTTACTGTTCATGGCCTGTAAGAATGTGGTTGTATTTTCCCTTGTTCTCTCCCTTGCCTTGAAGCGCTTTGAAACACATTGTGTATAGGCGCTATATAAATAAACAATCATATCATATCATAACACGGATGCCAAGGTATACACGAAGATCTTGGCGACCCGGTTGGATTCCCTCCTCCCTGAGCTGATTAATCCTGACCAATCGTGCTTCATTCGAGGAAAACAGACCCATGATAGCATCAGGAGGGTAGCACATATCATCGAGAAGGTGAATAAAAAGCGTACCGCAGTCTTGGTAGTGGCGCAGGACGCTGAAAAAGCATTTGACAGGGTAGAGTGGCAATTCCTTTTTGGTACACTACGTGAGATGGGACTGGGGGAGGCCTTTATTTCAAAGATTGCAGCCAATTACAAAACACCATCTCTGCGGCTACTGATTAATGGGGAGCTGTCTGAACCAGTAAAAGTCTCAAGGGCCACAAAGCAGGGGTGCACCCTACCCCCACTCTTATATGCCTTATACCTAGAGCCCATCCTGAGCAGGATTAGGTCCAACCTGGCTATCGAAGGAGTTCCATTTGGAGGGAAAGAACATAAGGTTGCTGCATTTGCAGACAACATGCTGCTAACTTTAACCAACCAGGGGAAAGCGTTGGAGGATGTGGAAAGGGAACTGACACAGTTCGGTGAGGTAGCAGGACTGAAGATAAATATGAGCAATTCAGAGGTACTAGGCTTGCAGATTACAGCGGATGAGGAAGGGGAGGTAAGGTCCAGGTCACCATATGCGTGGGCCTAGAACAAATTGAAATACTTGGGAATATATCTCACTAAATCCATGGAGCAACTCTTTGAGACTAACTACCCTGCTCTACTGGAATCCATAAAAAAGACATTGGGCCTCATTACACGGATGGCGGTAAGGATTTACCGGTACCGGTAAAATACCGGTACCGGTAAATCCTTACCACCTTACTACGAGGTCCCTTTGCGGGTTGGGGGATTTAACGCCTGCTTTTTGCAGGTGTTAAAAACCAACCCGCAAAGGGACCCAGGGAGCTAATTACGGTACCGCAATTTGCGGCACCGTAATTAGCGCCTTCCCCATTCCCATTGAGCCCTATGGGCCAAAAATGGGAAGGGCAATGGTGGAAGGCGGAATTACCGCCCCCCAACCTTGGAATGGGGCGGTAATTCCCCTTTCCGCCAAGGCGGTGCTGGTATTTTACCGGCATGAACCATGGCGCTAATAGCGCCATGGTTCTCCGCCATCCGTGTAATGAGGCCCATTGAGTAGGTGATGCCCATTATCAATATCCTGATTGGGCAGGATAAATGCCATAAAAATGGCAGTGCAGCCAAGGCTGCTATATGCGTGTATGGCATTGTCCATAAGGATACCGAAGTCCTTCTTTAGAGCACTACAAAAACATACACAATCCTTCATTTGGGACCGAAAGAAACCAAGGATCCCTTACAAACTGATGCTACTACCCAGGAAAAAAGGGGGTATCAGTGGCGCAGGCCCTATAGCATACTTCTGTGCTTCCCAAATTAGAATGATCAGGGCTGGTCGAAAGATGATAGAGAGAACAGTTGGAGGGAAATGGACAAATCGGTGGTGTACCCCAACATAAAGGTTGTACTATAGCTACCCCGGGGTGGAGACTGCACAAAATGTACTGCTGCTCAATTGAAACCCTGGTGGGCGACAGGTGGGACGAAGTTATAAAACACTCTAAAATAACCACGTTTCCCTCGCCACTCACTCCGATATTTAGGAACCCATAATTCACACCAGGGCCTGGCGGGAGGGGGTTGAAAAGTGGCAGGACTGGGGGTACAATAAACTGTGGCGCCAGGCTCATACATGATGCAGAAGACTGACTTGGAACTGGACTTGGTATTGCACTTTGGGCAATATGGATGCCCCACATACCTGGAGGCTATATAAACCACGCTTTGTGTTACTTTGCGCCTACAGCATGACACTTGCCATGTTCGGATCGGTCTCCTGAAGGCCTTCGCCTTTCCTCTGCATCCCGCGCACCTGAAAGAACAAGAACAGCATTAACATCACACTTACCAAGGAGAATCCTGCTTCCATCCATCATTCCTCCGGCCCTGTGGACAGCATTTCGGCGGCGTAATCTCCATTCCAGAACGCTGCATCCTGGGAAGAAAAGGAACGAAGAGAAAAGACATTAGTAAGCATTCTCGTATCGTGATTCCCTAAAACAGCAAGAAGAGTCGAGTCTCTCTTTGTAACTTCAGCTCCGGAGCACGCCATTGACCTACAAAGGGAAAAGACAACACAGGTTAGCACATAAAGGACAGAAGGCGCCGCACATTGCGCTTTACTCACTGCATCTTATTCTCTCAGCCGGCAGCCGTACTGGGACATTGCAGCAGACTGCTAGGGACAAAGAGAGACATAGGTCAGCATAAGAAGAAGCGAACAGTGCCGCGCATCGCGCTTTCACTCACCGTTCAGCGCGCGGCTTCCTTAAGCAGCACAACACCATCTCTGACCCCTTCCAACACCTAAGGGAGAAAGAGGAGACATCATTAAGGGGCAAGAGACTAGAAAAGTGAGTTCACCAAGAATCAAGAAACCTATCTTGTCAGGCTAGAGTTAAAACAAGCCCAGACTCATTGGGCCCGCACCAGTGGAGCAACTAGGTCGCGCAGCGCCCACATCAACCGACACACCACTGCACCAAAGAGCAGGACAGAGAGCACACTACACAAGAAAACAAGGTGAGGAGAAAACATAGGCGAAGGTTTGGTCCTCAAAGGAAGTGGGGGTCAAACAATCAGAGACTATAAAGCTAAATTTGTAAATCCTGTGTTTCAGACCCAGTCGCCAATCGAAAAGATTCCAGGGAAGGGTTCGAGATCATGAATGGTCCAAGCAGGCTGAGTGGCGTCCCTGTGGATATCAGGTGAGCGTTACAGGGAGACGGAGCAGGGGATCGAGATAGATCAATGGTCTTCCATGTGGACGAATATTCCCAGGCTGGCCCGCTCACTGCAGATCCAGGAAATGTGGATGAAAATGATGTATCAGTGGCATTTCACTCCCAGCAGATTGAAGAAAATGTTCAGGTCTGCCTCTGGGCAATGCTGGAGGGGGTGCGGGGAGGAAGGACTAGATGGAGTGATGGATCAGCTGGCCACAAAGGCCCAGCGGAAGGTCTACGTCATCATGGTTATGGCAGGAGCATTACTGGTGACCCAAAAATTGGAAAGCAAAAGAACCACCAACTGAACACGAATGGGTGGCTAAAATGTGGAACTTTGCTTCAATGGAAAAAGTAACTTATGCAGTCAGGGGTGAACAAGCAAAATATGTATCGGACTGGGACTTGGTTCTGCAATTTCTAATTAAGGGCTACAGGCGGGTGTGGTGCACAAGGAAGGTGCAGCTCCTGGGTCTGGCGTGAGGACCACCCTGCATCAATAGCGAGGAAAGGCAAAGGAGGTGAGAAAGGGAGTAAGTAAGTGGAAGAAGAATAGGACGATCTCACGCTACATGGGGAGGTGAGGGGCGAGGGGATTTGGGGAGGGGTTGTTGGGTGGAGTTTAATGTTTATTGTAACAATGGAAAAATGCCAATGAAAATGTTGGCAGACCATGGCAATTTCATGAAAGAGGTATTTTCCATGTGTCAAAGAGGCAGGGATGCCAGTGATTTGGGCAAGCGTTTCAGCCACTTCCAACCAAAAATTGCCAAGATACGTTAAGGCCCAAATTGTATATATAAAAGAAGCTGCAAGTGTGAAACATCTAGAGCCTTCATTAGTGCTGTCTGTATTGAATTTGGTAAGCCACAGTGGGACCTAACACAGTTTGTTAAGCCTTTTGAATTGGATTAAGCAGACGTGATAAGTGAACAATAACTGCTTGGTTAATAGGCAACATTGCCACCATTGTTAATGAGATAGACTAAAGCCAAGATCTTTGTCTACTTGCATTTGGCCCTCAAGAGGATTACCGCTGTGTTGAGTTGGAAACAGTTATGCAAAGTCAAAAAGAGCTTCTTTCTTACCCCTGAAAGAAAAATAAACAAGAATTTGATTTGTTCTCCCATGGAAAAGAGGGTCATTTTATTAAGTACGCAGGGATACAGTAGCATTGATATTCGAAGGTGCAACAGTAGTCACATTTATTATAAAAAAGAATGGAACAAAGGCCCTACATCTGCCCACATCACTCAATCCTAACGTGAGGGATAGACCAATGTGAAGTGAATTGATCCTGAGCAACAAGCAAATAAAGTTCAAAATCAGGGGTTGAAATACCTTCATTCGGACAAGACCCTGAATATTCCAAAAAGCCAACAGCTCTACTCTGTAGTGCATCAAAAGAAGCCCAGCCTGGCCATATAGAGATTTAAAAAATAATACAATTCAGGTACAGCTGTCATCTTCAGTAGGTATATGTAACCTTAATATGATAGCTGACGAGCAGACCAAGACCACATGTTAGTTAATAGGAATGGTGGGATATGAAAGGCCAAATGCAGGTCACACAGCTCCTTTTGGTGTGAGCCACTAGAACCCCCAGATAGACAATGTTGGCAGAAGCCCAGTGAAAGCCACGAAGATCACCAGGAGCGGTGGCAGAACAGGTAAGGGGAAAAGGCTCAGATATAGCTTTTTGTCACTGAAACCCGAATAAGAACCATAAGCTCATGCATCAATCAACGGCAGGATTATAGAAAGGGTTGGGGATATACAATGTCAGCATAATATAATGTCATGTGGTATTATAATGTCAGTGTCACCAGACAATAGCATACACCTAAAACCATGTCTATGATGAATGAGCAACCCAAGTTGTTCATAATAATAATATTAATAATAATAATAATGGATGGAGCAGGCACCCAGGCTGGGTACCTTTCGCAGGGATTTGGACGCAGAAAGAAGTGCATTACTGGAAACCTTAGCCATAGGACATGTAAAGAGCAGTTTCACACTGCTCAAATAATATGGCAGGAAGTAGCAGTTCCTTAGAGTGGCAAATAACAAGCCCAAGAAACAGGATTAAAGGCTTTCTCGTCATCGAACTTTGTCGCCACATCATCAACCTGTGGGTCCTGTTGGGACCTAGCAAAGAACAGCCGCGTCATTTCTGCACAATTGACCCGATTAGTAAGGATGGAGCAACTGTGACATAAAAGCTAGATATCTAGTGGTTATTATTCAGGTGAATAGTTTCACATCCACATTCATTAACAACACAGCATAGTCCTCACTTCATACTGAGATGATGAAAGCAAGCTATTGTCAAGAATCATTTCATGACCCAAGCATATAAGGTATCAAAAGTGATTTAAATTCCTTATAAATTAAGGCAACTGCAGCAAATACAAATCACGGCAGCCAGACTTCACCTTAAACTCAACAGAAGAGATCACAACAGCTCTCTTAGGATGTTACATTGGCTCCCGGTCAAAAAAGGAATCACTTTCAAAACAGTGTAGTTAATGCACAGAGCAGTACACGACCAGGGAGCGGAACTTATTCAAAGGAAACATTCCATCTACAAACCAACCAGAACCCTGAGATCCTGCAACGACATCCACCTAGAACCCCATACACAAAGAAAAATCTGGGTGGATCAGCATTCTCCTGCTTAGCCGTTAAACTATGGAACTCTCTTCCCACAGAAATACAAACTATGGAGGACCATACAAAATTCAGAAAACTTCTTAAAATCTGGCTCTTAAGCTCCGAACACAATGAAACCGACTGAACAATGCCTGCACACCTCATCACCGGCCAAGTACTGAAAAAGTAAAAGTAGCCAAAAACAATAGAGGAATGAGGGATATGACTGAGAAGAGAGACCTTAAACAGAGACGCCCCCTCACCCTGCCCCTAAAAGAGGCACTACTAAGAAACAGGAGAAGCGGGTAGGCCTGAGGGAAACTTTCACCAACAATCCATACTAATAAACTCACTCCTCTGCATACACCTCTCAAACACAACCAGACATATACAGTGCTACAATCCGCACATACACCACAACAAAACAAACCACACATACTCTCACACAACAGCACATGGTGGCCAACTTCCAAAAATCACATTTATGCTCAGTGAACAGTGCTTTCGAAGGGAAGCTGCCTAGAGGACATCACAGCTCTATTGCTGTTTTTCTTGCTCTTTTCCCACTCAACCCTACTAACCACCCACCCTCCCTCATTGCATTACAGATCCACCTGATCGACTGGAGACCACACAAGTGGCATCAATGGGTGGTATAAAAACCTTTAAAATTAACATTAACATAAAACTCTGCCACTAACCCATAAGAGCCAGGTGCCTTGACGGTAGGCAGATCATCAATAGTCGCAGACAATTCTTTTGCAAGTAGAGGAACGCCCAGAGCCAACGAGGACTCCAAAGTAAACAAAGAGGGCATGGACATATCCGCAAGGGAAGATATTATTGTTTCAGGGTATAAGGTATTGTGTGTAGCACAAAGAAAAGTACATAAGGCAGTGAAAAAAGCATTTATGTCATAGGAGAAATTCAAGAGTCTTCCACCTGCACCCTGATTCGTATGGATATACGTTCTGATACATGTTCAACATATGAGTGTACCATTCCGTTGAGCCAGAATCAGCTTTGCAGGTAACTGTACTTCAGGCTCCACCAGTGAGCGGGCGACTTGTCACTTTGTTCTAAATACATTGAGAGTTGCAGTAGATGGGGAGATTTAATACTCTTGCTCCTACATATGAAGCTGTGCTTCGAAGGAGTCCATTTCACAGCAGACAGATCTAAGAGCACCACAGGTAGTAGCTAATGTGATACCACTCATGTACACATTGAATGCTTCCCAGAGTGTTGCTTGAGAGGACACTGAACTCCGATTATTCTCAAAGTAGGATACACTATTCTTAGAAAAAGTGACATTAAAGACAGGGTTCAATAAGGAAGCTGCACTAAAGC
This sequence comes from Ambystoma mexicanum, assembly GCF_040938575.1. Lineage (NCBI taxonomy): Eukaryota > Metazoa > Chordata > Amphibia > Caudata > Ambystomatidae > Ambystoma > Ambystoma mexicanum. The sequence continues at coordinate 643,414,414 of NC_090924.1, read as the reverse complement.
ACCATGGCGATCTAGAGAAGGTCAACATTTAAGCCAAAAGAAAAGGGGAGTGATTGGGGATATGCAGGAAAAAGAATAATACGGCATTCATCTATATCCAGGAAAGAAGTAGACATCAGTCTTAAATCAATACATTAAAACATGTCATGTAATGATGAATAAGTGCATTTACTGCTGCCAGAATGCACATACCTCCAAGCATCGACCCGTTCATGGTCACCCATCAAAAGCACCATAAATTATGCATGTTGTGTCAAGGAACTAGCAAAGGTACTGGTACAGTCTAGAGTGATAGTCATTGTGGTGTTAAAGTTGCCACCCAATATAATACGTGTATCATCAGGCACTATACACATATCCGATGTACAATGTTGAAAAAACCTTCACGCCAAAAGTATTAATTAGAAGTAGTTTCTGCCCAGTGAACCCACCCCTGACTATCACCTACCCACCACATACCTACCAAGGGATTCAGGAGTAACCTCAATACTTTGGCATTCCAAATATACAACTAGCATCAAGGGCTGAACAGGGTACTTTATTTTATGAACAGCACAGTCAACTTATAGGATTGGATCCTAACCCGACCCTAACATGGCAAAATAAAAGGCAATCTGTCATATGTGAATGCGGCAAGCAAACACTAAAATCAGATGTCAAATTGTTTTGAATTTTAACCCCAGACCTTCCCCATCTACGCTCAGTGCATGTCGCCGCTTCTGATCCAGTAATCCGGAGTGATTGACCTAGCTGAGATCTTAGTCAAATCGTCCTTGCGGCCTGGTTTCTTAGTGCCCCCAGCCATGTCGCAAGGTGGTAAGAGAGCTCACTCAGGGCCTGCTTCTGGGGTGCGTCCAAATTTAAGAAAGGTTCCTCCATGAAGGAACACCATATTCCGATGAAGAAAGAATGTGGTGCAAGGACATGAAAGCTTCAGCTTTTGCATGTGCCTGATTTATGGGTTTACAACAGTGCTAGCAACCATCAGGAATTCAGGGCAGCCACATGGTGGGGATTCTCCTCCCAGCAGCACTGGTTTAGCATGACAAAAAAAGGAGTACAAATACAGTACCTTTGAGATACCGTTAAACTCCACTGTGCACTTTTACCCTTCATAAACAGTGCATTTATTAGACTGCAGTACCACTTTTCTAGTTTAATGAAAGTTTAAGAAAACGTTCTTAAACTAGAAAAGTGCCTGTCTATCAAGAAATGCTCGTAATGTCACTGGAGCACGTTTCCCCCACAATGTGTGATTTTAGCAGCTTTTGCTAATGGAAAGCACAACATCTCCCCTCCAATATCGCTACCCACCTCAAAATGATGGTGCTGGAAATTGGAGTGGAGAATGTCGTAGTACCACACTATAATTAGCGCAACCTCAGGATCAACTCCTCAGTGTCCATTGAAGCAGATGAGAAGAGTTCAAGAGTTACTGTATGAGGACAAAGAGTTAGCACTGTGTCTGGCCCAACGGTCAGGTATCAACACCAGAAGCTTAAGAATGGATTAAGAATGGGCTACAAGTGTGGATGGTAAATCCACTTTCCCGTCCAAGAGGGAAGGGCAGTATGCACACAGTGATGTGCACTGCATCCAACCGAGTCCATACGTAATTGAAGGAGCCTGACCCCCCTCATGTACTGGAATCAAGGTCCATACTATAGAGGCACATGCAGACTCACACTCCATATGCAAAGAGTATGTGCACCTTCACCACAAGACATGTGTGGTGTGTATTAGGTGCAGGAAGGCAGGCACTCCTGAGCAGCGTCAGCCCCTTAGGGTCTGAACTCCAGTAAGATGGTAGGAGATGCAGGGAGACAGAGCTTTATGTGGCCCTATGGGCAAGGAAGGCTACGAAAGCACCAGACAGATTAACCTCTCCATCTCATAGCAGGCACCAAGGGGCAGCATGCAGAAGGAGAGCCAAGCGCTTCACCTCTAGCAGGCAAACTGGAGCCGCCCGAGCACTGTAGTCACTGTGCCACAGCACCAGTAAGGCTTTGGATAAGAAAGCCAGTGGCTCAAGGCTCCAGTCACAAGGCAAGCTCAGCTATACAGCTTCAGCTTTCCTCTGGCTGAGGTCACTCATTATATCTCAGTGATTCCTTGGAACTCACGGCTGACAGGCACCCCAATGTGAGAGGAATGTCTGGTACAGCTAAGGTCAGGACGGTCATGTAAGGTTTGTGATCTCACAGTGGAGCTCCTGTCGTAAGCAGCCATCTTGATTGCTGCTCAGCTGTGCCCCAGCTCCCATTTTGACATTCATATCATTTACAGATTTTGGGTGGGCCTTGCCTGCTCAGGCCCTACCCTGTCTATGCCTCTGTTTACAAAATTGCAGTAAACAGAAGATCCCACATCAGACCCATATATCCTGGGAAACAAATTGTTGTTTGAAACCCCTGCTTGTGCAACTGCAACAGAAAAACAATATCACACACTTTATCCATGGTGTTGTCTCAGTGGCGTTTCCTCTCGTGTGACATATCGATAGTGGTGCCTGTTAGGGAAAGAACTTATGAGGAGACTTCTTGAGGTGCCCTGTTGTGGACTAGTGTCTCTGTCATCGGACAGTGTGCAGTGACAGGTTGCCCTGGATAAGGGCAGGGACCAAATGGAGCATAGAACAGTGGGTACCAAGTATGCAAATGGTTGATAATTATTACTAAGGAGAGCTGAGAGTAGGAATTCCAGGGAAAGCAAAGTTGCGGTCCCCCTAGAAGCAGCTCTGCATGCTTCTAGGTCATGGTATGATGTCTGGGAGTCATTCACACGAAATTCAATGGGCATCAGGTGCATATCAGAGTAGGGCAGTAACTGCATTTGCCACCAAGGGGATAGAGCCATAGCAAATCTCATAATATTGTGTACCTGCCAGAAAATCACAGTACTTCATTAAGTATATTGGGCACCAAAGATCAAACACAATGGACAGCAATCAGTTTTGGCATATATGCACAAATACAGTATGGGTCACTTTAGCATGTTTTCCAGTTGGCAGTTGATGGGGTGTCTTCATTGGTTAAGGTTAAAAAGCAAGCCCTTTAGTGTTTTTCAAAACATAAGATGATCTTGGATGGTGCACATTACCTTTGGAAGAGAATTGAAGAAGTTGGCAAAGTTGGAAAACGCTCATCGCCTGTGTTGCTTTTTGTCAAATTGCAAGGTTATTGGAAGTACACAATTGCTGGGTATCAGCATTTACCTTCGTTGGTATGGGATAATCATTCCTTGAATTAATTAATCTCCACTGCCAGAGGAGCCCTGTGGGGCATGTGGAGTGCTTTGAAATTGATTGTTTTCTTGACTGCTAGCCAGTAGAGTGATATTTGTGCTGGTTTGATGTGCCTCCATGTCCTAGATGTGTTGAAGTTAATTATGTGGTCTTGCCGGGTGAGATAAATATTGTTACCATTGTAAATCCCTGATGAAGCCAGCAATATTATATTGAGGGTCCTTTGAGGAATAGTGGGGAAGGCATCATCCATCAGATTGAGTGTGGATTCTAGAAGCTTTTGAGTACTATTGCCTTAATTTGTGGTTAATTTGTGATTACATGCTTAGTTCACCATCCATCCAAATCTCTAAATTCCCAATTTACCACTTTCTAAGGTGTCATGCAGGTACCCTTCTCAGTAGGCCAAGAGATTGATGCATGTGGTATGGCATAGGCTGACGATATCAAGATCTCTGTCATGACTGGGTTTATTTTAAGGTTGTCATTCATCATCCATATGTTCACTTGAGTGAGGTAGTTGGTGAGGGCTGTGTCTTTGCTGGTAGATGTTTTGAAAATTATTCATGCTGTGTTTTCTGCATAGTTGTGGTATGTGAGGCCATGCTGTTTGATACATCTTATGAGTGTGGCCATGTACATATAGAAGAGCAGAGGTGATAAGCTTGATCCTTGTTGCACTCCCCAGATTATGTTCCTTGTGTTTGATCTGTAGGAGGTAGCTGCAGATAAAATGACCTCATCCTTTGTAGAATAGTGTTGCACAGCACTACTCATTCCATTCTATATACTACGGCCGTTTGGTTATCGGTGTTGAACGGTGGTGCTGAGATGTCAGGGATTGTGAGGGATGAGGTGAGGTGGTAGCTGCATTGATCTTAACGTCATCCCAAATGGTTACGAATGCTAATTCTGTTCTCCTTATTGGTATGAGTTTTACTTGGGCGAGGTGCAGGGTGTGCTGGAATCAATCTGTTTCATAAATATTTTGTAAAAGTGGTTTAGTGTAGGCCATCAAGAAATATTGTGACACAACTCATAGGTGTAGCCAGGATTGTCTAACAAGTGGGGCCGGAAGCTAATGTAGTTGGGCCCACTGCAGTGTCATAACATCTGTAAATGCCCAGACGCCACTGCTAAGCGGGCATTTACAGATTTTGGGTGGGCCTTGCCTGCTCAGGCCCTACACTGTCTATGCCTCTGAGTCACAACTCCTGTTGTCAGTGATGAGTTCATGTGTTCGCAATAGAAAAAGGCTGAGTTTCCTTGCTGAGGACCTCAATGTAGCTTTCCAGTGGGCAAATTGGAGAATGCCACTTGGGTGATGGATTTGAATTGGTTAAGCGATTCAGTTGATTGTGTGGGTTCATTGTGAAGAATGGAAGAAAGGGTAAAGGTGGGCACTACCAAGTTATAGGATAGTTATATTCAATCTGCGAACAGGTTCTTTGTACTAAATTAGTCAAGGACAAAACTATACCAAAAGAAAGGATAAGGGAAAATCCCTGGTCCAACCTGTTGCTCACTGTATGTACGTATTTAAACTGTCATAGCATTTGGGGTACTCCAATCCATTACTTTGTTTAACAACAAAATCCTTTACAAGATACAATGGGTAAAACTCATTGGGTATTTATTCCATCTTTTCAAAATGCAGTATGCATTACAGAAGCCAATGCATTGCAGAGTGGTCGCTGTCTTCAGTGCTAAAAACTAATGATGAAGCGAGTACAGAAATAATATATACAACGGAGTGATGTGTTGTGGTACAATGACATCATACGTAGTCCACCAAAAGTAAATTAATAGTATGTGAAACAAAGATAACATGCAAAAAGAAAGAAAAAAGAAGAGAAAAAAAGAAAATTGGAGAAAGAAATTTGATAATTTTCACTAATATCCATTTCTTATCAAAACCAATGAGTCAAAGTAAATGTATTATGTCGTGCTTTGTGAAGAATGTCATCTTTCCTATTAATTCTTGCTGCAGCTATGGCTTGCTGTATTTTCTTTATCTTTTTCTGGATGTAGTTGGAGACGTCATCATATAATTTCTGGCAGGTTATTGGTGTGTTGTTGCACAGTTAAGATTTCTCATTTCTTTGATGATTTTGAACATGTCTCTCTGCAGATGAGTTGCTGTTTTAATGCATTCTTTCTAGCGTCATTTATTTGACCTTAAGATTGCTGCTTTGTTGTGTTTTATTTGTTAGTGGTGTGTTGCAGTCTCTTTCTGATTGTAATGTTTGCCCCATGCTTCTTCCAGTTTTTGTTTTGTTGGGGGTGAATTTTTGACAGGTGTCCAGGGATTCCATAATCCAGTAGTGGGGTATCTCTGCTTTCTTTTATGGGAGCCTGTGATGCAATGCTGAGATGATTGCCTTAGTGCCTACCATTAGTTCTCCTGTTGATGGCTGTTTGTCCTTTTTGAGTAGATAGCATGCCCTTTGGTGTTTGGATCAGAAAAGCTACTATGAGGAGGTGGTTGCACCATTGTTTGTTGATAGATTGTTGGAAAATATTTTTGCAAAATAAAGAAAGAATTGATTGGTTGAACGGTTCTGCCTTTTACACAATCCGCTTCTAGATATAGATTAAGAAATAGCTTCACACCAATGCAGGGGTACAGTTTAAAAAAAGACAAGAGTAATATTTATTTTACTTTATTTTATTTGAACATTTGTTTAACACTGGCCCTACGAAGAGTGACTCGGAGCACCGTACATGGTTAAACATTTTGAAAAGGTGGTTGAAGAAAAAAAGTCAAATAATGTTTTCAGAAAAGGATACGAGGAGTAGGATTGACAAGTGATAGTAGTGGAGGAGGGCAGGGTTATGTGCGGGGAAGCAGGCATGTGTTGAGGCTCCTTCTGAAACTGGTGATGGAGGATACAGTGTGTATGTGAAGGGTTATGGTTTTCCATGCCCTGATTGGACAGTGGGTAAATGCTTGTTTTTGTGTGCATTTGAGTTTGAACAGTTGAATGGATAGAAGGTGTTGGCTGGTTTGTCAGGTGTTTGTGTGGGTGATGAGTTTGAGTTCCTCATGAAGGTAAGATGGAGTTTTGTGGTGGATGGCTTTGAATACAATGCAGAGTCCTTTAAAGGCAATTTTCTGGAGTATGGGGAGCCAGTGGAGCGGGGCAAGAGCAGGGGTGACGTGAGAATGTTTGGTTAGGTGGAGGGTGGGTCTGGCTGCTGCGTTAGTAAGGCTTGCAGGGGGACATGGGTGCTATTGGGAAGTCCAGTGAGGATACATGCTAGAAGGTATTCGACATGCATCAAAAAAGTATATTTTAAATTGTGTTTAATGCAACATAGCATATCATGTTAGCAGTTTTTTTTATGTAAAGTAATGTGGTCTTGTATAGAGCAACTTCGACCATTTTGATAGACTGTAACAAATACATATCAAATAAATGTAGCATAATGTGAAAAATATTGAGAAAATACGATGTAGGGAAAAACAATTAGTGTAGCCCCGCGTCCCAACGATGGTTTCACAAAGATTTCCTCTAAAGGGCATATTATTTAGTGGCACATGGTTATTTTTATTAGTCAACCAAAGAAGAATCGTGATAACGTTGTTGGAGATGTCTCTCAAATGCAGTGGATGAGATTAATTGATAGCCATATTTGTAGTTTCAGAACAAACGGCAAATTTCAAGAATATTAACATAAATCAAACCTACTATGTATTTGTATATATAAAAACTGTTAAAGTGAATCACAACATGGAGGGATCTATATCAGAGCAAGCAACAGTAAGTTTAAGACCAACTACCCCATTCTCAATCCGCTTGTATATGTGGCAGACCTTCACAATCGTACTGTTTGCCAGTTTTGGTCACAGTACATTTATCATGTCAATGCAGGTACACTACTAAATTTTCAACACATTTTATTAAAAAATATTCATATTACAAAAATAAAACTAAAAACCAAGTTAAGATCTTATGTGCACTTTCCACAAGGCACAACAACATAAAACAGATTTATCAACAACTTTTTTCAAACTGATGTTATTACCAGATTGTGGGGTTAGTACGTGACATAACAATATATGTACACAATTGACAATTTTTATATTTTAGCTGGATTGTGTATATTTTGTCAAATTTAAACTATTGTTATACATAGCTGAAATGAGAGTCAGCTGTTATCTTCTCTCATGAGTTAGGATTGTTATTAGTAATACAAAATCCAGCAAAAATATAAAAATTGTCAACTGTGTACATATATTGTTATGTCACGTACTAACGTTCAAACCTGGATCTCTGGCCTGTTACACATTGTGTGTCCTGGGTACGGACACAGCTTTGCACCGTACACAGCCCTTGCAAAGAGATAGTCCTAATGTGGTAATTCTCATCAGGGTTCCTGTTCTGAAGGACATCTTGAAATTAAATTACAAGCTTTAAAATAAATCAGATTCTTATAGTCTGACATAAGTGCAGTAAAAACCTTCAAGTCAAAACTCAACCTCTTTGTTCAACAAGTGGAGAAAAGGACAATGCACCATTTTCGTTCTGTACTCCAAATGCTGGCAGAGAACACAGCTGGTGCAGGACTGCTGAGCATTGAGAAATACTGCAATATCCTAGGAAGGTTTAAGGAAGAGTTCAGCAACCGATTCAGAGATTTTGAAACTCTGGAGCCCTGTGTGATGATCACCTCAAACCCCTTCATGGAAGTCAATGTTGGTGAACTTGCAGAAGAAATGAGTGATCTGTTTAACCTTGACAGTTTTACAGTGGAAATGGAGATTGACAGCCTTCAAGGTAACATTCAGTTGAAAAACAAGCAATCTCGCACCAATTTCTGCAGCCTTGTTGATTACAAAGAGTACAGCAACATTTTCACAGCTGCATTAAAAGTGACTTCTCTATATGGCTCCACCCATTCTGTGAATCTGTCTTTTCCAATGTGAACGTACTCAAATCCAAATTTTGCACCCGTCTGATAGATGAGCATCTGCGTGACTCGCTGTTTCAAGCTGCACATCTCTTTACAGAGCACTGGTGGATAGCATGCATTGTAGACTTCACATTGAATGCCCCAATCTGTTTCTGATATTCTGATTTATTTATTTATTTTTGTTGCACGGCAAGCCCAAGGGCATCTGGGCGCTTGATAATCTTTTTATAAGACAGCTAGTGAAAGGAAATAATTAAATAAATATGTTTTTAAAGTTCTTAATATAACTGTGAATACATATGTTTCTCCTTTTTGTATAAACAGGAAATAAACACCCCAGAAAATATTGCCACAGTTTCCCTATGTCTCTGAACATCCCGCTCCGAGCGCCCTCGCTAGTAGCTCTCGACTATTGGCCCTAAACTACAAGTAGCTCTTGCTAACGTAAAGGTTGGAGACCCCTGGTCTAGACACTAATACTACGCAATGAAATCCACTTATTGTTTTATAGAAGGTGGTAGCCCCCAAAATTCTACAATGCCGGCTGATATGTAGGGAGTCAAACTAAAGTGTGACACCACAGCAAATATTGCAAAGTGATAAGAGGAAAAAACAAGAAGAAGACAGGAAATCATGTGGGGAAACAAGAAATAGAAAAAGACTGTGGGCCTCATTACGACCCAGGCGGTAAATTACCGCCTGGGCCGTGACTTTTCCACCATGGCGTAAACTACGTTTACGCCATGGTGGTTGGCGGACTTACCGCCCCATTCCGACCTTGGCGGGGCGGTAAGTCCCCAATCCCCATTTACCCTTCCCCATTCCCATTTTTGCCCCATAGGGCATAATGGGAGTGGGGAAGGCGTTAATTACGCCACCGTAAATTACGGTGGCGTAATTAACTCCATGGTCCCTTAGCGCCATGGATTTTAACACCTGCTAAAAGCAGGTGTTAAAAGCGCCATGGCACTAAGGGACCTCGTACTCAGGCGGTAAGGGTCGGCGCTGTTAACGCTGCCGTAAACCCCTTACCGCCTGGGTCGTAATGAGGCCCTGTACATTTGTTAGAGATGGAGGTTAAACACTCAGTTTCATCATTGAGCCCTACATGCTTTAGAGGCACGCACTTGGAAATCCATATTCCCATGCCATATCAACGTAAGGCCTAAAGTATTGCAAAATAGTTGATGTATCCTTTCTTTATAAAAATATTTATGTTCGATGATTCTAGGGTTTACTTTTCTGGTCACTTTTCCCACATAGTTGAGCCACTGAATGCACACCTTGGTGTTTCCGTTGTAATCTTTTCTTCCCATTTGCTGATTACTTTCTAATTATTTTCTTTGTCTCCCTAATTTTCCTGGCTATGAGAGCTAGGCGGTTCAATTTTTGTTGTGTGTGTGTTTTGTACGAGCCTCCCCAAAAGCAGAAGTGCCTGTTTTTGACAGCTGGTTTCTCAACTATTTAAGCATTAGATTAATTTGCAGAGTTTTTGATACTGAGCCTTCATGAGAGCGGCGACTCTTTTTGACCATGTGCACATAAAGCAATACAATATAGATGTGCCTGCAAATACGACTGCCGAGTGACGTCATCCGACTGAATTAGAGTGACATCTCCAACATGGACCTCATGTTTCCCCATGATAGATTCATCTGTACAATCTCATCCCTCTGCATATTTCCCCTGCCATAAAGATGCCACCATTCCCTTTTCCCCAATCCAGGTTTTGGTAATGTTTTCCATATTATATTTTATATTAGCTTTATTTTTATAGGCATTAGTCACGAAACTTGAAACACTATTTTATATGATGTACTAAGCACTTTCTAGAGCAAATATTGGTGCCGAATTTAACAACTATACCCAATTTGAGAAATCTCCATGGCCCAGTAGCAGAACTCTGCCACCCCTAGTGGGAACCTGGCAGCCTAGCGGGATCCAGGGATGCCGACTTGCCCTGGCTGTGATTGCACCTCAGTTCTTGATCCTCTGGCAGAGACGGGATGCTAAAGCAGAAAAGTCCTGCTTATATAGCTCGTCTGCTCCTCTAACATAATTCCTGGAGTTGGAGGAATAGCTAGAAGCATTCCCAAGATGCCAGTAGCTACCCGGGACGCTCTGATACGCAGTGAGGGAGGCGGAACTATGCGATGCTAATGAGGTAGCTTCATAAGAGGATCTCTCACAACCCGGGACGTGGAGCGGGCAGACAGTGAACATCCTTCTTCATCTGAATGGGGTAGTGCTGCAATTCATGTTACGCAAGAGAGGGGTCCCATTCTAAAATCCTCCACAGGAATCCTATGAAAATCCTGCCTCCTTCCCATGCAGTAGAGTAGTTAGTAGTAGACATAGGTAAGCTCTGGTGTGGGCTATTCATATCAAGCAAGGGATTTTGAATTGAGAGAATTCCCACAACCCATGGGATGCAGAAGTTATATTGCGGGTGTAAAAGGTTGCTTTACGACTGAACAGAAAGCAGGATGACTGTGGTGCTTTTCTTATTGTGTAGATACGGGAACTTCACACTAGATGCATACAACTTCAATAAAGTAAAAAAAAAGGTCACTAGAAAGTAAAAATTGTAAGTGCAGGTGTGTGCTGGTAAAGGGGTCTGCCCCCAGAAACCTACAAACTACAAAAAGAAGAGTCTAGGTAAAAACTTGACCAGAACCCAGCTGAACACCGCTAGCGAGAGCCCAAAGGGTCACATTTTACTGAAGACAAATGTAAGAAACTCACATTACACACAATTAGTAGATAAGGCACAATGCAACAGAACACCACTCCTCTCTCTATCCCACTCCCTTCTTCACCTTACTAACCCATCCCACCTTTAGCGTTTACAGATCCGCCTGAGCGCCTGGGGACCAATTCCGTTGGTGACGGTGCGCGGTACAAATACCTTTAACATTTAACATTCTTATTGCAAACAGACAAGAAACATCATCAAAAGGTCTTTATACATTAATTAAACGTAACCATCAATTACCCCCTAAGAGTGTGCAGGTTAAATAAAGGTCACATATACAATAATTCACGTAAACACAATGTTGCAGATTTAGCTACTGTGGGTCCAAGATAAACTACAATAAGGCGTTTCAGGACAAAAGTCCCATCTTCAGGGTTATACCCTCGTTATTCTTCTGCTAAAATAATACAAAAAGTGCAGTCATTATTAAGACCATCAGTTAATAAAGAACAACGTGCATCTTATTCAACTGGGAAGTAACTAGTAAATTCCTATCCTGGAATGGCCAGCAGACCACTTATATTCCAAACCAAACAGTATTTCTTGAGAACAACACGTAACCGAAAAGTTCCCAGCATAGGGCAATTATAAGAGAACCAACCATCTGAAAAAACACAAAGAAAAGAAAGCCTGTGTGAGATAGACCCGGTGCTTTAAAAACACCCAAGCACCCGTAGTGGCACACCAGTGTCAATATGTACCCGAGGAGCGTTCCTAAATGGGAAAGAGCAATGTACAGCCCATGCTGTATCAACACTGTAACGGTAAGAGGATGACATGACATTAAAGGCACATACAGACTATATGCAAAATAGCTGTTAACCTCCAAACTCGGAAATTGGGGACTTACCAAATGGCAAACCATGTCCACAGTGAACTGTCGTGTAGCCAAACATCAGCGTCAGTAAAATCTGAACTTTTGGGTTCTCTCTATCAGTGTGCAGCTGGGTTCTGGTCCGTTTTTTTGCCTAGACTCTTCTTTTTTTGCTTTGCTTATTTCCCAGCTGGGGCAGATTGTCCATCTCGTCCAACAGCCCCTTGTACGATGGTTGCAAAAAGGGCCAAACATGTCATTAGAGAATGGACAAAAGACATTCAGCACATGCCCCACGGGCTAATCCATGTAAAACCGTTATTCTTCCAATGCTGAAAAGGTGTCTCTTCATCTGTAAGTGGCATTGTTTTAAAGTATCTTTAGTGGAAGTTGCCACCACTCACTCCAAATCATTCAGAATGCTGGATATGTTCAGCTGTTGCCCCCATCTATATTGGCAGCCTTGTTACTAATGTTGCTCCCTTGTGCACGTTCTAGTGCACTGAACACTATTGCACAAGTGTAGAAATGCATAAGAAAAGGATCAAAAACAATGGGCCCCATGCCGAGTTTGCCAGTCTGGAAATAAGGGTGTCGGTAAGCTCACCGGCACCCTTGTTTCCGGACCGGCAAACTACGGGTTTGCTGTCAGAGCTGCTGTGCCCCACCGGTTTAACCCTGCCAGGCACAGCGGTCACGGTAGACAAGGCCGTCACGGAAGCACCGGCACCGTTAACAACAGTGCCGTTGCTTCCGTGCCCCCACTCCCATACAGTCCTATGGAACTCTATGGGAATGGGGACTAACAAAATTACCGGCGCCTGACTTCCCAGCCGCCAGACTTGTAACAGCCCGGTGGCACCGGGAATTCAGGTGCCAGTCATTTTTTACAAGTCCGGCGGCAACCCGCCGGTAGCACCGGCAGGGTTACTGCCGGACCCGTAATGAGGCCCAATCGGCTGGATCGCATGAACTGCAAAAGTTACACTGCTACTTTCCTATGGATTAGCAGCATACCAGATCACAAAATGTTTGTTCCCGCCCGGAAGTTTAGGTAGTACTCATTTTACACCACAAGTACTCATTGTTTGTTCATAGTTACGAAACTGTTTGTGTAATGGTTTAGTGTCATTATTCGTTTTGGCTATTAGGTAGTGCAAGAGCACCAATGATAAGCCAAAACTAATCCATTGGAGTACAGGTAGGAGGGAGATGGGACAGGAGAAGGAACACAAAGCCTGTAGGTATTGTTTGGCTATTTACCCACCCATTGACTTCCCATGGCCATGTTAATCCCTTTGGCCATTCCCACCCACTTACTGTCTTCCCTACAGAAAACAAATCCATCTCAGACCTCTTTGAGCTACTTTTATCAAACATCACATTTTGGAGCTGTCAATGTGCTACTATTGTAATACAAAAGAATAAAAATGTCTTAACCACGTGTGCCGTCAGCCAATTTATTTATAAGCACTATGCATGTTCTTCACTGAAGTCTTAAAATCAAGCAAAGCCAATAGTTTTGTCTTGCGTGTAGGTATTAGATAGGCTTTTTCCGGGCTGTACTATAATATACCCAGTTACTCCCACCATTTTGCAGCTGCTGCCATAATTGGGCAATTAGTACCATTACGAAAGTGGCTGGCAAATGCCTTTCCTATGCCGACACAAAATTCCAAACTGTTGCATTTGCCAAAGCTTCTTTTTAATTTGTATACAGTACCTGCACCACAGGCTGAGTCCAGGGCCTCCAGTTGGTGCCAGCCAACCCTACAGATAAAGGGTGTATCGACCACTTTCACTCCCTAAAAACTGGCAAGTGCTCCCAAAAAAGAAAAATAGGGAGTAAAAATATTCCCCCCCCAAAAATAGGAAACAGACACACAGAAGCTTGTCCCTCCTGGTTTCACACACACAGCTCCACGGATACGTTTGGAACAGTAGTGCCACAGGAAGAAACTACTATTGTTATAGCCTGATTCAAATAGGTAATCATAGATCTTTTAATGTGCATGAATAACTAGGTGCAAAAAAATATTTATTACAACCATTTCTGATTTATAGTTAATACATACTTTTATCCGCTTATAAAATATTCCCACTGGGAATGTGGCTTGCTTTTTTACTCACTAAAATATCATTTTACTCCCAACTTTAAAAAATAGGGAGTAAAATACTCCTAGTTCAAAATCTTATCTGGAGCAGTGGTGCCATCCTTTCATTTCTTTCCATCTTCTAGTCCCTTCCTTGCATGCTTGATTCTTGTTCTCCCTTTCTTTCCATCGACCTCGGTTTCCATCTCCCGTCCTCTCCTCACTTTTCGTTCTTTGCTTTTCTTCTTGTTTCATTCTTCCTTTTAATTATACTTTCTGCGAAACAGAAAGAAGAAAAGACAATGGTTAATTGAAAAGAAGGGACAGGCTATCTATCAGAGGCTCTGGAGGTAGGTCTGCATTGTAAGCTCCTGTGCCATATGGAGATAAAAGTGGCCCTGGATAACTACACAACCACACATTAAACACTAGAAGATGTCCATTTTCCAAAAACAGGCCTCATTACCACAAAAACATAAACGTTTATGTTTATGTGGGTGTGTTTAGTTTCTTTTTGAGCACACACCACAATGGGTCTGATTTACAAAGAGTTTTTTCCTAGGGGACGGGGTGTTGCCAGGTCTGGAAAAGATCCGGGGCTACGCTAATGTCGGGGATGTCGGGACTCGGGGCTAGCTAGCCTTTTGGTTGCAGCCCTTGAGCTTCTATCCGGAGCAACAGCCAAAAGTCCCAGGACTATACCCCCCTCAACCCCTCCCTAGCAACGCCTCCACACCACTTCTAGAAGTTCCTTTCCAGAACTTGGGACTCTGTAACACGATCACCTCTGTGCAATCCAGGCCAGAAATGCATAGGTTTTATTAAACAGAGCTCTTTTGACAATTGGGCCTTCTGTGCCAAGATATGCATACAAAATATGTAAAGACATATATCTTTATTATACTCCCTGAAAATCTGAAATGTGGCCTTGCATGGCTTCCATGGTGCCAAAGGTTCCATAAGGCTCAGTGCAATAGAGCACGAGTGAGGCACACGAGTGTGAAGTAGGCAGAGTGATGTCATTGCTTAAAGAGCAGAATGTGCAAGACATGTGCAATGATGGGCAAGCATACCTTGTAGCATTCATGATCTGTATGTGCATCTGAGAGGCAAACAATTGAATAACTCCACCAAAGTGCTTCAGTTAACAGGCAGAGCAAGGCGAAGAAAGAAGTGCAAAGCCGGCAAGACTCATCTTGCTTGCTTACGAGTTATGGCAAATTCAAAGATATCCATGCTTTCCATTAATACATCTTAAACAAGCTCTTGCCTGGTGATTTCCGTCTCATGACAGGAACACCTTTTGGCTTGACAAGGCAAGAGGGAAACCCCGTTTTTCTTTAACAGCATGTTGTAGAGTCTTTGTTTCCCAAGTCCTCTGGTTTCAAATGTCACAATTTCCGAAACCTGGAGCACTTAATCAATGACTCATTGGCCACTATATTCAGTAAAAGCCTTTTTCCACTTCCACGCCAAATCGTACTCTTGTTTTTATATGGCTGGTGTTGAGTGGCCCTACAAGAGTAAAGGAGGCCTGGCGTCTTTCTTCAATGTTTTCTCCTCTCTAAGGAGGAAGCAAGCGCTTCCTCAATCCTTCCTTGTGAAATGGCACTTATGTCCTTGTTTGGGCCGCTGCCTCGTATGCATAAATTAATAGGAACCAGATATATTTTGTATACAAGGTTCAACCAGCTTTTGATGGTTTGGTAAGTGGAGTGAGTATGATCAGAGGATTACAATTTCCCCGAGTTGATTTTCTGCTTTCTTGTAGCCTGCAGGTGTTTTAGGTTGTGTAACTTGACATGGTAGTGGCCTGTGACCACCCCTGACCAGCTAAAACATAAGACGTTGTCCTAGTTCCGTGACTGAGACATTGTAGATGTTCTTGCATTCCGGAAGGACACAGTGAAAGTGTGAGTTGCTACCCAGCTTTGGCTGACTCTTGTCAACCCTGCCTTGCTTTTCGAAGAAATCATTTCATGTGAAATGAGGCCTTGCCTTTCTTCTGAGTCAGTCATTATTGCTCCCATTGGCTATTGTGCTGGCATGTCTGTGTAATGGGTGCTATTTGGTCACCCTGTACATCTAGTCTGCCCAAAGCACCACCTAAATCCATCCCTTGAGGTTCATAGGGGCCAACTTGATCAGCAACCTGAGCTTTTATGGCAGGTTGGTCAGTAGTTTCATCCTCATTGTGCAGCAAAAATGTGTCTTGTGCACCAATTACATTTCATACATGTACTTCACCTGTTACCTGCATGTCACTGGGGATCTCTGATTCTAGTGTTGGCACCATTGCAGGTTGAGGCCAGCTGACACCATTAGACCTAGATTTCCGGCACAGGTTCTCAGCACCACCAAGGCTTTATTTATACTGATTGATAGTACTTCTGATAATCCTTCTGGGCGATATCGTCTATGTTATTTGATGCTGAGTAGCATATTGTATAAGAGTATTCCAGACCCTTTCTGTAAATTACTAATACACTAGGTCACTTTCCAGTGTTGCTGTTCCAAGACATTCTTGGCAGTAAAAGAAGTTTACTTCAGAATTTTCCTTCACAAATTTCCGGTTAATTATATGGTGAAAGTCCCCAGATCGCCTCTCCATCAGTCCGTAAGCTGTTTGACTTCTTGATTTAACTTGATAGATCATATCATTCTGCATGGTGATGTCTTTACAGTTCCTGCAGCTGAATCTTAGTAGTCCTGACTGCACTCGAAAATACTGTCTACACATTTGACCATTACCAGATCATCTTTTTATCTTGGTATCACATTATGGCTATTACTTAAGTTCATCTCCACCCAGCCTTGAAGAGTTGACCTTAACTTTATGGGGATGCCACTTAAATGTAATGTTGTTTGATTTTACAACATCAATGTCAAGAGTGTTTTAAACCCATAGTAAGCCTCTCCTGAACCCAGTTTTGCCTGCAGGGAATTGTGGATATGTTCCAAGAACATCAAATTGTCGACATATGGTATAACAAATAAACAGCACCCATAGGTTATGCACCCTTGGTGCATCTTTGGCAACATTAATGCTTACTCATATATGTCATTGACGAACAGCAAAAAGATGACTTCCCTTGGAAAACAGCCAGGATTAACATCTCTTCTGATCAGCAATTGTCCACCCATCGTCCTTCCTGGCTAATCCATAACTGAAAGGTAGTGTTACTGTGGAGCCTCTTGCTGACCCTTAGAATCGCCGCAAATACCTTCCCTCGAAATGATTTCCCTAGGTAACAAGTCAAACGACAAGCTGAAGTGTCCTTACAATAATTGAAAAGGCTTTTCTTCCATTGCCTGAATTTATGGACTATTTGGGAAGGAGCAAAGACCTACTGGTGATAGGTTAGGGCTTGAATTTAAGATCTTCCTAGCCTGAACCCAGAATTCCATGGTCTTCAAAAGAAGTACTTTTCCGAAAGATGTGACAACCAATTAAGCAATAAGCCCTGAACAGGGGGGGGGGGGCATTACCACTTCAGGTAATGCCCATGTGAGGGGCTTATTGCTATTAGTACCCGGCCCATAAGACCGGGGTACTAAAATAATTTTTGTTTCTGTTCCGAAACGCACTGGCATTTCGGAACAGAAAAAAAAAGTCACAAAAATGGCTGCTGTGGAAGGGAAAACAGAGTCTGCTTTCTCTTTCCATGGCGGCCATTGAAAATAAATCTAAAAAGTAAACACACAAAATGGCCACCATGTTCCCAGCGCATCCGCTCCCGAAAATGGACAGAAAAGAAGGTAAGTGAGGGTGGGAGGGTGGGGAAGGAATTCTGTGGGGAGGGGTGGGAAAGACTTAACTCATTCCCTGGCAAGGGGAGATGGCGGCCACCAGCCCTGACGAGACTCAAGGCAGCGGGATTACCACCTGGTAATGCGCGCATTCTGAGCCTCCACATTGGCTGAGAGTCCTCCTCACTCCCCGGCCAGTACTCGTTTGTTTTATTGGTTGATGGGTTACCTATAGAGATAACTCAAAATCGAGTCTTATAGAAAGTTCTCCACCTCAAGACTCTGAAATGCTGCATTTATTTATGTTATTTAATACACTCAATTGTATTTGATTTTTACATTTTTTCCGGGGCACAATTTTAACCCTTCTTTCCCCCTCTGATTTTGCTAACATTGTCACAGAGATTTGTCCATGCTCCTTGTACTAAGTTACATTAAGAAATATAAATTATTTCTTTTGTATCTGTCTCACCAGACTCTACTTAGTTCATGTTGCCCCATTGCCAATTAATTGGTGTTTCTATCTCTTTCTAAATCTTATTGCCACAACACTTTACACAGTTGAATAGCTCCCAACGCGTAATGGGGCTGCAAGGGGAAATTAGGAAAAAACATCAGTGGAGATAAAACTACTGTCAAAGTATCTAAATAAAGAAATGTAAAAGTAATGAATATGTTCGATTTCAGAAAACAATCATATAATTGCAACGACAAACTGCCCGTTATGGGTGATATCAGTAGGATGACAGATATAGATGGTGCCAGTGCTGTGGCACGCAGTATCAAAAGTAGCCAGAGGAAAAAATGTACCTTTCAAATCATTTAATAAAATTGAGAGATTGTCATCGTGGGATATTTCTCTGTTTCTCGGCCTCTAAATCACGTTACAGATTGGGATTTGACTCTCGCAAATTGTGGCATTTCACTTGCTTTATTTCTCTTACTTCGTTTACGTTCTAGGTTGTACTCTGTCTCCCAACATGATGCTATTCACTGGCTTTCCTTTCTGACTTAGCATACACTTTAGAATAGTACTCCATTTCCCAGAATGAAGCATTTCACTGTGTTCCTTTTGTTACTTTGGTTAGGTTCTGGAATGCAGAGCTTCGCATGTGTTCTTTCTTTTATTTAGGTTACACTTTGTAATTATACTCTGTTTCACAGAAGACAGTGTGTGACTTGACTTCTTATTCTTACATGCCCGGGTTGTACTTTGCTCTTAGAATGCAGTGTTTTACCAGCTTTCCTTCTTTTACTTTGCTTAAACTTTAGGATTGTGCTCCATTTCACTGAAGGCAATGTAACAACTTGGCTTCTCTTTCTAACTTTTGTTACACTTTGGAATTGGACTAGGTCTCCCAGAAAGCAGAGTTTCTTCTCTTACCTTCGTTATGTATTGGATTTGTACTCGATCTACAAAATGAAGCATTTCACTCATGTTGCCATGTTTCTCTCGATTTCTGGATCCTTTCCCTAGACTCTTGTACTTTGAACTTCTCCTCTGTTTTTCCAGTTCACAGGGTTCAGAGACCTGCTATTTTTTTTCAAGCGCCCTCTCTGCCATTTCCTCCTAGCATCTGATGTCTACACATGCCTAAGTCACATCCCTTCTCAAAGGCACGATCCCATTGCTCCATGTGCCACTTGGCCTTGGCTTCTTACACTCTCCTTTTGCTCATGGATCCTCTCTGCAGTTGTGTTCCTTGCGGGTGTCCGGCAACTGTGCTGGTTCCCTTGTGCTCGCTCTCATTCACCATCTAGGTGTTGAACATTTGCCAATAAATAAATTCACTATTCCTCCACTAAATTGCATGTGCCTCAGCAATCTGGCCTCTCTTTAATTGGCCCTACTTCTCAGCCTGTCTCCCTTGCTTAAGGAACCTCGCCTTCCTAGTTGTTCTGAGTCCTTCCTGTTATCTGCAGTGATGCACTTCCTGTCAGTTGATCCAGCAGAAAGAAGTTGTAATTATTTGAGTAGAGTATGTTTTCATGTGATGTGCTACACCCAACATCTGTAGTTGTAGTCACTTCACAACCATGCCCTGTTACAGTCAAATCTATTTGGAGCTTTCAGCATTATTGATATATGATATGATATGATATGGCATTTATAACGTGCCTATACACAAGTGTTTCAAGGCGTGACGAGGCAAGGGAGGGGAAACAGAGGGAAGACAGAGCCAGCAATCCTACTAGGCCAGGTGACAATGAGATCACGCAAGTGCGGTGGAGGGGAGAAGGGGAAAAGTGCAAGGGGGAACAGTGCAGTACATGGGATGACAGTGAATTCAATAAAGATAATAAATAGAGTAATAGGATAAGAAGTGCTGCCAGCTGGTGGCACGTGCGAGGGTAAGTGCAGACAACAGGTGTCAAGTGCTAGTAGGGGCTGTGGGGATACAGAAACAGTCCCTGAGTGCAAGAGTTGCCAGGAGCAGTGCGGGTGTGCAACTGGGGGTGGAGGGAACCTGGGCTCAAGATCAGAGGGTAGTCAGGTAAACCAGAGAAGTATCAGATTCGGCCAGGATATCAGCAAGGGAGAGGGGGATGTTAGGGAGAATTCTCTGTTTAGGCTGAATTTCCTAACCTAGTGAGTCCCCCACTCTCCTGCCAAGAGTGAGACTCTTTTCCTCACACTCTTGACATGATTTGAGGGGTTCCTTTGACTGTTGATGTGTTTTATGGGCTATGGGGTCTTTTACTCCATAGGGTCTCATTTGTTTTTACTATGTGTGTTACACAGCACCCTCAGTGCAGTAACACAGAGGTGTCCTAAGTGACCCCCACCATAGACTCCATACCCTGGGACTGACTACTGTCTCCCAGGGCATGTATAGTCACCATTGGCTTTACTAGTCCCAAATTTAGTAACAGAACCAGTACAAACCATCATAATGTGGAAGTACTGGTAGGGGTAATTGATTGCCCCTGGGACTGTTTTTCGAGGGGGTACTGTGCAGTCCTCCCTCGTCGAGTTTCTGGCTGGTGGCAGTAGTTACCACGCGTAATATTCCTTAAGAATATTTCCTATGGGATTTTCCCATGTATTTTAAGCGCACCACGTTTTGGTGCAATGTTAAAGATACCGCCGGTTTATTTATTTAAGATTAATTCACCGGTAGGGTCTTTTTGCCTGAACTCGGTTTTAAAATGGCATTTGTGTTCGCCTCTGTAACTCCAAGCCAAAGGTCGAGCCCTTTGTTTCACTTTTGGTGGGCTTCTACACAGAAGCCCTCCAAAGTGGTGCCACTCTGTCTGGGTACCACAGGGGGTGTGGGAGGGGGTTTAGGCACCTTGGACTAAGTTGCCTTGCCAACTCAAGTCACACTCTTGCGTGATTGGCCCAAGTGGTGAGCCGGGCTGAATGAATGGGGGTTTTCTGCATAAAAGCAGGGCTTTGGGAACTGGAACTTCAGAAGTCGCCACAGGACCTGAAAATCCGAAGAGGGAGAAGCTGAGCCGACCTGCAACGACGACACCACCGGTGGAGCCCTGCTGAACCGACTCACCACTTCCCAACGACAGAGGAGATCTTCTTACCGGAGAGTCTCTTCCACTTGAGCTGGTGGGGACAACCAGTTCACCGTCTTTTCGCCTTCCAGGACGTCCAGTGGTCGAATGGACCGTGCCAAGCACCCCGGCAACCTGATAGCCACTTGGTTTCTTCCCTGGCAGTGCAACAAACTCCTGCTCTCCTCCACAACGAGATCTTCTCTTCCCCTGGACGAAGCACCGACTTGCACCCGCTGCCAGGAACAACTGCCCCCGCTGGAGCATTCTCACCATTTCAAGGTACTGTGTCCGCCTGGCCTCCCTTTCAACAGATTGCACTAAGGTGACAGTAACTCCTTAGCCTTCTATACTGGGTTGGTCTCTTGACCTTCTAACTGGTCTCTTTCTTTTGGTCCAACTTCTTTCTGAACATTTACAAGACTTTTATGCACTTTTTAAACCGTGTGACCTTGGACACATTTCGTTCTGATCCTCTCAAAGTGGGTCCGGCTTTCTGAACTCTAACTTCACGGTTGTATGCTGCCTTTCTATCTTGCTATGCTCTTTTGAAAGTGTTGGGATCTGTTTCAATTTATGCTCTGCATTCTCTCCCTTTTTAACCGAATTATTAGAGTGCCATCTGCGTTAAGCGCTCACCGCTGTCTGAAAATAAGTGGTGCTTTACTTTAGACTTGTCTAATAATCTTTGAAGGGAGTGTATATACTTTAGTGACTGTGTTTTTTGAACTTGCTCGACATTAGTGCCAGTGTGTTTTCATAGATGTGTTTTTAAATAAATAATTATATATCATTTACACCAAAGCTCTGGTCAATGTTTGCTTGTTTTACTCTGTTTTTCTGCCCTATTGTGTATGCTCTGTATTCTGCCTAACTCTTCTTGAGAGAAGTCTGACTGCTCAGCCACAGCTACCAGTTATATCTGGGTGGTGTGGACTGCTACCAATTGGGTTTACTGCTAACTCGTGTAGTCTTAAACTTTTTGCAGTGGTCCCTAAGGGAACTGCACAGGTTTCTGCCTAACAGGGGAGAGAAAGCAGAAGCAAAGAGGAAGGTCTTGAGGTGCTTCCGGAACCAGAGATGGTTCTCCTCAAGTTTCAAAGAGGCAGGGAGGCTGGGCCAGAGGGAGGCCCCAGCAGAAGAAAGAGATCTACCACCAATACGCTGCTTGGTGAAGCGGCTAACCCTGAGGGAGTTGGAGGCGGATGAGCGAAGAGCTCGAAAAGGAAGATATTTAGGGAAAGAGAGTTGAAGGTATTGCGGTCCCAGGCCCCACAAGGCCTTGCGGACAATGCCGAGGGTTTTGAACTTAATCCTCGCCGCCACTGGGAGCTAGTGCAGAGATTTCAGTCCTGGAGAGATGCGATCCCTGGGCTTGAGGCCAAGGACAAGTCTCGCAGTCCTGTTTTGGATGAGTTGCAGAGGGCGGAGTGTAGAGGCAGGCAGATTTAGAAAGAGGCTGTTGCAGTAGTCCAGCCATGCATTACTCTTGACTCCCACGCATGAGAATGTGATCAGGGTCTAGCATGGATTAATTGTTTCACAGGTCTCTTTTCTTTTAGCCACTGTGTTACATTTATATCTCAGCCCCCTTGGGATCCTGGGGCTCTCCTTCGGTTTGCATTTTGCGAATATAATCCAGATCCTTCTGAAATTTGAGGGGATGCAGAGGAACTGTTTCATTGTATTTATGATCTGCATAATGATATCATGAGCTTTTTGAAAAGAAACCTGCATAACATTATATCCAAACAAACCAGAGGTTATTAAATGTAATCACAGTTCTTTACCATAGGATTACATAATCTGACCAGAGGCTCTTCGTCCATGCAGAAGTATGGTTACCCAAGTGCAGAGTAAATACTGTGTTAGAGCATTTCAAATCCGGGACGTGACTAAGTGCTGTGTGTTTCATCAACAAAGTTTAAGTCATCTATTTAATTTGTTCTCATCTAAACAATGGATTGTGAAGATCAATTTGTGCATATCGCCTAGAGTAGGTTACTTCAATAGGGTTAACTAAGGCCCCACATTGAGGATGAAATTGAGGCTCCTGCCCATGTAAAATACTAAAAAAAATTTCATTTTTATTTCGAGGTTGAATGAGCATGTAACAGCAGCCCCTGGATCCTCCCAGGAATCTTGAGTACATTTTAAAGTGTGATGCTCAGTAGACATGGATTTTGCACAACGTTTGGATACCTTAAATCATAAAATGTATTGCAAAAAGAAGTTAGCATGCTGCTGATTTCATATTTTGATGGAGCAGCAAATCTGATTTATGAGTATAGGTTGGCAGATGCTTACTCTCACATGTCATTAAAACTTTGAAATTGCCTTCAGAGCGGCATTAGGCCAATATATCAACAGTTGATATTTTACAAGCCATTGACAAAATGGCTCTATCCATTGCAACATGAACTATTTTTTTTGTTCCCTCTCTTTTGTACATTAGAGCACGGGTCTGCAACCTGCATCTCTTGAGATGTTTGGACTAAAACTCCCAGGATCCCTCACCATTGATTATGATGGTTAGGGCTGATGGGAGCTGTAGTCCAAACATTGGGAGATCCAAAGCTTGCTGATTCCTGCATTTTTAAAGTATATGAACTTATCTTGGTATGATTTAACCTGGAGCACCGGCTCCAATGTCATCACAACATTGATGCACTATCATGTTATGTTATCTTGCATTTGTATAGCACCTACTGCCATAGTTCATGGTGTTGAAGCGCTTTTGCCTGTCATAGAGGCAAAGGAGGAGTATGAAAGAACATTCAGCAGTGGCAGGGAGGGTTAAATGTCAGGTAGATAGTCGAGATAAGGGCGAGGGATAGATAAGGGTCTTGGGAAGGCATGGGAAGGTAAGGTTGGAAGAGCTATGTGTACAATTGGACTTGGACTAAATGTATCGTGGGACTCAGTTGTATTCTTTGGACTGCAGCACCAAAAGGAGCGATAGCTGGAGAAGAGGTGTTTGCTGTGCCAGCAGGTATGTCTGGAATGTACTCACTGTATGATGAGGTGGGGCATGTTGAAGACATGCACAAGAAAGCACAGGCTGCAACTCCCTTCCACTTATTTCCAAGGCCGACACTATTTGGCAGGGGTTGTATGAAAGAAATCAGAATGTGCCCATTTTTACATCAGCTCCCTGAGAAGCATGCAACGATGCTTGAAAGTGTAATGACTTATATCTATGTCATATATTTACTTTTTATAATTGGTTCTTTTTATGGTGAACTATCACTGATCTAATACCTGCCACCGCGACAATCTCAAATCACAAACTGGGAAGAGAAACACATTGTTTTTATTCAAATATTCTGTTTTATTTAAACAAACAGTAAACAATGTCAGGTGGTCACCTAACTCTTAATGCTGGGAAAGTGACCCGCAATATTTAAAATAAACACAGGCAGTTTGTCTACAGAAAATAAATCCAACTTGCACATTTCACAATTTCTGGAAAACTTCATGCATTGAAAAGCAAGTATAAATGAATATTCTTGGCAAAAGAATTATATCCTCTTCAATATAAATATACAAATAGACATTTTTTGTGTGATCCAAAAAACAAAACCATTAATTATATGATGGTTATAATTATTATATAAAGTCTGAAACAAACAATTCCCTTCATTTTCTCTGAAATCATCGACAAGTGTTGGCATGAGAGAAAAACATTGGTTTTACATATGACTTTCTTATTCTACGACTGATCAGCTATAAAATGTTGGACACTGTGGCAAACTATTGTTTTTAGCTTGAGCATAAATACAAGAATGGTTTCTGAGGTTGAATTGGTTATAGGTATTCTCAAGGCTTGTGTTCAGAATGCTGGGACAGGAGCAGCTAACTCCCTCACTATTCTCTTAACACCCCTTTCAATATGTTCATCAAGGAATAGATATCAATTACTTTATTGACACGGGCAGACACCATTCACAAAGTTTTTACATTCCACATATCAATTTGCGATGTCAAACACCTCCAGAGATCCTGAAACTATTCTTCTGGGAAGTAACCGTCAGATTTTCTACAATTAAATAAAATGAATGAGTTTAATATTTCTTAGATTAGAAGAGCGTTATAATTTGGACTGCTGTGTCTATTACCCACTTTATAGATATTGTGAAAAGTCACTCTATAACCTTTCAGCGTGCCAAGGATATGCCAAATTCAGGCAAGCTTTCATTCAGTAAATAATGAGACAATTCCCTTATGTAAAAACATACGTGTATGTGTGCATTGCTGCTCTCAACATACTACACATTTAAGAAAAACTAACTATTAACACTTCTCTGTCACCAACAGAAAGGCCTCTTCAGATAATATCCATTCTTTGGATGGGAGAACCTTCGACTGAAGATATCTGCTCTTGTGTTCTCGACTCCCCTGATGTGGAATGCTTTGAAGAAAAGAAGGATCTTTTCGGCACAGAAACCCAGCTCTCAGCCTGAATTCTCTAGAATACAGGACCTTATACCCCCTGCCATTCGCATAATCTAATGCCTTGGTATTGCCTGTTCTCACTAGAACTGCCTTTAACCAGTCTAGATGCAGAAAGAACGGTTGTAGGTCAACTGGTCGAATCTAAATGGTCGACAGAACAAATGGTCGACACCAAAAGGTCGACAGGTCAAATGATCGAATTTCTTTTTATTTCTTTCACATTTTTTTTTTTGGGGGGGGTCCCCCCAACCCCCTTTTTTTTTGCTAAAAACCCCTTTTTTCCCCAAACGAAAACCTAAAAAAATATACATAACTAAAAAAGAAATTCGATCATTTGTCCTGTCGACCAAATTGTGTCGACCATTTGTCTGTCGACCATTTGACTAGACACCGAAAGAACAGCTGGTTCTAAAACTGATCAAAATGGGCATCTGGTCCTTCCAATTAGAGGTCCGGACCAATGATGACCACATACTCTGGGATGCCTGGGCCCAAGGTAGGGCACCCAATCCCTGGTGCTGCCATACATGTTGATAATCACAAGTGGAAGTGGATCTAGAGTGAACACCTTCAGGAGATTTTGAGACACTTTCGTCCATTGGAGGAATTACCCAAGCTTCACTGACATTCTGATCTTCTTCTTGAAGTCATGTGATGAAGGGACACATAACAATAAAGGTGTGATAGCCAGGCCGTGGTGTGCAGCCAAGCCCAGGGAGTAATGATCACTTATACTACCATCAACCCCGCAACCTGAGCCAGACCCTGACAGGAGCCACTGCTCTCTTGATCAAATCTGCTACTGCCTTGATCAGTACCAGACAATGATTCTCTGGTAGCTGCACACAACCTCCTTTCATGTGATAAATAGCACCTATAAACTTGATTTCCTGGATTGGATTGAGATGTCACTTCTTCATCGTCAACAGGAAAGCCTGTTCTTGAGGAATTTTACAGGTCAGCTCCACCCACTCCTTCAACTTCGTATGGTATCTCCCTCCTACCAGACAATATTCCAAGTGAGGAAACAGATAAACCCCCCTCCTTGTGAGAAGCCCGACAAGGGGTAATAGTATACTACCTTTATGAACACACGTGGCACTATTGCAGTCTGAACAGGAGCTCAACAAATTGATAGTGCTTCATCCTCACCAAAGGGTGAAGAAACCGATAATGATCCCGGTGGCTCAGGACACGATGATACGCGTCTAACCGATGCAGAGACACTAATCAGCCCCCTTTGAAAATCGGTGGGATGCACATCTGCAGTGTTTCCATCTTGAAGAAAATCTTTCCTACAAAGGTGTTCACGGTCTTGAGACTCAGGTCAAGTGGTAACCTTCTGAGGCTTTGGGAATCAAGAAAACTATAGAATAACAACCCCATCCCATCTCCTCCAGTTGGACTAGTAAACCTTTCCTCAGCAAAGACTATGCTTCTTTCAACAGTGCCTTCCTCTTGCTGCCATTCATCTGAACTAGGATCACTAACATCTGACTTCCAGAGGTTACTTGGAAAATTCTATCTTGCAACCCTTGCAAATACTGTCCAAGACACAGCGGTCCGTAATGCTTCGTAATGCTCTTGCACCATCCATCCAGGAGGATCTTTGTAATGCCCCTCAATGGCTAATCTCTGGCATAGTAAGGCGCCCTGAATGTTTCCTGGAGACTGCATCTTTCCTAACACAGGTGGGATTTTCTGCAGACCCTTGAACATGGGGCTACCCTTGCACGCATTGCCCCAATACCTCGACTTGGAAGACTGTCTGAACCCTGACTTAAAGGCTCTAGAATGACATGTGTGCCTTGTTTGTGGACCCTGTCCGCTTTCTTTTCCAATTAATCACCAATCCAATTTGCCCCTTTGAAGGGTAAATGAGGCGCTACTGTTTTTTGTGCCTTGTTTGTCCAATCCTTAACATGCACATCCCTCCGGGCTATCAAAGCTGCTCTCATGATCAGGGCTGCTGCCCGGCTTCATCATATGCTAAATCCAACAGAAAATCTACCTGCTGATGTGTGCCCTTAATGAGCAGTGTGCTCCCCCTTGAATTTTATTGTAGAGCACCCATAAATCCTCAATCAACGACATTGCCACGTATGAGGCATCAGTCTATGCCCACAATGCCAGATTAGCACGACAACATTTTTCCATTAGGGCCTTTCGTGTTTGTGGAGTCTATGACCTCCGTGGGAACACTGGACAGTTTTCCTGTCAAGCTGGAAAGCAGAGTGTACCTCCAAAGAAACAGGTAACTTGACCCTGATCCCCAGCCAGAAAGTACAGCTTCCTCATGAACCTGGGCACTGCTATTTTCTCAAGTACCTACCATACCTTAAGTTACCTCTTCCTTATGTATGGCGCGGATGCAGCCCCTTCCTTTTCATCGCCATGCTGCACTGGCAGGTCATCTTCTACCAGCTCAGATTTCCTCTTAAATTTATTTCTGCTCTGACACACGTGTAACAACTCTGGCAACTGCCTCAATCTCTACCTCAACCTCTACATATTCACCTACTCACTACCTCGTTGCCACTATGTTGGCTCATCTGCCTCTTTATTGGATGAAGACAAGAAAAAAAACTGGAAGACGAGGATTACGAAGGTGATATCGCAGCTCTCTTTGCATTCTTATCCCCCTTTTCTTCTCTCAACGTCGCTCTGATGACTTCTCTGATGAGCTCCTTCATGTTCTCTTCTACCGTGGTCCTTCTCTTCACCTACCCTGTATGGGCCTCGGACGATTCTGAGGAGGAAGGAGCGGGATCTCGGTGCTTCCTTTTTACAGCGTTTCCCTTGCTGCTTAAGTAAAAAGCACAAGATCACTGTGTGTGAGCCACACATCTACAGGGACCTCAGCAGGCCAGACAATCCTGCTACCTGAAATGCATGATATCATAAAAGGGAGCTGGTTGCTCTGTGTGCTTGGCCAGCGAGCGGCCTGTGCCCAAAGAATATTCCGGCTGACTACACCCATGTGCAAGGCCACAGAGTAACCTGAACCCCGAGCATGGGTGTCTCACCTGAACCAGCCGCCCCCAATTCATGCCTACAACATCCTTTGACAAAGGAACTGATTGCACTAACCAGTGCATTACACCCCCCCCCCATTCAACAGAAAAAGAGCAGGCGGAATAAGCTTCACCGTCACTGCCCCCTCCCTCTGCTACTCTAGCCCACCTCACTACAAGAAGAACCGTCCTACCCCACATTCCGTAAAAAACTGAAACCTGCATTATTGAACAAATTGTCTTCTTTCCCTCCATACCAATGTATCATAACTAAGTATTGTTAGCTGTTACAATGTAATGTAATTCTAGCGCCATGATACCTCAGGGTCTTGGGCGCTATCAACAAATGCAATTAGTTAATACATTTAAAAAATGGAGTGGGCAGGGGAGGGGCTAAAGGTTGAAATGTATAGGGATTTTTGGAGTGGCTGGGGGAAGGCAGATGGCTTCATGTGTAAGTATTCGAAAGATGAAGCGGGAATACAGCAGGTAATGACGTGTTATTGCAGTGCCTACAAGTGTGCGTAATCGAGCGTGAAGTGCTATATAAGGACGGAAAATCTTATTTTAATAGATGGTGGAACAGCTGTAGCTGAGGGGAGGAATTCTAATCTGCTACATAAAATCTCAAGTGCAGCAAAGGATTCCCTTAACTGCGGCTGAGAAAAATTTCACATGCAATCGCCTCTCTTAAAAAAAAACACTATTTAAGCTACAAAAACAAATTAATTGTTCGTCAATGTATGCGATCTCGACGGATAATCATTTGGAATGCATCCAGCTGCTCCCGAGCGATCCGTCAATGACACTACAACGCTCAAAATGCAAGCGCCCAATCCTAACAGTGGGGCCTGACGGCTTGTCAAGGGGCCGTCAGTGATGAAAAAGCACTGGATCTGACGTAGGATAGAGAAGTTCATTTTCATCTCATGTTTATTTCATGTTTTTTATGCCTCAGAGAAAGCAGTTGACTTGTTTAATTCTGTGACTTCTTCCAGCAGCACACGCCATACCCTGTCAAGTGTCACAGCTAAAGGGGCTGAACAGTAAAGAGAATACGCATTGAACTAAGAGAAAAGCACGCGGCATTTGATCTCCCAGACTTAAACTGACAGTATCCAATTACGAAAGCTGTCCTTCTTGATCTTCATGTCCTCTGGGCAGCATTGTGACGTAGTTTGCAGGCCGGCAATTCCAGCAGCAGCACATTTCCCAGTCTATTCCAGGGGAGCAACCGCCGTTAAAAATGTAGGGGCCAGGTGTGCAGAAGATCTGCAATGGCGTGGGGGAGGGGCCTGTGTCTTTACAGCACCTCAAAGCGTGTTTGCTGTGACTCAATCTAAACTGTGCGTGTACAAGCAGCAGTAGGCACAACCAATTACTATTCCTAAAGCAATGTTGTATTTGCCATGACTTAATGGGCCACATAGGATTGCATGTTGAAAATGGGAATTTCTTTTTTCCTGCAACTATACTCTGTGTTCTTTATATAATACATGCACATATGTAAATCCTTCTGGTGTTAATAAACCACAATAAATATAGCAGTGCGCCTTTTCCAATGGGCACACACTGCACCTAAATAGTTTAAATAATATTTTTGATTCTGTATAATCTACTTCATTGCTGTGAAAGGGTAACTAGGCGGTAGCAGAATGTTTATTTACAGCTACAAATAATCTTGCTGCCTCTTATAGAGTTGGCGCCAGGTCCTCCCAAAGGACTGCAAGGGTCATAGTTCAGTAGATGTTGGGATGGAAATGAGTATATCCCACCCACTTAGGCGCTTTTAGGTGAGGCGAATCGCCTATTAAATAGTGTAGTATAAAGGGGGAGTGAACCGCACTATGAAACTTGGTGCAGAGATAATATAGCGCCAACAGAAGATGCATAACACTAGGAGACACATAGAAAGGGACGCCATTTTGTAGTAATGACAAAAAGCACAGGCTTGCATACCGCGCTGCACCAGCCGAGTTGCCTGGAAAGATTTGTCTAGGCCCAACATCCTAAAGGCAGAATGAATATGCACCGCCAGTTCTCGTGGAAGGTCACTTCCCACCATATCCCTTCACTGTTGCAAACATTTAGTGTCTTTCTGAGGAATGTGCCCTGCAAGAGCGTGAGACAACACCAAGCTATGCAGAGTGCCCGTTCATCACAACCATGCTGCCAGCAGGCCCTTAACCCCCACCCAGCCATCCCAGAGTCAGAGCACACACCACTGGCCCGACCCCCACATCCCTACATTCCATGATAAGCGAGCGATCCCCGTGTTCTAGCACAAATCAAATGACCATAAAGGATCTAAGCATGCAAAACTGTTTCACCCCTCAGCATAAAAGACATCCTTTGTAACATGAGGTACAGGGAGGGATACATTATAGATCAAAACCAGGGTGGAGACCTTGGGTGCAAGAGGAACGCTATCAATGAAGCCCAGAATGTGTGGGTCAGTATGACTGTATTTCATTCTCCCTTCCCCCTGGTACCGATCCCATTCCACCCAGGTGCATGCCACAGTGATGTAGTAGTAGGCTTAGTGTGCTAGCTTAGATATAACACTGTATCTCATGAGCGACCTGACCTTCACCACGCAAAGGAATGAGCCCAGCTGACCCACATGGAGCCTGAACGACAGTGAAAGAACCAACCAATTGTAGCCTGTCATCCCATATGGAGCAGGATCATGTATTCCGTCCACTCAATAAATTGTGTGAGTTTAGACCCTATATGTGATGTCATCTGTTGTGAGGTGGCCTCTCATAAGGCATGGACATGTATTCTGGAGTCAGAACATTCTCGAGCAGCAGAGTTCTTTGCTAATATTTTGTATGTTGTACAATTAAACCTTGTTATCCTTGCAAGCTATCTCCTGGCTTATTTCCCTAGAGTGTGCGTAAACAGGCACTCGCCTTCAGTTGACATGCTGCTGCTACTTAAGACAATGCCCTTTCCCCAACTGCATAGGTGCATTGGTCAAGAAAGTGCCCAGTCAGTAAGAGCCTAGCAGGCAGGTGGTGGGAGAGAATAGCCAGGCCCTGTCGTGTCTTTGGAGAAGTCAGGTCAATAAAATAAAAGGACTGCATTAAAAAAATAATTGATCTATTCTAAATGTAGTTTAAATGTATATTTCAAGTTAAAATCAAGTACTCCAGATAAATGATTAATTGGACATTTCTCAGATGATTAACACTTATTTGGATAGATACGTGCTATAGTTGTCTCTTTCTCTAGCATCACAGAATTTCAACCGGATAGGTCAGTTGGGAAATCTGAAGACAAGATGAAATCCTATTAGCCACGTGGTTCTCTAGGCCTTTGGACTTGTAGAAAGCATAGATACTCCTTTCTTGGTTTATATTTCGCCAGCTCTTTATTCACATGGCACTACCGGACGGAATGTTGATTTTGTCACAGTTTATTTTATGTATTTATTGTTGTTCTTTTAATGCACTTCAGGTTCCAGGTGGCATCACAGCACGCGAAGTAGAGGGGAATAGAAGGAGGTAATAGAAGTGACCACAGGGGGCAGAGGATGCTTGTTCCCACCTTGCTAAGCTGTCAGGTTGGGTTTTAGTCGAAGGGAGAGGGCGGCAGAATGGATTCTGTATTCCAGAATTCGAGTTTAGTTCGTTAGATTTCCAAAGTCAGAGGTTTCTGTGACTTTGCTCAATAAAGACAGGCACAAGCAAATCAGGGTATAGCGCAGAGCTCTTGCCTCATCATAACCTACAACTCTCAACGCCCCCTGTCTTATTCTTCATCACTCCTCTACTCTGCAGGCTGTACCAGCTGATCTGGTTAAAGCGTCACTCTTCGGTCATTGAATTAGGCTGGGTACCCAATATTATTGCTCTCAAGACACTCACATGTTATGAGATCCTCCTTGTTTTTGTTACAAGACTGTTCCCCCTCATCATCTCTCATCAACATTACACGCTGATGACACCTTTCTTCTCCTGCTTCCTCCAAAGGTGCCTCATCAGTAAAGCAGGGCCACAGCAGAATGAACAGCACACAATAGATTGCTATAGCACTGACTGGCCAAAGGTAAAATCACATAGCACTGACAGTACTTGTAGAGGAGGCTCACACTGCTGCAGTATTGCAGCACAGGAAAAGCACCCCACCAATGGATTAACCTCACATTGCTGGAGACCTATTGCGCTGACAGTGTACTCCTGGAGAAACCTTGCACTGCTTGGCTGGCTTTCTGAAGCATTGTGTTCTCAGGGCCTGCAGGAAGCAGATCAAATTGCTAGTCTTGCAGGTTGTGCACGGTAATGCTGGAGATGTGGTCCATTCATGGCGCTGTGTACAAATGCTATTCATTCAAGACAAGTATGTTGGGTGGTGCATCTTTAAACCATAATCCTTATAAACGATATCAACAATCTGTCAGGATATAATATGATTAATATATATCAAAGCATGTTTTCCAAATAAACAAAATGTATCACATTTTATTTTTCCATTTTCGTCCCACAATGATAAAAAGTATTTTCCTAATAGACACATTTTTCATTTAAAACATGATAAAAAATAAAAACGACTTCACAATCATATATATATATTTATATCATAATCAAAATAAATCTTGTCACAAGTAGGAACTACCAAGGCCTTCTTGTGACTTGATTTTTTTTTAATTGTTTTTTATTGTGTATACAGTTATGAAGTTACAAAAGAAGAGGGCACTGGAAGTACAGTGTACAGGGAGTAAAACCGCATACAGTTGCATGTTGCCCTATACAGTTATGAAACCTTTACACAAAACACAAATACAAATTTCAATATTTGCATATATAAAATCACCAACATAACAACAATAAGCCATTTCAAATTCAAAAGAAAAGACAGGTTCATCTAAAGTACACATATAAAATCTGTACTTAAAACAAGTTAAACAAGAGCTAACTCCCATACTTATCTAAAAGGAAAAATAAAATAAAGCAAGACATAGACATAGACTCTGACCCGAATATAAAAGAAAGCAAACAGAAAAGAGGGCAGAACAAGACAACTAAAACAAGAGATGAAAGGGAAGACCACTGTACTGCCGCAATCTCATTTAAGTCAGCAGTTCCCAAATCAGTTAGCAATTTGACACACATTTCCAGACCTGTGTCAATGCTATAGTCAAACTCTTACTATATCCTGACAAGCACCTCAGTCAAAATACTTCAAAGATTATATAGTCAAGATCTTCCACATGCTTTGTGAAATAGCATTCATAGATAGACCTCATATTGGGGCATTTTGTGAGGTGTCTTGCAGACCCAACCTCGCTTTTATCGAGGCACATTCTGCATGAACTTTCGTTAACTGGGATGTCATACCATGCACCTCTAATTTCCAGCACTTTCAATTGGTTTAGCCTGAAGTTCATAAATATTTGCCGTGTAGATATTGACAGGAGAAGTGTTAGGTGGGCTTGGGGTTCTTTATACCTAAAAGACATCCTTGAGAAGGTGCCAAGAGATCTCATACGAGCAACCTTCTCATGGCTCTTTACCCAGTCAAATTTTTCCATGCAGGTTTTTAGGGATTTCAGCATAGCACACTCACCATGCTCCCAGAACGGAGTCCAGCACAGTTCAATGAAAAAGTTCTAATTAATTTCCTTGAATCTGTTCATAGCAGGCCTTATGCCACCAGCCAAAGCAGAATGTGTAACATATAAAAAAGAGTTATGCCCTGCATGCATAATCTTGATATCTATTTTGGCTCTATTAAATTGAATTTGGATAGATAATGAGATTAGCCCCAACTCCAATCTCACAGCCTCAATAGGTGTATAATTCGATAGTCCCAATATTTTCCTCCAAACTACTCCCTTGGATGTTATCGTCCCAAGAAGACCAATCAGCATACGATGCCTCTAAAGCATAAAGAATGATAATTTCTGCATATATATTGTGCGTATTCCATGCAAACTATATCATGCTGTCAGTTTGGAAAACTACAGAACCGCTCCCATGGTAGCCAAAACTTTGGCTCTCCTAGTCTGTTGTACCAGCACATTCACACTGGCTTTTTCTGAGGTCACTTCATAGCCCAGGTATTTATATAACAAGACCTTTTTTAATAATGCCTACGGGGCAGGATATAGTGGACATCTTGCACTGCTTTCGGCCTATACCCATATATTGGGTTTTACTAGGTTTATATTCAAACCATTTCTATCAGCATAAGTGTAAATGGCCTCAGCACTGTGACAAATCCCCTTATAGGTATTGTCAAATATGATGATGTCGTCTTCATAGCTGATCCAGCCTACTTTGCTGGTCCCGATTTTAGGGAAGGCAGGAAGGCATTAAGCTTTTCAACAAAAATATCCCCAAAATCTGCCATATATAGATTGAAAAATATGGGCGCTAGTGTACAACCCTGCCGGACAGCCATCCTAACAGCAATCTGATCTGACATGAGCCCAAGATTAGTAAATCCGACCGTGTGTTGTTATAGTCATACATTATTTTACTCACGTAAAGAAGATGGGTCAGCAACCCCATACCTTCAAGTTTTGTCCAGAGCCTACCTCTGTTAACTGTGTCGAATGCGGACGAGAAGTCCACAAATAGGATATGTAGCGGTAAGTCTGAAAATGTAGCTTGTTCAATGAGGGTATTGGTCAAAAGAATATTATCGTTAGTTGCACAGCCCTTGCAGAATCCAGTTTGTGCTCTATCAAAGATATTATTATGGGATATCCAGACATTAATTTCCTGTAATCTAAAAGTACAGAAAACTTTGCTTGGTACATCTGGAAGGGCTAACAGGCAATAATTCTCAGGCAGGAGACGTGAACCATTTCTAAATACTGGGATAGTGATAGAGGTTTTCCATGATTGGGCTATGAGCCCAGTATTTATTATTTTACGAAAAACGATAGCCACAATATCTGCCCATATGTCTACATTTCCCTTAATGATGGTAGTACTCACCCCATCAGGGCCGGGGGCTCTGGATGTTTTCAGTTTCTTAATAATAGCCCTGATATCATCACTATTTATTATGAGATTCTTAATAGGCTTTTTCCCCAAATGTGCAATTTCTCCTTTAAATTTCTCTGCAAGAAACATAAGCCATATTTCGCTGTCTATACAGCAGACAAGCTTGTGGTTTCCCTTATTAGTCACAGGCCTATAATTTGCCCAGAATTTCTCGTGTTGATAGGTGGCCAGGTCATTCACATTGAAATCCCCCCACAAGTCACATTAATATCCCCCCCAACAGCATATCTATCAGTGATGCATTGGAATAGGTTCAATTGAATATCAACAGTGTATACGTCACCCGGTGGGTCATATATATTAGCCAGTAGAATTTTTTGCTCACCCTCAAGCAGTATTTCGAGCATCAGCAAATTCAAATTACTATTTAGTTGAGTACATTCAGAGGAGCAGATTGTATTTCTGACCAAAATAGCAAGCCCTCCAAATGGCCTACCCCTTTCAACCTTCTTAGCATAACTAAAATATGCTGTACAGCCATCAAAGAGAGTAGTATGCAAAAGCCAAGTCTCCTGCAAGAAAACTATTTCTGCCTCCACAAGTAATCAATAGGAACCTGCTGGTCAAAAAAGATGATTATGACTGTGGGTATTCCAGGAGATGATAATTAATTCTCCTCAATTTTGCTTATTTATTGGTGGGAGAAATGCACAGAACCATTCCAGTGGGCCTTGGTAGCATTATCTTTACCATCTAGGCTCCTAGGATTACCACTCTGCAAGTCAGAATTCTTTTTATTTCTCACCCACTTATTCCCTTTTCTTAGAGCCTGACCACCATCTACTTCATACCCATTCGTTTTTAGGTCACATTTGGATTTTCTAATCAGTGCAGCCAACGATTCCGAAAAGCAGTGTATATCTGGTCATAACCTGGGGACATAATTCCACAAACTTGAAATCACTGCTTTTCATGATCCTTAGTGCCAGTTCAGAATGGAGTATCTCTAAAAGGCTACTCCTATTGATTGGCTTTTTTTGTCTATTCGAAGTATAGGTGATCGTAAATATTTTTTTGGGAAGAGACTCATCATTTTTCAAATCACCCTCCCTTAGCCCTTTAAGATTTGTACCATGGCGTGAAGGCAAAGCACTCGGGAACTTATGTACATTATGAGGGGGCGTTTTGACTGAGATAACACTGCTCTCAATTGAGGTATACAGCTGCTGCATAGAGCTAGTACTGGACTTCACGTCCGAGATCAGTGTAGTCTTAGTAGGAGCCTTATTCCTACCCTTTTGCTGCGATGATGCAAGGAGCCAAGTAGTGAGATTGCCAGTTTTTAAGGCCTATCTTTTTTCATTTCGGTCAACTCTCTTTCTGGCACGCTTTGAGGGCCATTGCCCAGAGGGAATTTGGGGGGGATCAATTGCAGAACCTACCCCAGTTTCCATGGATGGATTTACCCTTGCAGCAAGACTCATTTTCTGTTTACTATGTTTTTCGCTTTTAGACAAATGGCATAGTTCATTGTCTTCCTCTTCCTCCCTATCCAAAATTTCCACCAATGTGGATTCTAAGTTGGCTGGGATAATACCTCCCGCACCCTTAGGCTTAGGCAATATAGGTTTAGTTAGTTGTGCAGGCACCTCAGGTATACCCACATTACTCTTAGACAAATCGTTCCCAACATCACAGAATTCCTTTCCAATAGACAAACAATATTATGTGTTAGTTTCAGCAAAATTTTCAATGCAAAGCTAGTAGCGGTATTATGAGCCTGAATGTCTTTAAATTTAGAGCTACACATACAGTTTGCTTGATTATTGGCTAAAAGAGATGATTGTTCTTTACTTTCAGAGCAAGCACTATTTGAGCAGTCCGCCAGCCCTGTAAGTGTTGGAGAACATGGAAATCGGTCAGGTTCAGGTGCAGTAATATTAGCAGGTGAATCAGTATTATTGCTAGGGTCACTACTAGGTGCATCACCACCAGCAGTTGCACCTTCAGCTGAGCGTATATGTTCCAAATTCGAAATCTGGCCTTCTAGGCTACAGAACAAATTAAGTAAAGAATTATTATTGTCAAATTCCGCTGATGTTGAGGCGGCTTCACTAATCACCATAGCGGGCAGCATTGGTTCCCCATGTGTTTCAGCGACCACTGATTGCCCAGGAAAGAAGTCAGTGATTTTATTTTCTTTACTAGTCCCCATCTGGGTGCTAGCATCCCCTGTGTTATTGTTGCCATTGGCTGTTCCATTTTTTCTGTTCGCCTTCATTTTACCGCGCAATTTAATCGCCATCACTTTTATTACTTCAGGCGCGGGTCAGAGGTTGTCCACAGAGGCAGCCTTTCAACTCTACCACTCTCTCTCGTGGCTCAAAGAGAAAAACTCTGCAGTCACCACTCGAGATACGACTTACCCAGGAGGCTCAAAGATATATTATCTGCAGTTGCCAATTGTGTAGATGGAACCAGAGAATAATGACCGTCTCACGTGGAACAACACCAAAACACCTCCGCTGGATCAAAGAACAATGCTCCACAGTCTCCGGCAGGGGCTAAGCTACAGTCAGCTATATATCTCACTTGCAATCAATATCTTTATCCGCATAGCATCAAATAGACAGAGATAAAGTTTGTCGAGTCAAATTTCAAGATTAGAGCTAGACTTCCTTATTAAATAGCAGCAAAGCCAGCTCCGTCTTACAGAGATGCGAGCATAAAGCTATAATAGTGGATCACCTGCACTCACGCTTGCATTGAGGCCGCTCACAAAAAGAAGTCTGTAGTAACAGCGTAGATATGGCAGGATGGTAAGAGCAAGTAGGTGCAAATCTTACCTGAGGAGCCACAATGGCGTGTCTCGTTCACCACTCGCCAAACACCAAACACACTGCAGCACACCGTGCAGCGCTCTGCCCATGCGTGGTGTATTTGAACAGGTTCTTTAGTTTTGCTAGAAATAGAAATGGGACAAGTAAAAGTCCTTGCAAACACAACACAGGTCCGGGAGCAAAACAAGCAGCGTCCTCCTTCACTCCTTCCGCAAACACACTGCAGCACACCACGCTGATTTATAGTGATTGAAAGAAACCTGGGGTGATTTGTATTATTTCTTGCAAAACAGAATTTGTAAACTTTATCAACTACTTTATATTCTCTCGTTGTTGCGACTTGGCAAGAAAGTTCTTGGCTCTTTCAGACACTTTCCTCATGTTCTCTGGTGCAAACGCATATGTATGCTGCAGATGCTTTCTAAGATTATCTACATTCCAAAATATGGAGATGCCGTGATTAGTAACTTTTTCATTGCCCTATTCATAAGTGTTGTGGCAACCCCATCTTTCTATTAGCAATTAATTTATGTCGGCTGAGCTTTGTTGGCTTTTTTGGGCGTGGAAGCTATTGCCTTGCGCATTAATGGTAGACTCAAATCTCAACTAGCCCTGGCCTCCGCCACAAACTATTTCAGTATGTCAACAATGTTCTTATTATACGTTTCAACACCACCATTCGACACTGGTTGCAAGGAGATGCGAGGCCTTCTCATTACACTGAAGATCTGTGCCATCCTGGCCATGAATACACTGGTACAGTGACTACCAGGGTCAGATTACATTTTTTGGAGTAGGCTAAGTCTGGAGAAAATGTGATTTATCATCAATGCATCCATTGGTTTGGCCTGGCAATCTGTAGTCAGTACGTGTTCAATCTAATATCTTCAAACAAGTCACAGAGAGTATTTATTAATTCCCATGTGATGGCCTTTCAACAGGGTCAATAAAGCAATATGTAGGTCACACCAGGGGAAGATGAAATCTCACTTTGGTGGACCTGTCTGTAATTCGGCACACACCAGGCATTCCGTAGCTATATAACAGCATCCTTGGACATGTGTGGACAATAGGCAAATTTTCTGGTCTCCACATGTCCTGACATTATTGCATCATGAGCAAAATGCATCATGAGTTCACAGAAACATGTAGGAACAACCCATTGACCATATCCAAAGATGGGCATTTGTATTAAAAGACCATCTTGTAAGTAGTGTTGACCTTTGGTTTTGAGACACATTCAACTCTTGCTTCCGTTTTCGGTACTTTCTGCTATTGTATTCCTTTCTGGGTACAGCATATGATTGTTACATATGTGTAGTTTAAGGTGATCATTTTGGCCAGTGATCAGATCTTTCTCCTTAGTTTCAAACCCCATTAGACAACAGGAAGATTATGTTCCATCTTGGATTGGAATTGTGTAATTGCTGATACTTTTATTTCCCCAACTAAACATTTTACTAGGAAGAACTCTTCCACTGCTGCTCCACTCTAGGTCCAACTGGTCCACTCCG
The DNA here is from genome assembly GCF_040938575.1 of Ambystoma mexicanum. NCBI lineage: Eukaryota > Metazoa > Chordata > Amphibia > Caudata > Ambystomatidae > Ambystoma > Ambystoma mexicanum. Next base: position 643,374,549 of record NC_090924.1, on the reverse strand, counting down.
TCCTCTCCTTGTTGTCACCGGGCACTTTGGAACATCTCTCGATTTTCTTCTATTGGTTGTGATCACATTCTTAGAAGAACAAGTTACTTTCGTACCTGGTAACGTTCTTTCGATGGGATGTTCCGATGACGTATTCCCCATCTATGACAGGTAATCACCACAGCTGTGCTGCTTCAGAAAATATTTGGCATCTGCGTCCTGTGTCGATGACGTCCATACGCTCTCCTCGAGGCCCTCCGTCGAGCCGACGTCACCGGATGTTATAAGTAGGACGCACGACGCCCATAGCCTCAGTTGTAGTTTTTTACCAGAACGTGTGGCACCAATCTTCTTCCAGTATGACTACAGAAAGCCTTGCGGAAACGGAAGCTGCAAATCGCATAAGCATAAGAAATTCTGTAGAGGGGCAGGCTGGGAGGGTATGATGTCGGAAAACATCCCATCGAAAGAACGTTACCAGGTAAGAAAGTAACTTGTTCTTCGAAGAGATTGGTTCCTACGACGTATTCCACATCTATGACAGACTCCCAAAGCAGTACCAACGTAAGGAGGTGGGAAAAGAATTTAGAATTTTAGAATGCCCAATTAAATTGCAGAATAGAGGACCGCCTTGCCAAAGGCCACATCTTGCCCATGGATAGAATCCAGGGAGTAGTGTTTTACATAAGTATGGACAGAGGCTCATGTGGCTGCTTCACAAATGTTACGAATGGGAACACCCCTCTGCAGGGCAGGAGAGGCAGCCACACCACTCATAGAATGGGCCCGTAAGCCTACCAGAGGGTCCTTACCCGCCAAGTGGTAACATTCAGAAATTGTCAGGATAATCCATCTAGACAAAGTCTGTTTAGTAACAGCTTGTCCCAAACGCCTTCCAGCGTATCCTACAAAGAGCTGATCGTCCACTCTGACCCGGGGCATGCATGAGATGTAGAAACTTAAAGCTCTCCTAGGATCCAACCTATGGAGCCTCTCCTCTTCCTTACCAGGATGCCGAGGAGGATAGAACGCCGGAAGAATGACCTTCTGGCTTAAATTAAATTCCAACACAACTTTTGGAAGAAAGCAAGGAAACCCTAAGGACAACCCTGTCGTTATGGAACACTGTGAAGGGTGGCTTAAAGGAAAGTGCCTGCAACTCACTCACTCTGCGAGCGGAAGTGACCGCAACTGAAAATATAGTTTTCAAGGTCAATAGTCTCAAAGGACAAGAATGTAAAGGCTCAAACGGAGCTCCCATTTGGAATTTTAGAACCAGGTTCAAATCCGGGCACCTGGAAAGGTGATGGTGGGAACACATTAGTGATCCCTTTCAGAAACTGAGAAATCAAAGGAATTTTAAAATAAGAACACTCCTCAGAAGAGCACTTAAATATGGACAGCGCCGCCAGGTAACCTTTAATGGTACCCGCTTGCAGGCCCTTGTGGGCTAATGAAAGCAAAAAAGACAGAACCACAAGAATGGCACATGAAAAAGGATCCACATTCTTAACCCTGCACCAGTCGCAGAACTTTCTCCAATGGCAACGTTACAGGGACTTCATCGCAGGACTTCTGGCTGAAAGCAACACCTCCATCACGTCTTCAGGGAGGACCCAATCCTTATACCTCAACCTTTCAGAAGCCAAGCATGAAGGTTGAGGGACTTGACCTCTGGATGGAGAACCTGACCCCCCTCCCGTGAGAGCAGATCATCTCGGAAGGGAAGACGGCGTGGAAGGCCGATGGACATGTCGAGAAGGTCCGGGTACCACGTTCTCCTGGCCCATGCCAGAGCAATGAGGATCATTCGGGAACCGAACCTCTGTAACCTTCGCAACCTCCGCAGCACTTGCGGAATGACGGGGACTGGAGGAAACGCATACAGCAATGGGAAAGACCACTCCACTACGAACGCGTCCCCTAAGGCTCCTCTTGGAGGAAATTCCTGCGAGCAGAATCTTTCGCACTTCTGGTTGACACTGGTGGCGAAGAGATCCACTTGTGGGGTCCCCCAAAGGGCGAAGATCTCCAGGAGAATCTCCTGAGCCAGCTCCCACTCATGGGAGACCGTGCTCTGCCTGCTTAGAGCGTCCGCCGCCGTGTTTTCGTCTCCGGCCAGATGAACTGCCGAGATCGAAATTTCCTGCTGGATGGCCCAGAACTAGAGCTGCATCGCCTCTCTGCACAGAGGGAGAGACCCTGCCCCCTTTTTGTTGAGGTAGTGCATGGCCACTGTATTGTCCGTCAGAATCAGGACAGTCTTCCCCTGCACAGACGGCAGAAAAGCCTTCAGGGCTAGCCTGACGGCCCTCAGCTCCAACAGCAATCTGGACTCCGACGGAGACCAACAACCATTGACTGTCAACTCGTTGGCATGAGCTCCCCATTTCCATGAGGGATGCGTCTGTCACGATCGTCACCTCCGGCCAGGGTAGCCAAAATGGAGCCCCCTTCATCAGATTGCCTTCAACGGCCCACCACAGAAGATCCTGGGCGACCGAGGGCAGCACCTGAATGGGATCCGACATCCTGCCGGAGGACTGTGACCACTGCATCTTGAGAGCCCACTGCAGAGATCTCATCCGCAGCCTTGCCTCTGGCACCAGGAGAATGCAGGATGCCATGAGGCCGAGCAACCTCAAGAACTTGAACGCCGGAAGACTCTGGGCATGTTGAAACCTGTTCACCATCTGCAGAATGTGATGAGCCCTCACCTGGGGAGGAAAACACAGCCCCAGGGATGTGTCGAGCACTGCCCCGATGTACTGGAGCCGCTGGATAGGTGTCATGTGGGACTTCTTTAAGTTGAGGGAGAAGCCCAGCTTGTGAAGGGAGTGGCAGGTGACTAACAGATGATCCAGGACTTGCTCGGCAGAGCGCGCCCTTATCAACCAATCGTCTAGGTAGGGGTAGACGTGAATCCCCACTTTCCTGAGATACGCTGCCACCACCACCATGAGCTTGGTGAAGACCCTCGGGGCGGAGGTCAATCCAAACGGCAGGACCCGAAACTGAAAGTGCGAGTCGCCAACCGCGAACCTCAGGTACTTCTTATGCTTGGGATGAATCAGCACATGAAAGTAGGCATCCGTGAGATCGAGAGACACCAACCAGTCCTGAAGTTGAAAGGCCTGGAGGTCTTGAGACAGAGTAACCATCTTGAACTTGTCCTTCCTAGGAGCGTGTTCAAACTATGCAAGTCCATGATGGGTCTCAATCCCCTGTCTTTTTTCAGGATCAAAAAATATGGGGAATACCATCCCTTGTTCCTCTCCGCTACAGGCACCATTTCTATGGCGCCTTTCTCCAGCAGGGATTTGATTTTCTGTGCAAGGAGCAGATCCAGACTCTTCAAAGAGAGATTTCCTGGTGGATTGTCGTGAGGCCTCTGCCGGAAAAGAAGACTGTAGCTGTGGGCTGTGATCTCCAGAACTCACACATCTGAAGTAATGGCACGCCATTCTACAAGATGCTGCGCCAGCCTTCCCCCAACCAGCGAACCATGGGCAAAGAGGCAACTGCTCGAGCGGCCTTGGCACCTCGAGTACCCTGTTTTCCACCTCTGGTACTGCTACTTTGGCCCCTTTGACTGGCCACTCCCCTCGATCTACCAAAAGACGAGTAGTATCGAAAGGAACCTCCCCTCCGTTACTGTCCCCTGGGATGAAAAGGTGGAGGTTGGCGAACTGCAGCGCTCAACGACTTTGCTGCAGCCTTTGAGGTCTGCAACCTCTCAAGGCTCTCATCAGCCTTGCTGCCAGTAAGATGGACACCATCAAAGGGCATGTTGAGAAGCCGGGCTTGTTTGTCAGGAGCAAACCCTGACTTCTGCAACCACGCAAATCTGCGCATCACGGTGCTCACCGCCATGGACCGGCTGACACAGTCTGCCATTTCCAGACCCGACTGAGTGGTTTCACACATGGCATCCTTGCCATCCTGAATGAGGGCAAGAAAACCATCCCGTTCCTCCCCTTCGGCAATATGTTCAGCCGCCAAAGACACACAATTCCACACAGTGTGAGTGAAACATGTTAAGGCACACACGGAGTTGGCTGCCTGTAAAGCCATACCCCCTGAAGAAAACACTTTCTTCGCCCAGCCATCAAAACGTTTGTCGTCTCTATCAGGAGGGATGGTAGGGTACAACGCCTGCTTTGCCGGGGCCGTAGCCGCCTGCACCACCAAAATCTCTGGAGTGGGGTGCGTCGTCAAGTAGCAGGGGTCACTACTGGCGGGACGGTATTTTTTCGGCAACGATTTGTTCACTGCCGGGAGACTCTCCGGAGCAGTCCAAGCCACCGCCATACTCTATGTAAGGCCATATGAAATGGCAGCACCGGGTCAGTGGGTGGACCTTGGTCAAGGATATCTGTCAGGTCATCCTGCAGAAAATCCACTGGTGGCGCAGACCACCCCAAGTACTCCGTAACCCTCGACATGAGGCGCCTGTACGAAGATTCAGCATGCTTACCAGGCTCAGGCCTGCCAAATTCGACCTCCGGGGAGGTATCAAGACCACTGGTGTTGTGCAAAGACTAACGCAGATCTTCCAACTGGCTATGACCAGATAACAGGTCGTCAGGAACCTCATTAGGTACCAAGCCTTCCTCAGACCCTTCATCTACCTCAGAGATATAATCCAGAGGCTGGAATAAATCCCTGGATGAGGGCACAGAAAAAGGTTCAAATACAGGCCTCATTGACTTTTTCAGGGCCTTCCTCAGAGTTTCCACCGATGCACAGGGTACCTCCGGTAAAGCCTCCACAAAAGGCATTGAGGGCTTCAATGGAATCGGCATCTACTTTGAGCGTGGCACCGATGGCTTCGACACAGGCCTCGAGGGCGGTGCCCCGAGCGTGTCCTTCGACGGCCTTGGTGCCAATGGCGTCGACAACTTCCTCAGAGGCGGAGACTCGAGAGAGTCCCTCGACGGACATGGCGCCTATGGCGTCAACGTCTTCTTAGAAGACCTCACAGGTTCCGCCGGTGTCGAGGGCGTCGAGGACTGGGACCTGAAGCGGGCATGGCTAGAGCGATCCACCTTGTCCGATCGGGACCTCGAAGGCTCCCGATGATCCTGCCGACCGCCCGACCACGAAGGCAGGCGAGCGATGGCCCTAGCACATTCCCTGCCGGCTTCTTTCGAAGGCGCGGACGGAACAGAGCCCTGCAATTGGAAAATCGCCATTATCTCCGTACGAAATGCATCCCATTCCACAGGAGAGGAATGCTGGTTGGGACAAGCATCCCGCCATCTGGCGAAGTCATCGGACGAGGACGGGGAAGGCGACTCATGACGGCTCTTCCGCGAGTACCTTGAGGAGGCAGAAGAATGGCAGGATCCACTCCGGGACCGAGACCCCCTGGACTTACGCCGATGACGCAGAAATTCGCCCCTCGAATCGTCGGTCGAAAGCCCAGCAGATTTGGTCTTTCGAGGTTTGGAAACCCTACCTACAGTAAGCTTCTTCTTCTGCTCCTGCAAGGCCTTCGACGTTAACGACTAGCAATCGTCACAGTAATCAGTGGCTTGTCCTCGCCGAGGCACCAGAGGCAGACGTTGTGCGGGTCCGTAAGTGACATCTTGTAACCGCAGTCCCGACACTTCTTGAATCCCGACTGCGGGGTAGAAGAAGACGAAGCTGTCATGATGCCTACCCCCAGGCATCCGGACCAAGCCCATCAGCCCCGGGAGCAGGCATCTAGACATTTAGTAAAACCTCAGCAGCCCCGGCTAGGGGCTTTCTGGGTTCAGTCCTAGTGCCTGAGGCGCCAGGCTCATAGTAGGAATCAGTCCTGTCGCCTAAGGCGCCAGGCTCATAGTCATTACCTACCTCAGGCAGACCATGCTGCAAATGACTCCAATCCAACATGAAGCCTGAAAGGGACTATTTTTCTACAGGGACTATTTTTTACTCGAGTGTGGTTCTAGGGACTTCTTACCTGGGACTACTTTTGAGGCTATTTAAACCACACCCGACCAGCAACGCACGCTTCGTGTTATTCTGCATCAAGCAGCGTAACACTCACCGTGCATGCAGCCTGCATCCAGTCTTCTACCACGCCCGCCTCGAATCCGGAGCTCCTAAAACAAAGAGGAAAGAAAGGGACAAGGTTAGAAAACAAACTTATTTCTATTCCACACCTGATTCTGGATCCATCTTGTCTCCGGACCTGTAAAGAACATCATTTGTGCACGCGCCGCACCTCCAGCTGCAGCGCTGCGCCATACTCACCAGTCTTCACAGCATCCTTCAGGTCGGCGCTGCCTCCATCATTTCTTCGCCGAACTTCGGCACCTAGGAGACAAAAGAAAACCACAAGGTGAGCCGAGGGAACCAACAAATATAATTCTTACCACCATAGACTTACCTGATTTACCACCGGAGGCATCCTTTTGTGACTCTCCATATTTTCACGTGCCGCATCTGTAAAGAGAGACAAAACACCAGGTTTTCCTCATGCAACGTTTACCGGACAGCGCCGGGTAATACAGACTCTTACCTGAGCGCCACCAGCTGCCACAAGAGCATCTTTTCACGAGCCAGCTGCAAGACAAGAAAGGAAGGGGGGAACAAGAGTGAACATCGGACATATTGAACTCTATGAACTTAATATTTACTGGTCCTCACCAGGAACCTCAGAGTCAATACTCTCCGGAACTCTCCCGAGCCTTCAAACCAGTGAAGTAACTGGAATCGACGTGCCCCTGCAAATCCACGCAGGATGGAGAGCTCATCTTTCAAGAATATAAGGTGAGATTGCTGTGAGGGCATTTCGGAGGTGATTAGTTGGGGAGGTCTGTGGGGGTGCCATCACTTGAAACCACAAGTGGCTAAATCCATCTCTCCACTTGCAGGAGAATATTTCTATGGGTTAAGCAGACAAGATTAGGAGGGAAGATCCAGTCAGTCATCGCTGCACTACGCATCACGTGGGTGGAGACCGCAGCTGTCCGGGTCCGACTGATGCCCCTGTGGGAGCCAGGTGAGCGTAACAGAAGACATGATATCTTCACAAACACCAAGTTCGAAGAACCGATAGAAGTAACAGAAGAACCGAGGCACGCATAGATCTCCGAAGCGAACACATTCGCGGAAAAAACGGAACTGAGGCAACGGGCGTCGTGCATCCTACTTATAACAACCAGTGACGTCGGCTCGACGGAGGACCTCGAGGACAGTGTATCAACGTCATCGACACAGGATGCAGATGCCAAAAATTTTCCGAAGCAGCACAGCCGTGGTGATTACCTCTCATAGATGTGGAATACGTCTGAGGAACCAATCCCTTCGGAACAAGGTTATCAATAGCTTGAATAATTTCCCCATGCTTCAAATGTTTTTTGTTAAAGATTAACACTACTTTGGCATTACAATCTGGTAAATACTAAGCAAAACTCCTCAATTCTTAAAGCCTGTTGATTTTCAATTAGTTAATGTTAATGTTAAAGGTTTTTATACTGCACACAGGTGCCACCTGTGTGGTTTTCCGGTGCTCTGGTGGTTCTGTGAAAAAAAAAGAATTAAGGAGGGGGAGGGTAAGGTTAGTGGGAGAACTGGGAAAAGAGCAAGGGTGCTGTGATGTGCTGTTGGCAGCTTCAGTTCGGCTACAAGTTCACTGAGCCTGGGTGCGAGATTCGGAGGCAGCCATCATGTGGTGTTGTGCAAGGTTGTGTGTGCTATATCTTGTGGTTGCGGTGTTGTGAAGTATGTGCAGTTTGTTGTGCAGAGGAGTTATAGTTGTCTTTAGTGCAGCATGTGAGAGGTGTATGATGAGGGTTGAGTGTTAGTATTAGTTCACACAGATGTGAGAAATGGTTAAGCAACACAGTTCGCCTCGATGTGAGAAATGGCTAAAATGGCGGCATAACAGTAAATGCAGTAACACCTAGATTTGGGATACCTGGACAGCAGGAGAAACACCTGAAATGGGGGTTCAACTGTAAATGCAGTAACACCTAGATTTGAGATAGCTCAATAAAGGGAGAAATGCCTACAATGGAGGCACAACAGTAAATGCAGTATTACCTAGATTTGGGATACCTGGATAGAGGAAGAAAAGCCTGAAATGGGGACACAGCAGTACATACAGTAACACCTAGGTTTGAGATACCCCGGTAAAGGGAGAAATGTCTAAAATGGGGGCACAACAGTAAATACCGTAACACCTAGATTTGAGATTGTGAGATAGCTCAGTAGAGGCAGAAATGCCTGCAATGGGGGCACAACAGTAAATGCAGAAACAACTAGATTTGCGAAGAGCCCCTTAGATGGGGAACAGGAGTTATTTATTTATTTTTATTTAGTGGTCATTTAAATAGCGCCTATACACATAAACAAGCATTTCAAAGGACTCCAACCCGGGGAAGGTGGAGTAATTTACATTCATAAAAGGCATTGGAACATTCAAAATGGGCAAGTGCTATTCGTTAGAGGTACACCATAGAACAAGAGAAAGGACATATGAACATAATTATTGTACGTGTCTGGCGGTTTTTTCAACAATGCAAGAGCTTAACATAAAGAAGGAGAGAGGGAAGGGTGGGGATAGAGTAAGTCGAACAGAGCAATGAGACTATCTTCGTGCCAAACAGCATATCTGATAGTGTTAGGTGCTTGAGCCCAGTATTGGACAGGATGGGGGAGTGAGGGTGGCAGGAAGAGACGCACTAAGCACACAAAAAACGAAAGTGGCTGCAGGTGTAAAAGTCACCTAAATTCGATTTTAAGCAGAGGCACACTGGGAACACAAAAACGAAAGAGGCTGCAGGTGTGAAAGTCACCTTAATTCAAGTTTAACCAGAGGCACACTGGGAGCACAAAAACAAAAGTGGCTGCAGATGTATAGTCAAAGAAATCGAATTAGGGGAACTGCCAATTCACAGCAAAGCTGTAGGGGTGCATGAGGTTCTGGGGGGCCAAGTTCCAGTGGTCAAAGTCTACCTTCAAAATGCAATACACTTCATCATGATGTGCTGCAGAGGTGCAAAAGGCCCTCCAGGCCATGGCCCTTAGATGAGGCCCTTTGAGGGGACCGGCATTCACCTGCTGGCTCAGGAGCCGCATCTGCTGTTGAGGAGGCTGGCCAATCACGGTACGCCTCCTTTGCAGCCTGGGAAAGTTTGAAAGAGCAGCAGCAGCTGATAGTCCTGCCATGTGGGGCGGCCATGATGAGGTTCCCTCATTGGGATCAGTTTGGTGAATGTGCCACATGGAGAGGAGGGAGAAAGTCAGTAGTAGAAAAGGTCAGGAAGAGGGTTCATCCACCAGCGAGGGGGCCTTTAAGTACACAGGCCTTGAGGGGGCCAGCATTTGCCTGCCAGCTCTGGAGCCGCATCCGCTGTTGAGGAGGAGGCTGGCCAATCACGGCGAGCCTCCTCTGCAGCCTGGGAAAGTTTGAAAAAGCAACAGCAGCTGGTCGGCCTGCCACACGGGGCGGCTATGATGAGGTTCCCTCGTTGGGATCAGTTTGTTGAATTTGCCGCACAGAGAGGAGGGAGAAACCAGTAGTAGAAAAAGTTAGGAAGAGGGTTCACTCACCAGGGAGGGGGCCTTTAAGTGCATGGCCCTTGAGGGGGCCGGCATTCGCCTGCCGGCTCGGAAGTCGCATCCGCTGTTGAGGAGGAGGCTGCCCAATCATGGCAAGACTCCTCTACAGCCCCGGAAAGTTTAAAAAAGCTACAGCAGCTGTTCGGCCTGCCACACGAGGGCGGCCATGATGAGATTCTCTCATTGGGATCAGTTTGGTAAATGCACTGCATGGAGAGGAGAGAGAAAGGGAGAAAGCCAGTAGTTGAAAAAGTCAGGAAGAGGGCAACATTAATGATATGGTACTTAACGGTTGGAGTTCAGAAGTGATAGGACTATGATTTACTATCTAGAAGACCTTTTGTAGGCTATGTTAAGAGGCTGAGAGGGGCATCAGGGCTTTCCGGAATACTGATTGATGTATTTCCAACCCAGACCTCTCTTACCTTGTCTGTTGCTGCTGGTTGATGGCTGCGGGCTTCACAGGCGAACACGGAGTGGAGCTGCTTCTTCAGGAGCTAGTAAATTAGTGCACTCTCATGAAGCGTTGCTAAGCCTTGAACTACCAAGCTCTTTTTGTTTTGCCCATTTTGATCTCTACTGGGAAACTTTGCTTTGACAGCACTCAGTAAATTCTGCTGGACGTTATATAGGTAATCTTTTTGAATACATTTGCTTTGTTAGTACGGTAACAGCTGGTGTTGGGTTTCAATGATTACCCAGTCACATTACAATATCGGCCAGAAATGTTGTAACACCAAGACAGTGGTCAGCAATGTCTACTTATATTCATTTGACCTCATCTCCACTGGCAAGTTACCTTACTAGTATGAAATAACTTTGCTGTTAGTGTCATGTTTTATCATTTCTAATAATACATCAGACATAAATGTGTCTGGAAAAGCTGGACCAAAAAAGGACCCATAACCTAGACCAGAAACCAGGCTAAGACAGACTTTGTTTCAACTGGATCATATCCTCATGCAGCTCTCCCCTCCACTTCCATGGCACATCTTACGATAATACTCTCAATGAATTTCCTGCTATAATTTATTCTACCCAGCAGAATCCTCAACCCTTTCAGATTACAGTGGGTCTTTCAATTTCTGAAGAGCTTCCACCTTTTTCTTTTTAAGTTTCAGACCATATGCTGTGACTTCATGTGCCATAAAATGTACTTTCTTTCTCCACTGTTTGGATTTTTGTAATGAGACCATTACCCTAGCCTTTCGCTGTTGAGTACGTACATGTATAATCTACTGAAGGCATGTAGCTAGGTTGCTGCTTTTAAGTAGGATACTATTCACTAAGCTCATGGACCAGCGCTCTCTAGATTGTATCTCAAATTCAATACTCCTATTCACAATGTTAAAGAGGTCACAAAGCCAAATAGCACTCAAACAGTTTTTTCTCAAAAAAGAGACAACACAGAGTGATTGTGGTATGCCAAATGCAAGGTAACCCAGTTTATTGCAATAGGCTGGGGAAAAAGCAAGATTAAAAGTCAGCCTCTAACTCCAACATTCTCCAACATTTGAAAAGACAACAGGAGTTTATATAGTACAAATGAGTCATTCTGATGTCATCATGATCACAGAGTTATGAAAACCTATCGCTCCTGGTCATTATCTCCCTCTACTAAGCTACATATGGAATCATATATGTGCACAACTAAGGATTGGACAATCGTTATCTAAGGTCCCACCCGTGAACCTTCCCATAAAAAAGTGTGTTGCTCATCATATTTATTGTTGGTAGGCCCTGAATTACTTTTGCAGTGAAAAAAGACATTAGCTTATTGGTTAACAGACGGTCACACTGTCTATGAACTGGCTGCATGCTGACATGTTTATGTGGATGAGAGAGAGCGAACAAGGACATCGCCTTTGTTTTTTAAGTAAATTCACATCCCATGTTATCTCTTGCCATGGTTGCCGGGTCTCAAGGACTTATTCTCGCAACAGTGATCGCCATCCTGCTCTTGACACATTTATGAATAACTATTTTGTAAGTCATTTTGCGTTCATCCTGATAAGATTTCATTGCGGCAACCAGTTCTTTTTCTAGTCGCATTTTTCTTCCCTCTGTCGCACCTAGCCGATCTCAGAGACATTCATCTGCCAACTCCTTTTGACTTCCTGGGATGTCCAGTCCGTCCCATGGACTTGAAATGGTCTGCCGTGTTGTTGTAACTTAATTTATCTTGCCAGCTGAACGCACACAATAATAGTTTGTTCTGCTATGCAATACTCCATATGAAGCCTTAGGCTTTTGACATTGCTTTTAATGTAGCTACCATCTATCAGGCCACAGCATTTTTTCTGATTTGTTCAAGCGTGCTCAACTGGGTTTTTTCTTAAAGCTGCAAAGTTGAATTCTCTTCTGGTTTTAAAATGGAAGCTTGTCACGTTATATTTATCTGCAGGACACATTTTCTTTTGCATTTATTTGCTATCTGCTGAGTCCCGGTGCATGCCTGGCACATGATATTTCTACCTATGGGCACACTGCAACATGACCCTACCTATTATAGCCATGCTACCCGAAATGTGTAGTGAGGCCCTATCCAGGGTACACACCTTCCTGTCACCTAGTCTATTCTATTTAGAATCACACTAATTGTGCAAACTAATGCCTCATCTGTCCCTACTCGTGTAGCGAAACTATCTATTCTTTGTGCCAGCTGCATTTCCAGGAGAATTTAAAGTGCAGTTTCAAATGTGTCCTTTCTGATTTTATATGTTTGTTTCTTCTGAGGAGGGCAGGGGGCCCATGCTTTCGAGTCAACAATTCCCCTACTACAGCCTACTCAAAGGACTATGTGTTCCCAGCACAGTTGTAACTGTAACATAATCAAGAACAAATGCTGTATCTCTGGTGATGGTGGGAAACACCAATATCCTGTCATCATGCCTAATATAGTAAAGACTGTTGCCCACTTGATCCATGTGAAACCCTGATCAATAAACGGCAGACCTTTGCTCAGGTCTCTGAAATAGGCATACAAGAGACACTAGCCTTTGGGTTTCAGAAGGAGTGTTGAAGGTACTGTGCATAGGTCTGATTATTTCACTAGACTTCACATTGTTGATCATTTCTGATAAGGATTCCAGTCAAGCAGCAGGGAAGTCTACATTTCGTAACAACAACTGGTTTATCCCATAATCCTCATGCAACATTCAGTTCTGACCACCCAAAATCAAAAGCATCACAGACAAAAATATAGTTTTGAAGTCTAATAATATTTTTCTCAATGCTTGTTTTTCTGACGCAGTAGAATAATCATCTGCTGCCTGCACCTGCTTCTCTACCACCTTTGACAATTCTGGCAAGCCTTCTGATGGGGGAATCTCTGTACTAACCTCTAACTGTGTGGAGATTCTTATGGGTGACATATCACATTGTTGGTCTCATAAGAATACATAGAATATATTGTGAATATCCCCGCTGGCTCGGAACTGATGTGTTAAAATTAATTCAGTCCCTCACCAACCTACACCTTAGATGTGTTACAAATGGCAGGTTTTTAAAATCAGCACAATGATGGGGCTTATGACTTATAATAGCAATCGGGATACCTTCCACTAAATGTACACTCTGGCATTCTCCATTGTCTTCTAGAAGTCTGATACACTCATCTTGGATTTCAACCAGAGGGCATAGTCACAGCTTAGACCTCATTGTCAATCATACTCATTAATTCTCAGGATTGACGTATCAGGCCCATTGACACTTTAACACTTTCTCCCCCCTACTGTATATTGCCTGGTGTAAGCTGGGATGCACACATCTTTCTCCATTTGAAACTCAACTACATATGACTTCAGCTGAGCACAATTGAATGCCTGTTTTACATCACCAACATATTGTGGTCTACCATCAAATCTGAGCCAACCTTCTTGTTCAGCATATCTAGCACAATACTCTTCCTATGTATAATATCACTGTCCACATATAGTGATATTGTGTATGACTTGCATTCCAGAAATTAGGGTGAACACTTGTATGCCTGAAATGTGTCTTCTATATGCATTTCTATGCCCAGACCCAGGTTGATCTAACTAAAACACCCGTTGGCCTTTGATTTCAAAATAGGGTATATTCTTTCTTTTTTTAAATCGGTTTGAAAGGAGCATCACTAATGAACTCTTCTCTTGTCAAGATTGCATTCATCACCTCGTTGGAATGTAGAATGCACTAAGTGGAACACAAAATGGGACCAGGTTAGTTGTAGAATTTAGGGAGTGATTTAGTGCAGAAAAAGATCTATGGAGGAAAGTAACTAAGTGTAGGATGGATGTCAATAAAGGAAAAGACAAAGTAACTCAAATTGGCCCAATGCAGCTGGGCCATTATCCCAAGACCTCTTTAAGGAAATGGGTAGGGAAGCTTAAATCACCAAACGGAACCTGCAAGTTTACTTTAGTTACTATCGTTTCTAAAAGAAAGTCAAAATGTATTATGGAGGCTCTCACAAAGTTTCAGGGATTGTCCATGTCTTGTTCTTGTATGGATGTCTGTGTGGTCCTTCTGGCCTTTGTCTTTGGGTTGTGGGTTAGGAAGGGTGCCCAAGCCCTTTTCAATAGTCGAGACCTCCATGGTCAACATTTCCTGTGCTGGTGGAAAACCTAAAGAACTCTTCTAGGATGCATAATCTATTATGGTAGCTTTTCAGATTGAGCTATGGAATTTGACTCTCAGAGAAGAACTCAAGGAGGTGTCTGTCCACCGGTCATCTTCTTGTGCTAGTGATCTGTTCCCTGGGATGCCCCCTTTCATTCCCCACCTACCATATCCTCCATGACCCTTTCTAGAATATGCCATGTTCCACTAGAAGCTAATTTGTTTTTCCTCCTCCGGGTACATGGTCCCTTCCTACCTCCAGAGGTCTTAGGATCAATGTGGGTTAGAGACTTCATATATTCCCTCTCTCTGTGAGCAAGTCTCATAGGGAGTTATTGTGCAACCTCCCTACTAGTTCTATCTTAATGTTGACAACTGTCCTTCATCCTCCTGACAACTATTCTCCAACAGGCTACATCCATTCTCTTTGATGTAAAGTTCTCCCAACAACCTTCTTCGTATATCTCAAATCTCTTCCTGACTCTCATTATTTCTCTGATGGTTCATCTCCTCCACTCTCCACCAACTTCTCTTCCCCAGTTGGTTGCTCTCTTCCCCTTTAACCGCCTTCACTCCCCAACAATATTCATCCCTTTGATTATACCTCTCTTTTTCTCCAACCTCATCTCATGCCCAACAATATTCCTTCATCTAATGACACATACTTCCTACTCCAACCTTCTTTCAGACTTTTGCTCCAACCTTCAGCTCTCTCTTCCTGTTCTCCTGCCTGTCCTCTTCTCTCTTGTCACTCTACACCAAACTTCTTCCTCCAACTCCTAATCCAACTCCCCACATCACTACACTGAGCTGGCTGCATTATATAGTAGAGTTTATCTTTCCCTATGGCAGCACTTTCAGGTTACCTTTGTACTGAGGGTTCTGCTTGATTGTGATTGGGTCTTGGGTTTAGGGCTATGTGATTTGGATGGGGCTGGCATGATGTTAAATGAGGGCCTGTTTCCATTTTGGATATCAGATAGTTAATATGTGGGTCTGTAGTATCCCTCCCTTCCTCTAGAAATCCTGATGTTACTACCTGTGTGAGTTTGGGTCCCTCCGCTCTACAAGCAAGTGATTTTGGAGTCAGAGAACCTCTCAGTAAGCAGTAGAGGCTGTTTTCTACATTTAATTCTCTTTTGTTGTAGGGAATTTACAATTGTGTAACCCCTGCAAGGTGAAGTGAAAGAGCTGAGTTGATTTCTTGGTTTACAGGTTCTGCAAGAATCAATTTGTTCATTGGTCAGACACAACTTGATATCACAGGATTTCCGTGGGCTGCACAAATATGAATCATAGTGGAAATGGACTCCCTTAGCAACCAATCTTCTGGAGACAATTTAATACCTCACTCATCAATGATCTTGAAGTGCTTTAACTTTATTTTTCTGATGGTAGAGGCTTCCCATCCTACGGGAAGAGTTCTGGGTCTGGCGAGGGGGATTGAAGGCTCTTGTAAAGTATCTATTTAAGCAATAAGCCCCGAGCCGGGCGGCATTACAGCTTCAGGTAATGCCCCGTGGCCCATAGTTACAGGCCCGGGCAAAGCGAGAGCTTTAACGAAGGCCCCAGGCATTACCTGAGGCTGTAATGCCCCCTGGTAAGGGGCTTATTGCTATTAGTACCCCAGCCTGTTGGACTGAGGTACGAAAAGCAAGGTTTTCCATTTGTGAGACACTCCATTTCGCAAACGAAAAAAGAAAAGAAAAATGCCCGCCAAGGAAGGAAAAACAAAGTCTGTTCTCTATTTCCAGGGTGGCCATTGAAACGAGTTAAAAAAAATAAACACACAAAATGGCTGCCATGGAATGGTAGAAGGGACTACATATAGTCCCTTTTCCCTTTCTATGGCGGACATTAAAAAAACAGGATAAAAGGTAAACAAAAAAAGGTCCACCATGGAAAGGAGAGAAGGAACCCTTCTTTCCTTTCCATGGTGGCGTGCCGCAGATCGGGTGCGGATGCGCTGGGGACAGCAGTGTTCCCAGTGCATCTGCTCCAGAAAGGATCAGAAAAGCAGGTAGGTGGGGGTAGGGAAGGGAAGGGAAATCTGTGGAAGGTAGAGGGAGGGAGCACTTAACTCATTCCCTGGTGGGGGAGGCTCAGAGCAGCGGGATTACCATGTGGTAATGCCCCCGTTCATTGGCTGAGAGGCTGCCACACCTGTCGGGTACGCATTTATGGCATGGTGGGAAGACTAGGGTCCCTCGGATTTCCCCCTTCATGGACCTGCCGATTGACGATCAGTAGGGCTGAGATGGGGGTGAATGTGCCAATGACTGCCTCAGCCTCCTTGGCATGCAGGCTCTGCAGTAGGATTAATGGGTGGTTGAGCCTTTTTTTGACTGCCCACTTGGGGTTCCTGCCCATCACTAGACGAAATAAAGGGTTATATACTCCTGTAACTGCCAACTGCTTTAGTGCCAGGATACAGGTGAGGTGGTCAGGAGATTCCTCAGGCGACTTGGATGGAAAAGATTGACACTGGCTCTGCCCCCTGCCCTGGAACCAGCTGAAAAGGCACAGGCTGCGCGCCTTTGCGTGCGCGCAGCTGGAGTGCCACTGAGTTCTGGTGGCTGTGTTGGCGCCCTCCCTCCTAGCAGGCTGCTTTACAGACACATTTTGAAAATTGGCTGGAAAAGTATTTTACAGCTGGACATGTATGGCTTTACCACCTGCTATGGGATAGCAGTGAACTTTAAGAGCCTCAGAACACAGTTTACAGCCACTATTAGTATACTATTCTCACAATATAGCTTACTTTATCTAGATTGATACTGGCTCCGACCCCTGCACCGTAACCAGCTGAAAAGGCATGGAACGCGCGTATCCACACACGCACACCCGGAGTGCCACTGAGTGCTGTTGGCTGTGTTGGCACCCTCCCTCCTAGCGGGCTGCTATCCGGACACATTTTGGACGTGGCTGGAAAAGTATCTTACAGCTGGACTTTTGTTGCTTTACCGCCTGCTATGTGATAGCAGTGAACTTCCCAAGCCTCAGAACACGGTTTACAGCCACTATTAGAGTACAATTCTCACTCTATGGGCCTCATTACGACCCAGGCGCTAATGGGTTAACGGTGCCGTAAAAGGCTGCGGTGCCGTTAACCTATTAGCACCTAATTACGAGGTCCCTTTGCGGGACTCGACCTTAATGGCTGGTTTTACCAGCCGTTAAAGTAGGGTGCCGCAAAGGGACCTTGGTGCTAAGTACGGTGCCCCAATTTGCGGCACCGTACTTAGCGCCTTCCCCATTCCCATTGAGCCATATGGGGCAAAAATGGGAATGGGGAAGGGCCCATGGTGAATGGGGAATTACCGCCCAGCCAACCTTGGAATGGGGCGGTAATTCAGCCATTCACCATGGCGGACCCCGGCATGGACCATGGTGCTAATAGCACCATGGTTTAGCGCCGAGGTCGTAATGAGGCCCTATATCTTACTTTCTCTAGATTGATACTGGCTTCGACCCCTGCCCCGGAACCAGCTGAAAAGGCATGTGATGCGCGTATCCACACACGCACACCCGGAGTGCCACTGAGTGCTGTTGGTTGTGTTGGCACCCTCCCTTTTAGCGGGCTGCTACCAGACACATTTCGAACTTAGCTGAAGAGGTATCTCACAGCTGGAGTTTTAGTGCTTTACCTCCTGCTATGTGATAGCCGTGAACTTTAAGAGCAACAGAACACAGTTTCCAGCCACTATTAGCGTACTAGTCTCACTATATATCTTACTTTCTCTAGACTGATACAGGCTCCGCCGCCCTGCACCGGAACCAGCTGAAAAGGTACAGAGCATATGTGTCCGCGCATACACAACCACAGTGCCGCTGAGTGCTGTAGGCTGTGTTGGCACCCTCCCTCCTAGCGGGCTGCTTTCCGCACGCATTTTGGACTTGGCTGGCCACCTGGACTTTTATTGCTTTACCGCCTGCTATGGGATAGTAGTGAACTCTAAGAGTCTCAGAACACAGTTTACAGCCACAGTTAGCGTACTATTCTCAATATATATCTTACTTTGTCTAGATTGATACTGGCTCTGCCCACCTGCAACGGAACCAGCTGAAAAGACACGGGCCACATGCGTCCGCAAGCGCACACCCGGAGTGCCACTGAGTGCTCTTGGCTGTTCTCTGGGACGTGGGGCATGGAGGCCATGGTCGCCCTAAGTCTGCTTATATGATTCGTGCCTCCAGACTCAAGATTCATTAATTGTTCAAGGTGAGATATGAAATTTGGACAGCTTGGCTACCCTTGTTTGTTGCTCAGTGCTGGGTGTATTATATTGACAGTTTGTATTCAGTGGGAGAAGGAAGCGCTGTCGAACGGTGTGCACCGGTGTGCTGCCAAAGCGGAGAGTAAAGCAACATGCGTAATTAAAAAGATAGGGCGGTGGCCCTGAAAAAAATACATGTTGGCGGCACCTTTGGTGTTCTCCACCAGAAGAAACAGCATCTCTCTAGCTCTTGTGCTTCCCTTCCTTCCTCCTCTCCCTCTCCGGCTATGACGGTGGTGGTTCTTGGCCGTGGGGATCAGCGGGTGGGGGAGCAGCTGAGGGGGGCAGGCTGGGGGAATTAATACAGTGGGAGATTTGAAGATCTTGCCTTTGCTACTGGACTCCATAGACTTTATTTCTCTGCCACAGCTAGTGGAAGGGAAGGCTGCCTTCGGTCATATACTGGCTTTGTCCTTCTTAGACGCTGCACCTATATTTGCCATAGAAGAAATGTCTTTGCTGGCACTGTCTCAGTCTCCACCTTCACAGGGGGAAGGGCTGGATACCTCCCTGACATCGGCACATGTCCCCTTTGGTGGCCAGGAAGACGGGAACAAGTCCTTTGCATGTCGGCACAGGATTCCATTTGTGTAGAATTACAGGAGCATGCTAAATGTCTACGTGCTATACTGACACAATTGGTTAAAATGAATGAATGCATGGCTATAAATCCACTGATGGGTGACGTTTTTTTAAAGAGCTTGAAAATGGGTTCTGACCCATTAGTAAATGCTCCTAAATTAAGGGTAAAAGGGGAAAGGACGGATAAGAAACCCCTACCATCGCCTCAAGAAAGCGTTATTGAGCTGGGGCAAGTAACTGGGGAAGATTTAACGGCTCAGGCCTCTCCTACACCGGCGAATCTAGCGCCAATATCAGATAAGCCAGCAATCACTAAAAAAGGCACAAAAGAAATATAAATAAGGACAGAAATAAAATGCAGACTTCAGATCTGCGCAAGGGAACTAATAAACCACCTAGAAATTCATGGAAAGCATGATGCGAAATGAGGTAATTGACACCATGGATATTGTAAATCTGGACTGCTCACTGTCGAGTGAGGATGGTGATTGTTGTGACTTACCAACTAGTGGAGGGATCCCTGCACCAAAAGCGTGGAAGGCAATCGACTGAAACAAGACGGAGAAGCACTTAGATAAGGTCTATCTAGGTAATGAGATTCAACAAGGCAGTAAAACAGATGCAGCTGATACACTTTGAAATGCCATGAAACATAAGGGAGTGAGAAATGTTTTAAGTTGGGGAGTAGTGCTCTAAGGGAAAACCCTGGTTCAAAGCTATAGAACCTTTTCAGTAAAAATAAGGAGAAGTCGGAGGGGGCATAGGAGATTTGGGGTGGGAAGTGTGAGAATGAGAATACATCTGAGAATCCCACCGCAGAGTGGGGAGGGTCAGGTATGGGCAGCCTGGGGATCCAGGCTGAGGGGGCCAAGGGGAAGAGATGGACAGAGGGAGAAGCACCTCCAAACTTGTTAATGCAAGAGATGGTTAGATCTACAGTCAGGAATATGATGGAGCAGTGGGCCACAACTGATCCCTGCTGGCAAGTGAGGGAAAGAAAGGGATGGTGGGGCAGCCCGCAGAGGTAGTAAGGGTAGGATTGCAGCTAACTGAACTGAATCAGGGGACGGATTTGCAGGATTTCCAGGGCTCTGTACTAGACCTGGAAGTTGAGCCCGGGGCGATGCGCCCATTCGGACAAAGGGAGGCCCATTGCACCACAGCCATTACTACAGATAATCTGCAGACCCAGATGGAACCCCCTGGCTTTGGGGGCAATCTGTGTCAGTTCAGCTGACCCCCGGGCTTCCCCCAGGAAAGGTGGGATACCTAAGTCTGTTTTTAACAGTACACTAAGTTCTGTACAATGGAGACAGCCATGCTTTCCGGACAATTCTAGTCTGGTACTATACTACATGTTTGACTATGGATGGCCCAACTCTTTAAATAGGTGGAGAGTGTTAGCCTTGTTGAATGAGATCCCAACACTTAGACTAATCATGTCAGCAGACATTAAACGGGTAGATTTCATCCACCCAGAAAGATATGACCATGTCAGGCTGGTCTTCCATTCTCGAGTGGTATATGAGGCTATCCTTTCGGAGGTTTCCAACTTCAATAAGTTGGGACATGATCTGCTTTCTTTCAGTGCTGGGTTTAGTAATGTGCAAACTATGCAGTCACAACATATGACTGACCAACTGAGACATGGAAGAGGGGTGTGTGACCTGCCACAGAGGGATGATAACCAGACTCAGTCTATAGAGGAGGATCAGATCTGGAGATGACTAGCCCTTTCTCTGAGAGAGTCCATTTCTCAGCTGCAAGTACTAAAAAACCAACGTTAGCTCCCCTCGAATTACCTCCCTGATATCATGGAACTTTCAGGGAGTTTTCTAACTTATGTGCCAGTTCAGAATTATGTCAGCAATTGAGTTGATTCCCAGTCATTTTCTTGCAAGAAACGTGGCTGATAGCACTCCCGAGTCTGGATGGGTACAATATGCATGTAGAACCCAAAATTAAGGTTGCTAGAGGGCAGCCGGTGGGAGGATTGCTTGTTGCAGTGAGAAATGGCTGGGGCTGAACTATGATTTACCATCTACAGCTGTTCAAGGGAGTGTTAGTAGTAGTGTTGGAGAACGAGTCTAAGCTCCCTAGTCAGTATATTTTGCTAGTTAATTTACACTGGAATCCATCTTAGAACCTAAGTCTTACATTAAAAGCGCTGAATGGGGTGATTGATAACTGGTTGGTCATCAGGCCGGGGGGACACATAATAATTTCAGGAGACCTCAATGCTGAATGATCTTCTTCTAATATAATTGACTATGACCACCTAGAGTTAGCTTCAGAGCAATTACTGGGGGCATTGTTAACAAGTCCCTTTGACACTCTAGGCAAGTTCACTAGGGGCAATAGAAAGAGGCTTCAAGGTCAAATATGGACTTACTAGCGAGTTGGTGATTGTACAGGGTACATGAGCATCTTGCCAGTAATATGAGCTCTACCACATGGTCGGATACGAAATGTACTTCTACTATAGACTATATATTTATGTCAAACGGCCTAAACGACCAGGTGACTGAGTTCAAGATAATTCACTCAGGGTTCAGCGATCACAAGATGCTATAGCTTATTTTTGTGTCCTTCGGTCTGTGGCAGAATAATAAAAAAAATACTGCCCCCTTGAATGTGAACAGTAAAAGATCAAAAGTTACTTAGCATGAGGACAATATTGCTAAACTAAATGCCCTCTTCTTGAATGATTGTATGAGTTCTACTCTGGATAATAAGCTATTGACATTCACGCACAGCTCATTTGGCCCTTATGTGCAGGATTTAATCAATAAACTGGTGAAAGAAACATGAATGATAGCCACCAAGAAAGTCCATAAACATGGGTTTGATGTAATGGTTCAGAATAAGAAAGAAACATGCTGTACAGAGATCCAGTCAATTATTAAAAATCTGGGTTGTAAGAATACAAACATAAGCCAATACTTAAGATAAAACACAAATGTAAAAATTGGATCAAAAATCATCGAGCCAGCATGTATCAAAGAGGCAGAAAAAAACATGATGGCTGCTCTGAAAGATGGCAGCACTAGACAATTTTGGCTTTTAGTAAATGCCTTAGAGGGCAGTCAGTCCTCAGCCCAAAACAATCCAATATTGGAGGGGTACTGGGAGGTGAAGTTTGGGACCTTTATGGAAAAGAGGAGCTACAATTTTCAGAAGGGATGTTCCTAGAGGGCAGCACCTGAGATCTGAATTTTACAATGATGGATATTGGAGATCTAATTGGTAAGACAGCTCCACTAGAGCAGCTGGACCAAATAAACCTATGAATGCAACCTTAAAAAATAACATAGATTTCTGGTCCAAAGCCCTATATCTATTGTTTAAAGATATAGTTATAACTAGGTCTACTCCCAAAAGGCTGATACAGTATAATGATTGTGTCCCTCACCAACGATGCAGTCATGGACTCGCAGCTATATTCACACACTATCTCCTCTCAAAAATCGCTAGGTTGTCTGGAGTCCTACTTAAAACACTTCCCCAATAAGAAAATATGACAAAACCTTATGTGTTTCAGACTGAATGTACTCCCGACAAGGGAGATCCTCTCGGGAAGAGGGGAGATAAGAGAGGAAATGATGATATGTTGTTTTTGTAATACGGCAGAATCTAAGGAAACATTATTACACCTGCTGGTTGAATGTGAATCCCCTAGAGACCAGCAAATTAATTATTTTAATACATTTGTGATGAACCCTGAACGGGTCTGTTTAGATCAATTATGGTGGGCTATTTTACATAACAAATCCGTGGCATTACATGTGTCAGTTTTGAGATTCTTATCTGTGGTATGTAATCTGTTTCAGAGATATGGACACTAGCCTCAAGAGCTGGTATTTGATCATGAGGATTCCTCCCTAATGCATGAACTTGTACATTTGCAAATGGGCATGTATATGAAATGCAAAGAATTGTAATGGGGAATGGTATTCTAATGGAATTGTCCTGCACATTTGGTCCTAAGTATATTGATCTATATGTAAATCTGCATTCGTTCTTGTATCTGTGCATTTTTATATGTGTTTTTATTCAAATTAACTCAAGTATTTATTCAAATGAATTGATGTACAGTTTGATGCCTATTAATCTATATCTGAATCTGAATTCGAACATGTACTTGTATTTGTACTTGAAATATGTTTTCACTTAAATTACCTGATGTATAATTGTATTGTGTTTTGCTCTGTATTCATTTTTGTAAAAGTTGTATTAACCAAAACAAATTAATAAATAATAATTGTTTGTGTTTGCCATTTCTGTTTCTAATCCAAATGTATCCTGAGTGGTTGTTCTGGTTTTCTGTGCTCCGATTCTGACTGAACCACCAGAATGATGATGGTGTCAGGCATGCACTCATTCACTAAGTCAGTATAGCTTCAACTGTATTTCTGGACCTGACTCACATGTAACATTCATGTGGGGTGCTCTCTTGGTTAACCACCTGCTGTAGCTACAATGATCTCTGGACCAGAAGACCTCATTAGGCTCATAAATCAGAGGAGTCAGCTTTTTCAAACAATCATTGCCTAGAAAAATTGTGTCTCATGAATACTAGTCACACAATAACCAGATGTCTTAGTCTGTGATTGCCTACTTTAATGTCAACCTCGGTAGTTCCTTCAATTAGTATTTGTTCTGCATTGATATTTTATACGGGACCTACAGGCTGCATTTTCAAAATATGTGGCTGTTTTCTCTCCTCACTGATGCTATCTAGAGGTTTCCTTGACATGGTAGTGGCTTGTGACCAGCACTGACCACCTAAAACACAGGGCGCTGTCCTAGTTCCATGACTGAGGCCTTGTAGATGTCCTCACATTCCTTAGGGACACAGATGAAGTGTGAGTTACTGCTCAGATTTTAGCTGACCCTTGTGAACCCAGCCTTGCTTTTCAAAGAAATCATGTCATGTGAAATGAGGCCTCGCCTTTCTCCTGAGTCAGTCATTATTGCTCCCATTGGCTAGTCTGTGTAATGGGTGCTATTTGGTTGCCCTGTACCTCTAGCCTTTCCAAATCACCCCCTAAATCCATCCTTTGAGGTTCATAGGTGCCAACTTGATCAACGAACTGCATGTCACTGGGTATCTCTGCTGAGAGAAATCCTCTGGGAAATGGGCAGATGCAAGATCCTTTTGTTTGGTGCCTGGATCCACAAAGACAGCATCGCTGGTAGGTACTTCAGTAACTAAAGAAAAACCACAGCCCTTTGGAATGTGAGTGGTTGCTTCTATTTCATCTACTCCTTCAAATGCATAAATATTAATGTTGTCTACCTTTAGCTCATTCCCATAAATTAGGCATGATGTCTGCCCTTTTGGAATCACCTGCACAGATACTTTGCTCACAGGGGCCTGGTCTTCAAGAGGTGACCTGAGCCTTGCAAATGAAGAAACAACAGCAGAAAGCCTGAATGTTTTATCGCACAGCTGTGTTCCAGATTTCACATCTGAATAGTGGGGATTACTCTGTCTGGTGTCTTCATCCTGTTTGCTTTTGTCAGAATGTTTAGTGTGTGCTTCAGGGTTATCACCACGAATCTCCCAAGCATTCCAGGACATTCTGCCTGGTTTCTACGTCTGCATATTTCCTTGCTATTCTATGGGCTATGAACTGGAATTTGAAACTGGGTGCATTATTGTCCTGCTTTTGCTTTTTCCAGTTCGGGGAATTATCCATGTTGAATCTAAATTAAATTCAACTTTATTTTGGGTATGCCTTTAATCGTAGGTGCAGTGACCCTTATACGTACGTTTTCTTCTGGGCTGAGGTTCTTTTTTGGGACTTACCCAGAGGTTCCAGATGGAAGTATGTCTGACTGACTCCCACTTAAATCCTGTTCTTTCTGCATTGGGTGTACATAAGTAGTCACCTACCTGCACCTGGTATATTGCCTCTTTTGCTATGCAGGTTTTTGGCACGGTCACCATTTGCCACAGAACCTCGCACTTGTTCTGTAAGCTTGTGTACTTGAGTGGCAAGACTGTGATGTGCTTCCTCATCTGTAATATAAAGTTCCAGTCTTAAAAAGCAATGGCGCTCACCTAGAAAAATTATTTGTCAATGATAGTGTTGTAAGTAGAAAGTAGTTGCTGCAACCAAGACTTGCTCAGAGACTGGCTGTCATGATTCCTGCCCCTCCCAGCCCTCCAAGATGTCAGGCTGGAGCCAGGCCACGCTCACCTACATGGCCCTCAAGGGCCTCTCCATCCCTCCAAAGACCCACTTGGAGTCAGACTTGGTGCTTGTGGCACCAGACTCACTCACTCCCATAGGATAACATTGGGGATTGGACTTTTAGTGCATTGATGGGGACAAGATGGATGCCCCCACATATTTCAGTTCCCAGATCTGCATGTGCGGTCTAGTCTTTTGGGTGTGGTTCAGCCCAGAGATACCTGGGATACCCAGAGACTATTTAAGCCTCACCCAGGCTGAGAAACATGCTTTGCGTTTTCTGCACCTGCAGCGTGACACTCACCGTGTTCGGATCGGTCTCCAGTAGGCCTGCATCTTTCTTCTGCGCTCAGCTCCTGCAAGAACAAGAACACTGTTAGGAACAGCCTTACCTCACGGCGCTTCTGCCCATCATTCATCGCTCCTTCTGTTCTGCGGGCATCTTCGGCGGTGTCATTCCCATCCCGGCACGCCGCTTCCTAGGGAAAAGAACAGAAAAAAGGCATTAGTAAGCATTCAGAAAATCTTAGCTTATTTTTAAATACTGTACGAGCTTCAAACGCTTACCTGAATCCCTGAATCTGGGGGAACTCTGTCTCTGGAACTTCTCATCCATCTGCAAGAGGGAAAAGACACTCCAGGTTAGCGTGGAAACATCTAGAGGCGCCGCATACCGCGCTTACCCACCGCATTTGTTCTTCATAACCAGCATCCATCCTGAAAACGTTGCGGAACCTAAAAGACACAGAAAAATAACTCAGTTCAATGCAAATACAAAAGGGGTGCAACGCGCATCGCACTCTCACTCACCTTCAGCGCTACTCATCTCAGCAGCACGCCGCCATCCCCGGACGCCAGCCTTCATCTAAGGAAGGAAAGGAGCGAAGTTAGAGAACTGTTCAAAAGACTCATTATACTTACCTGTCGGACTCTTGCCAGTGAAGTAACTAGGCAGCAACGAGCCCGCATCAATCAACGCGCCCCTGCGCTGAAAGCAGGACGGAGAGCACACTATCCAAGAAAACAAGGTGAGCTGTGGATCAAAGGGAAGGGTTGGACCCCGGGGAAGAAGGGGTTCAAGCACACACAGACAATAGGGACTTAAACTCTACCAATCCTGTGTTTCAGGCCCAGTCTCCAGTCGAATAGCCTCCTGGGAAGGGTTTGAGGTCGTAAGAGGTCAGAACAGGCTGAGTGACGTCCCCGTGGATACCAGGTGAGCGTCACACTGGCCTAAGTTAGAACATAAATGTAGAAAAATGAGATGTTCTGCTTTTGCGCTTGTACTTATAAAACAATACACATTGAACAGTATATAAATCAATCTATTTATTTGCTTATCAAGAGAAAATGGGATTTCGAAACAAAGTGGAGATCGCGTTCCGATAGCCGACAACCGGACTGTGATCTCCACTTTGTTTCGAAATCCCATTTTCTCTTGATAAGGCACACTGTTTCCTCATCCCTAATATAATTTAATGTAAATTTGTGCATATACTGATTTGAATCCTTGTAAAGATCCCCATTGTATCTGCTATGATTGTGCTCAGGTGAGCGGGAACAGCTCAGGTTTACCCCAGAGGTGTGGCCTACCGCATGGGTTAGCGTGGTATTGCCCCAGGACCATAGAATTAGAGTCATGCCTGTTTCTGTGCTGATTTCTAACTCTCTGTTTCACGTTTGGATCCTGAAATCTGTTTGTGTTTCTGAGCTCCTTGTAATTGTCAGAACCCAGTAGCATTGGGATAGATCTGGGCCTATTTCTAGCACCTACCTCTCTGAAACCTTCAGACAGGAACTGTGGAGCTATAAAACCATATTCATTGTTTTGCAGCAGCTAGAAAACTGCTATCATGTGATCACAGCCACTAGGCGGGGCTTGGCAATGGTAATCAGTAGATAGGTAACATTTGGCAGTAAGATGGAGGACTAAGGCAGGCATTGCATTTGCAGATAAAAAAAGCCCAGGATGCCATGCATCGGAGGAGATGGGAGGTAGGATCCTTTGAGAAATAATCATATCACATGACCAATGGACGAAGGAGCAAAACAGAAGAGAGACATGAAAAAGAAAGTCCTATGCGTGCAGTTTAAATAGTTAAAATCAAAAAGCAATGTATCATTTTGATTACAAGAAAAAAAACATGTGTTCAATGAATGTAGACCAATGCAAACAAGCAAAATGCATGTATCCAATTGCACAGAAAATATATCACAACATCCAATAAAATTCAGATATTATTCACAACCCTACCCAAACATAACCCATACATCAATCATACCTAAACAGCAACATATTACGGAAAGCAAAATGCACCCACATGACAAAGTGTAGTGAACATAGATTACATCCTGTCTGATGTAGGTTGAAAGCCTAATGAAAAGCAGAAATTCACACAACCGTGGTGGAAAATAAATTTCACCCGTTGGGGATAACCTTTCATTAGTGACAAAGCTACAAGACATAATAAATCATCATATGCTGGCCAACTCGAGTTTCGGCTTGAGGTGTCATCCCCGTAAACACTGCCTTCATCAGGGCCATACAAAGTATTTTCAGATAGGGAGCGTTCTGTCAAAATTAACCAAGTCAGACAGACAATAAAAGTTCCCAAATCAAATGTGTAGTCATGCAAGCATCTTGTTGCCTGCTGCCCAGTGCATACGACTACATATTGTGAGAGGCAACCTGTGCCATTTAAAGGAAACCGGTGTGGACAGACTCCTACCAAGCCCACAGTGCGCCCATACCTACACCATGGTGCACTCCCATGCCCCACCTGACCAAAGACAATCAACGTGGAGTTAAATAAAGCCTGTGTGCGTCTATTCTTACCAAGGTCATTCGTGGAAGTAAAATTTCACTTCTGGTGGCTTTAACATTCAAGTTGAACGGACCGCAACCTACAACAAAAACACACACTTTGCTCAGTCCAAAGACACCAGCGGAGAGCAAATGGCTGGCCGGGTTCAGTGTCCACCTTGACCAATGAGTGTGTCACTTACTGTTATTTTAGGGGATCATAATTCTCCTTTGTTGTCGGCGCCCATAAGTACAGGAACAAAGTGGTGTACCGGAGTGCGACAAGGTGTCATCAGTTCACCAAGTTGTAAGTGGCCTGGGATGTGAAAGCAAACACAAGGAATCCCTTTCAGACCTGACTATCCACCCGTGAGGAGCCATGTCATAGCCACTAAGCCGTGCACGGCGCCTACTGATGTTGTTCAAAGGTGCCCACCTCCACATGGCCGGAGTCTGAGGGAGTTAGCAACCGGAAATATAGAATACTGAGAGTGATACCCGCTCCACATGCTGGGCCTGAAAGAGGTGGTAGAAGTCATATTATAGCGGGCATCAGATGTATGCATGTACCAAGGACTATAGCACTGGTCATCTGGCTACCCTCTGTTCTCGGGCCCAGGTCCCCCCCTGCCAGTTGCACACCTGCACTGCCCCCTGACAACCCTTGCACTGTGGGGCTGTTCTGTATCCCTACATGCCCCTTCCTGCACTTGACACCTGATGTCTTCACTTACCCTTGCACCTGCCACCAGCTGGCCGCAATTCCTATTTATTGTTCCTATTTGTTGTCTCTATTTATTACTGTTTATCCTATGTACTGCACTTTGCACTTCCCATTCCCCCCCTCCCCGCATTTCTCCCCTTCCCCCTGCACTTCTCTCCTTCCCCCTCCCCTGCACTTGCGCGATCTCAATGTCACCTGGTCTAGTGAGATCGTTGTCTCTGTCTACTCTCTGTTCCACTCCCTTGCCTTGTTGCGCCTTGAAACACTTGTGTATAGGCGCATTATGAATGCCATATCATATCATATCATATATCATAGAAGATCAAGCGTGGAATGAAATGTGCACCTGTAAGCTAGAACACAAATATCAGTGGTTCAAGTGGAAAGTCTTTGCCTGCTTCTTCCATTTCTGAAACAGTGATAGAGAAGCCCTGTCGATGAGGCAGGTCCTCCACGACTCTTATATAAAGTACATTAAGTACTCTTCCAACTGCTAGCATGATGCCTTAATTAAGTGAATCAGCTATTGATTGGCCTCAAACAGGGTCTCAGGGTCCTCATACAGACTCAGGGCTCTCTAATGAAAATCTTTGAACAGGTGGCTTGACGTCTCCATCCCAAGCTTTGCATGTGATTACTTCTTAAGTAGTAAGAACGTCTGCAATGTATGCCCTCATCTATTGCCCATCTCTACCCATCTCCTTATATACATGCCAGTATGGGTAGTCTAAACATTGTTCATGCGCACTGCCAAGGATGAATGAACGGTAGGGATGAGCAGGGCTTTCTTTTCCCGATTGCTTTGACCAAAGCAAAATTGATAACTAATTTACACACAAAAAAAGAATACCATCAATTATTTAAAAAGGAATATACATTCACCATTCAAATACTATGGATCTTGAATGGAAATGTATTGCTCGAGCAAATTAGTAAGAAATCTGACATTTAATTAATTTACATTTTATTTCCATTGCAAACAAGTCATTTTCAATCGAAGTAAGGTCAATCAATTTTGAATTTAAAAAAAACATACACCTATTCCTATAGACACTGATATATATTATTTCTATGTTCCTATAAGTACCCTACTAGATTTAGTACTTTTAAACTTTCGATTTTTAGTTGTTTAAAATATAAAGACGAGATCTGTTTTCTGCACTCCATTGCTTTAACGGCTATAGAAATGTGTGAACATTTAGATTTACCAAAGGACAGAGAGGGGCACTGATGACATGAAAAGGGGCTCAGGGAGGGATAGATTATAAGGGGTTTATGGAGGGAAGGTACGTTGGAAGAAGGGTAGGATTCTTTTGAGAGAGGTGCATCAGTTAAAAACAGGCTTGGGCAAAGTCAATAAGTCTGACTTGTTTATGCTCTGCATTGTTTTGTGGGTGTATTCAAAGGGTGCATCATTGTTACAGTGTAGGCGTGCTACAACATTATTTACAATTTTTATTTTCGTTATTTTTTATGCGCACCCTTAACCGGAGTCACTGGGGTGCTGTACAGCAAAGACCAAGAGGTTATCAAAAAGATACGAACAAAACAGAATAAGTCAAGTAACAGAACCCCTCCCCCCCCACGAATAAGAACCTACAAAGAAAACAGGAGTTCAATGAGATGAGTTAATTCAAAAGGGAGCAATCTAATTTCAACTAGCAGGGCATTTCAGACCAGGAGGGCAGCAGTAGAAAACCCCTGGCTTGCCAAACTGGTATGCTGAAAAGTGGGCATCTTCAGCCTTCTCACCTCTCGGTCCCTTTTCATTCGCAATTGTCCAGAGATAATCAGTTTTCTGGCAAAAAAGGCAGTGTTTCTTGGAAAATAGCCTTGAATCCTAGAGGGCATGCTTTTAATTGGATCCGGAAACTTGAAGGAAGGCAATGAAATTGACACAAAGTAGGTGATATGTGGTCATGTTTCTGAGCACCTGCTGCCAAAAGAGCCGCTCTCCGTAGAACAGACTTCCGTGGAGGCAGTGAAGAGCCTGATAAACGAGCAAGCCAGGCATTTCCGCCATCCACCCTCCAAATAACCAAGGCGTGAACCATAGACTGGAATCCGAGGCTGCTAACACAGCTTTATGTGTCGAAATACTGATGACAAGTGGATGCAAGATATTTGACTAATGAGGGGGCAGAAACTTAAAAATGAACCAACAAAATAAGCTAAAGGGCAAATAGATGAAACCATTGCATGCGGCGTTCCAAGAAAGGATGGACAACCTATTGAATGTTGCACCAGTGGATGGGATGCAGGAGAAGAAACCAAACGAAACTCAGTTTCTAAAGTATTTTATTGTAAACATTCCACCATGGCATTGAAGCAATTACCAACAGTGGATATCAGCCTCAAATAACACCTTAAGCTATAATTGAGTGTCTACAGCAAACTGGCGAGAGGAGACACCTGAGCCCTCAACCAGCTCTCTCAAAGGCTCTAATATGACATGGCTAAGAGTACTGGTCGCTGAGGCACACCACACGCAACTGGGATAGGGGGCGAACTGGACGTATGTACCTGTAGGAACTGGGAGAACTCTGTGAGGAAAGAGGCAAGCCAATTCAGAACACGATTCCCCACAGACATAAGAATAGACAAAATGTTTAAGAGCGCCTCATGTTCGACCATGTCAAAAGCTGCACATGGATGTAAAAGTAGAGGCAAATAAGCATCACCCTATCCAGCACATGCAAAACATCAACCACCATCTGAAGGGTTGCTTAATCAGTTCCACAGCCATGCCAGAAACCCGAGTGACAGTGTTTAAGCAAGGAATCGAAAGAAAGATGTTCACCCAATAAAGTCGCTTCACAGAGTTAGAGGACACTTTCCCAAAAATGGTAGAGCTGCAAAAGGCCTAAAGTTAGCCAGGTTTGAGGGGTCTAACCAGGCTTGCTTTAAAAGTGGTCAACCTTGGCCTAGTATTTAGATTGCCAGGAATATCCAGTTTCAGAGATGAATTAAATAAACGACAAAGATAAGAAGCCAGTGGCCCTGCCAATGCCCCCATGAAATGAGAGTGGAAAGGATGGCCTGTGCAGGATGTCGTTTTCGTGGATGCTAACCACGGTGAACAGTTAGCTTCAGATGCTAATGGAAATTGCTTAAAACTGGTCACTTTTTGAGAGGACAACTGGTAATTGAAAGAGCTTGATAACATTGATGAAGTAATTTCAGACTTCATATTCTTGATCTTCCCACAAAAGTAAGTATTAACTGAAAATGGTGGTTGAGGTTCTTTAAATAGATCCAAACACTCAGGAAAATAGTTGCTTTGGATGTTTCAAGCTCAAAGAAACCCTGTAATGTGCAAACCTTTTCTTGGCATCAACATAGTCGCTTTATACCGCAAATATTAAAATGCTTCAGTTTTGTTTTCTTTATAAAGGAAAGTGCCAGGGATGTGAATGTCTTCTAATGACCTTAGGATCCCATAAAGGGGCAATATCATCTACCCTGCTTTCGGAAATAGAAAGAAAATGCTCTGCCAGCTTATTAGGACGCATAGTGGAGGCTGAACTCGAGGAGTTCATTAATGTTTGTTCAGCAAATGAATGACTTGGGTCTCTTTTTCATCAGCAAGAGGAGGATTCTCGCCCAGCAAGCTTCCTCTGACACGCATAACATGCAGACCAAGCAGCAGTAGCAGCGTAGCCTTGCCTCGCCGTGGAGCAGCTGTTTCAGGGGCAATTTTCTCCTGACGGCTTTGAGCTCTGTTTATCCATGGGACCCTATCCCCATGAAGCAGCTATTTCAGGGGCAATGTTCTCCTGAAGGCTTTGAGCTCTGAATACCCAGGAAACCTATCCCCATGGAACAGCTATTTCAGGGGCAATGTTTCCTGAAGGCTTTGAGCTCTGTATACCCAAGGACCCTATCCCCATGGAGCAGCTATTTCAGGGGCAATGTTCTCCTGAAGGCTTTGAGCTCTGAATACCCAGGGAACCTATCCCCATGGAACAGCTATTTCAGGGGCAATGTTTCCTGAAGGCTTTGAGCTCTGTATACCCAAGGACCCTATCCCCATGAAGCAGCTATTTCAGGGGCAATGTTCTCCTGAAGACTCTGAGCTCTGTATACTCAAGGACCCTATCCCCATGGAGCAGCTATTTCAGGGGCAATGTTCTCCTGAAGGCTTTGAGCTCTGTATACCCAAGGACCCTATCCCCATGGAGCAGCTATTTCAGGGGCAATGTTTCCTGAAGGCTTTGAACTCTGTATACCCAGGGAGCCTATCCCCATGTAGCAGCTATTTCAGGGGCAATGTTTTCCTGAAGGCTTTGATCTCTGTATACCCAGGGAGCCTATCCCCATGGAGCAGCTATTTCAGGGGCAATGTTTTCCTGAAGGCTTTGATCTCTGTATGCACAGGGAACCTATCCCCATGGAGCAGCTATTTCAGAGGCAATGTTCTCCTGAAGGCTTTGAGCTCTGTATACCCAGGGATCCTATCCCCACTAACTGGTGTATATTCAGACTGCTGACAAGGATATGGCTAATGTTTTGGGAACTAGGCCAAGGCCAATTCTCACAGCAGTAATCCCTATCATCTTGTTTTGATTGGAGATGGCACCCCAAATAGGAGCAATTTAATTAATGATGTCGCCTGTATCATTTCATTTGTTGCAGCAGTAGAAATATTACTTCTTGTGTTCATTTTATTTTCAACCCTGAAATCGATATCTTCATATTTTATTTTTCCATGTACAGGTCCTTCCTACCCCCATTCTGTTACTCACTTACACACATGTGGAAGATGCCAGACACATGATGAAGGTCTCCTAAAATGATTGATCACCTGTATTAGCAAGAAACGCTTGAGGTCTCCAAAGAATGTGTGCAACCTAAGCCTGTATACAATGAGGCTGTAATCATCTCTTCCAAGATTGTTTTATGAACCTTTTACAGGGTGCCACCTTTTCTTTCAGAGAACTTCCAAGGTGTAGCACGTCAGGCTTGAGTGCAGTCTTTTTTCTATTTATTTTTAACGTTGGGACTTGTAGTTTTGCCTTTACCCATGAGTAAGGTGGGACTGAGCAAGGGCCAGAATGAATGAAAAACAAAACTCAGGCCTGGATTCTACTTAGTTTATTGACCTCGGTATAAAGGAGAACCCCGAGTTGACTCTGCTCGTTTTCAAAGTTGCGAACTGGAGAATGGACGATGCTGGTCGCAAATATTACCTTGCTGCACTATGTTTAAGAACTCCCCTGTAAAGATGGCTGCAAACACAATGTATAACTTTCCATACAAGAATGCAGCTGTGACGAACAAAAGCAACCATAGAAAATACTAAGCCAGTTCCACGTGAAGCTAAGCTATTATATAGATCTTGGATCATTGTTTTGTCAGCTGGTACTCAGATGTTGTACCTCAATGTGGCTAACAGCTGGTACCACTGAGCTGGGTGATACCTATCATTTGTGGGTTTAGAGAGTTCAGTTTGCTTGTGAGAATGACAGAAAGTATACCAGCTGATGCCAGTCCCCTTGGTGTACGTGAATCCGATGACCTGGCCTTATAGGGACAACAGATGTAGGGACGAAATGATCACCTGTGAAACCCGGATAGATCACACTCTGTGAGATGTAGCAGAAAATGAGTCCATCTTCTGATTTTAATAACATTTTGCATATTTTGGGTTTTTTGTGTAACTGGTCCAGCCAATGTCTTATTTTCAGACTGTGGTGAATCATTCAAACTACGGAAGGTGACACTGTGCAGGATACTTAAAATTAAAGGTCTGTGTGACCAGAGTGTCTGAAGGCCCAGTGGGGTTTACATCAGAAGGCCATAGGCAGGGATGAACATTAATAAAGGACGGACTGATAGAAAAGAGCAAGGTGCATAGGACTGAATCCGCGTCAGAGCCGATGGTGTACCTGTGCTTGTGGAGTCTCAGGAAGTGAAGAAATGGGGCATGGGCAGTGCAAGAGCAGCGCTCCCCAACACGTCTGCGTGTGTGTTTATGTGTAAACAGAGAGGCACGGTCTATGAGCCACCATCTATTACAGGTGCGAATGCAGAGCCAAGCACAACACAATTAAGAAAGACAAATGAAAAACGACTCGGCACAGTGCCTATAAAATGCCAGGCAGAGAGGGCGTACTGGCAAACGCCTTATGAAACCTCCGACACTGCCCGGGCTGGCACAGCAAAGGGCAGACTCCCCAGCACTCAGGTTACGCAGCTCACTCAGGAGCAGTGTGCAGGAAAGCAGAGGCAGCATGCAGGCATTTACTTCATACAGAAACACGTGGCACGGAGAGTAATGACTGACAACGGAAAGGGCTGTATCGAGCTTCAGGGTCGGGGTTAAAGGCTGGTATTTCATGAGGCTACTATTCTACCAGGGTCCAGTAAAGACCGGAAGGGGGGGACAGTGCCGGATTAAACCCTCTGGAAGTCCCTAGGCAATCACAAGGGACCCCCACCCCCTTGCGCCCACTAAGCGCTAAGGCCCATAGTATGCAACTGAGTCTCACGCAAAATTCGGTCCAGTTGGTCACATAGCTTGACTCTTCGACTTGTAGACAATTTGACACATCACCCACTCTCATGCCTTTGTAATATGGGCTGCTGTTAGATACATAGCCATCATCTAGCTACCTTCCATCTGGCTATAAATGCACCCAGGCAGCATATTAACTCTCCTTCATTACTTCCAACACAGACTACAGTCTTCCAAAGGGCGTTCATCCTCACAGTGCTTCGAAGCCACACCAATGGCAGTAGGCGCTCTACAAACTTAACAAAACTTCACAATGCCTTCTGCATCACAGAGCAAGTACCACTAATTTGTGCCAGCAAGAGCTCTGGAAGAAAGTTAAAGCTTTCTCTAGCTAAACCCAAATGAATGCTCGGTAGGTAAGGGGAGCTCTGCAGTGTGGCATTAAGGAATAAAGGGAGTACATGGATTTCCTCCTCAAAGACAGAATCATATTTGTTTTGGCTATGCTCGTTTCAAATAAAACCGTACTGTTCCCTGGCCATTTATGTTTGGATTGAGTGCTTTTTCATAATAGGAGTATATACAATTATTGTAGTGTTCACCCACCGGATAGTGTGGGGAGTGAGAGGCTGGCACTGTCTAATGAGGACTCCTTTATGAATAAGTTGACCTCCGTGCAGACTCTGCTGTTGCAAGATCCAGCAAGGAACTTGCTTTTTGAATTGTGCAACCAGCAGGTGCTGTGAAAAAGGTGAACAGGCCAGCATTGACCGTTTTGTTAAAGATATTTAAATGTTCAATATACTTTTTTTTTATCGCAATATATACGCGGCAAAAGCATGTGAACTGGTGTCAACAGCCAAGGAACTGATACACACTGCCTAATGGTAGGGCACAAGAAAATACATTCCCGAATATTTCAGTACTCTTTCTCAAAAAACTCCACAGGTTAAACACAAGCCTTCTCTGCATGTCTACTCATCCAAGGGAAGGGGGTCAGTGGCACAACTGTAGAGCTGGGAGGCACACGCAAGGCTCTGTTGTCCGAACAAGGGGAACAGCGTAGAGGCCTTTCATGTGACTCGGGAGGATAGCTCAGCGGCAACGTGCTCACCATGGAATCAAGACGGCACGGAGCAACACAGGCTCAATCCCCGGTTCTGCACTTAGAAACCTCTGGGTATTAAGTGCGTTATACATATCATATCATATCATACAGCCAGATTCAAATGCCAGTATGTGACTGGTTCCTGTCATTTCATTGGCATGACCAGACTCTATAGCAAGGCTAGCAGATCATGCCACAGCCGCTTTGGCATTTGGCCTGGACGTGGCTCCAAAGAAGATCACCATAGGTTACATCTACTTGTTAAAACAAGCTGTGCTGCCTTCACTAGTGGTAAGAAAAAAGTTGCAAAGAGCTCTATGCCTGCAGTAATAGAGACCACGTGACCTGCAATTTACCTTATGAATCCAGGAGGTGTGATACTGCGCTTTTGATTTCTGCACTCCCCTCACCTGACTCCATTAAATTTGAAACCGATAGAACGAGCTAAACAAGACAGCTGTGCTTTCTTACCCAGACTACGTGGTACATTCTGTCGATTCTATGTCCTATTATTGCATTTTAAAAGCCTAACACAAACAATGACTGAGATCTGCTGTTAAAATGTGGAAATCTCCCATTCTCTCCCTCTTGTATACTCCCACCCACCCTCACTAGCTGATGCCCTCCCTAACCCCACCCTCATTTAAATTGAGATTCAAACTAATACAATTTAAAAATGTACACATGTTGCATTATACTCCAAGGGCACTTCAGAAAATGTACCCTGACCTGAAAGGCCGATGCCCTTGCTGTGCGGTGGAAGATGCAGGATATTTGCACATGTTGTGGGATTGCCCCGGGCTACTAGAATTGTGGGGTTGTGTTTGTAATGTAATGTCGGAAGTACTAGATGTACAGTTGGAAAGATTGGCTACTATTGCCCTTTTTGGTATTTGGAACTTGGACACAGACAGGCACAAAAGATCATGTTTAAATACGAGGTGTCTGATAGCCAAAAGATGTATCCTTAAGAAGTGGAGAGATCATCGCCCTCCACTTAAGATAGACTGGCTGAGGGAACTAACTTAGTCCAATGAATGTGAATAAGTATTTCACTTGATGCAGCATGGGACATCCAGACCTATTGCTATATGGTGTGAGTTCTGTAAAGTATGTGAATTGCACTCTGTGCAATGGGATATTAACTATAATTGTCATTACATTGCTGTTAATGGTTTTTGTCTGCCAGACTTAAAAAAAGTTATTTTGACAAAAAAAAGATGATAACCCCAATTGCCCCAGGCCCCCACAAGTGCCTGACCCTGGACAACCGCCACAACATCAGTATCCAACACCTCCACACCAGCAAATGCAGAACCCAGGTCCCAATCCAGCACACACGTATCTACAGCAGAAAGCCCCACAGCCCTGGGACAAGTACCCCCTGCCACATGGTCAGTAAAACTTAATACTGGAGCAAGCACGATAGTAGGGAATGTTTTTCCCCTCCCGTGGTCGAACACCTATACCCAATAGGACAGCCCCCAGAGATCCCTGACATGCCTCGTCCTGTCAGTCACTGCTGACCCAGAAGAGAAACCGCAGGTAGGTGTGGAGATAGGGAGTTAAAAATCATGCTAGACATAGGAGCTACAAAGTCCTGTATTAAGGAAGGTCCCTATCCCTTATCAGGAAATGTAATGGACACACATGTGTTCTCTTAGGAAATAATTTCAGTTCCATTTACAGAATGCTTACCCATCAAGGTAGGTACCCAAGAGGTAGTAGCCCTGTTGTTATTGTCAAAAGATACCCCAGTGAGCCTGCTTGGTAGGGACCTCTTGAGCAAGTTGAACATGGCTATTACATTAACTGAAGATAGTGTAGTGTGCTCAACCCCAGGAATATGCTATGCCTGGGCTGCTGGGATAATACGAGCACTTCATAGCGATGGTGCTACCAGAGCGTTGCCAATACATTCAGGTTTGTTCGTGGAGTAACAGTGTTGGTGGGGCGGGTGCCAGGAATGAAAGACAACACATGGAGAGTACCAGTGAAGTTTTTCTTTAGGCCAGCAGTCCCTCAAGAACATGCCCTAGGTACCATCCTCACACTAGATCTAGAGGCAGCAGTAATCAAAAAGGATATTGTAGTACTGTTAGGAGCTGATGAGAAAGGAGGTGAGTGACGCACAGGTTTATGTATAGATCCCACACAGCCATTTAGAGAGTTCTCTGATGAGGAGTTGTTTGAAGATGTTGACAATGATGGAGAAATTATTTTTGAAATATGTTTCCCTTTCAGGTCATGGTGTAGCAGAGAGAATTACTGCACACTACACTTATTGCAAGACCAGTGAGACATGGCAAATGTACCCAGCACCTTGTGGACCAGTAATCCCCTCCATGTAGGTTTATTGAAGAGCACAGAGGCTGTTCACATAAAGCTGAAGGAGGGCTCAATATTGCCTAGAGTATGGCAAAACACATTATCCATGGATGCAGGTGAAGGGATTCATGACACCATTGTGGCATTATGGCAGCAGGACATAATATTCCCATTACAATCCCCCTGAAAAACGGCTATATATCCTGTCAAAAAAGCAAAGGGGTCAAGTTGGAGAATGATACAGGATCTCTGTCCTTTAAACAACATTGTGGAGACAGAGTTGCTGGTAGTATTGAGTCCCATCACAATCATTTGTAACATACCCACTGAGGCCACATATTTTACTGTAATTGATTGGAAAAATGCATTTTTCTCCATCCCTTTGCACCCTTATTCTTAGTATCTCATTGCATTTACGTATCACAAACAGCAATTTAACAGAGCATTATATGTGGATTCACGGAACATATGCATTCAGAGCATCATCATTCAGTATGCAGATGACCTCCCAATGTGCAGTAACACCGAAAGCAGTGCAGAGAGCACTCAGTGGTGCTATTGACATTACTTGCAGAAAAGCAGTACAAAGTGGACAAAATGCAGTATTGTCAGAAGGAAGTGGTATATTTAAGGTAAATTAAATACTGAGTAGAAAAAAAGGGTAAACCCACAGAGAGCAACTGCAGTACAATACCGTTTCTAGGAATGTGTAACTATTGTAGGGTGTTGATTTTTGATCTACTATAGCTATAGAAAGCTCACTCTCATGGACAGGAGAAAAGATCACATGTTTGCAAGAACGTAAGAATGCTATAAGCAATGCTCCATTGTTAGCAACCCCAATTACACAAATGAATTCTATTTGTTCTCACATTCCAATGGGGAAGTAATGACAGCAGTGTTGACTTAGACCAAATCTCTGGGACACAATCCCCTAGCCTATAACAGCAGTATTTTAGGTTCAGTGATACAGGGTAATTTCCCTTGTGAACAGGCATTAGCAGCTACAGTTTTTGGGATTGAAGAATCATCCGCAATAACCCAAAGGTGGCCTAATTCAGGTGAGGCAGGAAACACTTGAAGGGGGGAGGTGCTTTTTGTTGATGGTCCATCGATGATTTACTGGGCATACAGGTGATGCAGTGGTGCACCTCATAGGCAGGGTGTACAAAGTGGAGAAAAAAAGAGGTTACGAACATATTATTCTGCACAAGCAGCAGGACTCAGTGCTCTGATTAAAGTACGCAAAGCATTGAAAGGGTGTCTAGTAACAATATATTCTGATTTGGCATGTGTCAAATCTACAGTAGATTCAGGGTTGTCCAGATGGCAAATATAGGGTACAAGAGGGCCGATTGGACACCTGTGTAGCATGCAGCATTGCTAGAAAGATTCATTCATGCTGTCATGGGTATCAGGCAGGTAGTTGGGGCAAGCTGGGTGGAGGCTTGGCAGGCCTGGCATATGCACACAAAGAACCCATAGCAAATCCCTCCTTTAATTCCTTCCTAGTGTTTGTAGTAACTTCCTGGTTACCACTTCGTGTTGCCAAACAGGAAGTGCATGATGATTCATGAGCTCTCTTGTGTTTGGGTGTGGCTGGCTATATAAGCCACACCCAGGATTCTTCCAGTGCTTCGTGTTGCTTACTGTGAGCTGTATCAGCAATACACTTGCCGTGCTCTGGATCAGCGAGCTTCTGCTTACCTGCTCCGGATCATCCTGCTTCTGCTTACCTGCTCCGGATCAGCCTGCTTCTGCTTACCTGCTCCGGATCATCTAACTTCTGCTTACCTGCTCCGGATCATTCTGCTTCAGCTTACCTGCTCCGGAAGAACCTCCGTTCTTACTCCACGCTGCAGCTATCTCCAGTCAAGAGGGGATTTCTACACAGGCACCTGTAAGAATAAAGAAGAACTGCGTTAACACGCGCACATCAGTAACGCTGCGCATACTCACCGAATCTTCCCGCGATGCTGCAATCCAGGTCAGTTGTACGAGCGCACAAACCCTTGCAAAAGAAAGAAGAGACATAATTCATTGCGCTCGCCCAATAACGCGGACACTTATTTCACTGCATACTTACCAAAAGCCTCCGTGTATACTTACCCAACCACCAAGTCTCCTGTAGCGCTAAACCTGGACTTGAGGCGCTATACCACATAATTTCTCTTGCAAGGGAAAGGGAGAGACATTACCAGGTGCGCTCGAATTGAAGGTGCTGCGCAAACATACCTGCAGCTAGCTTCTACACGCAGCGCTACTCACCCACAAAAATACCGGCAAACAAAGACAATACGGACAATTTTGGACACTCAACATTCTCCGTGCAACGTTCACTTGTGGGAAGGACTTTCTAGCCAGTGAAGAAACTGGCGCTTTGAACACTTGGCCTCGTTGTGAAGGCATAAAACAGCGCTTGGCACCAATCACATGAGTGAATCGCGCCCCTGCGAATGCAGGATGGAGTGCCCACCCTACTAAAGATCAAGGTAAGCCAATAGGGGGACATCACAGCACACAGTAAAGAGAGGGGGAGGGCCCAGGGGAATCAGATGAATTCAGGTCTGAGTGTACACCTTGTATTTGACAGGTTTTCCTCCGGGTGATGTACAAAACAGTAAAGAGATCCCAAATTCCGCTCTTGGCGGAATCCTACCTTGATTTGGGAGAAGGAGTGCTTGTCAATACATAGAAAGGTAGGAAGCAGGTTATCTGTCAACAGCTATTTGCTCATCAAGAACTACATCAGTTTAGAAAGAATTGTCAATTTTAATATTATCTCATAAAAATCAAGAAACATTGTATATATAAAATACATAGGCAAACACTCTAAAATGGTACACATATGTAACAAGACACAAAACATTAAACTGTTTCTAAAAAATAGAGATTTATATTATATCAATCTATATTCAACCCTGTGTTGTAAATCCTTGTTTAATCGGGGGTTATGATCCTTGTGGATCACTTGATGTAAATCGCTCAATCTTATGTTTAATTTAGATTAAGACATGCCCTATGTGGGATATTAAATACTACCATACAATTTAGTATTATTTCTAAATTGGGAACTCGACATGTTTCAGTCCTCCTTGTGATTGTAGGGACTTTCTTCAGGAGTAGTCAGGAAAATAGTATTTAGCCATTCTCATGGTGCCAGACTCGCATTTGACTGTCAATAATGTACCATCCCTAGTTGCAAATGAATCCCCTCCCCACCAGCTGGCTCTCTGTTCACTAAGAAACTGCTGACAGAGGATGTTGAGTTATTGGTCCCAAGAATCCTCTAACAAGCTCAAAGTGATCCCAGAGCAATTCTGTCTGTTCACAAAGACAGACTTTTTTTTTAC
Organism: Ambystoma mexicanum; assembly: GCF_040938575.1. NCBI lineage: Eukaryota > Metazoa > Chordata > Amphibia > Caudata > Ambystomatidae > Ambystoma > Ambystoma mexicanum. The sequence continues at coordinate 643,332,578 of NC_090924.1, read as the reverse complement.
TTCCCTCCTTGTGCCTGGCATCCAAATTGCAGCTAATGCAAAGTGGTTGCAGATCACAAGGTGGGAGATGCTCCAGATAATGAACCAGACAGAACAGCGTCTCAATTCAATAAAAACAGAATTGCAGACTATTCATTTGATGACACTCCAAAACCGGTATGTACTGGATTTACCTATGACAATGGAAGGGGGCGTGTGCAAGAAAATAAGATCTTCATGCTGCACATACATAACCCCAAACGATGCAGACAATGGATCTCTAAACCATTCGATAGGGGCCCTCCACAACCTGCGCATTGCCATGGAAAAGCAGGCTGGAGTGAGTGCTGAAGACTGGTTCGATTTTATGCATTCTTGGGTCGTGGTGTTGGTTGGGTATAGTCATAAAGGTGTTGGTTACTATCGTAGTATTTTTTCTCATAGTTTTCTGCTTGTGCCAAATGATTGCTGAATGGTACTGCTCCACCTAATAATGCCATGATGATGTTGGGGTCTATAACACCAGGTAAAGCTGTTCCCCTCAAAAACACATGTACACACAGATGGACAAGTGGAATGGTGAAATAGAGCACAGGATGGTAAGAATAGAACAAGAAGCTGGTCCCCCAGGAACGCTGTCCCACCCCCCACGTGATCCAGAAAATTATGTGGAGCATTGGGTAAATTTGGCAGGTGATAGGGGATGCTGATTTATGACATGTACCCCAGAAGAATATGCCCGGATGGGGGAAGGTTTACATCACGTGTGTAACGTGTGGGTGCCCAAAATCGATGATTGTAGAAGAAGCGAAGCCGAGTTAGTTAATGGAGTATTAACTAAAGGGGGAGTGTTTGGATGCAACATTAAATGTCCCAGTCAGGCAAAGATGTTTAGATTTAAAAAAACATATCAAGCAGGCATCCTAGTGCTAGCCATTCTTGTTGGGTGCGTCAGAATGCATATGTACCCATTAGTAGTCAGATTTGAAACATATCAGAAACACCATATAGCCATACAGAAAGAGCAATAATGTATTCACGTTGTGGTTGCAGATAGGGTGATGTATTTTACATTTAGCAGTAGTGTACAGTGTTAATGTTTTGAGGGATGTGCGAGTAGGTAGCTGACATAGGTAGGTGAATGAGATGGAGTCAGAGAAGTGTGGTGGTAAAGGCAAGGTCTGGTGGCTAGGTTAGCAGGAGTTCCACCATGTTGGATTTTAGGGCACGTTACAGGATGAGTTTTGTGAAAGTATGAGAAATAGGCCAAACGTGGGACTGCAGCTCTGTCCAGTTGATCCAGAGACAAGTCCCTCTCCCTTAGCCCCCAGAGGGAACTTATGCTGTCATGGTCACAGGCAGCCATGCTGTGTCGATAACATTTGATTGTGTCCAGCTGCAGAGCTCAGAGGAGCTGGGAAGTGAATGTCGGGTCCAGGTAGGAAGGGTAGGTATGCACCTTTTGAAGGTTTAATTCATTTGAGTAGGGCATGGGGTTCTGTGATGCCAAGAGGCCTGGTGAAGATTTAGAGTACTACTGCCTTCACCCAAAGAGTGGCCATCCTATTTGAACTGCAGGCGTGGCACTCTAGGGATCAATAGATATGTGAAATTCAAACAAAAGAGTGGTGCCTCAATCACGTCATTCATGGGCACCTAGTATCACAGAGAGATAAGGAGGGAGACGTTCTAAGGATGTTCCATGATTTGGGACGGGAGGAGAAGAGATGATGCCAATAAAAATGTATCTACAAGGTCAGGGAGCTGTTTGTTTGTGCCACAGTGTCTGGTACAATGAGGAGTCTGATAGTATTATCAAAGCAGAGTTGACCTTGCTAGTCACACCTTGATCAGGATTCAATAGAGGGGTGTACATCCGGTGATGATCAAAAATATTTACTTGTGAAAGCAATGCATTATGGTAACAATGTACCTGGTAGTTAATCAACTCCTAGTGACGATGTAGTAGGTCACGCGTTTAGGGGAATTTGTTTTAGATAATGTGTGACCAATAGGGTAATGCATTATAGGGGATAATTATAATTGTAAATATGTGTTAGCCAATGGGGAGTGCAGAATCATGTTGTAAACTTTATTATGCACCATTTTGTTAATTTGCGGCTTTCCGCTATAAAAAATGTAATTTCTTTGGGTGGGACGAGATCCATGTTAGTTCGATTCTACCGGACCATTTGATACTTTTGCATGTAATAAAACTTTGTTTTCCTTGCAAACAGTGCATTGATTAATTGGCCTATTTGGGATTGTTTTTCTCTTTCAGGTTTTTGGTCATTCACCCCACAAATCCTTGATGTGAATATGGCACCTACCAGCAATAATGGAACCTATGGGCATGGCAGAGGCTATGACCCTGTTATAAGCCACATCTGATAGGAATTCCACCTGGGTCTTAACAGATTGCAGAAGGGAGGCTGGACCAGTACCCTCTTGCACTGACCTCCAAACTGCACGCAGACTTCCGAGGGCAGTCTCGGCATACATTGCTACCCTCATCGATAAATAGGGTCCACCATATGCCTTTTGAAAGGCCCCATCTGCCTTCCTGTCAGCCAAATCTTTGACCACCTCCTCAGGCGCCATAAAGGAATTGTCCACCAGCTCAGAAGAATAGTGTTGACCTGGATGGCCTGAGGCATCAGCTTTTCCTCCGCCGGCAAAGGATACAACTTGGCCAGGAACCCGGGGACGGCGACCCTGTCACGCTCCACCCACTCAAACAAGCTCTTCTTTGACCTATGTCAACAGTGGTAAACCTGCATTTAGAGTATTTTTTAAATTGGATCCTGGAGGAGGCATCCAGAGGCAAGGGATCTGGTTGCGCAAACCCCATATAATGAGCCACCTATATTAGGACGGAGGCCGCAGAATCCCTGTGCAGGTATTTCCCCTTTTGGTCCCTGTCCCTGGAGCCCAGGGAGTCAGAGGAAGAAGAAGAAGAGGAGGACTCCGGGGAGACAGGGGAGGTCTTACTCTTAATACAAGACTTCCCCTTTTCCTCCTGAAATGGCCCTGCAGAAAATCTGTATCAGCCTCTTCTCAGAGAACCCAGCCACCATTTTCTTGGGCCTTTCGGGTGAAGAGGAACTGGAGGGGCAAGGCTCAACATGTTTCTGCTTCTCAGAATGCTTCCCCATGATCGTAGCGAGGACCACACAAAAACAGACCACACCCTCACTGGGTGAACAATAAATGCACACACCCACCAGAGCCTGACAACAGCTCAGCCGAAAGCGGCTCCCGTAACCATGACCACTGACCCTGCCATAAATGTGGGATGGCAGCCACAATGTCTTCCAGTCCCCCCCAGCTCCTTACCGCTTCCCAGGAGGAACCAGGGTGTAGGCAGCTTTGGGAGGGGCAGCCGCTCTGCGGGACACCATACCCAAACCAAGCTCGGCAGGCCCACCCACCGGGTCATCATTTCTGGCGAGTTCAGGAGCTCCTCAGGCATGCGACTCCAACAACTCTCAACCGGGACCCCTCGCACCAGCGAGGACTCACAGAGCAGAAGCCCCAGCATGCCCATGCACTGGTAAGAAAACTTTGTTGCCCCTGCCGACTATGTCAGAAGGGGATCCTGCAATTGGAAAGTGAATCCCTGCCAATGGCACGAAATTTAAAAACTGATGTCGGTTTGGGGTTTGGATGTAATGGTGCAGAAGAAGAGGGATGTAGAGGTAATGGGAAAGAGTGGAAAATGGAGTTGGAAAAACATGATGCCTTTCTTTTACGCCTCCATTTAATGCACTGCCTATATAAAAGTAGGCTATCAACTCAACCACACTTAGCAATTCCTTTGAGAGAACACTTTTAATGTGAAATACGTTTCAGTCCTCTTTTGTCAATACTTTCAGAAAGTTTATCTTGTTTTTAAGTAATCTGTTTGTGTCACGCCTTCATTAGTCTGGCAAAGTAAACCTTTTATTTCATTTTCCATATTTTTTTATTATTTATAAAGGATAATATAGCATTAATAATAGTTTCAAAGCACTTTTATGTGTCCTTTAGCTTTTTACCTCTGTGGAGCAACCTTCTGGAATGCCTTTTCTTTCTTAGCTAAAATATTATTCATTATTTTTGAAAGTATGTAAAGCTCTTACGACTCACTTCATTTACACTGACTTTGGTATGAAACCCAAAGGATCTGATGAACTCATCACACTGGACCCTATCTGGCCACTCAGCAGCCACAGGGCTGGACCTGGTCCCGTTCACGCTTATGCTTCAAGACACACCCCTTAAAGTAAGAAACATGAGTCCATAGAATGCAAAGTGATACTCGCTAAAAAGCCACTACTGTCTGCACGTAGCATCCAGCCTCATGTTAGAACTCGGCCCTGTCCACAGCCTGCCAGCATGTATGCAAAGGGTACGTGTGCATACTCATAGCTAATTAAGACATATTCAAAGTTCAGGTACCTCCAAATGAGCCATCCTGGCTGTGAAGAATAATCTACAGCATTACATGAAACCGGCCTCCAGCGTCATCAATGCGTGCTTAATTGAATACAGCAATATGTTTATGGTATATGAACTTGTAGACAGCATGTCCACTGACAGAAAGAGGGTTGGGAAAGAGATAGAAACTATTAGAGAAGAGATGTGTTTTGAGGGGGCGGCAGAAAAACAGATAAGGAAAAAGGGAACAAACGTGGAATGGAAGCTTGTTGCATTCTTGAGTAGCAAGCACAGAAAAAGATTAACAACCAGTCCAATAGCGGTGGAATTTAGGCATCGGAAAAAGCAGATGCTGGGAGGACTGGACGGGAGGGATCAGGATAGGGATGGGGTGTATTTTTTAAATTGGATGTCAAGAAAGCTGGGCCAGTTCTATAGAAGTACATGTGAAGTATAGAGTCTTAAACATCCTTGAGGAGATGGGGAGATAGTGTGTGGAGTGAAGCACTTGTGTGAGGTGGTGATGTTTACCAGTGTTTTGGCCATCAATCGGGCTGCTGCATTCTGGATTGGTGGTAGATGATGGATTTTGTAAGAGGAGTGACCGATATAAAGCGAGCTGAAACAATATAATGCATGAGTATGGTGCAGTAGTTCATACCAGGTGAGTGAGGAAATTGAAAAAGCACCTTAATTTGATGAGTGCAAGCTGCCGTCATTCTGAGTTTGGTGGTATCCTTGGGGCAATTACGTCGGGATGCCAGCAAAACGGAAATAGCATTCCCGCCGCCTGTTATCTCAGTATTACCGGGATATTATGGGCAGTGGGAATGCTAGTAACTCCCCATTCCATGGAGTTCCACAGGACTGTGGGGGACTGATCTACCAGCTGGTCAAGCCTGGAGGTAGATCCGTGGCCCCCACCGCCAATCTTGGTTTTTCCCTGTTGGAGTAAAAATGCTGGTGCTGGAATTACCAGCAATCTTACTGGCATTTTGTCCAGACCAGGGAAACTGTAATGAGCCCCAATGCTGCAGGTTTGTGGGGGTAAGGACAGTTGGTCATCAAGTGTGAATCCTAGGTTTCTAATGGTAGACACAAGTGCACGGCACAGTGGAAGAGACAACATGGGAGGTGAAAACAAAGCTGATGAGCCTCCAAACAACATGACATCAGTCCCATCAGAGTAGGGTTTCAAGGAGTTGGTGTTCATCCAGGAGGAGATATTAGTTATAAAGTTTTGACAGTGAGAAGTGAGGCGTTAGTGTCATTAATGAGGTCCACCAGCAGCTGCGTGTCATCAGCATAAGAAAAGAATGAAAAACCATGAGATTCAATGTGTGATGCAAGGGGTCGACATAGAGGCTGAACAGGAGGGAGGATAGCTAAGAGCCAAATCGTCCCCCACAATGGAGAGGGAGAAAAGAGGAATTGATGAGAGGAAGTGTGTTAGGCTTAATATGATTTGAAAGAAGAAGTTGGTAAAAGGGCTGAGCATCTAATGCCTACAGAATGGAGATGGTTAACTAAAATCTTACGATCAACCTTATCATAGGCCACCCGAGAGGCTAAAAGGACTAAGGTCACTGCTGTCTCATTATCAGTAGTTTTGCTACTACCAGCATGGACTCAGTGCCCCGGCCTGAGTAAAATCTTGCCTGGAGATGATAATGGAGAGGGTACTCTACAAGGAAGATTTGAATATGGATGTTTACATAAGCTTTTAAGTATTTTGAAGGAACAGGCTGACATAGAACAAAAGTTAGATGACACAGCCGGAGTGAGTGAGGCTTCTTGAGGAAGGAGGAGACAACAATAGATTTAAAGGTGGGTGTACAGAGCATGAGCTCAGAGATTTATTGAGAAGGTTGACGAGAAGGGAGCCAGAACCTCAGGGCACAGTTTCAAGATCCTTATAATGGAAGCATTGCAAAGTGAGATCTATTTTAATATAAGAGATGTAACTAAGTAGAGAGGGAATGGGGACAAGGGATTAATCTATGAGGCAGGTGAGAGGGTTTGTCAGGAACAGGGCTTCCTTATGTTTATTTCTGGAGCTTTCAATGCAATGAGAAAAGTGGTTAGTTTTGGCTGTGATGATTGCACTGGGTTTCGTGGCACGTTTAACAGTCTTAGAATAAGAGAGGCACCTGTGACATTCGGCATCTTTAGTCTGTGAATGGCTGATGTGAACCATACAGGGATTTTGGTTTTTGAAAAGAGAGTTCAGTTTTTCATGGAAATGTGTGCATTATTGTGGATAAAACCCAATTGTCAAAACCTGTGACTACAGAAAAAGTGCAGAAATGTGAGCAATCGGGTTGCAAGCAGTCAGCAAAGGTTGCCAACAGAGATGTTTTCCAAGGATAGGGAGGTGTGTTGTTAGATGGGGGATAAAACAGTCACCGGGAACAATACATACGTGGAAATGCATAGATTAAGGACAATGAACATTGGACATTTTTAAGTGCAGATAGGCGGTGCGGCCAGCTGTGCTTGGGATGTGACCATGATGGGTGAAGTGCTAGAGTGGAGGCAGAGGAAGTGAGGGACAGAGGCAGGCTAAAGGTGAGGGAAAAATGTTAGCTAGCAGGTAGCTGAGAGTTAGCTTAAAAGGGGGACTTAGAGGTGAGGAGGTATGCTTTTGGTTTGGTTTTGAACAAATCCGTGTGAACTGTTTCTCGGATTTGCGAGGGAACAGAATACCATGCAAATTGAGCAAAAAGAGAGAAGGAGCTACCTACACTGTAGGTAGGACTTGGTTGACGGTGTGCAAAGCCAGCATTAGATAAATGTAATCCACGAGCACTCAACTATAGAGTCAGCTGCCAAAGTGATGCCTTGTGCCATTCAAGTGTGTTGTTTCATTTAACTACCATGAAAAAGGTGCATCAGCAAACTGCACACAGATATTTTCTCATGTAATGGATTACACCTGACAAATGACGATTTTTCCACAAACTTTGAGTCAATATTTGTATTGTACTGCGCCAAAACACAAGATGTCCAAATGATGGGGATCTGATAAACTTTTAAATTATTTACATGGAAAGTATTACCAAGTAATTTCAAATAAAGCATCACATTCTACAAGACTTTTCTTTAATTATTTTGCAGTGCATTTCATTCAAAGCATGTGAAATAACTTGACATATTAAATTATACTACTATAAATAGGAAATAAAAACTATGTTAAAGGTATAAAATGTTCAAATGACATGCTAGACTGTTAAAAATTGTAGCAGGAATGCATTGCAGTTTAAATGTGCATGGCTAGATAGCAGTTCCTAATTTTGCTTGGCAAATGCTTCTCATTGCTTTTTTCCAATGAGCCTGATAAGCTACATTTCTGTTCAACCTATAGGAAAACAGATTCATGAAAAGGGAAAGCCTAGGGCCCCATGGGAATTAGCTCAGCCATCTGGAAATCAGATCCTCTTATCCAGCCATCAACAAAGTACTTTGGCCCCAGCATTAAAAAGGAATCACAAACTCAGGGCCTCTGGTTAACGGGTTGACCCCACCCAAATGGGCTCATCTAAATAGAAATATTCTTAGAAATACATTCAAATTCATTTGAGTAGGGTCTCAAACATGGGCTTTACAACTGATAGAATTTGAGCTGATCATATGGGGCAGATTCCTGAGAGTTCATTTTCGAAGCTTCAAAGGCCACAATGCACTTAAAGTTTCACCTCTTGACATTAACCTACATATTAAAATCTGCCATCTGCTGTACTAATGAAAGAACAAACAAAATGAGCCTCTGTCAGACCCTTGCATTAATCATTAACTTCACAAAAGCCCTTTGAGTACTGCTAACATGATTCATTATGCTAACACAAGGTTTTGTTTCCATATGCAAAGTTCAGCAGATATTAAAACAATCACTTTGAAATACGTTAGAAATGTAGAATGCAATTTCTGACATAACTCTGCAGCAAAATAACTTAGAACAGAAAGAGAAAGTATTCAGATATTGTGGGAGTCTTCTGCATGACATGAGACTAACATATTTATCAATAATCAATACAATCATGTAATTTAATAACTTTGTCAAAATTAACCTTACAAACCCATGCTGCAGGTCCAGGAAGGGTTGAGGAAGAGGTGGATCTATACATCCATATTTCTTTGGTGTGGGTACTTTTGGCAGGATCTATGGGTGAAAATATGATTTTGAGTCCAAAGTATCCAGTCCCACCCTGTCACATGTGCAAAATATGACTAACCTATGAAATTAAGGGGTGTCTTCTCTGAGGATGTGAGCCTGTTAAGGAAGCCAATGGAAATGCTTGACTAATTAAAATGTTGAATGCCACATATGGCATGGTGTGGGAAAATGAGAGGGGCCCTCATTACAACCCTGGCGGAGGACCATGGTGCAATTTGCACCATGGTCCATGGCGCAGAGCTGCCAACTCCGCCATGGGGGTTGGCGGACTTACCGCCCCATTCCGACCTTGGCGGGGCGGTAAGTCCCCAATCCCCATTTACCCTTCCCCATTCCCATTTTTGCCCCATAGGGTATGATGGGAGTGGGGAAGGCGTTAATTACGCCACCGTAAATTACGGTGGCGTAATTAACAACAGGTCCCGTAGCTCCATGGATTTTTCCGCCCGGAAAAACCAGGCGAAAAAACCACCATGGCGCTACGGGAACTCGTAGTAAGGCGGAAAGGTACGCCATGCATTACGCTGGCGTAAAACCCTTTCCGCCAGGGTCGTAATGAGGGCCAGGGTATTTAATTAAAATTGTAAAACAAACATGAAGTCGGGAAAGCTCTGGGATTGTGAAGGCTGCAGAAAGGCAATCCTCTGTCCAACTGGATTACTGTAGAGCTTGGATAATATCTGGAGGTGACTGGACCATGTCCAGGATTAAGTCTGAAGCAGGTTTTGCCTGAGGCAGACCCGATTTTCCTCGAGATGGCTGAAACAAGGCAGAGGGGCCTATTTGATGAAGGAGAATTGCCTAAAAACTCTGATGGCCATTTTGGCTCTGTGACTTAAAACAACTATCAAAAGTGAGTATAAAATTCCTCCAATTCATAAATCCAGTAGTATAATTTCCATGCTAAGTCTCTGGACTGGGAGGAACTGGGTGGGTATGCCACTATGGGAAATTAATCCCAAATTGAATACTTTAACATTTTCATGTGAAATGTAACATTGCTTTCTCACTACATGTGCTTTTCAGAGGTAACAACAGAACAGAAATACAGCGGGGGTGGGATACAGAGGGGCACAGAGGAAGAGTACAGCTGTACTGGGAAGTGGGAGGAGAGGGGTGGTTGGCATCTAGTGATTCAGGTGGCACAAAGGGTGATGTGATTGCCTAGGTGTTTCAGTATAGAACAGATTTCTGCACAGATAAAGTCAAGCATTTTGTAAATCAAAGCCAACTAAAATCCAAACCTGCTTGTTTTCATAGGCAAAGTCTGACACTGAATTTGTGGAATGGAGTACAACTTCCTACTATCCATGATTGATGGGGCGGGGGGGCATTGAAAATTAGGCATGGTAATGTTGCTGTTTATGCCATCTTTATCTGGTACTTATTGATGATACAGAACATAAAGTATGTCTTAAAATATGTCTTTTATAAAAATAAATTACTTGCATGCATATACTGTGCAAATTCTTTAAACAAACGGGACAGCAAGAGGTGTCTAAGGAAATGTGAATTGCATTGTGCTATTTAGAAATAGATTTTAAGATATATTAGTAATATAAACTTTGATTTATGAAATTATTGCCTCATCACAAGGTGGTCGTTAATCTGGCGCAATTACCTTACTGCTCAGTGAAAATAGCGCTACCACCGGGTTTTGCGACGGTATCTATGCCGCATTACAACCTGGTGTGAATGCACCCCTGACTCCTGTGGTAACGCTATTAGCACCGGTGGAAATTGAGTCATCACCAGAATGGGAAGCATTGCGGTGGCCATTTTGAAAAACACAGTCCATTAAATATCTCCACTTCCTGCAGCCATCCAGGCCTGCAAGTCATCCAAAAAGTAGTAGGAGGCCAAAAAACATCTTGGCAAGCCGAAGTTCAGTGAGGGAGAATTGGTGTTCCTCACAGATGAGGTTTTGGCACAAAGTGACAAACTGTACATCAGCAGGTAGAGAAAGACATGGGCCAAGTGCAGAGCAGCCATCTGGCACACCATCAGTCAGAAGGTCCAGTGTTCCCCATGTTGGTGAGGTCTGCAGGAAGTACTGGAATGATCTCAGGGTCAGGGTGCGAGGACACCGCCAGGAGTCCCTGGCAACTGAGATGGGACTGTGGAACCACTTTCCCTGACTGCCTGGGAGGAAAAGTGCAGCACTGTCCTGGACATGGAGACCATTGAGGGAGTCACAGGTGTGGAGGCGGGTGCCCGGAGGCAAGAGGTTAGTCAACCCCCCCAGCACAAGTCCATGCATAAATGTCATCCCAGCACAAGACACCCAAGTGGACAGTGACACATGCCAGGAGACCCAGCAGCTGGGCAGGCCAATCAGGGTGAAGTGATGGGGTGCCACATGAGCCTCCCTCCACAGCAGCCATGGGGCAGAGCTACAAGGGCACCCCTCAGGGGTCACAGCAGTGAGAAAGGGTGGCAAGTGACCAATCCAAGTGCCATGAAACCACACACCGGCTGGTGCACCCTGTGCCAGAGGCAATGCAGTGGGTGAGTAATCATGACACCTACTGCAGTGAAACCAACATGTTGCTGGCCCAGTTGGCCAGCCCCATGTTGTTATGGCAGATGACCCACATGGAAGTACATGTCCACCTACACGACCTGGGCACAGCTAGCCAACCACAGTACCCCACAGAACAACAATGCTGGCTGCACAGCAGTGCCCCATAGAGCCATGGAAGAGCCATGGACAAAGCCGCCACACCCATACCCAGAAGGTGTGTGCCCCCCCCCCCAGGGAGGGGATGAGGGTCCATGAATAACCATATGCATGCATGGCACACATCAGCCCCAGCATGGACACTCTGCCATCCCCACACACATGCAATGTTCCAAGACCAACCATGCCCATCAGTCAAAATGTGAAGGGTTCCACTCTGTCACATAGCAACTACAGGCACTCACACATCACCAGAGGCATCAGAGGAGGAGGAGGGGGCAGGCCCATCTGGAAGTGGTGCCACCAGGCTCTCAAGGGCAGCCACCACCACCACCCCCACACATAGGTGCACACAGGCTACACCTAGGCACATGGACCTCCACAAAATACCACTGCTAAGCAAGGACAAGCCTGCAGGTACCACTGCCGGCCACACAACAACCCCAGCGGCCACCAGGAGCACCTCCAGGCCAACTGCAGCCACTCCTGCAGCTGCAGTGTCCCACACTGAGGCCACACCTGCCGGCAGGGCTAAAGTTGAGGTGTCGGGCAACATGAGTCCAGTGTCAGAGCATGGACAAGGGAACAAAGACCTGAGAGCCATCACCGCTTTCGGCATGCCACGACAACAGAGCAGGATGTCAACATGCCATCCTATGGTTCACCGGACTACAGCCAAGAGCCAATGCACAGCCCAACTCCCATCCAGCACACACCATCCAGCAACACCATCCTCCAGAGGCTGGATGAGATAGAGAGGTGACAAAGGGAAATGGAGGCCATTGGGCACACCAATTCGGAGCACCTCCAGGCAATCCATGATTGCCTGAAAGGGGCCACTCGTGAGATTGTGAGAACCATGAGCAGAAACCAGGATGTGGCAGCTGCCAGTACTGCCACCCTGACTGTTTATGGGCAGAGAGTCAGGGAGCTGAGTGAAGGGGTCTCAGCTCTTGCAGACGCCATCCGTAATAGCACAGAGGTCACACTGCAGCACATCCGTTGCCCAGGGTCCATACCCTCCACTTCAACATCACCAGCTGATTGCTCTCAGCAGGGCACACCCAGGTGCCACTCCCAGCGCCAATTGGGTACCAGATCACCAGTGTCAGGCATGGTGGGGAGTTAGTGGTGGAAGGGAGGGGGGATAGTGTGCTGGTGAATTGGTGACAGGGGAGGGGAGAGCGTGTTGAGCTGTTGGTGGTGGGAGGGGGGATAGTGTGCTCGTGAGTTGGTAGCAATAAATCGGTTGAACTGCATCAACCCGAGGACATTGTTGATTGTGTCAAAGCCTTGTTTATTCACAATGGTGGGTCTCACTCAGTGGTGGATATCTTGTGCCATGTACGTTTCAGAAGAAATTGTCCATCAGGGCCTGGTGGGCTATTCTGCCATCCCTGACATCATCCCTGTTGATGTGTACTGCAGCCCCTGCATCATAATCAGCATCCTCATCCTCTGGTGGTGACATGTCCACATCAGGGGTTAGCGGTACATTTTGCTGCATGGCTATTCAGACATCTTTTTCTGGAGCGTACATCAGTGCACCCCCAGTGCGACCAAGGCAGCGGAAACGTGCCTTTAGCAGGCCAAAGGTGCGCTTAATGCATATGCTGGTCCTGCTGTGTGAGTGGTTCTATGCTGTCTCTTGCTGTGTTTGGGGATCCCGCATAGGGGTCATAAGCCAAGGCAGCTGCAGATATCCAGAGTCACCTGCATGGGGAGAAGCACGGCCATTAGACACTGTGCGACGTGGGGGTGGACTTTTACAGTATCATGGAAATTGGCATCATCCTCAGGTAGGTGCAGCATCATTCCGTGGAATGTGTCTGTCCTATGTCTGTGCATGCTGTGTCACTCATATGATGCATGGTTTTGAATTCACATGTGCCATATCCCCTACAAGCTGGTCTTATGTGCTGTGTCTGTCTGTGACATGTGATGCCGACATGGTGGTAGTCTGGTGTGGGTGCGTTGCTCTGGTGCATGGGGCATTCCAGGTTGACTGCCGGCAATCTGTACGCTTCTGTCTGGGTGCAGTGTTTCGCCATTGGGGGGAGGTGTACATGGGGGAATGTCAGTGGTACTAGCAGCAATGCTGAGTGGCACTCATTTACTACTCATTGCTGTTTTGCTATGTTGCATTGTGGTACCTGTAGGCATGTTGGGGTTTACGATCACTACTATATGTGTACATAGGCTCATTAATCATGTTGGGGGCAACATGTGCATGCTCCCTGAGCTGTGCTGTGACCCAGTTATGGGAGGTTTACAGGTCAGACTCATGCTGTCATTTAACATGCAATGCTTTGTGTCGGTGTTCATGTCCACAACCACCCACAACCAAGTCTGGTCAGGTGCTCCACAGTGCATGCATGCGGCCAGTTGAACTCGTCAACAATCCACGTCTGTTGTCCACGCTGCATCTCCATGCATCCTGGGAGTGTGCTGTTCCATAACACTGTTCAATCATGAGTGGAACCTGGGCAGCGGGCACAGCAATGGGTGATGAAGAGGTTGGGTCACAGGTCATCTGAACATTGAGTGAGTGGTAGTGTTTGTGGATTCTGTACACTGCTTCATGGGCCACAGTGCCACTAATGCAACATGTGTGCAGTCCAGGGCTGCTATCACATTTGGTATGTGTGCTAGGGCATAGAACCGTGCCTTCCTGGCATTGACCTGGGCTCGGGTGGTGTGCAGTGTGATGTGGTGTTGCACATAGCCCAGTAGGGAATCCATCACCTGGCCCAACACTGCACAGAATGTGGGCTGTGCCATGCCGTGCATCATGGCCATGGAATGATGGAAGGTGCCTGTGCCTAGGAATTTTAATATTGACACTAGTTTCAGCACTGGGGACACAGCTGTACGGATGTTAATCCTGCTCCTTATGTCATACTGGATTGTGCTGAGCAGCTCCGTGATAGTCTCCCTGTTCAGGCGGTACAGTGTCACAAACTTGGTGTCAGTGAGGGTCCAGGGTGAGGGCCTGTCTCTGGGGATGGGTGCACGCCTTACTTGTGCTCTTCTCCTTCTCCTCTCCCCCACCCCAGTGCTCCCTGTGCCCTGGCCTGCTCCTCCTGCTTCCAGACGCAGCATGAGCAACTGCATGTCCCTGCTCACAGTGGCTAATGGCAGCATGCTGTTGGAAACAGTGTTTGGGGTACAGGAGTGCCTAATGTAGCCATTTGGAGTGCATTGGTTGCACCAATGCTTTGATTTGTGACTCCTGTATCGATTTATCTCCAGCTGGAAGCTTGAGGTAAACTACGCTGCGTTTTTGGCACTATTAGCGCCAGACAAGCACTTGTGATGCGGCTGTGTTTGCGCCTAGTGTGGGCCCGGCTGTAATTGCGCTGGCTTTAATTGCGCCTGCTGTAATAGATACGGCTGATGTTGCAGTTGGCAGTATTTGCGCCAGCTCTTAATTCAGCAGAGCGGTATTGTCGGCGCTAATTCTGTTACCACCACTTTTAAGGGTTACCGCCCAACATGTGTTACTTTCATCTTAGTGAGATCCTCTTTTCAGTAAACCCGCTGCTTATGTGTTTGAAAGTTACTGGGCCTCATTACGACCCAGGCGGTAAGGGGTTAATGGCGCCGTAAAAGGTTGCGGCGCTGTTAACTCCTTTCCGCCTAATTACGAGGTCCCTTTGCGGGTCCCTACCTTAACGGCTGGTCTTGACCAGCCGTGAAGGATTGGACCCGCAAAGGGACCTTGGAGGTAATTACGGTACTGCAATTTTCCGCTTTGAGCCCTATGGGGGCAAAAATGGGAACGGCCAATGGTGAATGGGGAATTACCGCCCCGCCAACCTTGGAATGGGGCGGTAATTCCGCCATCCACCATGGCGCAATCGTTAAAATACCGGCATCAACCATGGCGCTAATAGCGCCATGGTTAACGCCTGGGTTGTAATGACCACAACTGTTTTGATTTTCCCAGCATGAAGTTATGGTACCTCCTTTGAATTGATGTTACTTTAATAAAACGAATTAAAGATTCCTGACACAGCCTGTTTCTTTTCCCAGAATTGTGGAGTGGGATTGTATAATAGGGCGTGTGAAATCAGAGTTTGACACTTATTGAAGAAATATTATAACACACCAAAGTATTGTAACAGGTGGCAGGGTGAGATGTGCTGAAAATAAGGTCCAATGCGACCTGCAGATGTGTAAGAACATAAACAAGGTGGTGGGGGCACGATTTAGTGGTTGTCAACAACTGAAGAAACCGTGCATTGGGGATGCGTATGCCCAAACGTTGAAGTTACCAACCACCACAACATTAGTGTGGGTGAGAATGAGTAATGCCACTAAATCAGCAAATGAGTCAGCGAAAGAGGAAGTGGAGCCTGGAGGGCAGCAGACTAAGGACATGAGCAGGCATTGTGAGTCAGGAAGGATGTGCCGCGCTGCAGGGGTCTTGAAGCAGCCAATGAGGGAAAAGAGGAAAAGAGAAGGCAGTCTGCCTAGATCAGGGTGACACCACATCCAGGGCACATTGGGTTACAGATGTTTTGGGCAAGTAAGTCCAGGCAGATAGCAGAGGCTATGACAGAGCCAGTCTCATAATGGACTCGGGTATCAGTGATGCATAACAGGTTGAGACAGTTTCCAGAAAAAACGATTAAAGATTCTTGTGAGATGTTTGGGTAAGGAATACAATGAACAGGCAGATCATTAAGTCCTGGCTGAGGGAGGGGGCCTGGAAAGAGCAGGGATGGACAAGGGCTGAGGACTGAGAGAATGAGGATTCTTTGCAGATAATGAGCCTTCTGGGAGAAAAGAGGATTGGGTGAGTTTTTAGTTGATGAGGGCTCAAGCAGAAACGCCTCACAAGGAGCCAGTGGTCAGAGAGTAATACAGCGTGGAGAGTTTGGCAGAGTAGCAAAGTATAGCCTTGAGATAAGGAGTGGCCAGCCGCTTCCTGGCTTGTATCTGTGCATGTTCCAGCACAGATGCGTTTGATTACGGCATCCCTCTCTGTCAGACCATTGATGCACTGGATGTGCATATCCGCTGCATTTCCAGAGGTAGTTCAAGACCATAAGAATATTCATTTTGTTGAGCTTTTATTCTTTTGCCACTGCCATCATTGTTTTCCCTTGGACATACTAAGATGCACTGCAATACCTTGTGTATATCTACTAATGCCCGCCAGCACGTCCCTGCCACCAAAAAGCATGCCTTCCATTGGTTATTCACAGTTATCATTGGGCCATAAATTCCTTTGTTTCAGAAGGACAACTCTGACAACATCATCAAGGACTGTGCTGCATCCTTAGCACCTTTCTTTACACCCTTTATTAATGCTTCACTTACCTCGTGCACCGTACCCTCTCCCCTTAAGGAAGCGTGGGTTCATCCACTGCTAGAAAAGCCCACACTTGACCCAGACTCCCCCAACAATTACAGACCGATCACCACTGTGCCATTCCTTCTGAAAATTCTTGATAAAGCGGCTTACCTGCAGATACAAGCCTATCTGGAATCGCACAACATCCTGGGCAAGAGGCAATCTGGTTTTCGCCCATAGCACTGCTAGATTTAAAAATTCAGCTCCTAGAAAACATCACAATGGTAAGCTGCGCTTCTCCTGCTCCTAGACCTATCAGCAGGGTTCGACTTGGTCGACCACAAAAAGCTAGGAAACCACCTCATTAACTCTGCCCACTTCTCCCACGAAGCCATCACATGGATAATTTCCTTCCTAGAGGGCTGTGCCATGAGGGTCTTCTCAGACCAGGCATCAGCCGCTCCCTCTCCCATCAGCTGTGGAAGATCATGCACCTCGCCAACCGTCTACAACCTCTTCACCCTGCCATTATTTAATGACTTGGAATGTCTCGGCATAACGTTCACCAATTATGCCGATGGCACACAAATCCTCCTCCCTCTATCTGGTGACTACGAGAAAGACCTCAGAACACTACAACAGACCTATGCAATCATCCAGACTTGGATGGCGACAAACGGCCTATGCCTTAATGGGGATAAAACAGAACTCCTAATTGTAGGCCCCAAGGAAACCTTAAAAAAAACTTGACACCAAATACAGCAATTTCAGCATCGAAAACACTGTCATCCCAGTCTCAACTGCAGTAAAAACACTTGGTGTCTTTCTTGACTCCACCATCTCCATGAATAGACAAGTTAGCTACATCTCCTCATCAGCAGCTCACACCACTAAAATCATCAATGCGGTAAAATCCTACCTCTCCAAGAACATAAACAGGTTACAAATTGTGAAAAATAATGCTCTCCGAGCTGCTCTCAGTATCCCCAGGAGAGAGCATATCTCCCAGACCTGACAAGATGCCCACTGGCTCTCTATCAAAGAACGCATATTGTTCAAGGCGCTCACAATCACACACAGATGTCTCTCCCAATCGGCGCCCCGGTACCTAGCGGATCGAATACATCCTGCACAACCACACAAACCCAAGCGAGAACTCTACTCTGACCAACTTGCGGTCCCTGTCTTTAACAGAGCCAAAGCCGGTGGTACCAGCTTTGAAGTATTGACACCAAAATCTTGGAACATACTATCTCCCAAATTCAGGAAAGAAACATCACTCCTAGCCTTTAGAAAGGCTCTGAAAACCATACTATTCAAATAACTGTTTGTTCCACGGTAACCAAGGAACTTGACTATTGACTAATGTGTATGACCCTGTACTGAGAACTGTACGGTTTTTGCCTGCACCCAAGTGATCATACTGTAACAGCGCCACAATGCCCTAGGGCAGCTGCGCGCTTTATAAATGGAAATAAATAAATAAATAAATGGAGGCCTGTGTAACCACAAAAGCATACACACACCACAGCATTTATACTAATGTTTTATTTCCTTTAATCACATCGTATAGAATGCATATGTCAGGGGTCTAAATCTTGCCATCACAAATGCCGACAAGACCAGGTTTCAGGATACCTTGTGACTATGTAAATAATTACCATTTTCATTCACCATGTTGAAATGTAATTTGGCTGGATCTTTTTTAAATATCGAGTGGATTAGACACTTGAAAGCCAAGCTTGGAAAACCGTGGCATAGATAGTTACATTCCCATGGAAAGGCACTGATTGTTTTTCAACAAAGTGCGACTCGTGTTTCATCCTATACCATTTGACCTATTCATAGGGTCCAGTTAAGCTTTCCAGGTTTCGTGCTCAATGCTTTCTGCCCATTGTGTCTCCAATTCATTTAGATTGGGGACTCGTGAAAGCTAGAAAAGCAGAGGCCGCTCTCCCACACACAGGAGAACTTATCCAGATATTCTGTTGCCATACCCTTCTTAAGTAAGGTGCGAGTTGAAGGAAGCATTAATAGATTGCGACAGGTTATTACTGAATCCCCAGCTGAGGTTGTGTGTTGTTTTTCCTAGGATTGCGACAGGAAGAAGGACCGACATTCCTATAATAAGGAAGCCAGTATAAGCAACAAGTAATGGTTGCTTGGAGGCTCTTGAAATAACACTCAAGTGGCGCAGAAGGTATTTTATTCAATAATGTATATTTTACTTGAGGGGACAGGGTTATTGCAGATCTAATGAGAAGATCATTATATTAGATTAAAACGTGTCTATCCAACAGGGATTGACAGAGAAACCAGGAGGTTAAGAATTTGAAACACATCCCTAGGGTCCTATATACAGCACACACAAGTGGAAAATGATGTCCCTGATGAATGTCCAGCATTGATTCGCCTGGTTAGGACAGAAACTTGTACAAGTTGGGCTTGTTACGTAAAAGAAAAATAGCACAAATACCACACTTTAGTGATAAGAATCTAGTGTAGAATTAGACAGGGATTGTTTGCTGTACTTTGTATCAACTGTTTACATGTTTGTATGTACTTTTTGTTTTATACATTACTTCTAATGTTTTAAAACAATATCTTTATGGTGTGTTTAGGTATAAAATTGTAACTTTTTAAATAATGAATTTTTGGTACTGGTCCCGTGATGTGCAGGTCTTTCTGCCTTTGAAAGTGGTGACACTTTGTTTACCTTCCTTTTGTATGATTAATAATAGAAAGTTAAAGACAATCATAGCTATGTGAAAGAATGATGTAAAATAAGGAGAGATGATCGCAAAACACTGAAGCTGTAACTATAGCACTAATGAAATCAAAGAGAGCCTATTTGCGAATTACCCTTTCTGATGTGATGCTTTTTAGTAATGTCAAGCTCCACTAACCTCTGCTCCTGGCTGACGTTTCAATGTAAATCACCTACACGACCAATGAAAGCCAGAAAATTAGGTTTTAGTATGCGACTCGGCTCTTATGTGGATGTATTGCTGAATAGCGTTCACCTGCAAGTCCACATTTTTAGCAATAGCGTCCTTATCAGAAGAAGGACCTTGTTCAGAGCATTGTACTCACAGAATGACCACGGAAATTGCTTATTTATTATTGTTTTTTTGTATTTTTTATTTTATTAAAGTGAATTTGCATTTACACAAAAACCTTTTGCACCATTAAGACATATGTGACAAATTAGTCAAATAAGCTGTCAAATAAATGACATCAATCTGGTACAATCAGACATTGTAAAATGTCATTAAAATTACATTAGAAGAAAGCTTTAATCCACTTAACAAATACGTTTTCCACATATACATACAAGATGCTAAAAAACGTCCTCTAAATTCACCCAATCAAATTATTCATCCAAATATCAGTCATATAGTTACCTACAACAGTTAATTAATTTTACTTAGCAATGCTAGAACAATTGTCCATATGTGATACGAAGCAGTGGTAATGATCAAAGATTCTGCAGAACAAATGCTGGCCCAAAACTGATCAGATGCAATTCTGGACAGGGAACTGCCGATCCTTTCATATTTTTTCCACTAATACCGATTCAAATAAGGAAAGTCAGTTAACATGTATGGCTGTTTCCACCTTTTTATTGTACATGCAATACAATGATTTTCATAGGGAGTACCCATCCAAACTCCAGTATATTCCAATGTATTCAAAATATTAAAGCGCAAATATAATATATGTCTTTTGAGATTCATGTCACAAAGTTTTAGCAAATACCTATGGCGAGCTTCAGGCATAAAGCTTTGCCTGGCATATTCAGAGTATCTTTTCTTAACTGAAAAGCCCTCCCGATTTAAAGAATGGTCCCAATCAATCATTTTTTATTTCATTTTACCAGACATTTATTGATGTTCGCCTTAGTGGGAAGATCAAGACCTACAGCCCACAAGTAGCTCCTGGGTGGTCCTCTGAAGCTCTGTGAATGCATAGTTGTTGGTGTTACTACGGGAGGAGCATGCCGTAAAACCTAAAAAGGCACTCCCCCTATCTTTATTAAATAACAGATTTAAGTATAATTTGCAACGCTGTGTCTTCCACAGTGGTAGCAAGGAAGTTAGCCCCAGTTCCATCCAAGCCACCTTAGACCGGACAGCTTTGAGGAGACTCAAAAGTGATCAAGGTAGCTTACCCTGCATTGTCCCCAACCATCATACATACTGTTTTGGGAACACCTCCAGCCCATACAATACACCTGGCATTTTCTAAATCTCAAGATAACCCTCCACAGAGTGACTACCCCTCCTGGACATGAAGTTTCTGATAACAAGCCACTTCTTCATCACTTTATTAGTCAAGAAATTGTTGCTATAAGTCGGCTCGGCGTGATCTTTAATCGGGATTCCCAGGTAAACATAGGAATTAAACACCTCCAGTGACTCCCCGCCGGTCTTCCATATATAGCCACGTTTATCACTAGATTTCTTTCATATAACCAATACCTTAGTTTTCTTAAGGTTAATTTTCAAATGATTGGTGATCGCATATGTGTATAAGCTCTCAAGAGAGTGCTGTAGCCCTATGGGAGTATGGTCCAAAAGGACCAGATCATTGGAATACGAGAGCCAGGATACGTGATCCTTACCTATTTTCAGTGGAAAGTTCTGACAACACCTTAGAACCTCACCCATATCAGCCTCATTCATATTACATAACAAAGGGGCCATTACACACCCCTTCTTGAGGCCCTGGTTAGTGTCAATTAGCTTAGTAATAAGCCCCTCCTGGTTTAACCTAATGGCAACGGAGGTGTTAGTGTACATCTGCTTGACGAAGTGAAGGATAAGAGAGTCAATCCCCCACATCTCTAGTTTATCCCATAATCTAGAGCGTAGTACACAGTCAACATATAGGTGTAATTGATGGAACAGAGATACAACATATTGCGAGGACTCTGGTAAGTGTCAGCTATCATTTACTGCAAGGCCCCGATGTTATGAGTTGTACAAAGCCTGCATCTAAAACCAGTTTGTTGCTTATTCAATAGCCTTTTCTCCTCAACCCATTATTTCATTTTGGTTAATAACAAGGAAGCAAACATTTTGCAACTTAAATCTATCATACCTAATAATCAAGATGGACTTCTTCCAACTATCTGGGATGATTCCCTGATTTAACATGGAGGTAAAAATCCTATGAAACCAGAAAGACACTTTCTGAAATGTGCCACGTGTTCATTTAATGTTGTTATTTATGCCCATTGGTTAACACATGTTTGGGCCTAGGGGCCTTTTTCAAAACCGGTCACGTGCCGAAGCACTGTAAAACTGCTTTCCAGTAGTGTAGGTTACTTGTCACGGTTTGTTGTATCGGGTTAATTCCCTCGGTCCCAATTTCACTGGGGCTCAGATAACCTGGCGGCCGCTGAAACGACCTTCAAGCATTGTTTGCACTCAATTAATAGAAACCCTGTGTTTATCTCAACGTCTCTATCTAGGTTTTCTTGGTTTCAGAACAAGATTTGCTACAAACTAAAAAGAATAACAACTGACTAACTGAATAAAGACCACATTCATTCTCCTTGTAAACCCCTCTAAGCATCTCCAAGCCCAGAATTGGCTTGCTGACATGAAGCTAAATGGCTTCACACCTCAAATATAACCCAGTGCAAAACCGGTCAGCTTTACCAGTGACTTTGACCTCTAAACACTGATTGCTGTGAAGATTTAAGCATCATTGTATTCTTTCAAAAGGTCCAAGCCTTTTAACCCTGCCCAGAGATTCAGACCAGTTGCCATGCTTTAGTCATTGAGTGCCTGGTGCATGGTGGATGGTGCATGATGGATGGTGCAAAGAACCTACTTGCAGTACTCCCAAATTCCAAGTTGGCCCCTCTAAAAGCCATGAAGCACGAACCGTAACAGGACTCAGAAATTATAGCCATATCACCTCTTCCTCAAGGAGCAGCACCGGCTAGGTTTCAAGCATGCATCATGTTCAAAACACCCAGCAGTACTTATAAAGCAGTAACAACCAATACACTACTTTACATGGCCGAGAAAGTCACCAACGCCAGTGGTCAGAATCTCTCAGGAAAACAAGACATCACTGAACTGGAACCAAAGGCCTTAAAGAGGGAAAACACAAGAAACAGTCCTTTTCCCACCATGCAGCCAGTCGCTGAAACAATGCTGAAAAGACTGCTCGTCCCTACATCTTACACTTCAGAATGGACCAGGAGATCCTACTCTTCAAAGAACATCTTGCCAAATGCTGATCGCTCTGCTCAGCCCTACGTTTCTTCCTCCAGAGATTGCCCCAACCCCATAAGCCCCATCCATCCCAGCTCCTATGCATCCCTGCTCCCCACTTGTAACCCTTTGAGTACATCCCTATGTGCTCCATTGCTTCCCAGCAGGGTTTGCACTTTTTAAATCATATACATAAACCCCATACAATATATTTTCCTGAAAGTGACCACATCCCTATCCATTATCCATGACTCACTCAGCCAATCAAATTTCTTAGAATAAGGGCTGCACTTTCTAGTACCTGCTCGCTTTGAAAACATTCAGTCCACCGCCATATCCCATACCTTTTTTCAAAGCCATTATTTTTGTCCACTTACCGGTATTCATTCATCTTCTTGGGGCACATCTTTCTTGTTAGAAATAGAAAGTGGGTCTTTGATTTTGTTAGGTGTCTCCCTTTCCATTTCCAACAGTAGACATTTCCGAGCGTACTGGGGTTGGATTGCGGTTACGTTTTCCAAAATGTAAACGAAAAACATGGCTATTTGTGCTGGCTGCTAACAGAGGTAGTACCCACGGAGGCAGGCTGAAACAGCTGATAATGGCGCAGCTACGCTTATTAGAGATGCACTCGCCCACGGGCCTGGTTTTTCCAGCTGGCAGACTGTTGCAATATGCTAGAAACCGCAGTCATGTGCATTGTCACCTGAATACACTAAAGCTGAGCAGTTACCAGCAATCATGAGCCCTAAATGGTGAGCAAAGGGTTGATCATGACCTTTTTTCAAAAAATGGGGAGGGGTGTCAATCAAGACAGTATTGCCATTACCCGCCCAATGAAACTGTGTCAGATTTCTAGGGCTAGGTTCTTTGGCCCACCCAAAAGTAAAATCCATTCATGTTTTCCGTAACTCTGAATATATTTGCGATTAATTTACATTAGACCAGTTCATTATTGTTTTGGTTCATTTGCAAGCTAGAATTCATTTTACTAGGTTGATGAGCCCAAGCAAAGGTACTTCTGTTTTAAACATAAAAAATCACAAACAACCATTTTGGTGGAGCATCAGGCTATGCCAGAAAAGCAAACATTATTTTGCGCCATAGTCTGCCTTGCAGTATAGTATACTAAATAATAGGAAAACCTAAGGATACATTTGATCTCTGAAAAATTAAACAATACCTTACTAGAGCCATTAGTGTAGTCAGGATAGTGTAGCGCTGTATACCCATGGGCCTAACACAATTAAGGATATATATTTAGTTGGAATGTTTACTTTGTCCACCCTCGTTGACCATGCTGAAGTTTGTTCTTTTGATAAGGCATCTTCTTCTTTGCATGTTTTACAAATCCTGGCTTTGTTAGTGAGTTTCATTTCGCATTGTTGTGCATGTTCTGAATATAGGCCTCCAAGTTTCAAAGTGCAACATGATGTGAGCCCAATAGCCAACACTCATTGAAAATTGGACAGCTGGCATGGGACAACTTGATATCTTGAGAAATGAATTGCATTACTTTCAAGACTTAGACATATCCTAAAGCCTGTCTGATAAAGTCCCAACCTTGTGGTCATTTTGTGACACAGGCAGGTGTGACGAATCTGGAGGTTTCGTCCCTTCTTCCTGGGGGGAGCCACCACCTTTGAGGCTAGGAAGATATTCCTGCTAAGCAAAACCACCCGTAGGGGTTTGGAAAAGCGTGACCTCACTGGGAGTGACTCCCCACCAGGGGAAAGGGACACCCTTCCGGTAAGGAACTCCCTACAATTGGGACGTTGGTCTCATTATAAGTGAGCCAGTCCGGAAGTAAAGGTGCTGTTAACAAGTTACTGGCACCTTTTCCAGACCGTCTCACTGCGAGTCTGCCGGTAGGGGCACTGACCATTAACAATGGTGTCAGTGCTTCAGTCTGTCCATGGGAATGGGAACATACCATACCACCGTCGCCTGTAATATCCTGGTAGCACTGGGATGTCAGGCAGCGGTAACAGTAATACAAGATTGCCGGCAACCTGTCGGTAGCACCAGTGGGTTACAGGCAATCTAATAATGAGGGCAATTGTCTTCATATATGGGAATACCAGAAGTGGATCCGGCTGTCAGCTGTGGAACTCCAAACAATGTAGAAAGTGCATTTGAAGAGTTGGCTCAAGGCAACGATGGCCTCTCAATGAGCCTGTCAGTTAAACACACCCCTTTGGTATCTGGTAGCAGGAATAAAAAGACTTTTCACCTTAAATGCAGGAGGAGAAGTGATACGTAAAGACCGGCCTCCAAAGTACATATGTCATTAGGGGGCAGAGCCGAGCTGCCCAGCAGAGCTGGCTGTGGCTTGGAGATCTGCAGAAACCAGAGAGAAACAGGTGGAGAAGCCGGAGAGAAAGAGAGTTGTGGCCGAATAGCACAGGGCTGTATGGAGTCGGCGAGGCCGAGCAGAGCCGGCACCATCCCTATAGATAAGGGGTGTATATGCCATTTTTAATCCCTAAAAATAGGCAAATACTCCCAAAAAATTTAAATATGGAGTACAAATACTCCCTACAAAAAATAGGAAACTAACACGTAGAACCTTGTGCCCTTGCTTACACCCAAACATGTCCATGGATATATTTGGACCAGAGTGCATGTATTACCACAGGTAGATGCTACTATTGTAACTGCCTGATAAGAAAAAGTAAACATGTATCTTTTAATGTGTATGAATAACTACGTGAAAAGAAATCATTATTACAAAAACCTTTCCGTTTTTCCAGTTAAAACATTTTTATTTGATATTAAAATACTGTCACTGGGAATTCAACTTACATTTTTACTTCCTAAAAAATAATTTTATTCCCAACTTAAAAAAATAGGGAGTAAAATACTCTCACTTCCAAATCCTATCTGGAGCACTGGCCAGCACAGAGGGAAGGTGTGACCATGCGGAGGAAGTGGTGGGCCTGGAGCCGAGGAAGCAATGCCCAACCTGGTGAGCGAGAGAGGAATGTGTTGTACGCATGCACTATGCAAATCCAGAGGGAAAGCAACATAGCAGTGAGCGAAGAAACATTCCTGCTTGCATTCAGGAGAGGGTGCACAGGAGCAGGGGAGAATGCCAGCATCACCAGCTTGACGCTACCTTGCTGAAGCAGGAACTGCCACAGAGGAGGTACGGGGGCTACTCACCGTAGAGAGGGGCACTGAGACCAGACTCTAAGAACGGTAGAAGGAACAAAGATAATAGACCTCTAAGAGGGGCAACATGGTCCAGAGAGGGAGATGGACATAAATAATAAGAGTGGTTTCAGTTCAAAGCCACACTCAAAAACCAAGAGAAAGATATAGGGATACACACACCCCGAAGAATAAGGTGACAAAGTGGGAGCAAGAGAACTAAGGGACACAGGAGGGCTCTATAAAGCAAGTATGGAATCATCCCAAGTGTAACCCAGAATCACACAAGACTGGAAGCTTGTGGGGAGAGACCCATGAAGTAGGTGGAGGAGGGTTGAGGAAATATCCCTGCATCTACAATCCTTGAGAGAATTGTCTTGTTTTAGAACTTGAGTGTTTATGTTACATACCCAGGGAAAACCTTGTCTTTATTTTGAACTCTGACAAAATGGACACAAACTGATAACGTCAGGAAACCTATATCATACTGAATAAAGCTGGGTGCTGAAACTAGGAGAGATTCCTGGAAATTCTGGGAGACGGCAGAGTAGAGAACACTGAGGCTAATCTGTATTGACCACGTTCCCTTTTTAAGTTGTTTTTCTAACTGCTAGGGCCAGTTTAAAAGTTAGGATTCGGACAGAGGACAAGATTTATGTTTTTGACTAATATTGACGAGCATCCTTAGATTTAGTTTGTTAGGTAGGGAACTTTCCTATTAGCAATAGGGTTCAGTAGAGAGTTTTCTTTACGTTAAATAAAAGTCCTGTAGTAAAGGTATGTCTTCTGGTCCGAGTCTTTCTTCTGGTCCGCCACATATGGTGTCAGAGGTGTAATTGGTACCACACTCTGTCTACACCAGTGACCAAACCCTTTGCTAAGATAACCCCACCCACTGTACCACCCTTGTTTCTTGAACAGACATATTTTACCTAGAGCAACACTTTTTTAATTTCAATAAGCGAGAATTGAGTGAATATTGAAAGCAGAGCTGTTGAGTTGTCCTTTCACTTGCCCAAGGCTATTAGAGCAGAAACTGGTCTGACTAAATTAGATATCTGTGCCCCTGAGATCTGTTAGTTGTTCCACTCTGCAGAACAGGCAGCCACCCACGCACGTCATTCTCACTGAGCGCTTCGGTAATATATTTAAAATTGCTGATGTTACTACTTACTTGGGATATTGATCTACTGCAATGCTTAGCACTATGAAATAATCACAGCATTCTGTTAAGCTGAATATTAAAATATTGTGTTTTTGATTAATTGATTGATTGATATTTTATTTCCATCACGTTGGTACACAAGTGTTTCAGAGTGCGACAAGGCAAGGGAGGGGAACAGGGGAGAACAAAACAGCGATCTTACTAGGCCCAGTGACATTGAGAACGCGCAAGTGCATGGGAGAGGGGGAAGGAGAAAAGTGCATGGAAGGGGGGAGAGGTGGAAAGTGCGAAGCAGAGAAGAAACAGATAAATAACAATAAATAAATAATAAAGGCAACAAACAGTGGTAATGCAGCCAGAAATTTGCTAGGTTTAAGGCAGCAGACAGGGTAGGTCCGATAAGTGCAGGAAGAAAAAGGGGGAACTGTATGGGTACAGATGCAGACCCCAGTGCAAGGGGTGGCCCGGAGGCAGTGCGGGAGGGTGACAGGATGAGCAGGTACCTAGGCCCAAAAGACAGAGGATGGCCAGGTGCACGGTGCCAAGAGAGAACAGATCAGCAGGGGAGAGGGGGAGCGAAGGCAGAAGAAAAGAGGAAGTTCTTGAGGTGCTTCCAGAACCGGAGATAGTTCTCCTCAAGTTTTAGAGTGGCAGGGAGGCTGTTCCAGAGGGAGGCCCCAGCCGAAGACAGAGATCTACCCCCAGCTTGTTTCTTAGAAAAACGACTAACCCTGAGTGAGTTGGAGGTAGAGGAGCGCAGAGCTCGAGAGGGGAGGTATTTGCGGAGGGATAGCTGGAGGTATCATGGACCCAGGCCCCAGAAAGCCTTTAACATATTACATTTGTACAGTTCTACAAGATGTCAGTGCTAAGGCAGAATCGAATTTATTTACGGATATTATATCATGAGGACAAAGAGACGGACTTTATTAAAGTTAGTAGGGTTTCATTTTTATGTTTAAAGGCAGTGAAATTATGTAATCATTCAAATGTAAGTAAGAAAGACAGAATTATTGGCAGGCAATCTTCAGCTGTAAATTACAATGCCTGGATCAGAGGAATTATAGACTAAAATGTTCCTTCAGGTCTGCAAAATACCCTGGGAATGCTACTTAATACCTTTTTATGCTGAGCTTTAGAAAGAAACGCAGAAAAACTCCAGGACCGTCTGCTCTGACATCTTCCTACACACAAGGCAATGCTGATGCACGGCTGCAGCCTCTACCTGGATGCAGGCACGGCCCCTGATCACTTGCTTTGGCTAATGTCAGAGCTCATAGTAAGCCATTCACCACCGCTGATTTTTGGCGCTCATCCTGGTGCTACTTAATGTGACAGCCACCATCAGTCATTCACCAACGCAGATCTCCGGCACTGCATACAGTAAGAGCATGTTTCACCTACACTGAACTCTGGCTTTGACCCTTCCATTTCCTATAGTTACAGAGAACATCTCTCATTCACCACTGCTGATTTCTCACTCTGAGCTTGGCACTTCCATATGCTACTTTACCTAACAACCTTACCACCTCTCACTGGTTGCAGTGACACTGGCCCTCATTACGACCCTTGCGGAAATCAACCGACCGGACCGCCATAGCGTAAATAGCGTTTCCGCCATTGCACGATGGAGCAAAGTGCGGGTCATTCCGACCCATCGGGCACGAGCACCACGCCATGGCGGAAGTGCAAAGTCTGCGATGGCGGAAATGACCCCAAAACGGCCCACACCGCCGCCGTACGGCGCCCTAGGTGCAATACCGCCACCCATCTTAGCGGACACCGCAGTGAGCGCCAACTGGAAAGTACGGTGACCGTAAATATACGGAAACGGAAGTAAAAGCATGGTCCCGGAACGGGAAACATCACGCCGTACACCTATAAAACCACAAAATCCACACAACCATAAAAAATACTACCCTGAGACACATCCCAACCCGTCATCCACCCTAGTGAAACCAAGAAAAATGGGAAAAGTAGCGAAGAAAGCGTGCGACCGCAAGCGGCAGGTCCACTTCTCCCGTGAGGAACTCACGGTGCTCACGGAGACCCTCCAGGAGAATGCTGCCGTCGTCTTCTCCACGCAAATGACCAGGACGGCACTTGCGAACAAGAAGGCCATATGGGCCCTGGTGGCACAGCGTGTAAGTGCGGTGGGGACCGCACCCCGCAACCCACAGCAATGCAGAAAGCGATGGGACGACCTGCGGATACGCGTCCGTAGCATACTGTCTGCCAACCGCAACATTGCCACAGCTACCGGGGGAGGATCGGAATCACCCATCAAGTTGACCCCCTGGGAAGAAATCTGTGCCTCCACCATTGGAATGGAGAGCATAGAGGGAGTCGGAGGGATGGAGAAAGGAGTGCAGACATCCGAAGATTCAGGTAGGTGTCCCAAATAAAACAATGCCAAAACCACAATGTCCAATCATGTGAAGTAACACGTGCCCACATAGTGCAACAGGAACACATGTCCAGGAGAACGTCCACATACATAGGCCTGATAGCACACTTTAAAACTCACATCAAATACATAAATAATTAAAAATCCTAAAAACACCCTCTACACGTGCAGCAGGCACACCCTAACTGCAGGCTGCCAAACAACTGCACCCTCACTCCACACACAAATGAAACCACCTCCAAGGCCCAGACCCAAATCACCCTCAGGTACCACCCCAATGCATGTGATACATTGCCATTCCAATTCCCACAGACCCATTAATAACGCTCGCCCTCCTTTACTCCACCACAGGGTCCGATCCAAACGACGAGCTCCAGGACACCCCTACCAGCACACCTGCAAAGAGGGCCAAGACCAACGGCCAAAGACCCTCCACCTCAGCTGCACGGATCAAGACACGGCAGCAGCACAAATCAAGTGACAGCACACAGGAGGGAACTCCAACAGGCACCCCAGCAGCCAGCATGCCCACAACACCACCACCACAGGTCCCCCCAATGGATGCCACAGTAGGCACTGCTTCTGGTGGCAGCAGCACCATAGGTGATACTGCATTAATGGCAGCATGCTCCGACACAGAAAACGGGGATGTCGAAGTTAGATCCATCCATGACCTGTCTCAATCCCCCTGTCTGTTCCATCCCGTACACCATGAGGATACCACGCAGGGGCACCCACAAGACGACGACTGGCCATCCCCCACAAGCCCTGTGGCAAGGCAACATGAGGTGATCAGCCCCTCTGTGACACCACCGCAAATGGCCATGGCCCAGCAGAGGCAACAGTCCCTCGACCAGTTAATCGTGCAACAGCAGCAACTGGCCACGCTCCTCAAGGACCATGCCGATGAATGTGGGGGCACTAAGGCAGACATAGAAACATCAACTGAGACACTGAGGGCAGAAATGGAGAGAAGTACAGAGACACTAAGGGCACAAATGGAGAGTAGCACCGAGAGCCTGCGAGTACAAATGGAGAGTAGCACCGAGAGCCTGAGAGTACAAATGGAGAGAAGCACCGAGAGCCTGAGGGGGGAACTGCATGCGACGTCCAAAGACGTATGTGCCGAACTTGCCGCAGTGCGCCGTGTGCTCACTGAGCTCTCACAAACCCTTAGGGACATGCATGGACGTGAGCAGGCAGAGACATCATCCGTTGCAAGTTCCGTCCAGGGCAGCCCCCAACGTAGATCTGGGAGGAACCTGCGCTCCACAGGCAGGGGTGCCCCTGATACCCGCAGAGGGGGCTTGCAATAGCGACAGCCCACTGACAATGAGCATCTTTGGACACTGGTGTTCGGGGGGGAGGTAGGAGGGTGGAGGGGGTGTGTTGGGCTCACTTGGGTGGCGGGTCGATAGGGTGTTTAACATGATATCACATATGCCATAAACAATGCACGATCATGCAAGGAGATGTGTGGACATAGATCTTTGTGTACGAGGCCATTATAGGCGTACAGTCCATATTGTGCATGTCCCAGACACACACAGTGCCACGAGTCCCGTGTCCATGTATCAGCCACCAGGCGTGAGTGCTAGAAGCATGCATCTATGAGATGCTGACGAATGTCACGGCCCTCCTGTGCCTCGCAGACTCCTTGAGGTGCTGCCACATCCCCACCCTCATCATGACCATCATCAGGTGCTTGCAGTTCTGCGTCAGGGGGCATGGGCACATTTCTACGTACGCACATGTTGTGGAGCATGACACATGCCATGACCATCTTTGCAACCTTCACATGGCGGTACAGGAGTGCCCCGCCAGACCTGCTGAGGCAGCGGAAACGAGTCTTCAGTAGGCCGAATGCCTGTTCTATGACTACACGGGTACGTGAGTGGGCATGGTTGTAGTCCTCCTCATGCTGGTCCCGTGGGTTCCGGACTGGTGTGAGGAGCCATCTCTTCAGTGGATACCCGGCATCACCTGTATGTGGACAGGAAAGGAATATTGAGGAATGCCATTGCTACGTACGCACCCCCCCCCCTTCCTGCCAGGTCATTGCCGCATCACATACCCCACATCATCATGCATGAAATGAGACTCACCGAGTAGCCAGGATCTGTTCCCTGTGTGTCGCTCCATGTAGCGTGGTATAGTAGAGTTCCTCAAGACCATAGAATCATGGGTTGATCCAGGGAATCTGGCACAACAATGTGTAATGATCCTGTTGGAGTCACACACCATTTGTACATTCAGGGAATGAAATTGTTTTCGGTTGCGGTACTGGGCCTCCATGACATGTGGGACGACCAATTCCACATGGGTGCAGTCGATGGCACCAATGCAACCCGGTATGCCGGCAAGTGCATGGAATCCCACTTTTGTGTTCGTAATTTCCTGCTCCGAGCGTGGTAGAGAGATGTAGTCGTCTGCGTGCTTCA
This sequence comes from Ambystoma mexicanum, assembly GCF_040938575.1. Taxonomy (NCBI): domain Eukaryota; kingdom Metazoa; phylum Chordata; class Amphibia; order Caudata; family Ambystomatidae; genus Ambystoma; species Ambystoma mexicanum. The sequence continues at coordinate 643,300,628 of NC_090924.1, read as the reverse complement.
GGAGGGCATCGAGCACTTGCAATAGTGTCCGTGAGAACAGTGGCTGTGATATGCCATGCAACTGTCCGACTGTGTGCTGGTAGGTGCCTGTGGCCAGGAAGTGTAGTACAGACACCACCTTCAGTAGGGGTGGGATGGCGGTTGGGCTATCTATCATGCTGACAAGGTCAGCCTGTGTCATGTCCACAATGGCGGTTATGGTGTCCCGGTCCAAACGGTAGAGGGTGTGGATCTGCTCATCAGTGAGGTTGAACGGATGTGCTCGGAGGCGTGGGATAGCGGGCTGCCTGCGTGGTGGTAGTGGCTGTGCTGGCGGCCCTTGCTGGCCCTGCCTTGCCCTCCTCCTCCTCCTGCGTCTCCGCCGTGCGGCCGGTAGTAGTTGGTGTTCGTCTTCTTCTTGAAGTTGGAGTACTTGCAGTGCTATCAGGTCCCCCAGGGCCAACATGGCTAGTCCTGCCGGTAGCATTTCGGAGTTGGTGTGGTTGTGGGAGGAGACTGGGTGTGCAATTTATGTGTTTTCAGGCTGTATGGCCTCCACCTGTGGTGATTCATTCCACCTGTGCAAGCTGCACTCCCCTTTGGGCGAGCACGTCCCGCACACAACGCTGCAATTCGACGAATGGCATCTTGCTATTGCAATCATGTATTTGTACCCGATGGCAGTGTAACATTGGTTGATATGTTCATTCGGCTATGGTCCCATTGTTTCACATACAATCTTTGCAGTCGCGAACAGACTTGTGAAGGGTCAGTGGAACGTAGTACTCGAGTAACGGTGGACCCTCATGCAACACTGTACCGAGCTTCACCGACGGGCGGGGCGTTCCATTTGTGAGTGAAGGCAGTTGCCATTTTCACACACAGCCGCACTAGATGGATTAATTTGTGGTTTCAAGCGGCCACAGATGCCTTTTCGACGTGATGTTGCAAATGAGGAATTCGAAGGGCGGCGCTTTCGGTTTTCAGCTAGCGGCGAGGAGATGCCCACAGGTCTGACTGCAAATATAACGTTCTATTGTTCAATGTCCTTGGGACAGGGTCCATGGCGAGGATGCAATGATTGATATGAATAGTATGGGATGCGCAATAGCGATGTGGGCGATGAGGCCGGACGTTCCCAAATACATGTTACTTCACAACACTGGAATAACGGGCTGGGGCACGGTGGATTTTGCAGGCTGCATAACGCACAGACTCAATGGAAATTTCACATGTTATGTGAGTATGGAAACAGGCGTTTTCATTACGGGATGAGGGAATGATGTATGGATGCATGGACAGATGATTTGATACAGAGTTTGCCATGTACAGGGCTTCTTGGAATCTATCCGCCTCCCCTGCGCTATGTGATGCAGGGCTGCCATAGTGGGGCCATCGTCTATCTGGCCTTGTTGAGCCCTCCCTGTCTCGACGCGCCTTCAGACACTTGTGTCTATGCACGTTACCAATCCCATCTGATGGATTCTGTTTTAACAGACGCATGCACAGGTACACTCGTTTGTGATAGTGTTTTCACCTCGATATAGATAGTTATGATTCGCAAGTGGTTTTTGGGTGGTGATGATCCTTTGGAGTGGGCTAGCATGCATATGGCTGTGGATTTGGTGTGATCATTGAAGTGAGTAATTCAAATGTAGTTCTGATGGCCATACTATTCTTTTTCATTTCATTTGGTTGACAGGTATCTCCTCCCCTTTTGCCACTGCCATCTGTATGCCACTCCTGCAGATGGATTTTACTCCCGACACCTGCTGCTTCGTGTTAATCAGTGGAGCAGCATTACGATCTTATGGGACGATCGCCAATGGGCCACATGCCCTTACGCAGTACTAGTGGCTAGGAGCAACATTTCGGCCTTTCAGCTGGACTAGTGCCTCCCTATTGGGACGGCCCTGCGGTTCTAGGCGCTTCCATGTTGCCTTTTCGTACGGGAATGTAGCCCCTGTGTACCATGAAGGAACAGGGCGTCACACAAGAAGTAGCTGGTCATTTATTGCGGATGCAGCCCACGATAATGAAATATATTTTGGAGTTCATGGCCTAATGGCTGTATGGGCTTGGTGAATTTGTTGTGCATTAAATTTCTATTCTGATATGAACCGTGTAGCGTTCTTCTTTGCGAGTGATGTGGCATATTCCTATTTGGGGAACGATGTATTGTGAGGAGATCTGCATTGGGTTCCAGCTTCGGAGTATAGTTGCGTGGTACTGTGCTGGGCGCGTTTGCCTACGGAGCCCAGTGAGGTCAGGGATAAGGGCTGCCATTATGACTGTTTTGATGATGTCATGCTCAGGGGCGGGGGATTAGCTTTTGTGTAACAGATGCCGGTCAGCCAGTTGGATTGGTGGAATGATGTGATTATCGGAATATTGCTGGTCACAGGTGCCTGTGTTTGCGTGTGTTTCTTGGTGGGAGACTGAGGTCATGTCCATTTGTATAGCTTCTGTATTCGTGCCATCTGTGCCCTGCAGCTCCCATTGGGCACTCTTGAGATTCATTTGTTCGTTGGCAGGCATGGATGACTTGTACATTTCACTGGTTGCATTGTGCGACTTCATTGCACCTACGGGGGGTTGTACAATGTGGCCAGGGAGCGGTGTACAAGCACTCAGTAGGGCCGTTTACGGTTGATTCGCGATGCCGTACTTCTCACCATGGCGGAATGGTACTTTCCGGCGTGCTTGATGGCGTTAGGTGCATGTCCGCTAGGGTCGGAATTCGCGTACCGTTGCGCCATGGTGGTAATTACGGTTTGGCATGGCGCGCGCGCGCGTGCTTGGTGCAGTTAGCGTTGGCGTTCACTACGGTGTCGCTAATGGCATCGTACTTTGCGGTGACGGGTCATGATCGCACCGAGCGCTATTCGATGGCGGTATTGCATTTCCGCCATCGTTTTTCGATTTCCGCCAGGGTCGTAATGAGGCCCACTGTGATTTGTCAATACTGATTGTGTTGTTTTACCCTCATCAATCATGGCTCTCACATCTGGAACTGCAGATGTGGATACTCTTTGCCTAATGAAAAGCTCAGGGGTGGGTGAGACGGTACTGAGGGGTTGTTGTAAAGTATCACATAATTGGTTTTTTTTTTTAAGTTAGCAGGGGGTGCCCTAGATTTGGACACTTGGACCCTGTTCCTAGAGAGAGAGAGAGACTGCCCCGCAGCCACACCAAACTAAAGATGCCAAACAAGGAAGCAACACCTATTTGGGGTGAACTGTTGGTACTCTTGTTCAGAGGAGAATTGTCTGCCATTTTAGTGCTGAAGTGTCCTCGTGGGTGGGACCAAACAGTTATAATCTTTATATATAAAGTGAAATGTACGTATGTGTGTATGCTTGTCCCGCTATGCAAATCCACAACGTTGAACCCACGACTACCAAATTTTGCATGGATTCCTCTTTTGCCTGGGGCAAGATCGTAGTCTATGTTTCGATGCAAAAATCTTATATGCTAAACACATTTTGGATGTTTGTCTGTTTGTTAGTCCGGCTATACAAATCCACACCGTTGAACCCACTGCTACCAAATTTTGCATGGATTCCTCATTTATCTGGGGCAAAATTGTAGTCTATGTTTGGATGCAAAAAATTCACTCCGTAGACACCCTCATTTACTGATGCTCACCCTGATTCACTACAGTAGGTACTAGAAGGAGGCAACATTTTGAAAAGTGCCTGCAGCAAAATGTTTGATGTGTTGGTTATTGCTTTGAAATGTATTACTACTGTATACCGTCTGAAAGTGTTTATTAAAGCAATTTAAACGTTTTATTTTGTTTTATTTTGTTTTTTATCACACCACTCCAAATATGGGAAATGGCAAGGTTACAGTTTTCTTAAGTTCATTCATGAGAAGAGAGCACAATCAATCAATCTTTCTTGGACATTTTCTCAAATGTGCTGAAGCCGACAAAGGACTGAAACATGCCGCACAAAAAACAAACATCACTTGGAAAAGCTCCATCTGATGCAAAGAGAAAATCAATATCAAGAGCTTTTGAAACCCAACAAACAGCAGCACCACTTGCCGACCAGAGGACAAGAGTAACTTTTTCCAGGGCAAATGAGATGCCAGAGCAAACTACTCTTGTCCTCATGAGGACAAGAGCAGCTTCCTCCAGAGCACATGAGACACCAGAGCAAACTGAAACAAGACGTACAGACAGGAGGACACAATCAACATTCTCCAGGGCACATGAGACACCACTCGATCAGGACACTGGCAACACCAGGTACCTCAGCTAATAATTCATATTTCTCCTCTGATATGGCACAGAGGCCAATAGAAAGTGTTGATGCAATTAAGATGCTAAGAGTTAGTATCCCACTTCTGCTTTTCCTGACAACGCCATTATTTTTCCATGGACTGAACTTGGGCTAATTACAATTACAAAAGCCTTTGAAGTGTGTTGTGACATCAAGGGTCTACAAATGAATAGGTTGAAAATGAAAGTAATGCAAAAGGGTTCCCAGAAGTCATTTAGATACAAGAATGTAATGGGTGGGTTGACATTCGATGTAGCGTCTTGGTAAGATATTTTGCCAACCTGCTTTACGTCATCAGGTACCTAGTCCTCCCAGGTTTTAATAAGTTCCTTATTATTCAAACAGGGGATGGGGGTGAGAACATTTCATTGCAAATGAGGTTGTCACTCTGTGGAGGCCCCTCTTGCCGTGTAATGTGCAATAGAAGTCTCTAATGCTTTGTATAGTGTGGACCTTTTGGGGGCATTATTGGGATTGGATCCTTGTGGACATTGAAAATAGTTCCTAAAGTGCTTGCTCAGGGTATGGGTGGCGCTGAGAAGTATAGGTGCTTTGGTGGCACTTAGACCAGTATTGATGTGGCTAAGTGTGTGGGGTCGACTTGCTCCCCCAATCCTGTTAGTAAAGATCACATTCATGAGTTTAGGATATGCAGGTCCATTATAATTGTCCCGAGTCCATCAGCCATCCAGTCATCAAACTAGTAAAGCATGTTTTCTGAGGTTTTGAACAGACCAGAATAATGGTCCAAGTACTTGTACACCTGAAACAATCAGCTTATTTTGATCTGGCAACGAGAGTCCTTGAACCATATCTCCGAGCAATGTTTAACCATGGGATACGTTTTCTATGTGTTAGGTCCAGAATCTGTACCCTTTTTTCTTGGTAGCCGAGGTAAGTCAATGGCAAGAAGACATTGCAAGTGGGATGAGAGATTTGTTGAGACGAATCTGTTTTCTGCTTCTATGTGAAAAAATATTAAGGAGATCAGGGAAAAATGGAAGAAACCCTTAAAAAAAGAATCAGGTATTGGGCTTTTATTAGACACTTTAAAATGGGGTAAGCATAAAGTTTCTCTTTCTGTTTTGCATGCATTTGCTATGTACATCTGGAAGCCTTGAACAATACGCTGTAACCTATCGAGCCAGATCATAGAAGTGTTGCAGTGGTGCAAGTGCACTTTTGCACTGTAGGAGCACTAGGACAAACATTGCTCTAGTACTATGCCAATGATGGTCCCACCAGGTCAACACTTGCCCTAGTTCTAATACCTTTCCGTATTAGCACTGGGAAAACTTTGCATTGTGCACAAATTAATTGAAAGAACAGAGTTTTGCATTTGTACAAACTTTGCCTTAGTGCTAATAACATGGACAATTCTTCTTTTATCGGTCCAAAGCTTCTGTAATCTGGCTTCTTGTCGTGTTAGGGGACTGCAAGGTTAGTTGACATATCCCATATGACCAATTAACAACATTTAATGAGGTTTTTAATCACCTTGAATTTTAAGTGAAGAAGTAGAAGATTATATGATAATTTAAAAGAAAATGAAGCATGCAGTCATAACTGTGTTTATACCTGTTATGTTGTAATGGCGGCTAGTCACCCCACCACTCTCCTGGCCCTGGCACACCTACGGCTGGAGTTACGGGGTCTTCTCAGGGCCGACTGAAAATGTGGGCTTGTGTGGCCCATTTCAACATGTTTGGGGGCCTACTTGCCTAGAGAGGGGAACAACTGTCTGAGGCACCCGTGGGGTACATGCATTATAATGGATGTACAGGGGAAGGTGGAAATATAAACCAGGGAAGAAGCAAGACAGAACTACCTAGGAACTGGATGGTGTAGGAACTGCTGAATTAAGGATGGAGGGGCGACAGAAAAGTGTTGTTGGGTTGTCCATGAAGGGTAGGGAGAGAGGAAAATAGGATGATGCAGAAGCATAGAGTGCTGTTAAACATTTTCCTCAGAAAGAAGGAGAGCTTTGAGGTTACATTTAAGTAGCAGTAGATCTAGGGTGTTTAACACTGGAATTCATAGGGTAAAGCCCATAGGGCAGAATGTGACATGGTCTAACCGCACATGTATTCCAAAGGGAATCAGCAGTTTACAAATTCACTTTTATAATAGTCATATCAGGACGTTTTTATGCCTATATCAGAGTTTGGTTAAGTGGAATATCAGACAATACCACCACCTCTGTAATAGCTTTCCCACATAAACTCTAATAATTCCCTGAGGAATTCTGGTTTGCCAGTTTCCAATATATACCCTCTATGAACAGCATTTAAGCTTTTACATGTCAGCATCAGGTGTTTGCAGGTCTCAATGTTGTCAGCTCTCTAGGTACTTTATTCCAAGCACCCTGATATCTGCTAAATCTGCAATATTACATTTATTTCTAAGGTATTCTTATAGGATCTTGTTATCCGGGAAGTCAGTTATACATAGCGCCTTTGTTGGTTAGGTATATTAAGCGGATATTCTCCACTTGATTGTTTACAAGCTAAATCTATAATAGCTTGTTCACAATCATATTCATCTATTTATTTCTTGACTACTGTCTTATATCTATTTGCAGTCCATGGGCCTCATTCCGGGTTTGGAGCTAACCATGGAGTAAATAGCTCCATGGTTGCCTCCGAAACCGTCCCAAATCCGGCATGGTGAATGGAGTAATTACCGGTCCATTCCAGGGGTTGGAGGGACCGGTAATTCCCCATTCCCCATTCACCTTTTGCCCTTCCCCATTCCCATTTCTGCCCCATAGGGCTCAATGGGAATGGGGAAGGAGGTAATTACTGCACCGTAAATTACGGTACCGTAATTACCTCCGAGGTACCTTTGCGGGTCCCGTACTTAACTCCTGCTAAAAGCAGGAGGTAAGGAAGGACCCGCAAAGGGAACTCGGAATACAGAGGTAAGGGATTACCGACATCGGCACCCTTACCGGTGCTGGTAATCCCTTACCTCCAACCTCGTAATGACCCCCCATGTGTCTCCATCGGCACTGACTACCACCAGTGTATTAGCATTTGGTCTCATAGTGATTTAGGCTTCAGTAGATCTAATTCCTGAGTGTGCTTCTTGTGGAATTAACCAATCTCCAGTGTAGGCTAAGGGGGTCATTACGAGTTTGCCGGTATTTGGTAAACGTGCTGGTAATACTGTTTACCGACACCTACCGGTCTGGCAAAGTATGTGTTTCATGGAACTAATTTTCCAGAATTATCTGCGCTGATAACACCTCATCTGGAATTACCGCACTGGTATCACAGGCAATGGAAATACCGGCAACGCCGGAAACTTGTGGCAGTAATTCTGGCACAATGGTATCACCGGCACATTATGAGCCTGGACTTTCTGGTAATACCATCAGATTTCCACCGGTATTACAGGCAAAACCAAGCTGGAAATACCACCACCTAAATGGACCCAGGTGAAGGAAATAAGGCTACAGGTGCATCCACAGGTGCACGCAATGCTCACGGGAGCAGCACCAAAGGGCCACACCCACCCCAAGAACACTTCCCAACACAACCATGCTGCCACTCAATGTCCCTACCATGGACCTGGAGGCGCTGCATGCTGATGTGCAGCTGATGGTACTGGAGCAGCAGCAGTGGCGACAGGAGGCTGGGGATCAAAGGGGGAGGAGTATCGGTATACAAGTGATGCAGGTGGCGAGATGGACCATGATCCCTCGCACAAGGGCCACACCCTGTGCCCTCACAGACAACCAGATACACACCCTGTACCGCTTCAAAGGAAGACCATTCATTACCCCCCGACCCTAATCCAGGATTACATTCGGAGCAAGATTGGCATCAGAACATCCATACAACCGCTGTGGAAGCTGGTGTTGGTCCTGCACGTCCTGGCTACTGGCACATTCCAGCTCTCTGTGAGCCAGCTGCATGGCCTTTCGCAGCATGCCTTTTCTAGAGTGCAAGTGCAGGTACTGGAGGCCCTCCTGCACCATTTGGGCCAGCACATCACCCTCCCAACCACCCAGGCACAGGTAAACACCACCAGGATCCGCGTCTATGCAATTGTGGGCATGCTCAATGTGTTAGCAGCATTTGACTGCATGCATGTAGAGCTGGTGCCTCCCCACACCTCAGAGGAGGTCTACAGGAACAGGTAGCAGTTCCATTCCCTCAATGTCCAAGTGACCTTTGACGCAGACCTGACCATCACGCACTGCTGTGCCTGGTCCCCAGGATCAACCCACGACTCCATGCTCCTAGGGAACAGCACCCTGCCAACTTACATGACGCATCACAGAGGACAAAGGACCTGGATGTTGGGTGAGTATATGTACATTTACACCTACATTGCAGCATGGGTCACAAGCAAATGGGGGGGGATATGCCACAAATTCATGTCTGGCAAGCACCCTGCACATACAGGACAAGCCAGCTCACTCCTCAATTGACAGGCCACAACACACAGGAGTAGCATATGACTGGAGATATAGCAGTCACTGACCAGGCCATCCACATGGAATGCACTACAGGTACCAGAATGCAACACCCCTGATCCTCCAATGCCAGTGAATCAGTAGACTAGGCCTCCTATGTCCATGAGATATATGTCCTGGTGAGACATGGGGCATGCATGCACAAACTGACCATTGGGATTCTGCTGTCACAGGCAACACCACTGCTGAGCATCATTACTCACACATGTTAATGTCAATGTTAATGGGTCTTGTATCGCGCACTGTTGTCACTTGCATAGTCTCTTGCCACTCTGGTGGGTCTGCAATGGAAGCAGTCTTGGGGCAGATTGTTAGTTGGATTGAGATGGAGAAGAGCAAGAGAGCTTTGATGTGCTGCCAGCAGCTTCAGTTCGGAGAAACCGGTCACTAATGTTGGGGCGTTTTTGGTTGATAACTGTCATGTGGTGTTGATGTATGTTTGTATATGGTTTGTTTTCATGTCGGGTATTGTGAAGTGCATGCAATTAGTGGTGAGGTAGAGGTATGATTGTGTTCAGTTCACAGTTTGAAGGTGGTGAGTTTTTAGCACAGTTAGTTAGTGGCAATACATTTACTACCCCCAGCAATCCCTCCAAGTGTGACACACTTCCCACCCCGAAACAATTCATCTAGGTGTGATACATTTCCTGCCATCAAAATCTGTCTCAAGGAGCAGATCACAGCATAATACAGATGTTACAAAGTGTCTGTCTCAGGGCACAGCAGAGAGCATAAGGCTTAGCTATATTATTAGACCAGATGCCTAATGTAGCTAACATATACATAAAGGCTAAGTGTAAAATATGGCTAATTTACACAGTTCAGCTACATGCTCGATAAGGCTAACCATATATCCTTACCCCTTGCAGGTGACTCAGATACCCACTGCTGCTGTGGCTGGTGGCACCTCTGAGGGATCCCCAGACACAGGAGGACATGGCATTCAACAGGGCGCATGTGAGGCCCCGGTCGACCATCAAGCAGACCTTCGGGCTCTTGAAGGCACGTTTCAGATGACTACACCGGTCTGGGGGTGCACTCATGAACAAGCCAGAGAAGGTGTGGCAGATATTCCTGGCCTGTGCAATGTTGCATATTATCTGTGTCAGATGCAACATACCCCTGCCCCCAGATATGGACATTCCTCCGCCAGAGGATGATGATGATGATGCGGCGCCAGCTGGGCATATGCACGTGCGCATGGCGGTCAGGGATGAGCGCATGGCCCATCAAGAACTCATAGATAACATTTTCTGAGCACCCCTTTCACCTTACTGCATATGATGCGCACACCCAATAAATACTTCCACCAAAATAAGGAATGTCCACTCATTGCTTCATGTGTAAACTATTATGTATTGAAATTATATTTTAAAAACAACACCCTGTGCCCCCCTCTGCCTCCCCACACACCCTGTCCCCATGCCTCCCCACACACCCCATCCCCACACATCCCCCTCTCACACACCGCATCCCCACACCCCCCTTCCCCACACACCCCATCAGCACACCCCGTCCCCACACACCCTCTCCCTCTCCCCTCAAACCCCATCCCCACACACTCCCTCCCTCTCCCTACACACCTCAAAGCTACAAAGTGAAACATAACAGTGTCACGCCAAGAGTCATTTTCTCTGCCTCTTTGTCACAGGGGCCCTTGGATGGCCCAGGGGTAGAGGAAATCCACTGGGAGCAGCGCCTTGGGCTGCACTGCTGCGAGCTACCAGGGGTGTTGATGGTTGAGGGTGGGGCAAGTGCTCTGAGGTGACCTTCAGGGTGTGGGAGAGGGTCTTAGCCATGTCCAAAATCTCTTCATTCCCCTTGTGGACCCTTTGGACCAGCATGACCACCGCAGCAGTGGCACATCACTGTGCCCATGTGTTCCTGCGGCTGCTGGCCTGTATACACTCCTGCAGAAGCTAATTGAGCTGCTGCTAGGCCAGTTCTGTTATTGCCCTGTGCCGGTCCTCCATTGCATGGAGCCTCATGTCCCGATGTTGGGCGTGGGTGGACGAGGGGGGTCTGTGTAATATTGCTGGGCTGAACAATGGGGTTGTGTAGGGGGTGTGGTCCTCCTCCTCCTCCCCCTCTGCTGTGTTGTACAGGCCATGTTGGCCTGGTGGCTGGTGTGCCCATGGTGGTGTGGAGGACATATGTTGGGGCCACCAGGTGTGGCTTCTGCAGCAGCTGGCAGTGGCACAGCTGACAATGGTGGCAGCACAGGAGGACAATGGAGATGGTCCAGGAGGAGGTGGTGCTGGCGCAGGAGGAGGTGATTCTGGCACAGGAGGAGGTGGAGCTGGTGCAGGAGGAGGTGGTCTTGGTGCAGGAGGTGGCTGTGCTGATTCAGGAGGTGGCAGTGGTGCCGCCTTGACAGGTCTGGCCGCATGAACTGAGCCTGATGATGGTCCAGCCACATTGTTGTCATCATCAGAGGATGTGCCTGTTGGGGTGAGACGAGCATGCTGTCAGTCTTCTGGGAGTCCATCTGCATGCTTGCATTACAGTCATGCCGCATTGTGTATTTCCTGCTCTTGTCATGCAGTTTGTTTGGTCCTTTTGCTACAATGTGTGCTTCTACATGTGGGTGGTGGGAGTGCACATTGACTGTTGGTCTGCCAAGGTGTCTTATTGTTGTCTGTGCAGTGGGCCTATGATTCTTGTCCAGTTTTCTCATGGGACACATGGGTGCTCCTAATGTGTCCATGTGTGGGGCAGTGCATTTTTGCCACAGTGCTTGTGCATGGCTAGATCTGCCCACAACCCCTGGTTTGTGTGTGTGATTGGCCTATTTGCTGTGACTGGCATGTGTTGGACTTGTTCCCTTGCCCATTTAGGGTGTCTATGCCTTGGGATGCATTTATTTGGACCCGAAATTGGCATTTACATGGGGTTTGCTGTACTTACCACGCCTTGGGTCCCAGCTTTGGCATTTGCATCTCCAGCTCTGTGAAACACTTTGGCATGTCTACACTCTCAGGCATGGGGATGGCAGCAGGAAGTGGGGGATTTTAAGTTAATTAAGTTTTTCAAAATGGCCACCGACCCGCTTCCCATTGTTGTGATGATGCTATTTCCGGTGCTGGTAATTCCGGTGCCAGTAATTCTGGCATTGGAAATCCCAATAGCAGTGATTCTGTCATTTCAGGTGCCGGTATCAGTGTTTTTCCAGCACAGGTCTGCCAGAAACACCAACAGGTTTGTGTTGACGCTGGTAATTCCGCAACACCGGTACTTCCGTTTCTGGCCTGGGTGTGTGCGTGCACCCACAGGTCTGTGATGTGCCAGTGATTCCGGTATCCGGCCTGCCAGAAACGGTACTACCGGCACGCTAGAATTATGGGCATTTTTCTGGGAAACATGTAATGAGGGACTAGGGGCCTCATTACACGGATGGCGGTAAGGATTTACCGGTACCGATAAAATACTGGTACCAGTAAATCCTTACCGCCTTACTACAAGGTCCCTTTGCGGGTTGGGGGATTTAACGCCTGCTTTTTGCAGGCGTTAAAAACCAACCCGCAAAGGGACCCAGGGAGCTAATTACAGTACCGCAATTTGCGGTACCGTAATTACCGCCTTCCCCATTCCCATTGAGCCCTATGGGGCAAAAATGAGAATGGGGAAGGGCAATGGTGGAAGGGGGAATTACTGCCCCGCCAACCTTGGAATGGGGCGGTAATTCCTCTTTCCGCCAAGGCGGTGCCGGTATTTTACCGGCATGAACCATGGCGCTAATAGCGCCATGGTTCTCCGCCATCCGTGTAATGAGGCCCCCAGTCTACATTTCATTGGGGGTCATTACGAGTTTGGAGGCAGCCATGGTGCTGGTAGCACCATGGCTGCCTCCAAACCCGTGTCTGGGTCCGTGGTGTCGGAATGGGGACTTACCGGGACATTCCGACCCTTGTGGAACAGGTAAGTCCCCATTCCAAAAACCATTCCCCATTCCCATTCGATCCCCCATAGGGCTCAATGGGAATGGGGAAGGAGCTAATAACGGGCCCGCAAATTGTGGTCCCATTATTAGCTCCATGGTCCCTTAACGGGTCCCGCTAAGGGCGGCTGGTAAAACCAGTCGGCCCTAGTGGTACCCGCTAAGGGACCTCAGAATGCGGCGGTAGGGGTTTAAAGGCAACAGCATCCTTACCGGTGCCGTTAATCCCCTACCGCCGTACTCGTAATGACCCCCATTATCTCTGAAAATATGCTCCTCAAACCAAATTCCAGATTGATATATTCAACCGGAAGACTAACTGGTAACTTAAACAACCTTTTTAGACAGAATCTTTCAAATGTCAAAAGTGCATTGCAGTGTTTGTGTCCTGTGATGAATCCAATGGAGTCATCACGGGATACCCGGCAGCTCCCAAACTGCGGACCATCACCCCTAAGTCCAAGGGGCACCCAAACTGTGGACTTCCGCTTCTATGTCTAAGCAGCACCCAAACTGCAGACCGTTCCCCATAAGTACAAGTGGCACCCAAACTGCAGACCGTCACCCCTAAATTCAAGCTGGATCCCTGTGTAAGTGTGGGCGGCCACCCCTAAGTCATAGCAGCCCTCTCAAATCCTGCCCCCTTCCACCACCCCCACTGACCCCTAGCTCTCACCACCACCCCCCCACTGACACCCAGCATCAACCCTAGGCAGCCCCCTCAAGTCCTGACACCTCCTACCACCCCCATTCACCTCTACAACCCACCACAGACAATCCCTTCAAGTCCTGCCACCTCCTACCCCCCACTGACCTCCGGCCCCAACCCCAGGCAGCCCCCTCAAAACCTGACACTTCCCACCATCCGCACTTAACTCTGCCAGCAACCCCAGGCAGCCTCAGCAAGTCCTGACACCTCCCACCAACCACACTGACCCCCAGCCCCAACCCCAGAGAGCCCCCTCAAGTTCTGACACCTCCCACTACCCCTACTCAGCTCCTCCACGAAGCGCATACAGCCCCTTCAAGTCCTTACACCTCTCACCTCCCCCCACTGATACCTGGCCCTAAACCCAGGCAGCCCCCTCAAGTACCCACATCTCCCACCATCCCCACTGACCCCCAGCCCCAACCCCAAGCAGCTCTCTCAAGTCCCGACACCTCCCACCACCCCCACTGACCTCCGGCCCCAGGCAGGCCCCTTAAGTCCTAACAACTCCTGCCACTCACACTCACCTCTGCTACCAATCCCAGGCAGCCCCTGAAGTCCTGACACCTCATACCACCCCCACTCATCTCCACCACCAACCCTAGCCAGGCTCTGCTAGTCTGCTTACCTCCCAACACCCCAATGATCCCCAGCCCCAACCCCAGGCAGCCCCCTCAATTCCTGACCCCTCACAATACCTGTACTAACCTCTGGCCCCAACCCCAGACAGGCCCCTCAAGTTCTGATATCCCACCACCCTCACTCACCTCCACCACCAACCCCAGCCAGGCCCAGCTAATCTGCATTCCTCCCACCACCTCCACTGACCACCCCATTCCCAATCCTAGGCAGCCTCCCCAAACCCTGACCAATCCCACCACCCCTACTAACCCCCAGCCCCAACCCCATGCAGCCCCCCTCAAGTCTCAACCCCTTCCACCACCCCCACTGACCACTGGCCCTAACCTCAGACAGTCCACTCAAGTCCTGATGCCTCCCACCACCCCCACTCACCTCTGCCACCAACCCCAGTCAGGCCATGCTAGTCTGAACGAGTCCCACCACTCCCACTGACCCACGACGCCAACCTGAGGCAGTCCCCTCAAGTCCCGACCCCTCCCATCACCCCCACTTACCTCAGCCACCAACCTCAGGCACCCCTCTCATGTCCCAATGCCTCCCACCACCCCTACTCACCTCCGGCACCAACCCCAGGCAGCCCCCTTAAGTCATGACTCTTCCAACCATTTCTGAGGTATCCCCCAGGACAATGGGCCTCATTACAACCCAGGCGGTAAATTCCCTACTTTACCACCATGGTGTAAACTCTGTTTACACCATGGTGGATGGCGGATTTACCGCCCCATTCCAAGGTGAGTGGGGCGGTAAATCCCCATTCCCCATTTACCCTTCCCTATTCCCATTTTTGCCCATAGGGCATAATGGGAGTGGGGAAGGCGCTAATTACGGCACCGTAAATTACGGTGCCGTAATTAGCACCAAGACGGGTTAGCGCCTTGCATTTTAACGCCTGCTAAAAGCAGGCGTTAAAATGGTAATCAGGCGTTAAGGGTTAACGGCGTCGACGGCACCGTTAAACCCTTAACGCCTGGGTTGTAATGAGGCCCAATCACCTCCTGGGACTCACCTTCATCAGCCTTGTCCAATGGCACTGGCGCTACCCCAACCTCATCGCTCTCTGAAGAGGAGGTGTCAACTGGGCGTGGCTGGGGCCTGCGCCTGAAGCTCCTGTCCATGCTTTTCCACTCCACAGCACTGCTTCCGCCCTCTTCACCAGCTGGAATAACTGTGGAAAAGGGGACAAAGAACATAGACATCAGTCAACAGCGACAATGCATGTGTGGCATACACAGCATTAACAGTACCATGAATTCAGCACGAGTCAACCAGCAACTGCTACACACACACACACACCCATGCAATCAGCATGAATACTGACAGACGCATGAAGGCCCAACCATGACTTGCAATCATGAGACAAGCATATGTCAACCCAGCACATTGATGTGTAGCCACATACACATAGCAAGAACTCATTACACATCACCATGCCAATGCCAAAGCGACCCAATGTGTAACCTGCAGGGCCATGGGAAGTGCACCTGGGCACATGTCTCAGTACCACCATTGCATGGCTCGCAAAATCACCTTGTCCACTCGCATAGACCTGCAGCGTGGGAAAGTGTACAAACAGGATTGGAACTAGGAGTCACACATGGGAGAGTGTCCCTTGCCAGTCATCACCTAGACAATGGTACGCAAGTGTGAGGCTGCAACCCACCTATCCGGGGCTATGCTTTCTAGAGCAGTGCCCTCCAGAGGGGCCTGAGGGCCCCAACTGCCTTGTGGAGACCCATTAGCTCTACCCTGGGACTCCTACTGGACCCCGGGTCCTGTCTGTGCCTTCAGCTGTCCTCCAGTGTCCACATCAGCCCTGGATCCCTTGTTCGAGCGTGGAGGAGCCCGTCCGGATCCCGCGCCACATGTCCGTCCCACAGGGAGACACTTCCCAATGACTTCGGAGCCTCCATGAAGTGGGGGGTTCATGGAGCCTGGCTGCAGAAAATTTAGAGAGACAGCCAGGCCAGCCATGACTCAGGCCATCTGGTCTAACTGCCCTGACAAGATGGCCAGGTGACCATGAGGTTTGCCTGCTTTTAGGCTACTGTCCAGGGTCCGGGGTTTAATCTGCCACCTCTGCACTCTGGGGCTGGAGCTTAAGCTGCCCTCTGAGAACCAAAGCCCAGCCTCTCTTCCCTGCCTCCATGGTCTGGGTCGATCCACTCTGCTTCTACTGGCTGGGCCAAGGCTATCTGGTCTACTAGGCTGTCTGGAAAGGGAGAAGATTGCTCCCTGCCCAGCCTGCACCCTTGCGGGTGCACAGTGTGTGGGAGTTTTTCTTGTGCCTCTCAGCACAGCAGGAATAATGGAGACCTTTACGGTGGTACCACATTTTGACAAAAGTGTGGGTCAGAGGATGACTTTCAAAAGATTGCAGTGAGGTAGCTGCTCTGCAACTTACAAAACCCTGACCCAGAATCAGGTAATTTACAAATGAATGTGTTTACATAGGTAGGGTTACTGGGGTAAGATACATATACATACATCTATAGATTCCACCATGGGTAAGAGGAGCTCAATTTGCACTTGTTTATTAATTAAAGTCTACAGTTAAGGGTATGCACAACAGACATCCGGGGTACAGATATCTATAAATGAATGAACACCAGGTACCCCACGAAAATACGGTGCACAATGGGTGAGAGAGGTGGCCCCCTTCTGTCCACACTCAAGTCCCGAAGGCAAGCGGATCGATGCACCGGCCCAGAGATTGGCTATCCTAGGCCAACTGAGGCTCCATAGGGCTGTTACAGTGTAGGGGGGATTCCGATTTAGAGGCATTCGGTCACAATCCCACAGATGGTATCTTCACCACATTGCTTCCTCAGCCAAGCACATACACCAACGTCTGAACCTGCGATTCATCTAGTACTGAAAAGGATAACCATTGCAACAACACATCATCAGTAGGGTATAGGTAACCTGTCCCCTATTAGTGGGTGAACATTCCGACGCTTGGTGAATTGTACCTCACAATGATATGGAGAGCTGACATCAAAGGATGATCAAAAAACAACATCACTATGAATGCTTGGCTGCCACAAGCTAGTTATCCCAGTGGTAACTTTTCTGACACCTCCTACTTCAAACCCAAAAAGTCAGAAGAATCATGAGGTCCCACATTCAGGGTCAGTACAGAATAAAAATATCCACAAGCATTTGCCCTTCTGCTCCACTGGAGGTTACTGTCCTCCCTGAACTCGCCTTAAGGCACCTGCATTATCGTTTGGCAGGTGTACTGCCCCAGTCAAACTCCCCACCTGCCACTGTCCCCAGAGCGGGTTGTGCCCAGCAGGTGCTGGGTACTTGTATCCAGAATTTAGAGCCCCATGGGGTTCACCCCCTGCCTCACTGGGTAAGTAAAATGAACAATATGAGAAGTGGTTTGACACTGGCAGCCTGAGGTCCTCCCGCTTATCCTACAACTAAATTCTGTATACTCACCTACATACTCACCTTCCCGAGTCCTGCGCTTGTCTTCCTCCAATTCTCTGCGGGTGAGTCGTTTCTCCAAGCAGAGACTTGGGGCGAGATCTTTATCCACTGCAGGTGCCTCCCTCTGGAACAGCCTCCCTGCCTCTCTCTGTCTTGTGTCGGACCTGCTTAAATTCTGTAAACTCCTCAAGACTTTCCTCTTCTCCTTCTCTCTCGCCCTCCCCTGCTAATCAACATTTTCTGCTCTCTCGCTCTGCTCTCTCGCTCTCTCGCCTCTACTTCTGCTCAGTTTCGCCGCCTGGCTGTCTGGCGCACCTTCGGAGCCTCACAGGTCCCAAGTTTCCTCGCCAGTCTCCTCCACTTGCCCCAGGCCTTGCACTGCCGCAGCACTACTGCACTTCGGTTACGACCCATGAGAGTGGTATCTCTCTGCACTTAACCCATGTTCTGACAGGAATGGGCGCACTTAGAGCATTTGTCTTGTGTTCCCTATGTCTTCCCCTCCTATGCATGGTTGCGTTTTAAAATACGTGTGTATAAACTCATAACAAATAAACAATAAATCAATCAATCAAGCTGTCACATCTCTTCACAGTGCCAGGCTAGAGTCAAGCTCAACAGGGTCTCCTTGGCCTGTTGATTCCACCAAGCCTGTATCCTTGCCTGTGGTTTAGCTCGATAATAAATAGGGAGGTTTATGGTCATAAGACCGAAAAAATAAATCTCGAAAAAAAATCTGGAAAAAAAGGCCGAAAAAAAAAAAGTCAATTTTTTTTTATGATGTTTTTTATTCGAAATGGGGGGGGGGTTCCCCCCAACCCCCTTTTTTAATTTTTTTTTTTATTTACCTTTTTTTTTTATCCCGGACCCCAAAATAAATATGTAATTAAAAAAAGAGAAATTTGACTTTTTTTTCGGTCTTTTTTTTTCGACCTTATTGTTAGTCGAGATTTTTTTTTCGAGATTTTGACCGACCACCAAATAGGGACAGTGAGAATGTTGTTCATCCATTAATGCACCTCACTAATTCGATAACAAGACATATGGCTACCTCATGAGTTACTCCCGTTGGTTACCCATGTTTAATTGATATACTAAACTCTGATATGCAGATCACTGGCCAGAAATTACATCGTATCAGCACCTTCCGCAGGGCTTCGCAATGCCTTGTTGAAATTAAACAGTCGATTCCATTGGTCCATTCTGGTTGTAAATCAACAGGAAGGGCCTGGCTTGTGTCTAAAGTTGGCGCTGCCCGCATGGGTGACATACCTCCTCCAGCCATGGCACACGCACAGCTTGCTCTGCCACCTGGAGGTGTGGGAGGAAGGGTCAGGGACCAGGCACAACTGGAGAGAGAGGAGTGCGTCTGCTGCACGCACCTCCTTCACTGGTGTTGTGAAGGGTGGTGCAGCACCCCGCAGAACAGTGGTGGTCCTGGAATACTGGGTAAAAGCATGCTCGATGGAGATGGGTGGGGCCATGGCTCGCGTGGGCCTGCAACTGCCGCACAGTGGCCTGGACCTGGAGCCAGATGACCCCCTCCCCCTTTCTTCCACTATGATCTGATTGCTGAAGAGCTGCTGGGCTGCTCAGCCTTTCCACTGCTTGGATGGGAGAGATACCCAAGTAAGGCATGCTCTGGTCATTGCCTGTAACAACAGCTAAGGCTGGCTAAACAGTCCAACTCTTGATGGACCAAGTGTGCAAAATTATCCTGAGGATTTCAGACAGCCAGACGGATAGCCTGCCCTGCCGTTGATGTACAAGTCATCTGAGGTACATTTTTCAGACAGACACCCTGCAGGGCCAGAAAAGAACTTGGCCTCTCAGAAGAGCATCCCCAGCAAGCAACGCTCTGTTGGCACAGTGCGAGGGGCATGGTGCTAGGCTGTCTTGGGGATGTGTGGAACCCCGGTGTGTCAGTGAGAATTAAGTGGAGCGCAGACAAGACCCATACACACTGTCAACAGTATGCTTACTTGTCATCTGTGTACCATGGGTGACAGAGGTGGATGTCAGACCAAAAGTGTCGTACCAACTCATAGCCATAAAAGGAGTATATTCCAGATCAGACCCCATCTGGACTTCCAAAGCTGGCCAGCCCTCTGGATCTACCATGATTCCTAAGGTCAGCTATCATTGGACAGGGCATGGAAAGTGGACAACTGGCACTTAAAAGGATCACATTGGGCACAGGTGGACCATGCCCCTGGCCTCCTGGCAAAGACCACCACCCCCTGCAGCATGGCCTCAGGAGGAAGAACAGAGGGGTAGGGGGCAGGGCAGTGGGTCCCTTGGTATGGTGGGTAACCGCTTAGCGCATGGGAATATAGCGGTCTGGGGGTCCTTCCTGGGCAAGCAGAGTGCACTGCTGGGTATGCCATAGCACTCAAGCTACCCTGTTCCAGGCAGGACACCTCAAGCCAGTCATGATGTTATTTCACACAGCATGGCCATGTGAGCGGGTGGAGAGGTCTCACGATGCCTGCTTGGGCACTTGCCCATTAATAACATGTACCAACATGCACCCATGACAGTGTGACCCAAATGTATGCAACACGTACAGGCACCCATTGTTGAGGGACAAGTAGCAATGCAACTTATCTCCATCTACGGCGCATCAGCACCGGCGCATTGGCAAGGCCGGTTTTCACTGGTACTTAAGCCTGCTTTTCATTTCAAGCACTTGAAACTTGTGTAATTATTTCTCAGTCCTTGTGTGCTGGGTGTATGCTTTTTGTTAAAAATGGAGTGCATGAGTTGGTCAACTTATTTCTCACACTGTCTGGTACCATTTTTTGTTAGACTCGTTTATTGGGTTCATAGCCATCTGCAGCCAATAGCGAAATTTTAGTAGTTTTCTAAAACTAATTTCCCAAGCTGCTTTGCAGCAACTTATCTCCATCTACGGCGTGTCAGCATTGCTGTGTTGGCAAGGCCGGTTTCCCCGGTTTCCCCGGTTTGTGTTGCGGCAATCGGCAGGGGACTTTTTACTCATCTCGTGCTGAAGTACATAGCTTGGCATAATGGCCAGAGCAAGACCAAACAAATGTCGGGGAAAGCTCAAGAAGAGAAGAACAAAATGTCAAGACCATGTAACCGCCTGTAGGACAGAGACCCAACTTCCTTCTACGTTCCACGCAGAAGAAGAGCTAGCTAGAAGTGCTCGGTCCCAACTTGCTAACGCACTTATCCCAGTATGTACAGTCAGCATTATTCACCAAAAACAAGTAGACCCACTTGCCAGTGACTCAAGGCACAAAATGGTCCTTAGATGTATGCTGTTTAACACACGTTCCCTTATTAAACATTTACGGGATGTGGCAGATTATATCACCTTGCAAGGAATAAACTTCTGTGCCATCACGGAATCATGGCTGCATGAGGCCGCAGGCCCCGCACTAACTCTTGCCTTGCCCCAGACTCCAAAGTTCTGAGATGATCATACCAAAGGGAAGGGTGAAGGGGTAGCCCTACTGTACCATAACTTATTTCAAATTAGGAAAATTGACATTTGCTTAGCAGACTGCGAACTATTAACGGTCAAGCTGTACCTGAACCCAAATGAGACAATTACCATCTTTTTCATCTACAGACCACCTCAGAGCATGCTAGACTTTTTACTTAATCTCAGTGACCTAATCACTGCTAGCCTTAACCCCAAGTCAAAAATACTGTTTATGGGTGATATCGGTCTGGGCTTTGATGACTTAACAGACTCCCAATCTATATTAGTCACTAAAACAGTGTGTGACCTGGGCTTTATGCAACATGCCAAAACACCGACCCATACTAAGGGAAGAATTCTGGATTGGGTCCTAACCCAAAACCTGTTAATTCACAATCTGCGGTGCAATCCCTGCTCTTGATCTGATCATTACATACTGGACTGGAATATGTCTCTCAAGTTATGAGTGATCGAAACCCCATAAGAGCTGGATAATGTGCAGGAACCTGCACAAATTGATACCGGACACCATGGCCCCCTTTATAGCAGCCACTGAAAGAACCTGGACTCTCTGAATTCTGCTGAAGAGCTAGCTAGGGCCTATGATGATAATGTTGAATGAGCCATCAATCATCTGGCTCCTTTGAAAACTCGCCTATCCAAAGACAGGTCAAATAAAACAGGCTTCTCCACTGACATAAAACTGTTGCATGCAGCTAAACTTCAGGCACTGAATCAATGGGAAAAAACTAATTAAGCAGAAGACAAATTCATCCTGGCTAATACAACAAAAACATACAAAAAGGCTGTACTGAATGCAAAAAGATGCTATTACGACACAAGGATCTCCGGAGCAACTTCAAGCTCAGGTGAACTATTTAGGATTCTCAAGGAACTGGAAGATCCTTGCCCAGTTCCTGTGCTGGTGGCAAAGGATGCTAGTTGGTGTACATCCATCTAACAAGCCATGAAAAATAAAATATGGAATATACAAAAAATCCTAGAAAGCAAAATTGACCGTAGCACCAAAGTTAATGTGACCCTGCCAACAGTGCTCCGCAATGTAGACACTGTTCATTTTGAGTTCAACCCATCTCTGAGCAACACCTGCAAAAGGTTCTCAGCCAACTCAAACCTACAAACTGTAAGGGGGATGTATGTCCTGCCTCAGTAATCAAAGAATGAAGTAATCAACTGCCCCCCCCTCATTACCAAATGTATTAACCTCTCTTTTAAAGAGAGTGTTGTCCCTATCAGCATAAAAAAAGCGTGGATCTCACCACTTATAAAGAAACCCACTCTTGACCAGAATGTGCCAAGTAACTATCGGCCAATTACGAACATGCCGTACCTGTTGAAGATTCTGGACAAGGTGGCACAGACAGAGATTGAGGAGTCCCTGTCTTAACATAAGATTCTGGGGCCTGAACAATCAGGCCATAGCACTGAGCCGACTCTTCTAGATCTGATGTCAAATATGATTGAGATATTTGATAAAGGGTACTCAGCTTTGCTTGTGCTACTAGATCTGTACGCAGCATTTGATCTTGTGGATCATACCATTCTTATGGACAGACTATGCGACATGGCACAATTCTCTACCAAAGCAGCTAAATGGGTTCAGTCGTTTCTATCCAACTGGGCCGCAAGAGTTTTCTAGCAGGTCTCATGCGGCGTGCCGCAAGGTTCCTGTATATCTCCTACATTATTTAACATCTTTATGCTCCCCCTTTATGCAACCATCTACGCAAACTACGCTGATGATACTCAGTGCCTCATCCCACTATCAAGGCGCTACACCACTGATTCCACTGCCCTAAATTGCATCTATGCAAAAATACAAGCCTGGATGCAGGTGAACAGACTAGCCTTGAATGATTCAAAGACAGAGCTGATGGTTGTGGGCACAGCTCCCCAAATACGAAAGATTGGTAAAAAAAGCATTGCCAGTTTTTTTTTTTTTAACTTTTATTTTTGTTGGCAGAGGTTAACAATGGACACACATACCGAGGCATATAAAGCATACATTGAGTTCATGATCAATAATGCGAGAAGCATACAGAAGAAGAAAAAAAAACACAACAAACAGTAGCTAAATGCATAGAGGAAGAGCAGAGTCTGACGATGATAGCATTCAAACGTTTCCAAGTGGGGGTAGGAATTGACCGCCTTGAGATGTGGATTCCCCTTGGTTGTTGAGATAGCTGTTGAATGAGGTCCATATATTCTTGGGGCGAGACAAAGGGGAGCATTATGAGGTACTCCTATTCACAATTCCGAGACCATGTAAGCAGGCTTAGCCACTTCTGGAACGTCGGGGGAGGAGGGGCTTTTCCAGTTTTGAAGTATACACTTCTTAGCCACTATACAACTTATGTTGAGAAATTTAGACATGCGTTTGGTATCGTCTGCATTCCAGACCCCAAACAGGATCCCCAACGGATCAGGGTTGATGACAGTATCAGTGATCACAGCGAGCGTCTCTATAATTTTCCCCCAGAAGAAAACATGTGAAGATGATCCGTGTTCTCCATTTTACAATGGGACAAGACTGTGTGATAGTGTGGGCAAACTTGGAGATCCTGTGTGGGGTGTAGTACAGCCGGTTCAGTAACTTGTACTGCATGACTCTGTAGCAGAAGTTGACTGAAACCTTCTGAGTGTGTGACCACATTTTCTCCCACATTTGGTCGGTGATCTCCAGTCCCAGTTCCTCTGCCCACTCCACGCGTGCCCCTACAGCCCGGGTCGGGGTCCGCCCTTGTGACATTTTGTATAAGGAAGAGACTACGCCGCGGCAGCCGCCTGAGTTGGCAATGTATGCAACCACCGGGGTGTCAGTGGGTTCATTGGGGAAGGAAGGCCATGTGGTGCGGAATGCGGCTCGAAACCTGTAGTATTGCAGGATCTTTAGTGCAGATACAGAATGGCCCGGCTTCCATGTCTGGGGGTCTATAAACTTGCCCTCGGGATAGAAATCTGTTAGTGCTTGGTAGCCTAGGTTACCCCAGTGATGAGCTAGAGCAGTGTCATGTGTGGGCTCCAGTCTGGGGAAGGCCCACACAGGGAGCCATTCATAATATGGGGGAGATTCCGCAGTTTGGTGTAATAGTTGTTTCCAGGTTAGCAGGGTGGTCCCAATATCAGGGTAATTATGTTGACAACGGCTGCTGCCAAGGTTTCCAATTTAACATGTGGGCAGACTGGGGAGCCGGGGTACCAGTGTGTGGCGTGTTGGGCCTGGGCGGCTGTCCAGTAGAGTATTAGGTCAGGAGCAGTGAACCCCCCTAGTTTGTAGGGAAGTGTCATATCGGACCATTTCTTACGCACTGCCCCAGAATGCCACAAAAACTGTGCGTATGATTTATGCAATCTTGTGAAGTATTTCAGCCCGGGCCAGACGGACACGTTGCCAAAGGTGTAGAGTAGCTTGGGGAGTAGGACCATCTTGACTAGGGAAAGCTTGCCGTCAATAGGAGAGAGCGCCAGCGTGTCATTTTCACTTCAGCTAGGTGTGCTCCAGCCTGAGGGTTATCTGCTAGGAGAGTGTTTTTTTTCAAAGAAACTTGAACTCCCAGGTACTTGATTCCAGCTGGGGACCAACGTAGAGGGTATTCAGTGACTGGTTGTTGAGTGGAGTCTGTAAGCGGGAAAGCCTCAGATTTAGAGTAATTGATAGTAAACCCCCGAGAAGGTGCCTATAGGTGTGATGTCTCGTAGTATGGGGTTAAGGTGTGTGGAGGGATCCCTGACGTACAGTAATGCGTTGTCCGCATAGAGGGATATGATTTCAGGAGCATCTTTCACTCTTATCCCCCTGTGGGAGTGGCATGCTCGAATGTGGTCCGCCATTGGCTCTATCACTAGAGCAAAGAGAATCGGGGAAAAGGGGCAACACAGGCGGGTGCCCCGGCAAAGCATGAACAGAGCCGATGTGAGGAAGTTGACGCGCACCCTGGCTACGGGAGAAGTGTATAGTAACTTGATGTATCCGATCATAGCGGGGCAATGCCCATTATTTCCAGGACCAGCCACATGTACCACCAAGATAGCATGTCGAACGCCTTCAGAGCATCAAGCGTGAACACAACGGCATGCGCATCCTGGTCAATGCGGGACATCACATTAAATAGCCGCCTGATATTATGGGAGGTAGACCTTCCAGGTACAAAGCCTGCTTTGTCTTCATGGACCAAGTGCGTCATGAACGGAAGGAAACGATTTGCTATAACTTTGGCAAACATCTTAGTGTCCAGATTCATGAGAGAGAGTGGCCTATAGGACCCACATTCATCATCGGGCTTGCCAGGCTTAAGCAGAACCGGTATAACGGCTTCACGCAGAGTCGGCGGGGAGGATGGACAGGCGGAGGGACTTGTCCCAGACTTCTAACAGCTTGGGGGCTAGTATGGCTATGTGTTCTTGGTAGAATTCTGCAGTGAGTCCGTCAGGACCCGGGGCTTTACCGTTGGGTAGATCAGAGATGGCCTCAACTATCTCATCCAGAGTGATCGGGGAGTCGAGCTGGACCCTAGTAGAGGAGGATATACTGGTTGTGGGTATTTGATCAAGAAGATCCTGCATATGTTGTTCAGAGTGTTCGGGGGGCTGGGAGAATAAGGTCATATAGAATTCAGCGAATATGTCAAGTATGTGTTGATCCGACCAATGTGGGATACCTTGATTATCTTTAATGGAGGCGATCTGGGTGTAGCCCCATTCCCCTTTCATGAGATTGGCGAGTGTCTTCCCGGGTCCGTCACCTTCGCCGTATTTACAAGCGGCCTGGGGGAAACTAAAGTATTGGACTTCGCTATTGGCGAGTGTGTTATATGACTGGAGTTCGTCACTAATAAGGGCGAGTGTGGCGGGGTCAGCAGCAGTTGAGCATTCCCGTTCCAGCTCACGTAATTTAGTTTCCGAGCGGCTTAAGGCAGTTCTAATTGTTTTCAGTACTCCGGCTTCCCTAGATATGGACATCCCCCTAATATATGCTTTAAAGGCTTCCCACCTGATGCCAATGGAGGTGGCTTGGGGAGTGTTATGTTCGAAAAAGGGTTCTATGTCTGCGAGTTTGTCAGCCTTACACACGATGTCCTTGAGGGCCGATGATTTAAAGCGCCATGTGCTGAAAGACGGGAAGAGTATACCCAGCTGTAACAATGTGGTGATCGGGGCGTGGTCCGAGAATGTGCAGGCTAAAATCTGTGCTCCTTCAATCCTGCCCATCACTGAGCTAGATAGCAGGAACATCTCAATCCTAAAGTATTGCCAGTTTGACGTAGCTGGATACTCGATTAAAACCCAACTCAAGGTCAAGACCCTTGGAGTCATTCTTCACCAAAATCTATCTATGAAAGCACATGTGAGCAGCCTTGTCTCCTGTTCCTCCTACTATCTTAAACTGCTGTCCCAGCTTTGCCCCTTTTTGAGCATTCCCAACTGTGCTACAATTGCGCGTGCCATCATAGGGGCCAACCTTGACTATTGTGCTAGCCTTTTACTGGGGGTAAACAAAGGAGAACTTTTCCGACTTCATTTGGTTCAGAACCATGCTGTGCGTGCGGTAATGGAGTTGGGGAGGGCAGATCATGTCTCCCTTGCCAGAATGGCTTTGCATTGGTTACCAATGAATAGCCACATCCTGTACAGTGTGCATTGTATAACTCACTGATGCCTTTATGGCTTGGGCCCAGAATATCTAGCCCAACATCTCCATTTGCTGCCTGCACACCGAAGCTTGCGTTCTAACAACACCTCCCTTTTGGTGACGCGATGTTCGAAACGCTTCTCTGTGACAAGAGGGTCATTCCCTCATGCAGTTCAAGTCTCTGGAATGAGCTTCCTCTCAATCTCAGAGCATGCTCATCTTTTTCTGTTTTCTACAAGGTCTGAAGACAGCACTGTTCTGCTAATTTCTTGATCTAGTAACCAAACAGTTTTATCCCATTGTTGCGTCTTTTTTTCTGCTTTATGTATGTTTGTATTGCTTAGCACCACCATGCCCACGGGCTCTCGTCGTTTGTGCTATATAAATAAATAAAATAAAATAAATAAATAAATACATGCTATTGCTCCCAGTGCCAACAAATACCATGATGATACGTCATGTCTGGCCCCTCATGCAGTGGGCCGACATATCACACAGCTCTCCCTGTAAATCCAAAGCAACAACATGTCATCACCAGTCATCCATACACATTTCAGTCTCGGCTGCTGATAGTGGATGATGCTAAATTCATTTTCATATGAGCAACCCATAGAGGTATTGTCCATGTATGTGCCTCACATGCTCCTTACATTTTGATCTGGCATCTGTACCTGTCTGAGTACTTACTATCATGAGGTCACATTGCATGCACACACTTGACCCTTACTCACCTAGTACTGACAGTGCACATACCTACGCTTGTGCACATACCTACGCTTGTCCACGTCACAGATGTCTGCCATCACAAATTACCAGCATCAGCATGAGGCTGCATGCCGGTGTACATTAGTGTGATACACATGCTGTGTACAGAAGGAATCACCTGATATCAAGCATACCCATGCAGTACACACTAAGACTGTTGAGCAGTGCACCCCGTGGATACTCACCAGCAGCTTCCATCTGTGATTTCCACTCAAGGATCTAGGTGTGGAGTGCTGGGTAGAACCTTTCAAGGACACAGAGCTGAAGGGGTGTCATCCGATATCGGCCTGCATGGTGCACCTCCACAGTTATACCTGCCTGGAGGGCCTCCTTCAACTTGTCCATGCACCGGTGCTTCAAGTCTTCCCAGTGGTTCTTCACATTCTCGATGGAATGGAACGCCACCCCATGGCCATTGAGGCTAGCCAAGATGTCCCAGATTCTCAGACGTCCGGCTGGACCAAGCTACATCTGTGAGTCAAAGAGGGCATCATAGTTTGCCAGGACCTGCTCACCCAGGATACCAACTTTAGTAGTTGTGAAGTTGGCAGCCCTCTGCCTTTCCTTGGGGGTGACAGTCGATGAAGAGGACGATGGAGTAGACATGGCACCCCTTGAGGCAGGTGTGGTAGAGCTGAGGCCTGACAGTGTGCTATGGAGCTGTGGCGGTGGAACAGAGAGGTGGATGTCCCCAGATGGCAGATTAGTTGATCACAGAGACTTACAGGTGGGCCATAGGCAAACAGGCAATGGGGGAACAGCAGGCACTCCAAGGCAGTGCAGCTGGTCAGCAGGCACTCACACACTACCAGGCAGCAGCAGATGGGGAGGTTTGGAGGAAATATAGGGCAGACAGAGGGATAAAATGACAAGAAGAAGGAAGAACTGGTGTGGCTCATCAATTTACGAAGGCAGCAGTGTAAAGATCAGAGTATGGGTCCTCAGCGCGTAAATCTGCTTCTCCACTCCACAGCACTGCTTCTGCCCTCTTCGCCAGCTGAAACAACTGTGGGTGCTGCTGGGTAGATCATAGATGTCATGTCGCCATGCTCCATGTGGGACACCTCAACGCAGTCCATAGTTTTTTTTGTTTCATGCAAAGCATGGCTATGTGAGTTGACAAGGTGATTTTGCAAGCCCTGATGAAGTTCGGAGGCAGGTGAGTCCTTTCCTTTGTGCATGTTGTTTCATGGCACTCAGGGAAGCACAGGACATGGTGTCATTGGGTGCAGGGATGTGTTCCCTGTGTTGGGTGCTAACATAGCTGCTGGATTCAGGTGATCAGGTCCAGCAGCAATGCTGCAGAGGGGGACATGATGGAGATGGGAGGCAGGTGAGTCCTTTGTGCACATTGTTTCATGGAACTCATGGGAGCACAGTGTATGGTGTCATTGGGTGCAAGGATGTGTTACCTGCTCTGACCTTGTGTTTTCCTTTCTCACTGAGGCATTCTGCTAGGGCCGACGGTTGCTGCTGTGAAAGGTGACAGGGCTGTGGAATGGGGGCACACCACACCTCAGGAAGTCTGGGTTGGTTTTGGCCTCTCGAGAGAAGTACATAGCTACATGACTGAGGGTGGCTGGAACAGGCTTTGAAGGGCAAAAGCTGACACGTGACGAGGACATTCTTCTTCATCGCAACTTGTACTTTTCTCTGCCTGTATCGCTCCTTATGTGGAGCTTTGTTTTATGAGTTGTGTTATTGATGGAGAATTGAGTAGTAACTGCACCTGTATAATAGGTGAGACATGCCTAGTTGGTCAGGGCAGTCCTCCCAGGCATTGGTTCTGCAGAGAGGCAGATGTACACATACTCTATAGAGCCCACCCCCTCACCTCCGACATACTGGAAGAACAGCAAGAAAGCACTGTGTTTGACACCTGGTATCATCTCAATACCACATTGAAGGTATGAAAGATGTTATGCACTCAGAAAACCATACTGAATGTATCCTCGAACTGAGGAGTTTGACATGAGTCTGCAGACACCAATGGACATAGAAGAACTATAAGTAAAGTCTGACAGATGCGAAGTGAAGTCATGAAGAAGAGAAGATACATGGATGCACTAAACCTAATGTATGGATGTCTGAAGAATGAAGATATAACTGAAACAACGAAGAAAACATATATACAAATATGAAAAAAACATATATAAGTAGAAGATAAGTGACAAGAGAAGTAGTAGATGTATATACACAGAAATGTAAGGCAGACAAGACAGCGCAGAAGCTTGCTAATGTAGGACACATGACGCGAGTAAAGCAGCCATGTTGAGAAAATGGATGTCGGCCTCGTAGTAAGTAAGAAATCTTAATTAGAGAGACCAAGGCTGCAGAGCTGACAGGCACTGGAATACAGGTTCATGCAAGAACAAAGGGTATTTGCTTGGCTCAGGATCAATGATGCTAGAGCAAGAAGCAACTGCAAGGAACGATAGTAGTCGAAGAGGATAAGTCATGGACATAAGACATATTTTTCTCAGATTAAGTACATTTGTATTTGTATTTGTGGAATTTTATATAGCGCTTTTAACTAAAGCACTTTACAGAGAACAATAGGCATTACATAACTGTGATGCTGGAAATGCATCAGAGGGACAGGGCCTCCGTATCCTTGTCCTTTACTGCCTTTTATCGTGTGTTCTGTTGTGTTTTCTGTGCATGAGTTCATGTGGGACTCCTGGCGGTGCAGCTCTCTCTTTTCATTTGGTGTACAGACCCATGGGATACCCTTATGGTACCCATGGGTGGGGGTACAACCCTGTGCACCTAGTGTATGTTTTTAGGCACCTGTGTGTGGCCCACAGAGCAGGGTATGGGCTGGTGGCAGCTCCATTCTGAATTTGACAGGTGCTCTGAGTATCCTCCATTTTGGGATACCAAGGCCCTATCATTGGAATCAGTTGATTCCTGATAGGAAACAAGATGGCCCCTTTGGCCTCTTGCTTTCTATTGCATGTTACCTTTGTGGGATGTTTCAACCCACTAGTCCAGGCCCTGCAATATTACTGTTCATTGCTTGCAGCAGAAACATCAGAATGGCTGCCGGAAAGCATGCTGCTCGCTAAAAATCACCAGAAAGTGCTCAGTAAAAATCTGAAAAATAGGCCGCCATCCACTTTTGCCTATGTCAGTGGTAACGCAGGCGACCACTGCCAAAACCAATCATTTG
The DNA here is from genome assembly GCF_040938575.1 of Ambystoma mexicanum. NCBI lineage: Eukaryota > Metazoa > Chordata > Amphibia > Caudata > Ambystomatidae > Ambystoma > Ambystoma mexicanum. The sequence goes on along the minus strand of NC_090924.1, from coordinate 643,270,116 downwards.
GCTGCCCACAGAGCAAAATCATTGCAGAAGAAACACAGAGCTGTTTTAAAAATCTGTTTTTCCCTGGCTGTCAAATTTGCAATAATCATGGCTTACCAACCACCCAAAAAGATCCAACCTCCTTGTTGGGTGGTGAACATCATTCTACTTCAAGAATCCACATAAATATAATGTCAGCAGGAGTATATGTCATCAGAACAAAGTCCACTTTTGAAGATGGTTGCTGGAATAAATCTGTCAAAAATGGGTGTAATACCGTTACTCTCCTCTGTCAGAAGCTGGCGATTTAAAAACCTGTCATGTGTAAAGTTGTACATTGAACTCAAACTATGCCAAAGAAAGACTTGCTATCAGAAGCCTAAGAGGTGGATACATTTCAAAACTATATTTTAGAAAGGTTTTAAGTAAGAAATTGGTTGATGTATTTGTTAAAAATGTAAGTTATATTTTAGGAAAAGACAATTTCAGACATTGGGCCTCATTACAAATCAGGCGGTCCGGAAATAAGGTTGCCGGTAAACCCGCCGCCACCGTTGTTTCCGGACCGCCTGATCCCGACCCCTGCAGGCGGGAGGTGATGTTCCCGCCAGGTTTGACCTGGCGGGTTTAACACCGCCCGCCTGCAGGCGGACGATGAAACACCAGCAGCATTACGAGATGCTGCCGGTGTTTCCATGATCCTCATTCCCATTGAGTCCCATAGGACTCAATGGGAATGGGGATTAACACCATTCCGCCTCTGTGATTCCCGAGAAACTGGGGTTGTAATGCCCCGGTAATTCCGGAAATCACGGAGGCGGAATGGTAATACAAGTCCGGCGGTAACCAGGTGGTTTTACCGCCTTGGTTACCGCCGGACTCGTAATGAGGCCCATTGTGTTTAAAAGTTAATGTTTTCCACACTGAGCTTCAAAGACATTCCACACCTTCTACCCAACAAAAGAATCATTCCCCCTGCTCTCTGCTAAGAAACTGGCAGGCTGGTGTGAAAGGAACTGGGTGGGGCACTCTGGCATGTTGCTCTGATTGGAGACAATGGAGTCCTTGAGCTGAATGGAAATGCTAATTCGGGTGTGACTGACAACAACTGCTCTGGCAGGAAGACAAGCTATGTGACTCTCTGACTCAGCCAAGATCTTGGGGGTGGGTCAGACTGGAAATGTGGATTGAAACTGGAATAAATATATGTTTAAGGAAAAGACTTATAACAAATTGTACGGAAAGGACAAAAATATGGAATTTAGAGATTATTAAAATGAAAAATGTGCTCACAGTTTAAAACTAATCTGGAATCTGTGCGACATTCAGAGACTGAAACCCGGAAATGTTCATATTCTAGCTCTGGTGATTATGCTAGAAACATGAAAAATGACAGGAATATGCCCAGAGGGTGTGTGCAGGTATGGGTAAAAAATTGTACAGATCCGAAAATGTGTAACTGCCCAAAAGCGCGGAAAACTGTCATTTGTGAACCAAAGCTCGTAGGAAGATAAGATTTTGACAGAAACATACCTTAGTCAATCTATCATGTAAATATGTATTATGAACAAGTTGTGCATATTGTAAATATGTATTTTTATGAAAAATAAGATATACTGTACAAAAGCAAAGGGGAGGTTTTCTCCCTAAGCCATAAACATGACACATGATGACACATGATGACACACTGTTCCTTCCTCCAATCAGGAGAGGGGAAATTCTCTATCCTATCAGATCCTTAGAGGCTTGGGCATAGACAATCAGCCTCCCAACCCACTTTGGAAAATGGATAAATAGGGACTGTTGAGGACCCACAGACACACACTTTTCCCCTCATCAACTGATCCACTGGCGAAGCACCCTGCAGGAAGATCCAGACTCCAGAACCAGACTCCAGATCCAGACTCTAGAACCAGACTCTACAACCCTGAAGCAGAGGCCTAATCCAAAAAAGCTGAACCCTTTTCAGCAGGCCTTTAAAAATCTTGCAAACCTGATTTAACCCCTAAACTTCCACGGGGCCTAACCTAACTGATCCAACAGCCTGGCTGAGCTGTCGCTGCTACTGGCCAAGAACCGTGCTAGAACCCAAGATCCAGATCAATCCAGCAGAGCTGTAACGCAGAACCCATCAGAACCAGTCCAGAGGCCTCGCAGACCACAGTGGCTTGCTGAGAGCAGAGTCCAGGTGCCCTGAAGCCTGTCCGGAGGCGAGTGAGGTCCAAACCCTTGACCAGATCTTTGACGGGCCCATTCCATTTCAAAGCCAAGGTTGTAAATATTTAGTGTAGAACTGTCCATAACCAACCTGTTAGTATTAAGTAACCCAATCCAACCATTCCAACCTATCCATAACTGCATTATTGAATCTCTTTTGTTTATCCTAAATTCTTCTCTCCTCCACATTATCCTTCATAATTGTAGTGATAATCATCTCTGCACTAATATATATTTTCTGGAGAAAGTAAATTGTCTCGTGCAGACAGGAACCTTCTGGAGGTGCATCTGGGTAGGGGGCTGGGCTGTCATGTAGTTTGCGGCTCCATAGACTTTTTAGTGTTAAGAAATCTGTGTTCCAAATCTTCATAGTTTTTCCGTAATCACGTTTCACGCACGCGGAAAAGTTGCTGCGATTTTGCATTTGGCTCAATTTCATTCCATGTAAAACAGCTATTTCTTGTTTTCAACTTCTGAATAAAGATTTTCCATAATAACTTACTAGAAAGTCTCAATTCTATTAAAGACTCGGAGGCGAGCATTATGCTTCTCTTTCTTTTATTCGACAATAAAGAAAAAGCTCAGCAGCAAGATATTTGTGCACCAAATGTGAATGTGCCATGAGTAATGTGCAGAAAACAGGAACAGGTGCACCAAATATATATAATAAGCATAGCAATATAACAGTAATATAACAGTAACATCATGACATAAAAGGTAAGAGTCTCTGAAGGAACTACATTTCCCAGGGAGCTTAGCTCCAGTTCATTTAGAGGCCATCAACACATGACCTAGTCCACCAATAGTAGTTCAGATCCCCTGCATAAACAGTCCTAAACATGATGACACTTCCTCTTTCTAGGCTGCGAACTTGGCTGTCCATAGTAGAAGATAACTGTAGCCAACTTGAAGAAGAACTTGTGTCGGGGCGTGATCAGGCGGACATGCCTGTAGGCGCTGTAACAGAAAAGGAAAAATTAGCCTCTTGTATATGACAACCCTAGATCCCTTATCAGGGTGGGAGAAAATCGTGGAGTTATTCCGATAGAATACATGTAAATTTCAGAACATTAATCTTTTCATTACATATTTAATCAACATCAAGTAACATGCTGTTATTTTCTCGCCGGGTGGGATAATGCCAGCCTCCGAGTCTTTAATAGAATTAAAACTTTCTAGTAATTTATTATTGGAAAATCTTTATTCTATGTCAAGACCGGAGGCTCCCATCATGCTTGTTTAAAGCTTACTTACCACAATGGATGCCGGCTGATCTACCGGTTTTAGGTAGCATTGTTTGAATACTGATTCACTTGCCCAGTCTGCCATCCTCATGATATCTTCTAGGCGAACTCCTGCCTGAAAGGCTTTGGAGGCCATGGCTCCTCTAACAGAGTGGGCTCCGAAGTGCTAGGTGTCTATCCCTGCTTGAGCTAGCGTCCACCGGACCCAGCGTGCTAAGGTCGGTGCTGATACCGCTTGTGCGGTTTACTGAGAGCGATCAGTAGCTGCCTGTTAGGGGAGGTTCTGAGTGAAGCCGTCTTTTCTTCATAGACTTTTAAGCATTTAACCAAGCAGAGCTTAGGTTGTTTGTCAAGGGTTTTGACCCATGTTGAATTATCAGACGGGGTAGATGTGGGGATGAGATGTCGCCGCCCATCATTCTATCCCAGAACAAAACTAAATCAATAGACTGGGTGGATGTGGGGATGAGCTGTCGCTGCCCATCATTCCATCCCAGAACCAGGAAAACCGCGCGGTTGTGCGCACACCAAAATGGTTGACTAACGTGCCACCCACCAGTGCCAGCATGATGGACCTGAAGCGCCAGGGGTGAAAGGTGGTGTCAAAGGAAAAATAACAGTGCCTGTTAGCTAAAAATCACTTTAAAAATCACCCTTTGTTTCTCTGAATGCAAGCTCAAAATTCCCATTTCAAACATTGCAAAATATCCAAAAAGCTCACTGAACACCAGCAGAGATGTGGCAGAATGAATGCTTGCGTGCATACTAAATCTGGAAAGATGAAGAGCCCAAAACAATGTTTATAACAAAACTGGCTGAGCTGTGGATGTCAGCAGCTTAAGTTAAATGGACAGAAAGCCACTAAAATCGAAATGTTTAAAATAAATGAGTGACCTAATTTTGAGTGTAACATAGGTTGCAACTGTTAAATGTCATAGTTTTGAACTTAGAATCAGCATTCTAGCTGCATGTGCAAAAATTGTCAGTTTGGTTGAATGTAGAAAAATGGGAACTAAAGTGACATTTAGCTGAATTCTGCCTGACAACTACCCCCGACAGGAGTTGAACTGGCTCAACAACTCTTCCCAGGCCTGGCTGCATCCTGCTGCCCCTGCCAAAAGGAGATGACACCTCTCTGATTGAATTAGGGGAGTGGCACGTGGGGACTACAGGAAACTGAACAAAGCCCTGTCCTGGACTCAGGCAAATGTTATATTGGGGGGGGGTCGTAAAATGGCTTCCTCTTGGGAGAAACTGGGAGGGGCAGTGCCTCTGCTAGCAAGCTGAGCTTGGGGGAAGTGGACAAACCAGAAACTCCACCATGTGCTTGGGGGAAACCACACCCCTTTGGGCCAGAACATAATTTAAAAAAAAGATGGATAATTCATAGTACGGACTTGTCAGAATTATATAAGTAATATCATTATTCTTGTGATTTTTCTGTGCACGTTTTAAGAGATGTTAGGACCCTGTGGTGTATTCTGGGGGGTTGCTAGCGGAAAATAGGGTCTTACTCCAAATGTCTGCATGTTAAAAATCTGACACTTCATCATTAATGTCCATACTCCTTGCGCACATTTGTGTAATTTTTGGTAAGTGTCCGATATTGGTAAACCGACCAAAAAGCGCAAAATGTTGTCATTTCTGAATCCCAGCTCGCAGGAACACGGGGCTTGAATAGAGACCTGTATTAATTCATCTGTAATATGTACAGGTAATGTCAACCACTTGTGTATCTGGGAAATATGTATTTGAATCAAATATAGATTTTTGGGCAAATTGACCAGGGGAGGATCCTCTAGCCCATAAACAGACAGCCTCACTCTGACACCCCATTTCTTTCCCCCAATCACGGGAGAGAGGAAAGCTTGGCCAATGATAAGTAAGAGGGGCAGGCTTAGCTAAGCCCAGGCACACACCCATTTTCTAAACACATAAAAGGAACATTGAAACCCAGGTAGGGACATTCACTTTCCACTTTCTTGCGGGACGCCTTGCCGGGAGACTTCCGACTTCACATCCAGAGATCCAGACTTCAAATCCATCAATCTCCAGAGACCAGAAATTAACTCCAGAATTTGTAGCAGAGAGGCCTGAATCCACAAGCTGAATCCTCTTCAGCAGGCCTCAAAACCAACCAAACTATTCAACAGCCGGGCGAGCTGTTTGAATTCTTTGCCAAGAACTTTTGCAAGAACCTGTAGCAGTATCCAGAGAGCAGAGCTGACCCAGATAGCCGGGACTTCAGAACCACCCGCCGGAAGTCCCGTCCAACCTGACCAGACCTTGACAGCTTATGCCAAAAAACTAGTGTGAGTACCCAGCTAGCACTGTGCCAAAACCAATCTCTTAGTTTAAAATAATCTAATCCAAACTATTTTAGCCTATTAGAACTGCCTCCTAAAATCGTGTCATTCTGTCATCTTTAAAACTGAAAACTGTCATCTGTCATTCTGAGCTTTAAAATTTCAAATCCGAAAAACTACCTTTATTAAATCGGCTGTATCTCCGGAACCGTTTGTGCTAGGAGCAAGTTTTAACTGTCATCTTACAGCTAAGATTCTAAGCTTTCAAACGCGCCTAGAACTGACCTCCTACTCCTTATAGTTCCTCCGTAATCGCCGCGATTTGACATTTTGCTCAATTTCAGCCACGTGTAAACATATTTGTCCTCTATTAGCGCCGGGGAGTTCGGCGGTAGGGCTAATACCGCCGGCCGGCGTTACCACCCAAGTCGTGATGAGGCCCATTGTGTTTAAAAGCTAAGGTTTCCCACACTGAGCTTCAAAGACATTCCACACCTTCTACCCAACAAAAGAATCCTTCCCCCTGCTCTCTGTTATAAAACTGGCAGGCTGGTGTGGAAGGAACTGGGTGGGGCACTCTGGCATGTTGTCCTGAGTGAAGACAATGGAGTCCTTGAGCTGAATGGAAATGCTAATTCGGGTGTGACTGACAACAACTGCTCTGGCAGGAAGGCAAGCCATGTGACTCTCTGACTCAGCCAAGATGTTGGGGGCAGGCCAGACTGGAAATGTGGATTGAAACTGGAGTAAATATATGTTTAAGGAAAAGACTTATAACTAATTTTACAGAACTGACAAAAATATGGAATTTAAAGATTATTAAAATGAAAAATTCGCTCACAGTTTAAAACTAATCTGGAATCTGTGCGAAATTCAGAGACTGAACCCCGGAAATGTTCATATTCTAGCTCTGGTAATTATGCTAGGAACATGAAAAATTACAGGAATATGCCCAGAGGGTATGTGCAGGTATGGGTAAAAAACTGTACAGATCCGAAAATGTGTAACCGCCCAAAAGTGCGAAAAACTGACATTTGTGAACCAAAGCTCGTAGGAAGATAAGATTTTGACAGAAACATACCTTAGTCAATCTATCAAGTAAATATGTATTATGAACAAGTTGTGTATATTGTAAATATGTTTTTTTATGAAAAATAAGATATACTGTACAAAAGCAAAGGGGGGGGTTTCTCCCTAAACCATAAACATGACACATGATGACACACTGTTCCTTCCTCCAAACAGGAGAGGGCAAATTCCCTGACCTATCAGATCCTTAGAGGGTTGGGCATAGACAATCAGCCTCCCCGCTGACTTCTGAAAATGGATAAATAGGGACTGTTGAGGACCCACCGACACACACTTTTCCCCTCATCAACTGATACACTGGCGAAGCACCCTGCAGGAAGATCCAGACTCCAGAACCAGACTCCAGATCCAGACTCTAGAACCAGACTCTAGAACCCTGAAGCAGAGGCCTAATCCAAAAAAGCTGAACCCTTTTCAGCAGGCTTTTAAAAATCTTGCAAACCTGATTTAACCCCTAAACTTCCACGGGGCCTAACCTAACTGATCCAACAGCCTGGCTGAGCTGTCACTGCTACTGGCCAAGAACCATGCTAGAACCCAAGATCCAGATCAATCCAGCAGAGCTGTAACCCAGAACCCGTCAGACCCAGTCCAGAGGCCGTGCAGACCAGAGTGCCTTGCTGAGAGCAGAGTCCAGGTGCCCTGAAGCCTGTCCGGTGGCGAGTGAAGTCCAACCCTTTGACCAGATCTTTGACGGGCCCATTCCATTCCAAAGCCATAGTTGTAAGTATTTAGTGTAGAACTGTCCATAACCAACCTCTTAGTATTAAGTAACCCAATCCAACCATTCCAACCTATCGATAACTGCATTATTGAATCTCTTTTGTCTATCCTAAATTCTTCTCTCCTCCACATAATCCTTGATAATTGTAGTGATAATCATCTTTGCGCTAATATATATTTTCTGGAGAAAGGCAATCGTCTCGTGCAGACAGAAACCATCTGGAGGTGCCTCTGGATAGCTGGCTGGGCTGTCGTGTAGTTTGCGGCTCCATAGACTCTTTAGTGTTAAGAAATCTTAGTTCCAAATTTTCATAGTTTTTCCATAATCGCGTTTCCAGCACACGGAAAAGTTGCTGTGATTTCACATTTGGCTCAATTTCATTCCATGCAAAACAGCTATTTCTTGTTTTCAACTTCTGAATAAAGATTTTCCATAATAACTTACTAGAAAGTCTTAATTCTATTAAAGACTCGGAGGCGAGCATTATGCTTCTCTTTCTTTTATTCGACAATAAAGAAAAAGCTCAGCAGCAAGGTATTTGTGCACCAAATGTGAATGTGCCATGAGTAATGTGCAGAAAACAGGAACAGGTGTACCAAATAAATATAATAAGCATAGCAATATAACAGTAATATAACAGTAACATCATGACATAAAAGGTAAGCGTCTCTGAAGGAACTACATTTCCCAGGGAGCTTAGCTCCAGTTCATTTAGAGGCCATCAACACGTGACCTAGTCCACTAATAGTAGTTCAGATCCCCTGCATAAACAGTCCTAAACATGATGACACTTCCTCTTTCTAGGCTGCGAACTTGGCTGTCCATAGCAGAAGATAACTGTAGCCAACTTGAAGAAGAACTTGTGTCGGGGCGTGATCAGGCGGACTTGCCTGTAGGCGCTGTCAAAGAAAAGGAAAAATTAGCCTCTTGTATATGACAACCCTAGATCCCTTATCAGGGTGGGAGAAAATCGTGGAGTTATTCCGATAGAATACATGTAAATTTCAGAACATTAATCTTTTCATTACATATTTAATCAACATCAAGTAACATGCTGTTATTTTCTCGCCGGGTGGGATAATGCTCGCCTCCGAGTCTTTAATAGAATTAAGACTTTCTAGTAAGTTATTATGGAAAATCTTTATTCTATGTCAAGACCGGAGGCTCCCATCATGCTTGTTTAAAGATTACTTACCACAATGGATGCCGGCTGATCTACCGGTTTTAGGTAGCATTGTTTGAATACTGATTCACTTGCCCAGTCTGCCATCCTCATGATATCTTCTAGGCGAACTCCTGCCTGAAAGGCTTTGGAGGCCATGGCTCCTCTAACCGAGTGGGCTCCGAAGTGCTAGGTGTCTATCCCTGCTTGAGCTAGCGTCCACCGGACCCAGCGTGCTAAGGTCGGTGCTGATACCGCTTGTGCGGTTTACACAGAGCGATCAGTAGCTGCTGGTAGGGGAGGTTCTGAGTGAAGCCGTCTTTTCTTCATAGACTTTTAAGCATTTAACCAAGCAGAGCTTAGGTTGTTTGTCAAGGGTTTTGACCCATGTTGAATTATTAGACGGGGTAGATGTGGGGATGAGATGTCGCCGCCCATCATTCTATCCCAGAACCAGGAAAACCGCGCGGTTGTGCGCACACCAAAATGGTTGTCTAACCTGTCACCCACCAGTGCCAGCATGATGGACCGTAAGCACCAGGGGTGAAAGGTGGTGTCAAAGGAAAAATAACAGTGCCTGTTAGCTAAAAATCACTTTAAAAATCACCCTTTGTTTCTCTGAATGCAAGCTCAAAATTCCCATTTCAAACATTGCAAAATATCCAAAAATCTCACTGAACACCAGCAGACATGTGGCAGAATGAATTCTTGCCTGCATACTAACAGGGTAATTCATAGAAATTCGCAGAAAAGTGTCGCAAGCGGCTGGCGCAGAGTGTCCGCGTGCGATTGTGTGCGCCAGGAACGTGCGCTAAAACCGATTTCCGCGCACAGCGTATTCATGGATTTTAGGCTCCCAAACCAGCCGTGGCGCAGAGAATCGCAGCGACCCTGCAGCAGCGCCAGTAACGCCCCCAAGAACGCCCTCGCGCAAGGAAAAGCCATCAAAATCGCTAAATCATCGCAAAGGGCTGCGCTAACCCTGGACCAGTTCACCGGGCTGGCAAACAGCAAACGCCAAGCGGGGAACGTGTATTTCAGGGGTGCGCGGGAAGTTCCACACACGATTGGCCCAGTGCGAGCAGGGTACGTGTATTTCAGGGGTGCGCGGGAAGTTCCACACGCGATTGGGCCAGTGCGAGCAGGGTACGTGTATTTCAGGGGTGCGCGGGAAGTTCCACACGTGATTGGGCCAGTGCGAGCAGGGTACGTGTATTTCAGGGGTGCGCGGGAAGTTCCACACGCGATTTCAGCAGGGTACGTGTATTCCAGGGGTGCGCGGGAAGTTCCACACGCGATTGGCCCAGTGCGAGCAGGGTACGTGTATTTCAGGGGTGCGCGGGAAGTTCCACACGCGATTTCAGCAGGGTACGTGTATTCCAGGGGTGCGCGGGAAGTTCCACACGCGATTGACCCAGTGCGAGCAGGGTACGTGTATTTCAGGGGTGCGCGGGAAGTTCCACACGCGATTTCAGCAGGGTACGTGTATTCCAGGGGTGTGCGGGAAGTTCCACACGCGATTGGCCCAGTGCGAGCAGGGTACGTGTATTTCAGGGGTGCGCGGGAAGTTCCACACGCGATTTCAGCAGGGTACGTGTATTCCAGGGGTGCGCGGGAAGTTCCACACGCGATTGGCCCAGTGCGAGCAGGGTACGTGTATTTCAGGGGTGCGCGGGAAGTTCCACACGCGATTTCAGCAGGGTACGTGTATTCCAGGGGTGCGCGGGAAGTTCCACACGCGATTGGCCCAGTGCGAGCAGGGTACGTGTATTTCAGGGGTGCGCGGGAAGTTCCACACGCGATTTCAGCAGGGTACGTGTATTCCAGGGGTGCGCGGGAAGTTCCACACGCGATTGGCCCAGTGCGAGCAGGGTACGTGTATTTCAGGGGTGCGCGGGAAGTTCCACACGCGATTTCAGCAGGGTACGTGTATTCCAGGGGTGCGCGGGAAGTTCCACACGTGATTGGCCTAGTGCGAGCAGGGTACGTGTATTTCAGGGGTGCGCGGGAAGTTCCACATGCGATTGCAGCAGGGTACGTGTATTCCAGGGGTGCGCGGGAAGTTCCACACGCGATTGGCCCAGTGCGAGCAGGGTACGTGTATTTCAGGGGTGCGCGGGAAGTTCCACACGCGATATCAGCAGGGTACGTGTATTCCAGGGGTGCACGGGAAGTTCCACACGCGATTGGCCCAGTGCGAGCAGGGTACGTGTATTTCAGGGGTGCGCGGGAAGTTCCACACGCGATAACAGCAGGGTATGTGTATTTCAAGGGTGCGCGGGAAGTTCCACACGCGATTGGCCCAGTGCGAGCAGGGTACGTGTATTCCATGGGTGCACGGGAAGTTCCACATGCGATTCCAGCAGGGTATGTGAATTCCAGGGGTTCTGGGGAGTACTACACGTGAATTGGCCGTGTGGGTCCTCCCAGGTGTACGCTCGACAACCTCCACGGCCCCTGCAGGCAGCCCACACCACGGGGGACTACCCTGCACCCCTGCTCATGTCCCGCAGGCAGCCCATCCACCATGGGCATGCCCCGCAGCCAACCCACATGTCACCTTGCACTACTGATCAACAATGCATGTCTCCCACCACCCCCACCCCCCAGCAGTGCAGGGGCAGCCTCCACCAGGCCCCCACTCATGTCCCCCTGCACCCCCACCCCCCCAGTCACCAGGGGCACCCTCCACCAGGCCCCCACTCATGTCTCCCACCACCCCACCCCCAAGCAGTGCAGGGGCACCCTCCACCAGGCCCCCACTCATGTCTCCCACCACCCCACCCCCAAGCAGTGCAGGGGCACCCTCCACCAGGCCCCCACTCATGTCTCCCACCACCCCCACCCCCCAGCAGTGCAGGGGCAGCCTCCACCAGGCCCCCACTCATGTCTCCCACCACCCCCACCCCCAAGCAGTGCAGGGGCACCCTCCTCCAGGCCCCCACATGTCTCCCACCACCCCACCCCCAAGCAGTGCAGGGGCACCCTCCACCAGGCCCCCACTCATGTCTCCCACCACCCCACCCCCGAGCAGTGCAGGGGCACCCTCCACCAGGCCCCCACTCATGTCTCCCACCACCCCCACCCCCCGTCACCAGGGGCACCCTCCACCAGGCCCCCACTCATGTCTCCCACCACCCCCACCCCCCAGTCACCAGGGGCACCCTCCACCAGGCCCCCACTCATGTCTCCCACCACCCCCACCCCCCAGCAGTGCAGGGGCAGCCTCCACCAGGCCCCCACTCATGTCTCCCACCACCACCACCCCCCAGCAGTGCAGGGGCAGCCACCACCAGGCCCCCACTCATGTCTCCCACCCCCCCAGTCACCAGGGGCACCCTCCACCAGGCCCCCACTCATGTCTCCCACCACCCAGCCACCAGGGTCACCCTCCACCAGGCCCCCACTCATGTCTCCCACCACCCCCACCCCCCCAGTCACCAGGGGCACCCTCCACCAGGCCCCCACTCATGTCTCCCACCACCCCCACCCCCCGTCACCAGGGGCACCCTCCACCAGGCCCCCACTCATGTCTCCCACCACCCCCACCCCCCCAGTCACCAGGGGAAAACTCCACCAGGCCCCGACTCATGTCTCCCACCACCCCCACCCCCCCAGTCACCAGGGGCACCCTCCACCAGGCCCCCACTCATGTCTCCCACCACCCCCACCCCCCAGCAGTGCAGGGGCAGCCTCCACCAGGCCCCCACTCATGTCTCCCACCACCACCGCCCCCCAGCAGTGCAGGGGCAGCCACCACCAGGCCCCCACTCATGTCTCCCACCACCCCCACCCCCCCAGTCACCAGGGGCACCCTCCACCAGGCCCCCACTCATGTCTCCCACCACCCAGCCACCAGGGGCACCCTCCACCAGGCCCCCACTCATGTCTCCCACCACCCCCACCCCCCCAGTCACCAGGGGCACCCTCCACCAGGCCCCCACTCATGTCTCCCACCACCCCCACCCCCCAGCAGTGCAGGGGCACCCTCCACCAGGCCCCCACTCATGTCTCCCACCACCCCCACCCCCCAGCAGTGCAGGGGCACCCTCCACCAGGCCCCCACTCATGTCTCCCACCACCCCCACCCCCCAGCAGTGCAGGGGCAGCCTCCACCAGGCCCCCACCCATGTCCAACTCATGTTCCCCACCACCCCCACCCCCCAGCACTGTGGGGCACCTGCCAGCAGGCCCCCAACCATGTCCCCCTGCCCCCAGGTCCTGACGATACACAATCATGGCAGTAATGGGCATCGCCCCTGCCAAAAGGCCCAACCAACTATCACATCCACCCACATATCAAAGGCAATTACATGTTACACACCCAATGTAAATAATGCAAATGAACACATGTCTGTCACACACAATGGCTGCAAGTGAATGTTAAAACACCCAACATGACATGCATGAAAGTAATGAGATGATACGACACATTGAAGGATGAAAATAAAAATGTATTGAAAATCAACTAGAATGGAAATGAAATTAGAAAAACCACAAAGCAAAACTACAAAAAGAAGATGAATGTCCATGAAAAAAATCCAAAAAATCAAAAAATTCATAGAAGAACTATTTACAAGACAATCCCGGGTCCATGAGCCCAACCAAATGAAACCTAACTATGTCAACTAACTAAAAACTGAACTATATACAAAAAAGTGGCGCATTGTCCAATCGCAACCAAATTAAAAAAAAAAAATTTAAAGGAAACCTACCACTAACTATATAACTATATACAATGGCAGCGGGCAAGTCCTGCGGCTCACTCTGTGATGTTGCCGGCCAGGGCATCATCGAACTCCATGTCGATGTCCTGGAGGCGGGACTCTGTCCTGGCCCCGAGGTCTCGCAGGGATAACCCCATGTTCACCTCAAACTCCCTGCGAGCTTCCTCGAGGCACTCAGCCCGCCTCAACGCCCGACGCATGGAGAACTCCGCCCTGACCATGGTGAGCCGCTCCTCTTCCGCCCGCTGCCGCTCCGCACCTATCCGCTGGACCAACTGCTCCCACACGGAAGACACTACCATCCCAGAGTTCTCCTGCCCTCCGGCCGATGCCTGCCCCTCTTATCTTGATGGCCCCGAGCCATGATGCCTCCCACATCGAGCCTGCTGCTGCCTCCGACGCCACTGCCTCTGCCAGCACGACGGCATCCAGGATGATGGAAACCACCGAAGCCGTCGTGCACGTGCCCTGCCCGATGATGCCGTCACATCCTCCATCTGCTGGGGTCCAGTTGCTGTGTTGTCCACCCCTGCTGGACCTCTGACTCCCGACTGTGGCAGGGATGGGATCCCCACCGAGCTGGCTGCATTGGTCAGGGCAGGTCCACAGGGGGCCCTGGTGGCATCTGGGCCGGAAGACGGCAAGGAGAACGACTGGCGTATAGTCTCCACAGAGGAGGAGAGGGCCGCCAGATTGGCCGACACATGCAGGAAACCCCCGAACATGGCCGATCCCAATTGGGCCACGTCGGCACAGTGCTCTTCGTGATGACGTGCGTGCTCCTCCTGGGAAGCACGCACGGCATCACGAATCACAGCCGTGCGCATCGCGACCCCAATCAGGACCTTCTCCACACGGCCAGGGGTCCCCTCGTCCGCAGGTGGAGGGGAGTCAGATGACATGGACATCCCCTCTACCTGCGGACGGGCCTGGGACGGGGCATCCCTGCTGGTGCAAGGTGGTGCACCCACAGGTTCAGGGACAGCGACATGCACAGACCCCTCCACGGTGACCTGTGCTGCCTCCTGCCCCTGCCCCTGGACTGCACCACTTGCACCAGCAGGGATGCCCCCACCAGGCCCCATGTGCGCCTCAGTGGCGGCCTCCTCCTCCTCTGTGGAAACCACCAACCTGGATGGCTCCTCGCCGTCTACAGCCGTAGCAGGCCCCTGTGGGGGCTCACCCACCCCTTCCGCTGCAGCCGTGGGGGCATCCCTGCCGCCTTGCTCCACAGCGCCGTCTCCGCCCTCTCCTTCACTAGCCGCTGCGTAGAGGGAGACATAGAACACAAGCATCAGGGTACTGTACAATGGTCCCCTAGACAGGAAGCAATAGCAGATGAGTGCCACTGTCAAAGTACACTTCCATCATGTCACACCACAACACATGTGTCAGTCCAGGCAAAACACACACAGTGACAGTCATGGTGCGTGCCATGGACATTTCAATGCATGTCCAATGGACTCTCGAATCATACAATGCAATGGGACTCACATGCATCATGGGTCATGCCTATCACATGCACACACTTCACCTCAGTCACATCCATCTGGCCCCGTACACCCCAATCACAGTGCATACAAGGATGACTAGGCTGCATCAGTGAATCTGTACATTGTCACAGACATGTGTCATGCATCCATGGCACTCACAAGTCACAGACACGCAGGTCAGGCACACAGACATGGATACCACATATGTATCTGGCATCAGCACCCATCCCTCGCCCCCACCCATGTCCAGGAACAGAGACTGCCATGCTCTCATGTGTGCAATCTGCACAGGGCTCCCCATGTCGCATTCAAACACATGCAACAACCGTGCGGTTCACACATTACAGGTCGCACATGCATTCCCATGATGTCCCTGCACACATACATGCGTACATGGCCTATGTCACACATGCAGGCAAGTATCAGACAACCAGCACACTGCAACATGCCCTGTCTCACACAGCAATGCTTGGCCACTTACCGCTCAACTCCAGACGGGTCTCCCTCTCAAGGACCTGGGCGTGGAGTGCTGGGTGTGCGCGTTCCAGGACCCTCAACTGGATGGAACTCATGCGGCCCCGGCCCCCCTTCACGAGGCGCCGGGCCTTCATGAGGGTCCTGGACCTCAAGTCTTCCCAGCGCTTCTTGACCTTCTGGATGGTGCGGGTTGCCACCCCCTCCGCGTTGATGGCAACCACACAGTCGGCCCAGATCCTGTCCCGTCCTTCCTTGTTGGCGCGGGACGATCCGAAGAGGGCATCATACTGCCCCAGGACTTGCTCCACCAGGACACCAACTTCGGTGGCAGTGAAGCTGGTGCCCCTCTGCCCCTCTGGCTGGGGGTTGCCACTGGTGCCAGATGTTGATGTGCCCGACATGGCAACCCCAGGGGCAGGAGTGGGTGGGCAACTGGGTCCTGGGGCTGGGCTGTGGAGCGATGTTATCCGAGTCGGGAGTCTTCTGTTCCAGCAGGGGTGGACACAGCAACTGGACACCTGCAGATGGCTGATGTGCAGGCACCAAATGGCAGGGCATGGTGGCAGCAGGCAGGCAGGCAGGCAGGCAGGCAGCAGCAGATGGCACGTGGGAGGCTGCTCGGGGCACTGGGAGGCAGTAATTCGGCCTTCTGGGCAGGAGCGTGGTCTTCCGTGTGTTTTCGCGTGGCCAGCTTGATACGGAGTGATTTGGCACGTGAAAATCCTGCACGTCAGCGTGAAAATCGAGGAAAGGCCCTTAGCGCGTAAGCGCGTCAGCACGCGTACGCGATTTCATTGGACCAAAGGCCCTTACAGCGTAAGCGCGTCTGTGACGTTTTGCGCACGGGCGTTGCCCTGGCAGGGCTTGGTGATCCCGCGTGCCTTTATGTTCTGTACGTGCTTTTCGTGCGGTGCGTGTGTTTTCCATCCGTTGGGGTTCACACGCTATTACTTCACAGCGGGTGTTGGCTACGCGTTCTTCTACACGCAAGGCAGACGGTGAGGAATACCCCGCTCCCCCAGGCCCGATCGCGTGCAAAACTTCACGCGAACCCCTGAAATAGACGTAGCACGCTCCCCCAGGCCCGATCGCGTGCAAAACTTCACGCGAACCCCTGAAATACACGTAGCACGCTCCCCCAGGCCCGATCGCCCAGGCCCGATCGCGTGCAAAACTTCACGTGAACCCCTGTAATACACGTAGCACGCTCCCCCAGGCCCAATCGCGTGAAAAACTTCACGCGAACCCCTGAAATACACGTAGCACGCTCCCCCAGGCCCGATCGCCCAGGCCCGATCGCGTGCAAAACTTCACGCGAACCCCTGAAATACACGTAGCCCGCTCCCCCAGGCCCGATCGCGTGCAAAACTTCACGAGAACCCCTGAAATACACGTAGCACGCTCCCCCAGGCCCGATCGCGTGCAAAACTTCACGCGAACCCCTGAAATACACGTAGCACGCTCCCCCAGGCCCGATCGCCCAGGCCCGATCGTGTGCAAAACTTCACACGAACCCCTGAAATACACGTAGCACGCTCCCCCAGGCCCGATCGCGTGCAAAACTTCACGCGAACCCCTGAAATACATGTAGCACGCTCCCCCAGGCCCGATCGCGTGCAAAACTTCACGCGAACCCCTGAAATACACGTAGCACGCTCCCCCAGGCCCGATCGCATGCAAAACTTCACGCGAACCCCTATAATACACGTAGCCCGCTCCCCCAGGCCCGATCGCGTGAAAAACTTCACGCGAACCCCTGTAATACACGTAGCACGCTCCCCCAGGCCCGATCGCGTGCAAAACTTCACGCGAACCCCTGAAATACACGTAGCACGCTCCCCCAGGCCCGATCGCGTGAAAAACTTCACGCGAACCCCTGTAATACACGTAGCACGCTCCCCCAGGCCCGATCGCGTGAAAAACTTCACGCGAACCCCTGAAATACACGTAGCCCGCTCCCCCAGGCCCGATCGCGTGAAAAACTTCACGTGAACCCCTGAAATACACGTACCCTGACTTCCCGCGCACCCCTGAAATACACGTACCCTGCTGAAATCGCATGTGAGACTTCCCGCGCACCCCGGTATACACGCACACGTATTTTTTGTCAGCGGGTGTCCATGTTTGTGGGTACCCCTTTGCACGTCATTTGTCCTGGAGGGCCACAGTATAGGACATTCACCATGGCAGTATATAGGTGCTATTTGTTGGCGCACCTTTTGGCGCACATTTCTTACAGCCGCAGAGACGCTACCGCCTGCTTTCTTGTGGCGGTCGTGTTTGTGCCTGTGCGCTGGTTTGAGCGTGCGCTTTTTTGCCCTTTTCTATTCCATGAATTCGTGTTGTAGGCGAGCGTGTGGGCGTTCCGCGCACTTGTACCCTGTACTTCCCCCGTGACGCCCACGTTTTGGCAAGTTGTTCCCCATTCCGAGTGTTACGCCCCGTGTTCCGCCTACTTTTGTTGTGTGCGCCGCGCTATGTGCGATTTTCGCTGTGGCCTGTGCGATTTTCGCTGTGACCTGGCGCACGCTGTTAGATGGCCTGTGCGCCAACGTGCGCTGCACACTTTTTTTTCGCACATCCGATGGTTTTCTCGCGCACAGCCTTCCATGAATCGATGTGCGCTGCTTTTCGTGCGATTTTCGCACTTGCACTGCGATTATCGCTATTCCACTGCGAATCGCACGTTTTTGCCCACTTGCGCCGCGCTAATTATTCCATGAATCGGCCTGCAAATCTGGAAAGATGAAGAGCCCAAAACAATGTTTATAACAAAACTGGCTGAGCTGTGGATGTCAGCAGCTTAAGTTAAATGGACAGAAAGCCACTAAAATCGAAATGTTTAAAATAAATGAGTGACCTAATTTTGAGTGTAACATAGGTTGCAACTGTTAAATGTCATAGTTTTGAACTTAGAATCAGCATTCTAGCTGCATGTGCAAAAATTGTCAGTTTGGTTGAATGTAGAAAAATGGGAACTAAAGTGACATTTAGCTGAATTCTGCCTGACAACTACCCCCGACAGGAGTTGAACTGGCTCAACAACTCTTCCCAGGCCTGGCTGCATCCTGCTGCCCCTGCCAAAAGGAGATGACACCTCTCTGATTGAATTAGGGGAGTGGCACGTGGGGACTACAGGAAACTGAACAAAGCCCTGTCCTGGAATCAGGCAAATGTTATATTGGGGGGGGTCGTAAAATGGCTTCCTCTTGGGAGAAACTGGGAGGGGCAGTGCCTCTGCTAGCAAGCTGAGCTTGGGGGAAGTGGACAAACCAGAAACTCCACCATGTGCTTGGGGGAAACCACACCCCTTTGGGCCAGAACATAATTTAAAAAAAAGATGGATAATTCATAGTACGGACTTGTCAGAATTATATAAGTAATATCATTATTCTTGTGATTTTTCTGTGCACGTTTTAAGACGTGTTAGGACCCTGTGGTGTATTCTGGGGGGTTGCTAGCGGAAAATAGGGTCTTACTCCAAATGTCTGCATGTTAAAAATCTGACACTTCATCAATTAATGTCCATACTCCTTGCGCACATTTGTGTAATTTTTGGTAAATGTCCGAAATTGGTAAACCGACCAAAAAGCGCAAAATGTTGTCATTTCTGAATCCCAGCTCGCAGGAACATGGGGCTTGAACAGAGACCAGTATTAATTCATCTGTAATATGTACAGGTAATGTCAACCACTTGTGTATCTGGGAAATATGTATTTGAATCAAATATAGATTTTTGGGCAAATTGACCAGGGGAGGATCCTCTGACCCATAAACAGACAGCCTCACTCTGACACCCCATTTCTTTCCCCCAATCACGGGAGAGAGGAAAGCTTGGCCAATGATAAGTAAGAGGGGCAGGCTTAGCTAGGCCCAGGCACACACCCATTTTCTAAACACATAAAAGGAACATTGAAACCCAGGTAGGGACATTCACTTTCCACTTTCTTGCGGGACGCTTTGCCGGGAGACTTCAGACTTCACATCCAGAGATCCAGACTTCAAATCCATCAATCTCCAGAGACCAGAAATTAACTCCAGAATTTGTAGCAGAGAGGCCTGAATCCACAAGCTGAATCCTCTTCAGCAGGCCTCAAAACCAACCAAACTATTCAACAGCCGGGCGAGCTGTTTGAATTCTTTGCCAAGAACTTTTGCAAGAACCTGTAGCAGTATCCAGAGAGCAGAGCTCACCCAGATAGCCGGGACTTCAGAACCACCCGCTGGAAGTCCCGTCCAACCTGACCAGACCTTGACAGCTTATGTCAAAAATCTAGTGTGAGTACCCAGCTAGCACTGTGCCAAAACCAATCTCTTAGTTTAAAATAATCTAATCCAAACTATTTTAGCCTATTAGAACTGCCTCCTAAAATCGTGTCATTCTGTCATCTTTAAAACTGAAAACTGTCATCTGTCATTCTGAGCTTTAAAATTTCAAATCCGAAAAACTACCTTTATTAAATCGGCCGTATCTCCGTTTGTGCTAGGAGCACGTTTTAACTGTCATCTTACAGCTAAGATTCTAAGCTTTCCAACGAGCCTAGAACCGACCTCCTACTCCTTATAGTGCCTCCGTAATCGCCGCAATTTGACATTTTGCTCAATTTCAGCCACGTGTAAACATATTTGTCCTTGCTTTGCTTGCTGAAATTCGTGTGCAACCTGACAATCATTCATAGAGCATTGCTAAAGTGATCCTGAACTGATTCAAAGTATCTATCAACTACCCTGAACCCCCTATAGGGAATTAAAAGCCTTTTTAGCGTATTTTTCACTTAATTGCAACCACATCAAAGTATCTTGCCTGTGTTAAAACTCATACCTGTTTTCCTCTAAGCTTGCTAGGTGGGAACTGAATTATATTTGATTGCATTCCTGAGAACTGTGTGCTTTCCTTCCATCTCCTTACCTTGCATAAGGGGGGGTAAATTGTCAAAGAAAAGTGATTACATTGTCTTTTGTTGAAGTCATATCAAGTTTACTTTCTGTACTGCATTTTCATTCATCATTGCATTGTCCTTGAAGCCATAAAAGCATTCTCAGCTATTTTATCCCCTCTATATCACTTCTAAGCCATCAAAAAGAGTGTACCACTGTAACATTATCCATTGTTGATCACTATCATCCTCACAAGTGTGCTATCAAATATTAATTTACTATAAAAGTGTGATATATACATACTGTCTAATTTTTCAAATAAAACCTTTTAATTTGAGAAACAAACCTTCTTCTTGGCTCAGTGGGGTCAGGGGGATTCTAAGAGAGGGGTGTGATATAAGGGTTGTCATCCAGAGTACATGAACTGGACATAAAAATATATCAATAAGGGTTTCCATCAGCATCCCAGACTAGGCATTGACTTAGCTGTAGTGTTGAATTGAAGTCGCTTACATGATCTCTAAAGGCGGGATAAGAAATCATCCTGGAATTGCACTTTGTTCTTCTATGAATATGGAATACAATGCCATCAGGATGAAAGGCTCTGCCTGTGAGATCTAGAGCTCTGATGTCCGAGACTCTCCTGCAGGATACCAAGCAGAGTAGAGTAGTGAGTTTGCCAGATAGGGCCGTACGTGATAGTTCTTCGTTACGAGGCCATGACAGAAAAAGGTTCAGTACTTTATTAACGTCCCAAAGCTTGTCATAGCGAGCTGAAGGTGGGACAGTAAGCCTTACACCCTTGAGCAACCTGCAGACGTGGTGGTGTTCTCCTGCTGGTACTCCTTGGATAAGGTCATGACCTACGGAACTTGCTGAATGGTAGGCGTTCACAGACCTGTAGGCGAGCTCTTTTTCCGCTAGGGATGCTAGAAAATTCAAAATCTCTTCTACAGGTGCTGAAATTGGATGTAATCCTTTCTTACGACACCAGGAGCTCCAGATGCTCCAAGAGTTGGAATATCTCTTCTGGGTACTAGGAGCCCAGCTCTCTTCGATAAGGTTGATCGCTTTGTGAGACATGCCTGGGACTCTCCATCTTGACCTGAAATCCTCCAGGCTGCTAAGGTCAGAGATCCGCTGAGGAGGAGAGGATGATGCTGACCTGATGGATCTAATAGGAGATCCGGAAACTGGGGTAGTAGGATTGGAGAATCCGATGAAAGTTCCAGAAGAACTGGATACCAGGTCTGAGATGTCCAGACCGGCGCTATAAGGATCAGATTTGCATGCTCCAGACTGGCCTTCGCCAGGGTCCTCGCTATCATAGTGAAAGGAGGAAAGGCATACAGTATTCCCTGGGACCATGACTGCAGGAATGCGTCTGTTGCAGCTGCTGCCGGGTCCGGCCTCCAGCTGTAGAACGTTGGTAGTTGGGAGTTGAGTCTGGAAGCAAAGAGGTCTATGGACATTGGACCCCAGATCTCCTGAAAGCAGAGGAAAACCTCTCTGTTGATTCTCCAATCGCTGTAATCTGTCGAGTGGCGGGAGTACCAGTCCGCTACTACATTTGAGAGGCCGGGAAGGTACTCTGCTGTAACTGAAATCTGATGATCCAGACAGAAATGCCAGAAGTCCTTGGCTAATTCTGCTAGGGGTCTCGACTTGGTGCCGCCCAAATGGTTGATGTTTCTTACCGCTGAGATGTTGTCCATCTTTAGTAAAATACAGCAACTCGCTTTGTCTTTGGCAAAAGAGCGCACTGCAAAGGAACCTGCAAGAAGCTCTAGACAATTGATATGAAGGTCCAGCTCTTGAGGGGACCAAGTCCCTCCCGTGGCTACGGAACCGCATCTCGCTCCCCAACCAGAGAGAATGGCATCTGACTCGATAATAATATCTGGAGCGGAGCCGAAGATGGCTCTGCCGTTCCAGGCTTCCATGTGAGTGAGCCACCAGTTGAGCTCTGTCGTCGCTTGAGGAGACAGTGTCAGGAGTTGAGAATAAGAAAGGCTTCGCCTTAAGTGTTGGCCTTTTAGTCTTTGCAGTTCTCGATAGTGAAGAGGGCCGGGAAATATTGCTTGAATGGAAGATGAAAGTAGCCCTATCACTCTTGCTAGTTCTCGAAGAGAGAACATGTTCTTCTGTAAGAGTCTGCGTATCTCTCTTTTGGTAGAGTGAATCTTGGCTGATGGGAGTCGAAGTTGAGAATTCTGTGTATCCACTATGAATCCCAGAAATTCCATATTTTTGGATGGAAGTAGAACTGACTTCTCCCAGTTTATAAGAAAACCGAGGCTGTGTAGCAAGTTTAATGCCAATTTGGTTTGTTTCTGAACTAACTCCTGTGAGTGGGCCATGAAAATAATGTCGTCTAGATAAATTATGAGACGGACATCTTGCTCTCTTAATTGAGCTACTACAGGTTTTAAGAGTTTGTTGAAGACCCAAGGCTCCGAAGAGAGTCCGAAGGGGAGACTTGTGAATTCACAATCTCGATTTCTCCAGGAGAATCTGAGGTAACTGATGTGTGCTTGATGAATCGGCACTGCGATGTAAGCATCTTTTAAGTCTAGGCGCATAAGCCAGTCGTTCGGTCTCAGAAGATCTCTGAGCATGTGTATACCTTCCATTTTCAAATGGCGGTAAAGGATGAATTCGTTGAGCGCTCTGAGGTTTATGACTGGGCGCACTTTTTGCTTCCTGCGTACCAGAAATATGGGACTGAAGAAGCCTCCCTGACGTGCGCAGGGGCGAATCGCTTGCTTCTGATGGAGACTGAGCATTTCGCTGTCTAAGGCGATTTGATCTGATAGAGACATTACTATGGGAGTGGGGCGACATGTCTGAATGGGCTGCGTTAAAAACTCTAGGCGTAGACCCCAAGCTGTGTCCCTTACCCAGGCGTCTCCCGATAAGGTATCCCAAGCATTTGCTTACATCCTTAACCTTCCTCCTATAGGTGTTAGTGGCGCTGGCGCAATTATCAGTTCACTGACCTGTAGGTTGTTGTTGGGCTGGGTATCTAGCCGCTCTCCTCCAGGGACGCCCTCTTCCACGACCTCTCGAGGGGAAGAAAGTGTCGGGGCGTTCTTGCCAGGAATTATACTGGCCTCTGGATTGTTGAGGTCTCTTGTCGAAGAAGTAACGGCCGGAAGAGCAACCTCTTCCTCGTCCGGCCCTGGAGAAAACCTTGGTTGCAAATACTCTTTTTATTGAAGCCTGTGCTTTGTACAACGCCGTGAATGTCCCAAAGAATTTTGTCATCTTCTTCATAAAAGGATCTCCGAAAAGCTGGCCTTGCGCAGTTGGGCCGGATTCGGTGTCTGCCAGTTCGGTTAATTTGGCATCTATTTTGTATAGGATGCCTTTCCGTCGCTCTGTTGAGATGGCGCAACTGGCGTTGCCCAAAAGGCAAATAGCCCTCTAGACCCAACCGGACAGTATCACTGGGTCGATGGGGTCTGATGAGGTGATGGCTGCATTCGCAAGATCGGAGATTTTTGATAGTGGACCTGCTATGTCCAGTACTTTATCCTGGCAGGCCTTCCAGGCGCGATCAATACCCTTCCTGGGGTCTTTAACGTTTTTACCTAGAAAGGTAATCATTTTAGAATCAAGCTCTGGAGTCAGAGCTACTTTATCCGCAATGTCTGGCCGTGGACATTCAGCACGTAGTCTGGCCTGAACTTCTTTATCGAGTGGCTTGCGCAGCCTAAGGTGGATGTAACTCGATGTCTTGGAAGATGGTTCCCAGTCGGTGGACCTGGGGTGTATTAAGTCTTCTGGGATAAACATACCTTCAGTAGAAGGTTTGGTCCCGGTTGTGTCTTTAGGGATGGGGTCTGCCGCAATCCCTGACGCAGAGGGTTTTGAATCCTCTAAATGAAATTCCTCATCTGTAGAGGAGTGGGAAAGATCAGCGTCGTAGACGTTCTTATTATGATCTTCTTCTTCCGAGCCCTGTCCATATCCCTCCGGGCTTGAGGGTCTATTTCCCCTGATTTCCTCCTCGGGGTAAGAGGGTTGATGGGAAGGGGTTATCTTCCTGTTCATGAAGGCTTGTTTCAGCCTTGAGAAGGCGTCCATAACGGCAGCTGTGGCATTAGATGGCTGGCTCAGGGGGGGTCGTAGAGCTTTTACTCTTGCGAGCCGGTGTACATCCCCCTTCGGTAAGGTGCTTCCTTTTCTATGTTCTCTTCCTCCCAGGAGGGGAGGTCCCTCTGAAATGCTCCTCCATAGTGTCTAGGCGATTTTGTATGTGAATGAGCATATCCGTTACAGCTTTCTTAACACTGGTCTCCACTGAGGATCCCAGAACCTTCTGTAAACTATTAGCCATTGCCACTTCATCTATGTAACAGTGATCTCCCTCAGCCTCAGACCAAGCCTGATCTGATTGAGGCGAGTACTGTTCTGCCATTATAAAATAAATGCACCTTACTCATTTTATTTTTTTTTTCATTTCTGGGCTTCTGAACGCCTTCTCTCACTGCCCAGTAATCTTATTTCAGTCAGCTTTGTAATTGTTCTTAATATGCTGAATAAGAGATTTCTTTGATCTATCCGCGGTGAAAAAACCTGCGAGAAGAAACACTCGTTCTTGTCTGAGGAAGGATTCCGGCGCTCGAGCTGCAAGAAGTCACTATACTATAACGGGCAATGTGCGCTCGAGCGCCGGAATGCAGAGGATAGGACAAGGAGAGCAGGAGCTCCCCTGGCGGCTTGCAGGCGGTGCAGCATGTTCCGGTTAGGCCGCACCGGACTCCCAGTGCTTCAGGAGCACAGCGAAGCTGCGGGATCTGCTCGACGAGCGGATTAGATAACAGCTGATCAGCTGTGACCGCGTGAAGCAGAGCTTCACATTAAGCGGTCTCCGAGGCCAGAGGACTGGCGTCGGAGCTCAACATAAAAGTCTGAATTATTAATATTTTTTTTGTTTTCTTTTAAATTAAATATTGAAAGTAATATTCGTATAAGTCTATAACCATGCAGTAAACATATATTATGAAATTTTGCAACGTTATCTTTAAATTATAAAATCATGACATAAGCAGTGCTAAACATGAAGTAATTATCTCTTGCTGTGAGCAGCAAAGAAAGAGTGAGTGTTTATGCAGGGGATCTGAACTACTATTGGTGGACTAGGTCACGTGTTGATGGCCTCTAAATGAACTGGAGCTAAGCTCCCTGGGAAATGTAGTTCCTTCAGAGACTCTTACCTTTTATGTTATGATGTTACTGTTATATTACTGTTATATTGCTATGCTTATTATATATATTTTGTGAACCTGTTCCTGTTTTCTGCACATTACTCATGGTACATTCACATTTGGTGCACAAATATCTTGCTGCTGAGCTTTTTCTTTATTGTCGAATAAAAGAAAGAGTAGCATAAGGGGAGCCTCCGGTCTTGACATAGAATTTCGTTTTCCATCTGCTAACCATTCAACAATCATTGCTAGTGTTTCCCTGAACTTATCCAAAGCAACTCTCACTTGTTCTGAATCTCATTTAGTGAATTAAAATCATTTTAGCATTTTTCCCATCCAATTCATATTACATTTAAAAGCAATTGACCTGTTTTAAAATCATTCCTGTTCTCTCTAAGCTTGATGGGGGAATCGGGATTGAAACTGCAATTGTTGATTGTTCTTCCTGATACCTGTGTGCCCTCATTCATCTTTTCATATTGCATATTGGGGGGAGTGAGTAACAACAGGGGGAAGGAGTGTTTATATTGTCTTTGGTTGAATTCATATCAGGTTTCTTCTGTGTTGCATTCTTTCCTATCATTGCATTTCCTTGAAAAACACAAAGTTATTCTCTGCTACATTATTCTTCCTATTCCTACTCCTAATTGATTAAAGAGATTTTTGATATTGTCATATTACCCATTGCTGATCATTGTTCATATTCATAAGTGTGATATTCAGATATTATCCATATTTATAAAAGTGTGATATATATATATATATATTGTTCAATTCTTCAAATAAATCTTTTCATTTGCGAAACAAACCTATTTCTTGGTTCAGTGAGACTGGGAGAATTCAAAGAGAGGGGTGTTATATAAGGGTACATCATCCAGAATTAAAATAACTTTTGACATAATAATATATAAATAAGGGTTTCCATTGGGCATCCCATACTAGGCATTGACCTAGTTGGAGTGCTGGATTGAAATCACTTACACCTTGTTTTCCCAAAGTCCTAGGAAGCCCTGACTCTGCCCTTCCCCCTGACTGGCTGTTGGGTGGAAGTTCCATATATGGTTTTATTGTGAAGTCCAGGCCAGACTGCCTGGAGCCTTCTCAGTGACTGTATGTTGTGGGTACACCCTGGGGGTGGGACTTGGGTGAATGGAGTGTGTGACAAATACGCATTCTGTGCTGTGGATGTCTAGTATCTGGTGTTTGACACAATGCCTGAAACAGCCCAGCCTGAAACTGGTATGAATGCAGTGTGGAGTGTTGAATGGCTGGGTACTTGTCCCAATACACATAAATTATTGTGAGTGTCTGGAGAGAAGTGAATGGCCTGAATGCACTATGCACCTGATTATATGCCTGCATGCATGAATGCCCTTCTGACCGATTGGTTGCCTGAGTGTGACCCAGCAGAATGAATGGGAGATCAACTAGTATATCTGTGGGCCTCTCACTGCTAGAACTCGTGTTCAGAAGCTGAGTTGACACTTGAAGAGTAACTCGAACTGCTTATCCTTGACGCCCAGGTGGAAGAAGAAGAACTGCTGCTGCATTTGTTTCGACCTGATCCAAAAGCGGTCGAGTTCATCAAGGACTGGTCCGAGAGAAGATCCTAGTTAGGCGCCCTCTTCCCGTGCTCCGAGGGACCATTGAGCACCGCTAACCTTCGCCAAAGCTCCCTGGAAGTCAGACCCTCGAAAGGCTGCCGACCGGCGACGGGGACCGCTGAGAAGAACGAAGTAAAGCACCCGGACATCGATGCCGTCGAAGTCCATTGCCGTCGACCAGGGTTCGGAGTATTGCCGTAACCGATGGAGGGCCATCGAAGCCGGGATGCCCAGAAGAGGGGACCGATTGACGCTGTGCCACTGATGACCGGAGCCGCACGCTCCTTTGCCTAAGACTTTCGATTCACGGACGCACTTGTCCACACCGCAGCCCACCTTATCCCGCCGAAGAAGGCCAGGCCGTCGACGCAAGGAGCATCCGCTGGTGGTTTTCCAGCCACCCAAAGGCCACAGAGACGCAGACGACTCGGCGCCCTTGCCGGGCCACAGTTCTTCAAACTCTTTGCAGTCCAGAACTATCGACATAGAGGTAGCCCGCACACCTCTTCCTTGCAGGACGCTTTTACGGTTCCCCGTCGATGAGCACCGCTAGAAACAAAGCTGCCACTTCACCGCCATAGTTCACCCTGTTCATCGCCGGACGTTCAACGACCCGTGGCTCCTGTTTTTAAGGGAGTGCATTCAAGAAGGGCCGTCGATTTCCCGACGAGGAACTCTACAACACCAGGTACTTTGGGGTTGCTGAACTATTGGAAAGATTCTTGTGAACAATATATGGACTGGGCTTGTGATATATCTTTATTCTACAGGTTGCCCAGGTGGGGGGATCTCCACACGGAACTGTGTCTAACGGTAGAGTCCAGTATTCTGCCTATTGTTCTCTTCATCTTGCTTTCCTCATATGTCTATTGTTGGTTTCCTTTACAACCTGATTTGTGTGACATTTAACCGTACAGTTGATGCACTTTTTTTTTTATAACTCTGTTTATTGAGTTTGAACAACACAACATAGAAAAACAAACATGGATCATCGGCATGCATAGGATAAAGGCAGCATAGCATTAATAACAGTTAGAATGATAATGATAATGATGTGTTATTTTTATAGCGCCTTAATCCAAAGCGCTTTACAGAGCACATATTTACATACAATATCACCCAACCGAAATTGGTACTCATTTATCGACCTCGGAAGGATTAAAGGCTGAGTTGGCCTTGCCGGGATTCGAACCTGCGACCTGCAGATCAAGCTCAGATCGCAGCAGCGAGCGTTCAACCCGCTGAGCTATCTTACCGGCATAAGAGGCTAATAAGGCCGTGGACCGTAAGACAATAACAAAACGAGGCAGGTAACCAATGCTAACAGTGATATTGATCTATCCCCACCAGCGGATCTCAGTGAGCATCTAGCCATTTACCTCATATTTTTTCAAATTTACGGCGGCAGCCCCGTGCATTATAAATCCGGCGCTATGAAGCTGCGTACCTGTCCAGCTCGTTACTCCAACGGTTCAGCCACAGTGGGTCGGCAGATCCCCAATTAGCTGCACTAAGTCTTTTGCCTGCCCCCAACGAATTGCCAGAAACATTTTCTCATATTTTGACAGGTCTACTTCACCCCAGATGCCTAAGAGTACCATTTTGGGATCCCTGGGGATTGGTGTCACCAGGGCGGCAGAGATTGTACTAATACAGTCCTCCCAGAAGGTCTGTGACACCCGACAGTCCCATATCATATGGTAGAAGGTGGCAGGTTCATTTTTGCATCGAACGCATGTCCCGTCTTCTAGTCCACCCCATCTGGCCATTACAGCACGTGAGTGGTATGAGCGATGGAGGATTCTCAACTGTATTAGCCTAAGCTGAGATTCTATACCAATTTCTCTAGGAGACATTAATGCATCAACCCAATCTTCAGGTTCAAGGTGACCTACGTCCCTTTCCCACTTTGCTTTGAGCCCGTCTAGCTGTGTAGCCCCGAAGGAATAAAGGGCCTGGTAAAGAGTGGAGGTGACCTTAGAGGAGATGCGTTGCGGGAGGATATTGGTCTCGATGGGGGAGCATGGGGGTATGATTGTCGTATCAGGGAATTGGGTGCGGATAGCGTGGGCTAGTTGCGCGTGCCGAAACCGGTCAATGGGTGCCAGGTCGAATTGTTCTCGGATGGTCTCAAAGCCCAGGAGGCGACCCCCTTGTATCACCTGTGCTAGTGTGTGTATTCCTTTTGCATGCCAGTGACCAAAGGAGCCCATTCGCACTATTTCCGGGAGGAGCGCATTGTGCCATATGGGTTGTGATAGCGTTGGCTGTCCTTTCCAGCCGACTAGTTTGTGTGCGACTCGCCAGGCGCGACGTATATGGTGGGTCATTTTGGGCAGCGCCGGGAGTTGGGCATGGGTGGCGTACAGGATTTACAGTGGTGTTAACGGGGCCATGATCTCCAGTTCGATACGGATGTGTGGCAATGTGGGGTCTGCGTGCATCCAGTCGTTTACCACTCCTATCTGTGTCGCAAGGTAATAGGTGCGTATGCAGGGTAAACCGATGCCTACCTCCCATACTGATCTCTGGAGCGTGTCAAGGGCGATCCGGGATGGTTTCCCGCCCCATAGCAGTGTGCGTAGGTACTTGTCAATGAATGCGAAGGTTTCTCGGCGGATGAGGAATGGGGCGTTCTGAAGAACATACAACAGCCTGGGGAGGGTCATCATTTTGAATAGCGCGGCTCTACCCATTAGCGATAGGGGAAGTGATTGCCAATGGGGGGTGTCTCTGGTGAACCGCGCAATTACTGGTTGTAGATTAAGTCGGGAATACTCCTCGAGCATCGGGTTAAGCCGTATACCCAGGTATTTAAATTCCTTAATAGAGACATGGTATGGGCAGGCCTCCGGGATCGCAGACTCGCCCCCCTGAATCGGGAAGAAGATGGTTTTGGCATCATTAACCTTTAGGCCCGCAAAATTCTGATATTCCCTGAGAATGAGGGAGACAGCCGGGTATGAGATGCACGGGTTACTGAGGTATATGAGAAGGTCATCCGCAAAGGGCGAAAGGTGGTCCTCTCCCCCTTCCGGCCAAACGAAACCGGTCCATTTGGTATTGGCTCTAAGCTCAATTGCTAGCGGTTCAATGGCCAGGAGGAAGAGGAGTGGAGATAGCGGGCACCCCTGCCTCATGCCCCTACCCAAGGGAAATGATTTGGAAGACCTGCCATTCACCCTCACCGTAGCTTCCGGGGTTGCATAAAGAAGTTTTACCCATGATATAAATGTCTGCCCCAGGTTCATCCTAGCCATGTGCGCCTACAGAGCTTCCCACCCCACAGATTCAAACGCCTTTTCAAAGTCCACCGCCAGGAGGGTGAGTGGGGCTGGTATTTCTTTTGCTCTGCTCAGCGCCAATTTGACTCTACGTAAGTTCATTAGAGTTGATTTATTGGGCATGAATCCACATTGGTCCGGGTGGACGAGGGTCTCAATCACCTGCAGTAGTCTATTGGCAAGTGTTCTGGTGAGGACCTTGGCCTCGCCGTTGATCAGGGATATCGGGCGGTAGGAGGCACATTCCTCCGGGGGTTTTCCAGGCTTGTGTATGACTACAATGCATGCCTTCCTGAGGTCTGGGGGGAGTGCTCCTAGCTCTCTGCTGCGTAGGAACATGCGGTGCATGTGGGTAGATAGTGTGCCGCCAAGGCATTTCCACGTTTCCGTTGGGAACCCGTTGGGGCCTGGAGTTTTCCCGGACTGGAGCTGTGCCAGCGCCTCTTGCACCTCGGTGTCGGTGATGTCAGCATTCAGGAGATCTGATTGCTGCTGTGGGAGTATCGGAATCTCGATTCGGTCGAGGTATCGTGAGGGTTCAACTGGCGGGTTCTCAGTGGGTGGGGTGTAGAGATTTTTGTAGTAGTCGGCGAATGCCTCGACAATGTCAGAGTCTTCTGTCAGCAGTGTTCCATCTGGAGATCTAATGGCCCGTACATGTCCCCTGCTTTGTTCGCGTCTCTCTAACCAGGCCAGAGTCTTGTTAACTTTGTGGTCCCGTTCATATATTTGGCTTCGAACTAATTGGTGGGCCGTTCGTGCATTATCTAGAGATAGGTTGCTAAGGGCGTCTTGCGCCGTGAGCATCGCCTCTTTTGCTTCTTGGGTGCCGTGTACTAGGACTTGCCGTTCACACTCCAGGACTCGTGCTTCTGCTTCTCTGACCTTCTAGACTTGATGTTGTTGATAGGCGGAAACCGTTGTGATAGCTTCCCCCCTTAGGACCGTCTTGTATGCCTCCCAAATCGAGATCGGGCAGTCCACGGGGCCTTCATTTAGTTCGAAATATTATGTTGTCTTTTTTTCAAGCTCCTCAGCGATTTCAGGGAGCCGGAGATGGTATGCGTTTAGGCGCCAGTTACGGTCTGGGTGGCGGGAGGAGTTTTTCATGGTTAGGAGGAGCGGAGAGTGGTCCGAAATTCCTCTTGCAAGGAATTCAGCGTCGAGAAGCCTGTGATTTATCTTGCGGGGGATAAAGGCATAATCGATCCTGGAGAACGATTTGTGGACGGCCGAACAGAAGGAAAAGCCAGCCTCGTTGTTATGAAGCGAACGCCATGTGTCCGTCAATCCCAAGGCCTCGGCGAATGCGGCGAGCGGTGTGGAGGTGGGGCGGGTTCTAGATCTCCTATAGGATCTATCGACTGTGGTGTCCATTACTTCATTAAAGTCCCCCCCAATCACCCAAGTATCAGCCTCTTCTTCCAGGAGCAAGCTCTGTAGTTCGGAGAGTAGTTCTTTCGCCAGCGTGGGGGGGCATAGATTGCTGCCAGGCCCCATTTCTCACCCCAGATATCAGCTAGCAACAGTACATATCGGCCTCGGGGGTCGGTCCTGATCTTCCTTACCTGGAGGGGAACTCGTTTGTGAACGAGTATCATCGTGCCCTTGGCACCTTTCGTGAATCCGACATGGTAGGTATGCGAATAATTGGATCTTTTGAAAAAATTGGCGTTTGTGCCTATCAAGTGCGTTTCATTTAGGAGGGCAATGTCTGGCGAGTGTCGGTTTAGGTATTGGAGCACCAATCTTCGCTTTATGCTGGAGCCGAGGCCATTGACGTTCCAGGACAGTATGGTCACCTTGTTGGAATTCAATCTACCTGCCTGAGCCTGAGCTGACTGGCTGATAATGACGTCCACGGTCCTGGCCAAAGACAGTGTTTGCTTTTCCTTGCCTACGTTTGTCGTCTTCAAGCCTTCTTGTCCCATGGTATCTTAGGTCCCCCAAACGCCCCCCACCCTGTACGTCCCCCCAAACTGGGAGCACCTGTTGCCCAAACATTAAACGTATAACTTGGTAAACTTCCTCGGGATAACCTTGACTGCGATAGCGCCCGCGTCGCATTAGGAGCGGCGGCCGCTAAGGTGAGCGCTTCCATGTTAATACGTTGCAGATTAGTCCCCCCCACTGCGTGGGCCTTACCCCTTTTCCGTCGGGGTCCGCGTCATGTCGTTGTCTGCATTGGCCGTAGATCGAGGGGGCGAGAGCCGCTCGGGTCGGGGCCTCGGTGTGGGTGGGCCCGGTGGTGTGTGCCTCGTTCTGGAATTCGTGAGAACTTGGGTTTCCAGCCAGTCCCATGCTTCTTTGGGAGTGTAAAATCGATGAGTGGTGCCCTCATAGTGGACTTTGAGCGATGCTGGGAAAAATAAAGCATATTTGATAGAAAGCGACTGAAGTTTCTTCTTGACCGAGTCAAAAGATTGGCCTTTTGGACTTCCTTGGTGTAGTCGGGGAAGAACCCGACCCTATAGCCATTGTATGTAATCGGGCCGGAGACCCTTGCCATTTGTAGGATCGCATCTCGATCACGGTAGTTCAGCAGGCGTGCGATTATCCTTCTAGGCGGGCGCCCGGGGTAGGTGGGCCGGTGGGGACTCTGTGCGCCCTTTCTATGGAGAAGAATTTGGATAGTTTTTTGGTGGTGAAGACATGAGTTAGCCAATCCTCCAGGAACAGTTCAGCGCTGGGGGCTTCCTCCTTCTACGACATTCCGAGGATCCTGAGGTTATTGCGCCACTGTCTCCCTTCGCTGTCCTCAGCACGGTATTCCAGTTGGGCAATTTTTTGGATGATCGCGGCAAGTTGTTGCTCCAAGCGGTGCACCGTGTCTTCTGTGTCCGACACTCTCTGTGCCGCCTCACCAACCCTGGCCGATAGATTGCGGAGGTCTTGGCATATAAGGGACACCTCAGCGGATATGCCACCTATTTTAAGTTCCAGTGATGTCCTCGATTCCCCAATCGCTCTCATGAGGTCCGTCAAGGAAATTGGGGGGTCCTGAGGCTCGTCGCCGGCCCCTTAGTCTTCTGGGGGCTGAGGTCCGCAGCGTGGAGGGGCCTCCACGGTGTAGAGGTCCATTTTGCTTTGCAGTGTTTGTCGCTTGGTCTTTTCCTTCCCCATGTCGCGGTTGATCATCCCCGTGCAGTGTGGGTACAGCTGCTTCAAGTGTTCACCCAAGGGGTGGGTGTAGCGTATGCCAAGCGGGTGTGCTGAAGCAGCGCAGGGGCCCGTCGTGTGTCCGTATGCTGGTTGCGCCTTAATATAGTTCGTTAGCAGCGTATCTCCGGCCCACGGGGGAGCGCAGCCCCCGGTTCTCCTTGTCCTGCTGCAGCTCGACCCCGGTGCCGCTGTCCTGCTGATTGGGGGAGGGGGGAAAAGACAGGCAGCGTAGGCCCGAGCCGCAGGTAGTCAGTTGTGCGGGCCTTCGAGCCGCGGTGCCTCACCCGCTCACTTCGCCGATGGGCCAGGAGAAGCGCCTTGAGGATTTGCCCACTGCCAGTGTCGGGTCGACAGAGGAGATCGCCATGGGTCTCTAGCGGTATCTGTAGGGCGCCGGTTCTTGGAGTCAGGTTGTCTCTGTGTGCCTTCTCACGGAGGGTTCCCCGCGCATGCCGTGTCGTGGAGGGGGCGGGCGCTGTGTCAGGGCCTCAAGGTCCGCGCCTCGTCCGTCTGCCGACTTCGGGGAGGATCTTGCGTCTCCTACTCCGATTTTCTTCGGGGTTGCGGGCACTGGTTCCCTACTGCATCCGCTACCCCCGGGGCGCAGCCGGGGTGGAAATAATACACTTTAACGGGAGTTCTTGCAGGATAATTGTAGCGGCCGCCGGGAGCCGAGGCAGATAGGTCCGCATGCGTCGGACACGCATGCGCAGTCCAGTTGATGCACTTTAATGAGATCTAATAGTAATAGTGGTACCACGTAGAACTGTATATTTGCCATTGTAGATAACCGAGCACAAAGTGAGTTATTGTGATATTGTAAATAACCTTGAACATTCATTATATAAAGACTGTGTTTTAACTAATACAGTGTGTGGACATTCCTTTTTGGGTGCTTGGGGACTACACTGTACTTAAGAACCAGCCTGCATCACCTCCTGAGAAGCTAGACCTTGATTGCTTGTCCATTGCTACCACAATAGAGAATCTTGGCTGGGGTCCTCTGTGCCTCTCCTCTACCATATAGAGAGCAGAAGTACAGACACCCCCCTCCAGTCTTTACAATAACATAAGCAATGTGAGACCATTTTAGAATCATGTAGCAAAGAACAATATGTAGAACAATTTACAAAGAAACAGTCAGTAATACAAACTAGCGCATTGTGGGAGGGTGTTCAGAATCAGCTGTTAACAGTCAGGTAGGTGACTGAAGTAGGTGCATTTTTAAAGAAGAGTTGAAGGAGGAGTAGGAAGTAATGGAGCGGAGAGAGAGAGGGAGAAGATTCCAGTGAAGAGGAGCAAGAAGTTGGAAGGATCGGAAACAGGATTGTGCACAAGGAGCGCGCGGTACAGTAAGTAGGAAGTGATCAGCCGAGCGGAGAGAACGAGAGGGAGAATAGAAAGTGAGGAGGGATGTGAGATAATAGGGGGAAAGTCCATAGAGAGATTTGACACAAGACAGAGCAAGCTTTACTTGAATTGAGAGTGAAAGGAGAGCCATCTCAGTGAGATAAGGGATGAAGAGATAGAGTTCTGATGGGAAAGAAGACTGAGAGAACGGATGGCAGAATGGTAGATTGATTTAAGAGGGGCTAGACCGGAGGAAGGAAGGACAAAGAAGATAGCGGAGCAATGGAAAAGTCGAGAGATGATTAAGGAATATATTAGAAGTTTAGTGGCGTGGAAAGTAAGTAAGGAAGGGACAAATTTTGCGTATGTTAGATGGAAGCGACAGGCCCGGGGAGTAAGAGAGATGTGGTGAGCGAAGGAGAGATTAGTGTCAAAGTGGAGACCAAGATTGCAGGCAGAGGGGGAGACAGGGAGAGGGGAGAGAGGAAAGAGAATGGAAGGAGGAGGAGAAGGAGGGGGGAGGACATTAGTGGGAAAAAATAGAACTTCCATTTTCCCAGCGTTCAGGGTAAGAAAGTGAGAGGTAATCCAGGATTTGATGGCAGTGTGACAGGATGAGAGTTTGTGATGAATGTCAGGGGTGAAGGATGTGAAAGACAGAAAAAGCTGAGTGTCGTCTGCATAGAAGTGGTGAGATACTCCGAAGGAAGAGATGATAGGAGCAAGAAGGGAAGTGTACAATGAGAAGAGAAAAGAGAAGAGTAAAGAGCCTTGGGGGAGGCTGTGGGCAAGAGGGAAGGAAGGGGATGTGCAGCTGCCCCAAGAAACAGCAAAGGTGCAGTTAGATAGATAGGAAGTGATCCAGGCAAGGACGGAACCACTGAAGACAAAGGAGGAGAGAGAGTCACGAAGTAAACAGTGATCTACTGTGTCAAAGGCGGCAGATAGGTCTAGAAGAATAAGGACAGAACAGTATTTGGAGTAGCAGGCTGTGAGGATGGAGTTAAGGACGGAGATAAGAGTAGTTTCAGTGGAGTGGCGGAACCCTGATTGAGTAGGAGGAAGAAGAGATATATAAGAGACATGAGCTGAGAGCTGGGAGTAAACAAGGCATTCAAGGAGCTTGGATAGGAAGGGTAAGAGGGAAATGGGGCGGAGGTTTGATACCAGGAGAGGGTTTGCTGTGGGTTTTATCAGGATAGGAATGATGATTGCGTGCTTGAAGACAGATGGAAAGGTAGAGGTAGAAAGACAGGTGTTGAAAAAGGAAGGAGGTAAGGAAAGGTACCAGGAGGGGGTAGACTTTAGGAATGAGAGAGGTGGGAAGAGGATCGCCAGGGGCAGCGGTAGGGTGGGTTTTGGACAGGAGAAGGGAGACTTCCGAGTCTGAGACAGGAGTGATGTTAGAAACGGTGGTGGATGGGGTTGGGGAAGATGGAGAAGGGCAATATATGAGGGGGATTGTAGAATATCTTCACATAGAGTTTGTACCTTAGAGGAGAAGAAGTTGAAAAGATCAGTGGCTGATATTGATATTGATATTTTATTTCTATCGCGCTCGTACACAAGTGTTTCAGAGCGCGACAAGGCAAGGGAGGGGAACAGGGGCGAACAAACCAGTGATCTTACTAGGCCCAGTGACATTGAGAAAGCGCAAGTGCATGGGAGAGGGGGAGGGGAAAAGTGCATGGAAGGGGGGAGAAGTGGAAAGTGTGAAGCAGAGGAGAAACAGATAAAAACCAATGAATAAATTATAAAGGCAACAAACAGTGGTAGTGCAGCCAGAAATTTGTAAGAGTTAGGCTTAAAGCAGGGTAGGTCTGATAAGTGCAGGAAGAAGAGAGAGGGGTTGCATGGGTACAGATACAGACCCCAGTGCAAGGGGTGGCCCGGAGGCAGTGCGGGAGGGTGGCAGGGTGAACAGGTACCTGGGACCGGAGGACAGAGGGTGGCCAGGTGCACGGTACCAAGAGAGAACAGATCAGCAGGGGAGAGGGGGAGCGAAGGCAGAAGAAAAGAGGAGGTCTTGAGGTGCTTCCGGAACTGGAGATGGTTCTCCTCACGTTTTAGAGTGGCAGGGAGGCTGTTCCAGAGGGCGGCCCCAGCCGAAGACAGAGATCTACCCCTAGCTCGTTTCTTTGAAAAACGACTGACCCTGAGGGAGTTGGAGGTAGAGGAGCGAAGAGCTCGAGAGGGGAGGTATTTGTGGAGGGATAGCTGAAGGTATTTTGGACCCAGGCCCCAGAAAGCCTTGTGGACAATGCAGATGGTTTTTAATGTAATCCTTGCATTCACTGGGAGCCAATGGAGAGATTTCAGGGCTGGAGAGATACGATCCCAGGGCTTCAGGCCAAGGACAAGTCTTGCAGTCCTGTTCTGGATTAGTTGCAGAGGGCGGAGAGTAGAGGCAGGTAGATTTAGAAAGAGGCTGTTACAATAGTCCAACCTAGAGAGAACCAAAGCTTGGGATACCATGAGCTTCTGGGGGAACGAGAGGAAAGGCAGAGTACCTCTGAGGAGGTTCAGTAGGAAATTTGACTTTTTAGAGACCTCAGAGATGTGGGCGAAGAAGGAAAGGGTGGAGTCAAAGATGACCCCGAGGTTCTTAGCCTCGCAGGTGGGGGTACTAGGAGGGCCAAGGGAGGCCGGCCAGAGAGTGAGGGGAAAGGATGGTGAAGGCGTGCCGATGAGGAGGATCTTCGTCTTGCTGACAAAGATAATTGCCGGCACACCAATCCTGAATGGCAGTTAGGCAATCAGAGATGGGAGAGGGAGAGGAGGTGGCAGAGGGCAGCCTGAAAATGAGTTGAGTGTCGTCAGCGTAGCACTGGAAATTTGAGCAGAAAGTGGCAATGCAGTGGGCGAGAGTTGCCAGGTATTGGTTGAAAAGCCAGGACGAGAGGTTAGATCCCTGGGGAACACCACAGGTAGAGAGGAAGATAGATGAAAGAAAGGACTCAAGTTGGACCTGGGAGGGTTGATCTGAGAGGAAAGAGGTCAGCCAGGCTAGAGCCTGATCAGTGATACCCAGGTTTTCACAGAGACGGTTGAGCAGGATGGTATGGTTGACCGTGTCGAAGGCAGAAGAGAGATCGAGGAGGATTAGGACAGAGGGAATGTTAGAGTCAAGGTTGGAGAGCAGATCTTCACGGACGAGGATAGGGAGTCAGGGTTTGAAAGATACGTAGAGGAGGAGTAGATTGAGTGTGGAGAAGATCTGAAAAGTATGTTTGTTTAGCAGATTTAATGCAGCTGTCATAAAGAGTGTGGTAGGAGAAGTAATAATTGTGAGTGCCAAATATTGAACAATCAAGGATGCAAAAAGCAAATGCAAGACAGATGAAACAAGCCTGTAGAGGCCAAGAGGAGTAATAACACCCAATATAATTGAATACATAGCACTAAATAAAATGTCAGAATGGACAAAATCATGGTCTCTTCACATGTGGTGTAAGACCAGAACACAAGACCTATCCATAATGCTCCAGATGAAGATTGCAATGCACCTTCACTCCCTTTAAAGTTCTGATGAAGAGAACAGCCAGCAAGGTCAACTACAAAGAAGAAGCCTTGGCTTAGGGCCTAACTGATGAGATATGGTAGGCTATTTTTCTAACGAGGGTAGTTGTCTGACATTGTTCCCCTGCATCTGGGTTTCGTTGCTTACATGCTGCTAATGAGCCGAATGTCTAAGGTTGGAAGAGAGTGCCAACCAATCATGAGGGCCTATGTGATGGTGGACCATACATTGTTGCAGAAGCCTATCCACTGCAGTTGTCATGCTGTTATCAGTATTCTACGTAGTTAGTGGGTGTCCAAGGCATGCCTACCAGATAAGAGGCATCCAATGATGATACAAACATGTATCTCCCCTCTGCTCTTCAACATTTACATTAGTCCACTATGTATGGACCTCGAAAACCTGGACCTTTTTTTCTGCAACTATTTATTTTGTAATGTCTTATTTACACCTGATGAATCTAAACCAATGTTTCCACTGTCATTGTCTATCAATAGTATTGATGCTGAGCTAGAGTCAATAAGGTTTTCTGTATCCTCTTCTAGTTGCTTTAATATCGTTCAGGGTTTTCTTTTTCGTACAGGGATTTTTCTTTTTTTATTATAGCTCCAGAGCCAGCTTTCTTAGATGTTAATGCTATAGTATCATTCAATTCCGCAATGTGTTTTACCTGTGGTAAATTGTGTAAGGTGGCCATTGTTAGTGATGTTGTCCATCACATGTTGGTCGACAGGCAGGCTCTTATTTCCTAATCTTTCGCAACAGATATTGTCATTTGGGTGTATGTATGTGTTGGGTCTACATCTGATAATGTGATTTCTTTGTGCTCACATGCCACATTAGTAAGTGGTCTTTTCGGTGCCAGGTAAGCTATGATGGTATTCAGAATCAAAGTGTAGCATTGGTCGCATTATGTACTTCCTCACAGAGTTTGACTAATGACGTGAGAAGATAGTTCAATGCAAGTATTAGTGGTTGTGTAATAGTGAGATTTCTGGTGAATTCGTCATCTAATTCCAATTGAGTAGAATCTTCTATATTACTTCCTCATTGAGGTGGGAGTTTAATGCTGTTAATTGAGGTGTGGCCAGCAAACTCTTATCTAATAAATCTGCATCTAGATTAAGGACATCAAAGTCATTATGTTGCAGGATATTGTATTGTCTACTGTTGGAGGTATTAAAGGGAGCAATCATAGGTGTAGGGGGATCTGAGTG
Source organism: Ambystoma mexicanum (assembly GCF_040938575.1). Taxonomy (NCBI): domain Eukaryota; kingdom Metazoa; phylum Chordata; class Amphibia; order Caudata; family Ambystomatidae; genus Ambystoma; species Ambystoma mexicanum. Next base: position 643,230,470 of record NC_090924.1, on the reverse strand, counting down.
ACCATTGCTTTTCTCTACCGTGGTAATTGTAGGCGTCTCCTCCATCAGTACTGAGGAGGTCAACCTCTGAGTATCCACAATCAACAGTTCTGCTTGTTTAGTAGTTAGAGAGGATATGATGGTCTCTGTAAATTTGCTTCCTAAACACGCCAAAGAAGTAGTCAGACAGTCTCCCATTTTAGAACTCACTGGCTCTGCATTAGTTGTTTAGAAATTCGTAATTTTAGTAGAAGGAGACTCGTCATTATTGCTATTGCTATTTTTTGCTGGCAGACTTTGAAATGCCAGACCTCATTTGACACAGAGAGCAGTTGTGTATGTCAAGGGTAAATGGAACAGTGTTAGATGGTGCAAGTCTTAACGTTTCAGCACTGTTGCAATCTGGCGGTAGCATCCAAGTGTTAACTTCTTGATTTTTCATAGTGTCTCTGATGTTCTCCACATCCACAGCCAGTCTGCTGGATGACGGTGTGACAGCAACGCACTTTTCACGCTTTGTGCACACTGCACATGTCACCGTCATGCCGCTGGCGCACTGCTTCAGCACATCGCTTTAATTTTATATTTCTGCAGGAAGGCGGCTCAAACGTCAACAAGCCCCACAGGCCCTACAGCAAGGAAACAAGCACCTGATCAGGAATGAACACAGGTAATGTGTCAAGCCACAGATAACGTAGACGAAACCAGAGTAAAAAGGCAACAAGGTGATAAGTATGTTGATGGATACCACAGAGGCCAGAGGTAGGTGATGACCTAACAGTTGCAGCAAAGGCAGTCTGTAATGTGCGCGCGGCAAAGCGCACATTTAATGTTCTAAATGAAAGAAGTATATGGCTTTGTCATAAGAATGTTGACTGGCAACATAAAAGCAGCTGCTCGGGTCCTCCCAGAGTTTCAGAGCACATGACAACTGAAAAAGATGGAAGGCCCTGACACCATACCTGGGTCTTGTCCACCACTTTGCCCATTGGCAGGTGCATGCTTTCCAATGCTCCAATACATCATCTCTTTAGCAGGATTCCTCTGCTGTTCAGTTCCGGGCCACGACTTCTTCTGTTGAAGGTTCTTCATGGCACCACTGATGAAAAGGAGCTCATTGGTGAATGCTTAATCTACCCTTCTACGTTTGACCATGGAGAAATGAAAGTCTCGAAGACACCAATGAGCTACGCTCCACCAGCAATCACAAGTCCCAGAGTGAAAATAGAAAAAGGACTCTCAACAAAATCTTTGTCTAGGTTAGCAGTTTCACTTTCCCACGCTGGCAGGCATCAAGGAAAAAACGTTGCTGTCTTTCCTCTTCTCCATTTCTCCTGGCTTCCTATGCAATTGACTTTTCATGAAACTGGATAATTTCTGTGCTGTGTTGCTCATCCTTCCATGACATTGCACTTGTTTTCTTCTATCGCCCTCAGCCTATTGGGCCTGTCTCTTTCCTGACATACCCGATGGACTGTCAACCAGATGATTCTTGGACGAGGAAACTAAACTGTAATACCAAGGATATTCTGGACTTGGTTCCATTAGTCCCTTTGCTCTTCCTCCCCACTGCCTCTTGCCCACCTCTTATTGACCTAATGAAGCTTTCTCCTGCCGGGACCATTGCCTGGGTTAATTTACCCTCTGCCTGGCTCTTCTTGCCACCCTCTAGCCATCATCTTTCCCTTCTTGCTGTCCCTTGCTGCTAGCGCATATTAACAATTGTTGTTGTATTGTGCGCTATATAAACATTTACATAAGGGTAAATCTTGCATCCTCTTTAGGTTGTTAGTATTTCTAACAATATGCTTGTAATTAACTAAAAATTATATGGTCAGAGACATTCAATTGAGACGTGAATATGACGGTGCAAAAAAGGTACATAAGAGAGTTTTCCAGATTTTTATTTTCTGTTATTTGGGATTTGTTTGTGGGTCTACATAGAGTTGCAGCTTATCTTCAGAAAAATAAGATTTTTGCAATTGTGTCAATTGTAATTATACTTCTTTCTTTACCAACACATGTACCACCAGATCCCTTTCTGCTAGTAGTATACAGCATTTGAGTCACTAAGCTATACTGAGCGAGCTCAAAATCTCTTTTGAGATATGCCATTTTTTAATGTATCCTGACTTTGGGCCTCATTACGAGGTATGCCGGTAGCCATGCCGCTATTGGCGGCATGGCTGCCGGCAAAACCGCATCCGTGTCCGTGTCCTCGGAATGAGGACTTACCGGACCATTCCGTGTTCGGATGGCCCGGTAATTCCTCACTCGAGGACACGGACACGGTTCATCCCCATTCCCATTTCAGCCCCCATAGGGCTGAATGGGAATGGGAGAGGGAGTAAACAACGGGCCATTACGAGATGGCCCGTTGTTTGCTCCCTCTTCCCCTCGCGGGACCCGGTATGCACGCCTGGTTTTCCCAGGCGTGCTTAACGGGTCCCACGAGGGGACCTCGTAATGTGGCGGAACGGGTTGAACGGCGCCGCAGCCTTTTACGGCGCCGTTTAACCCGTTCCGCCAGGGTCGTAATGAGGCCCTTTCTCTTGTCCTCGTAGCGGTAATTGTTCTGTCTTCTATTGCTGATGCGTGGCACTCCGAGAATCACTTCCTTTTATTTATAATGGATGAGTGTTTTGGGAATAGTATGTTTTCATAGGTTTTCCACCATCCTGGTGGCAGTGGCAGGCGAGTTCCCACACACTGCCATACTTTCTCTGCTTCGTAGTGGTGGTCGATTTGTGAGTAAGTAAGCTTAGGACACAGATAAGGAACTAGCCTAAGACCAACAAATTCCTTTGTGGGTTGGAACCTGTAGAGCTAGAGGTAAAAGGCATGAACACTGTGCCAAAATGTGCTACACCACGTTTGCTCCCTCCTATCCCACCCTCAATCCCTGCTCAAAATAAGACTGAACAAAGACAGCTCTTGTCTGCATTACTATGTTCATGTGAAGTCAATCCCTAGGATCTAGTCCTTGGCTCATTTTTTACCAACATTTAGTAATTCGTTTTGAAAGCACAAGAGTTTTTAAATGTTTCTAATAACATCAATTTTTGCAAGTATTTGTCTTTAAATACTCCTATCAATCGAAGGTATAGTGAGATTTATTCAAATAAAAAAAACAAATGGGAGATTTATTCGAAAACCGGCTCTACGAAAATTACTACAGCCGAAAATGTTGAATAAATCCCCCATTTAGTGTCATTATAGTGAACAAAGGCCGTGGGGGATCCGGGGATGTCCCCTGCACCCTTGTTCACTATAACGCCGTTGTGGGGTGTCCCCCCCTCCCTACTCAATAAGATAAGGGAAAAAAAGGACAGTGCAGCACCGGCTCCCATTCATGTAAGTGAAGGGAACCGTCGTCGCAGAGAGAAGCAGGAGATGGTGGTACACAAGGAAGTGTGCAGGGGGGTGTGGGGCTGTGGGTTGTTCAGAAAGGTTCGGGGAGTGAAAACCGAAAGTCGTTTTCATGAAATGACTTTCGGTTTTTCTCATTCAAACATTTTGTATTTGTTCAATTCTCGGTAATCCTCAATTGAATACACCCTTGGTCAACAATTCAGGATGTCTCCTGGAATCTTATCAAGGCCGGTCATTTCATGAACTTCTTTCCTTTAATTATTTAGTTAGTTTCTTGATATGTTTCATGAAAAATAAAGGCAGCAATTTTTGGCACAGTGTTTTCAGTTACGCTTTTCCGTATTCGAGTGACACTCCTTGGAACTATAACTTATCTCTCACTAGTTATATACTAACTGGCATTCAATGGATGCTTACTGATTGCTCATAAGAAGTGCATTGAATACTGGTTTGTCCATGGGAGTATTTTTTAGGTGCATTAGCAAGTGTTTTATTATGTTATACACCCTTCCGTATCATTTGTTACATTACAGTTGTTTTTATTTCAGATCCGTGTCTAGTTTTCAGAAAATGTGGGGATGATGACAGTTTTCCAAATATAATTATAAAAAGTAACCTTCCTTTTTGAAGTAGGTGAATTGCAAGTGTATTTTGACTTTTCACCTTTTGTCAGAATTCAGCATAGTAGTTATATTAGTTCTCTGTGTAACTGTTTCCCATTTCACATGTTTCTTTATGTTGCTTTCTTCATCACTACTTTGTTATTGTTGCCCCCTGTAGAATATTCCAGATTGGTGGAGGTGATTGAGACAATTTGGGTTTAAATGGAATTGTACCTTTGCAAAGCTGTTGGATTTCTTGATCTGTGTATGGACTTTTTACATGGTTACAGTTTGTGGCTGTTGAAGTAGTTTTCTCACTGGATGTTTATATGACATCAGATAAGCTATTTTTCTTTTGCATGTTATGAATTTGAATCATTAATTTCATGACTTGAGTGTTTTTAAGATTTCTTTTAGTCTTTTTTTTTGTTGTTTAAGGATTGAATATTGTGCCTTCCTTGTGTTGCATGGTAGCTAACACGCTAGCTGCTACAGTTGCATTATCTTCTAGAATCTATAAGCAAACTTAGCTGAACTGCCGGCCAATAAGGGCCACCTGGCACACCAAGGACGATAAAACAAAACCGCCAGGTCTCTGCTGCTCCATGTAGAAGAAACAAAAAGAAGGGGTACCCTCAGAAAGAATCTTCAACCTTTAAATGGCGTCCCAGATACATTTAAAGCAGGCATGCTACTTCGTGATACAGACACACGGCAATAGCTACAGACACATTTCTGAAGCTGGCCTGGTGGGATATGACGAAGAAGGAAAGGTGTCCAGCTCTGGCCAAAATGTCCATATATGAAGAATGAAGTCCTGCTTATTCAGGGCTCTTTCACACCAGGAACACAAATCTGTTCAGGCCCACACCGGGACTACCTACTCCACGCAAGTGAATCAACAAATCTGATCAATGTGATCTGTATTCTAGGGGCCTCATTAAAAGTTTGGTAGTATCCCGGTGGTAAATCCGGCAGTATACCACCAAACGGTATTACCATTACCGGCAGTTGGTCTGATGGAATTACAGGCAGATTACAAGTGCTGCTAAGGGTGTGTATTCCCCATTCCATGGCGTCCCAGAGGACCCCATGGGCGGAATTGCTGGTATTACTGGCATTTTCTGGTGTTGGGATGCCCAAATTACCAGCAGCTTGGAGCTGCAGGTAAATCCAGCCACCCCACCACCAAACTTGGAGTGGGTCGGTGAAGTAACGTGCCGTTATTCGGTAATACTGGCATGTTATTACTGCACCCGCACACTCATAATGAGGCCCATCATAAGACCTGACCTGGGGCCTCTGCCCATGTGTCCTTTGTATTTGTTTATCATCCATTTCCCCACACACTACTTTTCCCACCACTTACCTGATTCCTAATTCCTCTAGTCCATATTCCTCTCATACTTCCTTTCTCCCACCGTGAAATGTAAAATTGTATTTCTCCTCATGTTTCATTCTGATGATTTAAATAAATAAAGGTAATGGTAAAGAGTCACAGAAAGGGGAAGAGGATTTGAGTTTTGTCTTCTCACAGTTGCCAAGGACATACTGACAATTTGTAAGTATTTACTATTTTAATCACCGGCCTTCCTTGCTCTCTAATATGGACAAGCCTTATTCTGAGAGAATGTATACTAGTTTTCTGGCTGCACAGGTTAGCTAGGGTGCTATCCAGTAAAGGCAAGCCTAAGGCTGCAGTCAAGTGGACCCCGTGTCTCCCACAGAAACACGGGTTCATGTGCTTGTCACTGACCTGTTTGCTGCCCCACCAATTTCTTCCAGTCACCTAGCAATCTCCAACATCTTTACTCTCCAAAAATCCCCCACAGGTCTCGTATGCAAATCAGCCGACAGCCATCGTGACTCCCGTTTGCTTCATTGTTCCTGTTTTTTTAATAAAATAAAGAAGATTCATAATTTTTCAATTTTTTTATGACATCCATTTAGATGCCTGTGGAGAAAATATAGTTTGAAAGGGGAAATTGATGAAAAAACCTCAACTGAAGTGAATCCAGCTTGTAAATAATAGTGCATGTATTGTGTTTCTCATTGGTTAGGGAAACATTTTCTACAGTTCTATATTTACGCCTCGCAAGCATGATTCCCTGTTTGTTTCCCACTTTCTGGCCCTCCCAGTCCTCTCATTTAAGATTTTAACTATGTGCCGCATACTTTGTCTGGCTCGTCCCTATAGCCCACCATCTCCTTCTTCCCTGTAGTGTCTTTTGTCACCGTGAACGAAGGAAGGGACTGAGCTAGAGGGCAAGAGGCTGGTTCCTGCAACTGAGGTTATCTGGAGAAGTGCAGCACCCGCTGCCACGCAACTCTCTTTCCCATGGTCATGGGAGGATGAGGGCCCACAACGGAAAGGAGTATAAAGGACAAACATGGCTAAGTAAGTCCTGGCAGCATGAGGAATGCAGAAAGCGGGTGGCATATTGAATGGTCGATGGTGGTGGAGATGCAAGGAACTCTCCAAAGAAAAAACGATTCTTTTGAAAAATCATGCAAAAGTAGGATGAACTCATTGTAAAAGTAATCTTTCAGCACAATGCAAAATGTAAAGATTTACAATGTTACAATGACCTGTGTTAAAGACCAAAGAGACAGATGCAGCATTAGCGGAACGGGCCAAAAGCAAAAAAGAGGCAGAGCAGGTCAGAAGATAGCATCGGAGAGATTGGAGCAAAGTGACAACTGAAAACAGAAGTAGCTGCATAATTCTCTGCAGTGGAGGGTCCATGGAGTGGCCTGGGGTTGCACGTGGTACCCCTGGAATCTGATTGGCCACCCCAGGTGCCACCTCATTATCCTAAACTATGATCATTATGTGTGTGCGCGCTCGTACTTCATGCCACCACTGCATAAATCAGTGACCCACTTGGGCCACCAGTCAAAAGAGTGTGGACACGCCACTGATTCGCTGTGAATTTTTCAGGTAGCCCTCCGCTATTCCAATGTCAAATAAAAAAAATTGAATTCCCAAATGGCAGAAACTTTTCCCATTGTAAATCCATTACTTGTACGCATCCAGAAAAGGCAGAACTATGCGGTAACAGAGTAACAGACTAAAAGTACGGCACATGAAAGCCTCAAGAGCCCACTCCTGTTAAGGCGAAACGGATCCAGTCTCATTGAGTCAGGAACTGTCGGCTACTGCTCTGCACATCTGGGATGCATTAGAATAACTTAATAAGTGTGGTGGGATTACACTGGTGGGTCTATATCTAAGTACCAACAGCTGAGGAGGATACAATTCAAATCTAGTTGACTGTCTTGGTTCATGCGTGATTTTCTGCATAGCACACAATTACAAAACGAGCTTTGGGTTTCAGCCGAAAATGTAACCATTTCTTCCGCAGAACTTTCCTAAGTATTTCAGAGGACCACGGGTGAGAAAATTGGCATGGTGTCCAGCCGCGCCCGGTCGTCCGCTTCCCTTTTGTCACTTTCACTTCCGTTTGGGGATGTTGAAGGTCAAGCACAGTGATTAGCAGCGGCATGGGTTCTTAAAAGGGTGCTGGTGTGGGTTGCATGGTAAGGGATCGTTTAAAGCACAATAGAGAATTGTACTTTAAGAGGCAGGGCAGCAGCTTTAGGGTGCAGTAAAATGCAACACTCTCCCTTTTTACATGTCTAGGTTGAAGTCTTTTAAGGACAATCCCCATTTAAAACTGAAAAGAAAGCTTTAAACTTATGCTTTAAGCTTGACAACAAAATAGGACCAAAATAGGACAGGCTCAAAGCACATTTTTTTTCTCAGTCCATATTTTGTAGGTCTAGCTGAAAAGAGATTGCCACATATACTTCAAAAATATTACTGAGGGTCCCTGCTGTCCATTGGCGAATGCAAGAAGAGTGGCATGCGCCTGATTGGCGCATTACTTCCTGGCGCCTTGTTGGATCAAAGGCACTGCACAGTGTGTGCACCTACAAGAAGAGAGTGTACCCATGCAGCTGGATTTCCTGACTGCAAACACGTGAAGGATGAACATGTTGAGCATTCATCTTTAGTGTTGGAAGCCTACATACTATTCAGGACACATTCAAGAGAATTGCCTAACCAAAAATATGAGCAGCAAGAAAGATTTTTTTAATATCATGAAAACTCATCTTGTTTTGAACAAAATCAGTGTTGTCTGCTTTATTGTGCCACTTAGTTATATGAAAGAATACGTGTGAGAATTGTGTTATTCTTTTGATGTGGGTTGATTGCTCCTTAGAAAAGTAACAAAACTGCACCAATCAAAGATGGTCGCTTTGCTGGATGGTTCTAGAAAGAAGCATTGTGGTCTTTCTTTTACATTCACTTTGAAACTCAGTGAGTTGAAAGCGTACCCTGCTAACAGGAATAATGCCTCACCAAAATCATGAGTGAAGGCAATCGCAATGGCATAGAAATCATGCCAGACTGAGGCTCTGTGGCCGAAGTGCAAGCTCATCTGTGTGCGAATCAGTGGCCCTGGAAATAATTTTGAAAGTGGCCCCATATTACCCATTTTCCGCAAACCCAGCCCTTTTCCTCTGAGAACATTTGGAAATCAAATAGGTTACCACACAAAAGAGGTGCAGGGTGCAGAGGCCTACCAGGATCTCCAGAGTTCCCAATAGACCAGTCCACTCCTGGTGCGAGCAAAGGGGAAGTGATCGAAGTGAGCAGGATTTTTTTTCTGTTTACCATTCCTCTACTTATTACAACCATATTTACCATTCCATACAGAGGATGTGTCCATGCATGTCCTTGTGCAAGTGTAAAGTCGTAATAGGAGCCTTAGTACCTAGTCACTTAGACAACTGCAATGCCCCAGCCGCAACACCTTGTCACATGATGCACTATGCTTCCACCTACCCTCTCCCCTGCCGAGAGCATAGTTCCACTACTTTTATCAGTACACTTCTACCACTGCAAAGGGGCATGTCTGGAAGAGAGAAAGGGATGTTGTTGTCGATCTCCATATAGCAATAGCAATGTTTATTTTGATACACATTGTTTCCTTCACATGATATACATCTCTGTAGCAGACAGATATGTTTTGTTCACTTTATTGCTATTATATTATGATATGCTTCTTTGATGATGTTTTTACTTACTGTCGTGTCTGGCAAAATGCGTAATCACTCATCACTGCGCATACATTTACTGCAAATGCAAAAATGTCGAATTTCGCCATCCCACTTTCATCTCATGTATATTTGGAGGGTGGGGTGAAGTAAACAATATATGTGGCGGGGAAAAGGACTTGCGGGGGCTGGGGGGGTCTCCCGGCATATATATGGGGTATAGAGGGCGGTGAAAAACTAAATTTTACATTTCGGTAATTCGTAGTAAAATGTTCTCGGGCGAGTACCGGTTTGAGTACCGCTTAGCCGCGTGGATTCCTGCTTCGCTCCTGTGCTCCTGTGCTCTGTTGGACTTTACTCTGGACGTTTCCTGAGGAGCCTATATTGGCGTTCACTGGCGTTCTTTGCACCGGATCTGTGCTCCCAAGCCCCTCCCCTCTCTTTGTGGCGATTGGCTGCTTGGTGAAGTCGCTCTTGCTACAAATTCCTTGCGCACGCGCACAGCGCGCGCGCACTCGGGCGAGTACCGGTTTGAGTACCGCTTAGCCGCGTGGATTCCTGCTTCGCTCCTGTGCTCCTGTGCTCTGTTGGACTTTACTCTGGACGTTTCCTGAGGAGGTGATACAAAAGTTCCTTTGCTCCTGGGGATAGAAAAAAAACTTTATTGACATTTTTAACAAATGCAAGGACAGTGATACAGTGTTGTTTGTTTTGTCTTTTAGCCTATATTGGCGTTCACTGGCGTTCTTTGCACCGGATCTGTGCTCCCAAGCCCCTCCCCTCTCTTTGTGGCGATTGGCTGCTTGGTGAAGTCGCTCTTGCTACAAATTCCTTGCGCACGCGCACAGCGCGCGCGCACTCGGGCGAGTACCGGTTTGAGTACCGCTTAGCCGCGTGGATTCCTGCTTCGCTCCTGTGCTCCTGTGCTCTGTTGGACTTTACTCTGGACGTTTCCTGAGGAGGTGATACAAAAGTTCCTTTGCTCCTGGGGATAGAAAAAAAACTTTATTGACATTTTTAACAAATGCAAGGACAGTGATACAGTGTTGTTTGTTTTGTCTTTTAGCCTATATTGGCGTTCACTGGCGTTCTTTGCACCGGATCTGTGCTCCCAAGCCCCTCCCCTCTCTTTGTGGCGATTGGCTGCTTGGTGAAGTCGCTCTTGCTACAAATTCCTTGCGCACGCGCACAGCGCGCGCGCACTCGGGCGAGTACCGGTTTGAGTACCGCTTAGCCGCTTTGCCGCATTGGCGCTGGAGGGGACCTAATTGATTGATATCCTATTTCCTATCTCCTGTGTAAGTGTTTTTTCAAGCCCCTACAAAGAATATTACGTACAACATAGACCCTTTTCGGTGCTATATTTGAGGTAACTGGACGCTCAGTCGAGACACTGAAATGGCTACACGTAGCCGCCCTTATTCCTTGAAAACTGATATGCCACCAATGCCAAATACCTGCAATAGCTTTGATGGTAATCAGATTATGAATCAACAAAAAAAGATCTCTTCCAAGTCTATTGTTTTGTCCTCTTGTCCTTTGACACCAAGGGGGCCTCAAGTAATAGGGTTGCAACCGCTGTGTCTATCGACGCCTAAACAAGGAGGGCAGCCGACAGATAACTTCCATCCACCTTGCAATTTATTTATGCAAAGTAATCATCCTGTTTTACTCCCCCTGCGCCCCACCTACCGAATTGCTGCTGGTATAAGGGTGCCTTGTGAGCTTTCCGATAATACCATGTTAAACTCACCTTGTCCGGTTTCCTCAGTACTTGGTACACAGGATCTGCATGCATCCATCTCTACTGACTACACTCCCGATATACTTGACGCTCAAGAGGTATCCCTACATGCGCGTCCGCATGAATCTCCTATTACGACTTGTAACTCCCAGCATTCACATGCAAAATCTGAATCCTCAACTTCAGTTCATTCTTTGTCAGCTATCTCGTATGTTCACCCTACTCCTCGCCCTCAAAGGGCTGACCCAATAGGCGTTTCTGCTGAAAGTCAGCCCTTACTGTTACATACTACACTGATGGCAATTAACACCACTTTAGCAGCACTGTTTAAACTTTTTGAAGTTTTGGATGGGAAAATAACAAAACAAGAATCCAAGTTAGATGAGCTATTGACATGGACACAGTCTATGAAATCGGTATTTCACCCTGACCCCCATCTAACGGCCGGTATGTCGAGTGGTTTACCAACCGGCAATCGGTTAGCATCGACTCGTGCCCCTGCACGACCCTTCCCTGACTCCGCTCCAACTCTCTCAACGGTTCTTGAATATCCAATGGTACCTAATATCTCAAATATTATTACTTCCAATCCACCAAATCCATCTGTTGTACCGGCTCCCGAGTACCAATCATGGATCAGTGTACAAGACTCTAATATACCAGATTTGATGCCTGGTAATGCCTTGTCTACAGTGAATAACAATCCTCACATATCTGAGTATAACCCTACTGCGGTGTCTATTGATGAAAATTCTCATCACACATCGGATAGTATTGCCGCTGTGCCATTACAATCTAGGCAGACCGTTAAGTCTATTACCAAAAAACAAACAAAAAAAAATAAAAAAATGGCTGCGGCTCGAGTTCCAAAAGCGTCTATACGAGCCTTTTTTAAAAAAATCACTGCGTCCTGTACCATGCCTCGTGACTCTGTAGCCACATCCCCAGTTTCCTTGGCAAATGTTATAACTACCTCTGCAGTGCATGTCGCACCTGCCCCCCTCGTGGTACATGACTTACCAGACGTGCCTCCCGTGCTACATGGTCCGCTGGACGCTCTAGTTGAAGTCCTTGAAAATGACCATATTAACATCATCAATGCTCCATGCTTGCCAAAGCCTTCGGTCAATTCCTCAGATAAACAATCATCGACACCTAAGATCTATGAAAATGACCTACGAAAGGCTGATATCCTGAGAGAAATGCGTAAGGCGCTGGACGCCTATTTAGACGAACGGGATCCGGTCCCCATGGCCTCAACCATGAAATTGGTTCCGGATCCACATGTAAAAACGGTTTCATGGTCATCACCGGTTGTGCAACCAACAACCCTGTCGCATCTAACTAAAAACGGTGACTCGATTGTACCAAACCGAGTTCCCAATTCAATTCCACGATCCCCTCAATATAATTTAGAGCGAAGTAAAAACTCGCTCACTAATCAAGATTCGAGCAAATATAATCACAAACTGACTCGGCATTCGACTTTGCCTCCTACAGCCTGTCATACGCTAATCCTGAAATGTCGTGAAGGTCCATACCCGAAATTTAATTTAAATAGGCAAAGTGTTTTGAATATCTTTGGCGATGTATACGAACTAGAGGATTTAACATCTCTAGACATCGCCCAAGTAGAATATCTCTCCGATGATTCGACAGCGATTGTGCGTCTATGGATCCCCTCAGGAATAGTGCTAAATTCTATATGGCTAGCAAGAATGTCATTATTTAATATGGGGTTTTTGCTAGCCCAAGATCCGGATCGCACTACTAATTGTACCAATACTCTCAGTGTTCAGCGGCCTAAAATTTACTCAAGCTCTCGTGATGACACTCAGGCTGAGAGTTACTAACCACCAATTACCCTACAATCCCATGCCATTGGGATTGCCTCTTGGAATACTCGTGGTCACGCTCATTTACTGACATCTTTAAAAACTCTTGCAGGTTATGCGATAATTGCTCTTCAAGAGACTTGGTATCTGGATCCACCTACATGGGATAATTTTGATGTCATTTTGTTACCTGCAAAGTTGGGTCCTCGTGGTCGGCCTTCGTCAGGTTTATTGGTGGCTGTAAATAAAAAATTGGGATTCTGTATTGAAGCCTGGAGCCATGTGAACATCCACATGCAATTGGTGAAAATTAAATGTAAAAATCATACAATAGCCTTGATTAATATCTACCGTAATCCGGTAGGAATACCCGATCCAATCTTTTTTGCGGGGCTAAGTAGTCTCATTGACCTTATATCAGTTACTGACGATATTACAGAAACTTTTATCATGGGCGACATAAATATGGATTGCTTATCCTCTTCTCTCAAAATCATGACGAAGGCCGTTACCACCTGGTCAATGTTTATGTCAGATTGCAACATGCGAATGGTGAATGGTTCGGTAGCCAATGATATTCCACCAAAGGCCACATGGCATCGAGACTCTAGCCATAGTATCATTGACTATATGTATGTTTCAGAAGCTATGTTCTCAGAGATTATTTCGTTCGAAATCCTTCAACAACCAACGAGTGACCATCATCTGCTCTCATTACAATACACATGGTCATCTACTAGCACCCCCAGACAATGGATGCCCCAACCTTTAATGGTAAACAACTCCAGGACCCGGTTAAAATGGTCCAATGGGAACCTGGCGGAGTTTACCCATGCTCTACATGCCTCCGTAAACTCGTCTAAGTTGATCGAATATATTGACTTTCTCGAACCCTTCCTAAACACCATTGTCCCAAACCCCTACGCTAAAACCCATAGCCACACCTTTGATCTAGCAATTAAAACCCGCAAGGCAGAATATCGTAAAGAAAAGCGTGTAATTCTCAGGTCAAACATGACAAATCCCATTTCTGCACTAAAAACGGCAAAATGTAAATATCATAATTGGATTCGTCGACGTCGTGCTTACATATACCAACATGACGGTGAAGCCATGCTCTCTGCAATTTGGTCCAAAAACTCTGCGGAGATATGGCGTCACCTCAATCACAAATCAAATCAAACTCAAGCATATTTACAAACAGGTACTGTTAAGGAGGATGTCTGGATAACCCACTTCTCAAATTTATATAGTGATCCAAGTTTCGATCCAAAGGCCTACCAGCTCCGATCCTCCACAGCTTGGCACATAAATTGCTGTCCATCCTTACTTGAAGACCTGATTAAGAAGCTAAGCTCATCTCGGGCTGCCGGCCCTGATGGCCTCCATAACATCATGTTGAAGGACAACCCAAGCCTCTGGGCCCGTAATCTTAATGCAATTTTTGCTCAAATAATGAATCACCGTAGATTGCCAACTTCTTGGCTATCCTCAATAATTGTCCCCATTTACAAGAAGGGTGATCGTGCTGACCCCAGAAATTATCGCCCTATTGCCCTGTTAGACGCCCCAGGCAAACTCTTCGCAAAACTAGTATTGAGAGAATTTAATCAATGGACAGAATGTAATGCTAAGCGTGACTGGCATCAAACGGGGTTTGTTGCAGGAATGGGGACTGGTATTAATTTACTAACCCTCCATGCAATTAAAGCACTTAGCCAATCACAGAAACAATCAGTTTACTTCGCGTTCGTTGATTTACATACGGCTTTTGATTCTGTTTCTCGTCCACTACTCATGGCAAAGCTTGTACGTGATAGTTGCCCACCAGCTCTTCTCGATATCATCCATGCATTTCATGGTGCAACCTCGATTCGAGTTAGACTCACTTTAGAGGGCTTGCTGTCAGCACCGATCAAGACAGCTAGAGGCTTGAAACAAGGTTGTCTACTAGCCGCTGCAATTTTTAATTACTTTATCTATGATTTAAGCAACACATTTTCGCAAATATCCTCTGATGCCCCCATGCTAAATGGCAAAAAAATAACAAATTTGAACTATGCTGACGACATAGTTCTTATTTCAAAAACTCCGAAGGGCCTCCAGAGCTTGATTGATACTTTTAGTAAGTATCTACAGGAGAATCAACTCATTGTCAACACCAAAAAAACACAGATTGTAGTTTACCAAGCAAATCGCCTTCATAAATATAAGTTAAAGTGGGTAATAAATAATATTCCCCTAATGACTGTTTCAAACTATACCTACTTAGGCATTGATTTTGATGGGTCCATAACGCCATGTAGACAGGTTGAGCACCTCGAGGTTAAGCTGCGCACTGCCATCTCTCAAACAAAAATTATATTACATAAATTTGGTAAATTTACTATCAAACCGGCCATCACCTTTTGGACCATGAAGGCGATCCCTTGTATTTTATATGGCACTGAAACTCTTTTGAATTGTAAAAACCTGACTCTGATTCTAGATAGATGCGAAAGTAAATTTTGGCGGGGTGTGCTTGCTCTACCTAATTGTGTCCCAGGTTGTTGGTTGCGTTATGAACTTGGCCTTATTTCAATGCAGGTGGTTTATACGTGGCGTTGCTGTATGCTCCTGCGCAAATGTGTTCTGGCACCGCCCAAAATATCCATCCTCTCGATAATTGCTGACTATATGTTAACAACTGACAAGCATTTTGTAAAACAATGGATTGATTTTTGTTTAACAGCCCTAGCGGATGCAAATGTCTCAATTGATCTATTGACTGCGAATCCAGAGAAGTCTAGAAACCTTATATTCCAACTTGATTGGCTTAAGACCCTCGAAAAATGCCAGAGGTATCGTCAACCATGCCGCTTTCGTTTCTGGCCCAAACCAGTCAAAAGCCCTGAGTCTTATCTCTTGCAATCGTCATCAGCACTATTCCGTGGAGGCATTCTAAGAGCCCGTTTTGATTTATGGCCGACCTACGAAGTGCTAGCAAGACGAAAGTTGAGACCGCAAATGCTTACAATATGTAGATTCTGTAAGGATGCAACTACAACTGAGTCTCTCGAGCATCTAGTTTGTCATTGTGTCCAATTGGTAACCCTCAGATCACGGTGCTTTTCAAAAGTGATGAGCATCTTAGCAACTATCGACCCTGAAATGCTATGGTCGTTTTTATTGTGTTTTAATAATTACTCTGTTCAGATAGCCCTATTCAATTTTCTATCTGCGATGAATTGGGACATTGATAAATGAGGAAACTTACACTCTCAGGCAGCCTATATATGATACATGATACATGAGTAATGATTTATTGGTGAAACTTAGTTCTTATTGAATCATTTGATTGTAGTGGACTCAGAGCTCAATGCTCAAGCATAATTCGCCAGAAGTTTGTTGTTGTATGCTTGGGGCTTGGCCTTGGTCTATTGGTCTATTGGTATCCTATATCGCCATGACATCTAGGCGGCTTGGGTATATACAATATCAATGAATGTAACCAAATGAATTGTGTATTTATCTTTTTAAAGTATTTAATGTTGTATATTGAAAAGTTGTTTATAACAGCTAACTCAATAATAAAAAAAATAAAAAAAATAAAATAAGTAAAATGTTCTCAGTATTCACATAGATCCCGTAAAATACTGATTGTTTTAACACTTTTTTCATTGTATGTGTCTGTAAAAAAAGTCACTAAATATTTGTTAATCTAATCTTCACATTAATGCGTGTTTCAAGAAACATTTGGAACATTTATGCATGGTCAGTGAAAGCATCATGAAACAAAGAGGCTATTAGCCTAGAAAAAAATCTCTCTAACATTAGCTACTCGATCGCCAATAATTGTCCGACCATCAATTCAAACAACCAATTTGATTGGATTATTACCAATAATGTAGACCTCACAGTAACAAACACACAGCCCTGTATCTGGAGCGATCACTACAAAATCGAAGCCACACTATCCCTGTCATTCAAAAAAACCCATCTCGACAACTTACCCAAAACAATCCAGAGTAGAAACCTCAAGAAAATCACGCCAGATATCCTCTAGCAGGGGATCACATACATCATGGACAACACCATAGATTATGATCCCTGCAACACTATTACCACTACTTATAATAACCACTTCCAAGAGCTTCTAGATAAGAATGCCCCACTGAAAAACAAACAAGTGCGCCCTAACCCTAATCACCAAAGTTGGTACACTACGGAACTAGACACCCTTAAGATAGCCAGAAGGAAACTCGAAAGACAGTGGCTTAAAACTCCTACAGAACTCAATAAAGACAAATGGAAGAAATCTGACATCCTGTACAGAAATAAAGTAATTGAAACAAAGAAAAACTACTATAATGAGCAAATTACAGGTGCATCCAACTCTATGGGAAAGCTGTTTCAAATTTTAAAAACCTTTGAAAAGCCGCCTACTCTCACCCCTCCCTTCCAGCCAACTATGTCGGACTGCGAAAAAGTCCAAACTGCATTTTCACAATAGATTCTAAAAGCTAGAGACACCATCTTAAATTGCAATGTTATTGACACCCCACTGACTTATAACAAGTTGACCCCTAAATTAAAGTATCCAAATTCCAATTCACACCGCTAACACCTGAAATCATGTCGGACACTCTCTCCAACATGAATTGCACTTCATGCCCTGAAAACATACTGCCCCCTAAATTCATCCTAGACAACGCAGGCATTTTCTCACCCTTTCTTTGCCGCATGACAAACTCGTCTTTCAGAGACCGGACTGTTCCCACCAGTCTAAAAACAGTAACAGTTACACCATTGGTTAAAAAGCCTGGACTTGACCAGCAAAATCCGGCCAATCTTCGTCCTATCACGAATTGCAACTTTTTGTTGAAAATTCTTGATAAAGTAGCCACGCACCAACTCCAAGAGTACGTGGACAAGCACGACTTGCTACACCCCCAGCATTCAGGATTTAGAAGTGCACACAGCACGGAATCAGCATTACTCGACCTTCAATCTAAAATGCTGGAAATCCTTGATAAAGGAAAGGCCGGCCTGCTCATTCTATTGGACCTCTCGGCAGCATTCGACTTATTAGATCAGGGGAAGCTCCGTGAGGCCCTGGGAAAAGCAGGAAACTGTGCCGAGGAAGCCATCGATTGGATATCCTCCTTTCTGGAGGACAGAAAATCAAAAATCACCTGGGGTGGACATTCCTCTAGTACGAACCCTGTGGATTGCGGGGTCCCACAAGGTGCCCGCTTCTCCCCTCTCCTATTTAATCTATATATTTGCTGCCTCTGCGCCCTCCTCTCACAGTTGGGAATTTACTTTACCAACTTCGCAGATGATACACAGCTGATTATAGAACTCAGCGGAAACCACGCTACAAACAACAGACTGTCAGCTATCTATAATACCATAGAAAGCTGGATGAAGGCCCACTGGATGTGTCTGAATGGTTCAAAAACAGAACTTATGACATTTGGATCTACAAAAGCCTTATCCAATCTAGGCCCAGTTTATTCCTCATTCAACATCAAAGACTCCAGCATTATGGTCTCAAGCAAAGTGAAAAGACTTGGCATATACCTGCAATCCTCACTAGGTGCAGATGCACAGGTTTCATACCTTAAAAGGAATTGCCAATACTACCAGAGATTATTACACCGTATTAGGCCATACCTCAACACCAAAAATAGCGCCACCATCGCTAGTGCCACGATTCTGTCCCGACTGGATTATGGGAATGCATTGATGCTTGGTTCAAGTAACTCTTGCATTAAACAATGCCAGATAATCCAGAACAACGCTGTTAGATCCATCACTGGGAAATCCAAGCGTGACCACATCACCCACGACCGAATAGGCCTTCACTGGCTCGCCATAGAAGAGCGTATTAAATTCAAATCTCTGACACTAGTCCACCGCTGTCTATTCGGTACGGCCCCATCATACCTTAAAAAGGAATTTCACTGGTATGAACCAAGCCGTTGTCTAAGATCAGCCAAAAAAGGGCTACTCAAAGTTAGCCATACCAGAGTCAAAGCTACTGGAATTGGGAGCGCCTTCCCCACCAAAGCTATTGCCCTCTGGAACGAGGAGCTTCCAGAAAACCTTAGACTAGAAAGTAGTTACTCCCTATTTAGGAAGCAGCTGAAAACTTTACTTTTTCGGTAATTCGTTAAATATTCAGCACGGACTCCCTTGAGTTCCTCTCTTTTCTTTTTTATGTAGTCCTGTGACCTCTTTTCTCGTGTTCTTGTCGCGCCATGATGCTTGCAAGCTTCGGCGCGTTATAAATACATAAATAAAATAAATAAAAAATAAACAAGACAAAGACAACAGATTCAAAGTTCAAACAAAATATGTTTATTAACTGAATGGCAGGATGGTCGAAGGCCTAACTTGCCCTATGGTAACATGGTTTTCACTACCCAAAGAAACTAAGGCTAGTTTGAGTCAGTAAGTTCAACTTAAAAGTTTGTCTGTGTCCAAAACCTATACTTTCCCTCACATCTAAAGCTAAACAATGTGTAGGGAGGTCAACAACAACTTAAATAGTGTTCCAAAATAATGTTCTGCGCTCCTTCCAGCTCTTGGCTTACTTTCCAGCTCCCGTTCCAAAAATTCTTTGGCGTTATCTTACCCCAGAAGACAACACAATTCCACAATGTCTAGGGGCTCCCTTCCCCAAGAAGACAACACAGTTCAAAAGGCATCTCCGGATTCTCTTCCCCAAGAAGACAGCTTAGTTCCAAAATGGCCTCAGGGTTCCCTTGCCCAAGGAGACAACACAGGTCTAGAAATCTCAAGGTTCTTTTCGCTAAGGTGATTACACTCTTCTGTAAAGGCCTCAGGGTTCTTTTTTCCTAAGGCGACACCAAACTTACAAGATCTTGCGTTTCCCTTCCCCAAGACGTCAGTTTGTCCAGCTAGCAAACTCACTCTTATTTCAGACTTTTAATATGCAAAACCAGTTCCAGATGAACTTTCCACTCCTTCTGCGTCCTTGCAAGTTCATACAGATTGCTTTCTTCTGCTTCACTTCAGCAATCTGTTTCATACATGCAGATTTGTTATTTGTTTCCTTGACTTTCACAGAAAGGGTATCCCCGATCTAGGCGCAGTTGGCGGACCAAACAGTCCACCCATTACAGCCCACACAAGCAGCAACCCTAGACTCTGTTGCCCACACAGGTTCTTCTGTCACAGCCCCTGTGTTCTGGTTCACATTCACTTTGCTTTCTCCTTGTCAGTCCTTTGGCTTTAGCACAATGTGCTTTCCCTCTTTGCCAGTCTCTTGACTTTGCCACAATGTGTTCTTTCATACAGTTCAAACCGTGGAGCTCTTTCTTTCACCACATTACTTTCACACTCTTCAGTAATGTCCGTTACTGGCTTTTCACCATATTTCATAAGATTTGTTCTTTGCTTTTCAATATATATTACGTGTGTTTCACACAATCTTGCCTTCCATTCATAGGCTTATCAAAGCTTTCCTTTTGTTCGGTTTTCAATAGTTCTTAGTTCATATCCTTTCACTTTCATTTCAACTTGCTCGTATAATTACTACAACCCTTCGCTTTGGGTTCACTTTATCTTGCATATCTAATTTTGTTCATTCAGCAATTACTCTTGCTCTGCAATAGCCCCCAGGAGCGCCTCAGTACGAGTGTTGCCTTTTGTTCACATACCAGTCCCTTGCAGCTCCTCCGGTTGGCTGCTTTCCTTTTCTTCTGCTCCGCACACGCATCTTTGTAGTATTGTGAGCCGCGCTCGCACTCCAGCTTTCTCTCTGTGGGTTGCAAGCTCTGCTCGCCTCTTGCAGATGCTGCCGGTAGCTTCCAGAAATGGGATCTGTCCCGTGCTCCACTGCTCCTGTTGTGGGCTCCCGACCAGGGAGCCTCCAACCACTGTGACTGTTTTACTCAGGTCTCTCGGCCTCAGCATTGCCGTCTTGCTGCATCCTGGCCTCCAGGCAGGACCCTCCTTAACAGCCTCCTCCTTCTTGATAGGATTTCCCTTCTCTCAATACCGAAACGTTTGGCCCGGCTTCTCTACTGCCGGTCTCTCTGTCCTGAATGTCAGCTCTGCCTTTTATACACCTGCAACCCATTTAACAGGTTGCAGGTGTGAGTCCTCAATCTTAATTGACAGAACATAGTTATTGGTATTCTCTGGACGTGCCTGACCCTCACAACAGTCCTCAGGCCTCTTCCTTGTCTCAGTTCCAGAGTGGTGAAATTACATGTTAGTGTGTACTACTCCTAGTCACCTCTTCCTGGTCCCAGTACTATAGTGGTAAGAATGAGGGGGAGTGAGAGGAAGTGATTGTCAACAACCTATAAAGGCAGGGGGAAGGTAAGGGTGGTTATCACAAAGAAACAGGGGATACCATGTTTTACCTGCGGACATCCTCTTCTTCACCCTCTTCCTAGAGTTCCTATATTGGTGGTATTTTCTAGGATTATCCTGGAAGGAAGCAAAGGGAAAAGGGTAACAATATCCCAGATAGCATCTGTGACAGAGGGCTCATCATGGAATGGAAATAGGGGATACCGCATCTCACCCAAAGACTTCCCACCGCCATTCCCCATCTCTCCCGAACCCAGGTGATCCTCCCTCGCATATCCACCCCAAGGATTGGGATCCAAGAGCAATGGCCCTTCCCTGGCCAACCGAGCAGAGGATGTTGTGGAGACGGAAGTGAGGACGCCCTCAGGTTTCGCACAGTTCCAGAAAAATCATGTTCTGTTTATGTTAGGATCATCCTATTATTTGTGGTCATTCTCAGAAGTAGAGGAGTTGCTTCCATCATTTTGAAAGAGAGAGAGAGATGTACAATAGGGGTTACTGTGGAGAGGTGGAGCCCTCTCAGCTGATGTCTGTCACAGGGGGGACAGTGCTTTGGTCCTGCCATGTCAGCTTCCCCAGGAGTCAGAACACTGAGCAGCCTATTTTGGGACTGCTACTGCATCTGTATTTCGCACACTCAGCTCAGAGAGACCCATAGGATGTAGGAGAGGAAGAAGTAACCCCATGTTTCCTCATAAAACAGAGGCAAGGTGACAAGCCCTGATGGATGAGACTCCGGTTATTGTAATCTCAGGGGACGGTAGTATCTCCGGGACAAGAGGCATCTCCGGAGTTCATCTCAATGAAGCATATGCATGGCAGGGGTGGAGGAGGGTTATTTAACAAATGAGCAGAAGCTCCTCTGTGTGGGGGGGGATGGGCTGCTACTTGATAGTCTTTACAACTTGATCCTTAATCCAGGTATTTGCATAATTTATAATTGTTCTTTTATAACACACTTAATAACAGGGTTTGGTTTCTAAGTGCTAGACTGGGATACAAAACTGTGTTGCTATGTGCTATCTTGCTTCCAAGACAAATGCGTTGCCCCTGAGCTATCCTTCCTTTAAGCATTTGTAATCTCTGGAATGTCTTATGCCTTTCAATATAGCCTCTGGGACCTCCACATACAACTAAATAGCCCATTACATCTCTCCACTGCACAGTCTCTGGTTTCTTGAGGGCCCATACTGCCTGGTACCAACTAGCATTATTGTGCATACTCAAACTTTATGGATGGCATCTGAATTCATCACTGTAGTACCGCTCCTGATTCTATCACATTTGGATGGAGGAAATTCACTCCACCCCGTTGGCCCTGGCTCCATTAAAGCAGTATATCACGTTGCAGCTTGACTAATAACAGGCATCAAAGTGATGATCCTATTTTCCACACTCTGAGAAAAACTGCCTGTATCACTAGATAACTCAAGCACCACCATACCTAGCCGAATAGCTGGTGATCTGGCAATGCCAGTGCAATTCTAAAAGCCATAACATCACGAGAATGGAAATAAACATGTTGAAAAGGAAATATAGCACCTTTGAGTATATCTCATGCGCAGAATGGAATTACCATAATAAGTGACCTCGAACCCAAATAATTGGACAGACTCAAAGAATATGGCAAAGTACTACTTTATTGTCAGCTCAAACAAAGTAGGGAAACCTAGTGACCATATGAAATGCAGCTCACTCACTCTCATCTAAGTTTTTATTACACAAAGGCTTTATACTTTGATGTACGCCAACTATGACGCCATCCTACGTGGCAAACAGCAAAACCTATCCAGGGGAGGGATTGGTTAGGGGAACATATATACCTATAGTATGTATAAGAGTTAACAAAATCGTTGGCTGCCCATTATCTGTAGGCGCACCTCGAACCTCCTCCAAATACGTATGATATAAATTATGAAAAATAATAACAGCGGATTGGCCTTTACAAGACTGTATAGCATGCTGCTAATTAGCCACTCATGATTGGTTGACGTACTCTCACAACCTTGGACATTCTGCACGCTAGCAGCGCGTGAGCAAAATGAAACCCAGGTGCAGAGAACAACTTCAGACCACTGCCCACTTTGGTCAATTAGCCTACCATCTCTCATCAATCAGACCATGAGCCAAGGCTTCTCCTTTATAGTTGACCTTGCTGACTACTTTTTCCGCTGAGATTTTTAAGGGAGTCATGGTACACCATGATCTTCATCTGAGACTTAATGAATAGGCCTTGTTTTTGAGTCTTTCACCACATGTCAATAGACCACGTATTTGTCAATTTCAACTTCTTATTTACTATTATTTGATCTAAGTATGCTGGGTGCTATTATTCCTCTTGGCCTCTGGAGACTTGGTTGCTCCATCTTACATGTGCTTTCTTCACCCTCGATTGTCCAATACTTGACACTACTTGACACTTGCAGATGTTTTCGCTTCTAAGAGAAATGTGCCCTTCATTCATAGCTTATACTGGTTAACTCCCTTTGAGCTTTCCAATTATGTCTTGCTGTGTCATCCTTAGTTTCAGCAAAACAGATATTCTTGGTTTCTCGCAAGAAGCTTTTTTAATGCAGCATTTCTGATCTGCGGCCCTGGTTTGTCTGTGGGGTAGTTTTAACACAATCCGACGTCCATCTTTCCATCATGGTCGCTTTCCTCACGTTATAGTTTCTACTGCAGCAAGCTTCTATTTATCTCATCTACCTTGCAATTCTGAGTATATACATTTACTACTCGTCGGGTTACCTTTCGTCTCTGCATACATGTTTCTCTTGTTACTTCAGTTACATTATCATTCTTTAAGTATTTGCATATCGTTTCAGCATGTCTTAGTATCTTCTCTTCATGACGTCACTTTGCTCTGCTGTGACTTCATTTACAGCTCTCCTATGTCCAATTGTGTATGCCGACATCCTTCCACCTCATCAGTGCGAGGGTGCATTCGTTATGGTTGTCTAAGTCCATAACGTGTCTCATATCCTCAGTGTGGTATTGGGACAATACTTGGTGCCATGCGCAGCGTCTTCCTGCTTTGCTTCCAGTATAACAGAGGTGAGGGGGAGGGCACTAGAGATTGCATCATCTGCTCCTCTACACAGGAGACAGGCTTTGTCCTGTTACATACCAGCACTATGGAACACCATCAAAGTTCACATCTGCATGGAACTGTCACTATTGCATTTTTGGAAAAAACTGAAGACCGTGCTATTGTAGGACAATATATATAAAAATCTTGGTGTGTCATGAAAAACTGACATGGTAGCTCCACTCTTGCCCACTCCTTTATGTTTACTCAACCATTGTGAAAAGCTCTGTTGCACGCTAGCAAGGTTCAATCTAAACAAATGCCATGCATACATACACATTTAAATAAATGAAAAAGATAACAAAAGAAACAATCAGAACAATTAATTCTACTCAGACACCTTGCACATGCACTGAAACTAAAGTACCACTTTCTATCACCAACTAATACCTCACCTTGCACATTCCTTCAGCAATTCCCTTACATCTTCTTTTACACTGTTCTTCCTCTGCCTGGTCTGTTGGTCCTCCTCCTCCTCCTTCTCCTCCTTTGACCTCACCGAATAACCCACAACCTTTTGTTCCTGTCCCCCTTCTTATGCTGCCCCAGCCATTTCTATTTGCTCTCTCCCTCACTTGGTTTCCTGAGCCAACCACTTGCTTTCTGTTCCCTTTGGGTTCTGTCACAGGGGAGCAAAAGCATAAAAGGGGTCCAAAGGCCCCCCTTTCTTGTTTGCAGGCCCACTGGCTTAAGTTACTGGTAGTCCAATTCAGGTATAATCACATTTCAATGTTGTTGGTGCTGTCGGTAAGCAAACACCTCCTGAGCGATGCGATGCCACTGGGAATGCTGATTCCAAACCTCACGCCAATGCCAATCATCACTGGGCACACAATGACGCCCCCCAATTTGACCCATCAACTAACAATGACATGGCACGTGACTATGTCACTGCCTGCACAAATGTGGCCATCACGTGTGAGCCCCCTCTAATCTCGATTCACGGACCCTTGAAGACAGATATGACTATGACATTGCCGGTGCAACTGCTACCACAATGCATGAACCGTGCATACACAATGTTGACTCCGTACATGATATCGCTATGGCTGAACCCCCTTCAATCCTGGATCATGCATCCCGGCGAATGCGGTATGTGATTTTGCCCTCACCTGCACAAATGCTGCCCCGCCTAACTTTGAATCATGTGAACCTGCTGATACCATACGTGATCACGACCTTACCTGTGCAAATGTTGCCCATTACAACTTTGAATCATATATGTACCTGCTGTTAGCTTATGTCTTCATGACCTTGCATGCACAAATTTTGCCCTGTCCAATTTATAATCATATTTACCTCCTGCTGCTACCCCGTCCAATTTTGAATCACATGTACCTGATGTTGGCTTATGTGATCATGACCCTGCATGTACAAATGTTGCTCCTTCGTCTTGTGAATCATGTGTACTTGCTGATGATGAAATGACCTGCACAAATGCTACCCTCTCCAATTTTCAATCATGTGTACCTGCTGCTGCTACCTGTACAAATGTTGCCCCTTCCTATTGTGAATCATGTGTACTTGTTGATGATGACCTGGCCTGCACAAATGCTACCCCGTCCAATTTTGAATCATGTGTACCTGCTGCTGCTACCCCGTCCAATTTTGAATCATGTGTGCCTGCTGTTGGCTTATGTGATCATGACCTTGCCTGCACAAATGTTGCCCCGTCCAATTTTGAATCATGCGTTTCTATTGATGATGACCCTGCCTGCACAAATGTTGCCCCCTCCATCCTCGAATCTTGCGTATCTGCTTTTACCACATGTGGGCTTGGCCCTGCCTGCTCAACTGCAGCCACACCGTGTGAACTTCGCATACCGATTAGTGCCCTTGAGTATGATGCCTTCACAGCTAAGTCCACTAACAACAGTGAATCAAGTGCCATCATGGCTGATTTGGAACCTTTGAATATACCACCCCTCTCTCCAGAATTAAGCATCCTTGCCACAAACGAACCACAAGCACCTAATACTGCCACTTCTAATGAGCTCTCTCCCCATCCCACTCCATCATCTCTGCTGTCAGTACTCAGGACTCAAACATTACCGATGGATTTGAAGCTTGTGTTATCAATACGATCACACATGGACCCAAGCTTAACCTCACTATGGTTTCACACGCACCCATCACCACCAATACGATAGACCTCACACCTCCCAAACTGATAAAGTCCTCACCAAGTATCATCAAGGGCAGGCTCATCAATGCCAGATCTCTACTGGCACATGCCCTTGACATTTCAGAGAACATAACCACCAGCCAACTTGACTTTTTTTCTGTCACGGAAACATGGCTGCATGCAGCAGCATGCCCCTTTCTTTCTCTACCGATTCCAGAGGGATTCACTATAATCAGGAAAGACAGGCTCCTCGCAAAAGGAGGGGGGGTAGCCCTCATCACTAAATCCGACATGCCCGTCAGAGAGATACCGAGCTATCCTTTCCCATCAGGAGAGCTACTCTCAATCAAACTTTCGATTCCCAAATACTACCTCACTGATCTTCCAACCTCCCCAACCAAAGCCAACAGTGATCTTTTCCTCACCTCAGCAAAAAAATACGAACACGGTGTACTCAAAGCTAACAGCCTCACGTACAACTAGCAAATTGCTAATGCCAAATCAGGAAGCAAAGAACTCTTTGCTATCATGAGGGAACTTGAAACCCCTATTAACCCACCAGAAACCTGCCTCAAAGACACAACTTGGTGCACTGACATCCAAAACGTGCTACTGGGGAAAATAACAATGCTACAGTCCAAACATTGCCAATAAAAAACAAAGGTACTCATCTCAGACTTTAACCCCAAGTCTGCAGGCCCTTGCAAACCCAACCATACGTTCGACTTCAGACCTGTCTCCATCCGAGAGGTCACTAAGATCATTTCCAGCCTCAAACCAGCAAGATGCCGAGAGGACAACTGCCCACGCCTGTTATTAAAAACTGCATCAGCAAGCTCGCCTCATTCATTACCTCCCTCATCAATAACTCATTCACACAAAGGATAGTCCCAAAAAAGCTAAAGGATGCATGGGTCCTACCACTCCTAAAAAAACATTCTAGACCCTAACATCCCCACCAACTATTGCCCTATCACCGCTGTTCCCTTCCTCCTTCAAATTCTCGATCAAGCAGCATATCTTCAGATACAAGAACACCTTGAATCAAACAACCTCCTATGTCTGTGACAATCGGGTTTCCAACCTAGACACGGGACGGAAACAGCCCTTCTGGACCTAAAAATCCAGATGGATGCTATCATTGACAGCGGAAACCTAGCTATCCTACATCTCCTCGATTTATCCGCAGCTTTCGACCTAGTGAACCAAGATATCCTCTGCCAGCACCTCTCAAGCGCAGCCCACTTCTCCCCGAAAGCCATAGCCTGGATCAAATCCTTCCTCTCAGAAAGAACGATGAGAGTCTTCACCAACATAGTCAGTGAACCGCCTGCTCCAGTACTCTGTGGTGTGCCTCAAAGATAATGCGTGTCACCTACGCTTTATAACATAGTTACTAAGCCCTTGTACAACCGATTAGGCGAACTTGAAGTAACCTATACCAATGACGCGGATGACACGCAGATCATATTGCACATCACAGGAAATCACGAAAAAGGCCTCTGCCACCCTTAATAACATCTTCCAAATCCTCCAATCCTGGATGGCACAACATGAATTATGCCTCAACGATGACAAAACCGAGCTACTCTTGGCAGGGACTCAAAATTGACTAAAAGAACTTGACCTAAATACAAATCTTTCATAATAGACGCCAATACCATCACTGCACTAATGCTCTCTAGACAAGTCAATGACACAATCTCTTTGGCAGCCTAGACTGCTAAGCTCATCAATGCTTGCAGACCTCTCCTCACACCAGACAGTTGCCTGATACTAGCCAGAGCCATCATCATATCCAAACTCGACTACTGCAACATCTTGCTTGCAGGCTCCTCTGTCAGTAACATCAAAAATCTCCAAGTCACCCAAAACAATGCCCTTCGAGCAGCCCTTAACATACCAAAGAGAGAGCACATCTCCGACACTAGAGCAGCTTTCACTGGCTTCCGGTTCAGGACCGTATCAGCTACAAAACTCTGCCTATCACTCGCAAATGCCTTGCTAATACAGCACCGAAATAGCTCACCAATACACTCATACCATCCCAAATTAGCAAGCTCACCGCGCCTCCTCCTCTCACCTCCTTACGGTACCCAAATACAAGAGAACTAAAGCAGGGGGCCATAGTTTCCACGTCGTGGCAGCAAAACTCTGGAACACTCTCCCCCTCTCCATCAGATCTGACCACTCACACCCATCCTTCTGTAAAAAACAAAAACTTGGCTCCGAACCCACAACCTGTAATTTATGTCCACTGCATTCCCCCACCCTTGACCTTTCTCAATCTAAGTTCCCCCGGCACACTCAGCTACTCAGCATAATTTATTTATGATCCTCATTCGCAACTCAATAGTGTAAATATTTCATGTAAATCCATCAGAACTGTTCCTCTAAATGCTTGCCTGATGTCTGTATTAACTATGTACTGTCTAGCGCCCAGATACCCAAGGGATTGGCGCGCTCTACAAATGCCAAATAAATAAATAAATGTCCCAGTGTGTGAGATCCCAGTTTGTTAGTGAGACCGCTCCACCGCATGTATTGTTCTTTTGGGTTTGGCTGAGATCGATATTCTGTCAAGAAAAGTGCTCTGCTCCCTGCTGCTGGAGCCACTTTCCCTTGCCTGTCCCAGGTTGCTTAGTGTCTTGATTTTTCTAGTCTACAATACCCAATATGCACAATTTTGAGGACACTGCTGAAAATTAAAGTCTTCATGTAGAAATTTCAGCACCTCTTTCCAGTCTTCAGTGAACGCGGAGTGATCCCCGTGCAGGGAGTATGTCATCCATTTCAAGGACAAAAAGTTCCACACTTTGGAGAAATGTGAGGCGGATCTCTTTTCTTCCAGCTCTGGGCGATCACGAGTAGTTCAGCAAATTGCAGGATTACATACGCTTTCTGAACTGATTTCGGACGTCGTCTGAAATCTTCATCTATCGTGACCTACAAACAAGATTGCGTGAAGCGAAGTGGATAAATAGAGAAATTTCACACGTGTTTGTTCACCTTGCCCCAATACAACGCCAATTCCATACAATTCAGCCATACATGTTCCCAATTCCCCATTGATCCACATTCCCTCCAACATTTAATAGATATTGCAAGTTTCATCTGATTTAAACGAGCTGGGGTATAATGCCACTGCACCATACATTTGTGCCAGAATGATCTGGTTTGGATCGATCTAGTGAGTTTGGGTATTGTTTTCTACAAAACTTCCCATTCCAAATCCATAAACTCCTCCCCCAAAGTTACCTGCCAACATTTTTTGTAGCTAATCATCACATTTGGGGTCCCTTCCCCCATTATTTTATATAGATGAGAGACAACAGCCTTGTTCCCTGGATTGGATGACACAACATTTTCAAAAGGTGTTATTTCCCTCACCACTTCTGCCTTAAACGGAGAGGCCAGAATCCAGTGTCTCAACTGAAAATAGTGGAACCTACAATATTCATGTAACCCCAGCTCCTGTTTACATTGTGTAAATGATTTAAGCTCTGCCCCCAGAAACATGTCTCTTAGCTTTACACACCATGCCGCTTTCCATTCCTTAAATGTGATTGGTTCTAAACCAGAAGTGAACTGGGGGTTAAAAACATGGGTGTAAGAGGTGAGGAAAACATTGTTAACATACAGACCAGAGAACCCAACAGTCATGTGTATTGTCTCTACAGACCTAGAAATTCATAGATATGTCTACCAGTATACTACAATTCATTCAAATGATATCAATAATGCCACACAAGTTATTCAATTTATCATTTTATCTAAACAGTTATACATTTTATTCATACATATATATCAAAGGGAATAAAAACACGTAAAAACACATAAAAAAAGTTTTTGCAAACGACACATTCATTCTCATAATGTCAGCAAAAGTGACAAGTGCTGTGCAAAACAAGCATAAAACTAACACAACAGTGTGGAAAAGTCACTACAGTGTCATAAACTAGCTCTAACAAGTCTTGTTATCAACCACTGGTTTTAAGTAGAAAGCCTTCTGAATTCATGGGTATACTACGCTAACACAAATCTAATAATGGGTCCCACCTCGGGTCCTACATCAATTTAATAGATTGATTTAACAACACTGTTAGCATTATAGTGGTCATGTGTACCCAACATGTTTTGTTCTTATAACTTTTCACCACATTCGTATAAGAACATCTTCAGGGGTCCAACGTAATTGTAAAGACTGTACACACTTCCTACGTGTGTCCTTATGCAAATATTGGAAGGACAACAACCAATTCCTACTATCAGTCATACTGTTCAAGGCTGTAGAGACAATACAAAACAGCTCTAATTGTGATGACATTCCAATTATCTAAATTCATGGTGTCGTTGAAGCATCTAATCAATAGATGGTAACCTGAAAAAACGTGACATGAAAAGCCCATCAGTGAAAGAACCACAACTTGTGGACCTACTCTCACCCGAGTGAAACCAACTGATCTTGAATATCAACCATGGTATCATTGTTGAGCCATATTTCTTTTACTGCTGCATCCCCTGTGTCTTCCACTGCCTTCATAATTTCACTTGCATGCATATTGGCTGGACGATCTTGCTTTGCTAGCCACAGTACATCCCTAAGTCTGGGTCACCCCAGGGCTTGTTCCATTCTGCCCACGTTTTCTCGGGTGCAACCATGGACCATTCCCTTATAACCCTTAGTTGAGCTGCGCAGTAATACGTACAAAAATTGGGAAGGCCCATCCCTCCTTTAGCTGATGAAAGCATTAACATGGCTACAGCTATCCGCTGGGTTTTGTTATGCCACACGAAAGCTGTGACAGCCTTGTGTATTTTACGAAAGAACGATAGAGGGACTTTGATAGGTATCGATTGAACTAGGTAGAGGGCCTCTTGTAGCGTACTTGTGGGTTCTGCTGCCATAAGCAGCATGTCATCTGCATACGCCATAGTTTTTTGATTGGTGCCTCCGAACATTAGGCCTTTTATCTCCTCTGTTTGCCTAGTTTTAGCCAATAGGAGTTCCAGATGTAGTGCGTACATCATAGGTGAGAGGGGGCACCCTTGCTTTGTACCACGATGAAGGAAGATAAGAAAGGATAGTTGGCATTTTGTTAGGAGTCTCGCTGTGGGATTCTTATAATTTGCCCTAACCCACCCAATGTAGTTTGGTCCAAATCCCATCTTGTCTAGTATCAGAAAAAGAAATGAACATTCCACTCTGTCAAATGCCTTTTCAGCATCTATGGAGACGAGGACCGCTGGAATCCGTTTCTTCTCAACCTACTCTAGGATATGGCACACTCTTCGTATCTTATCACGCATTTGCCTAGACTTAATAAAACCGGTCTGGTCGATGTGTATTAATGAAGGTAAAAGATCTACTATCCAATTAGCCAACAATTCAGTGAACATTTTGGCATCTAAATTGATTAACGCGATTGGGCGATAGGATCCACAGATAGTTAGGTCTTTTCCCAGTTTAGGGAATATAATTATTTCCGCCTCATCCATGGTAGAGGAAATCTGTTCTGTGTGCATAAAATATTTATACAATTTAGTTAAGATGAGGGCCAGATTAGTGCAATATGTCTTGTAAAATCTGGTTGGGTATCCGTTCGGGCCTGGTGATCTATTTAATGGGAGTTCTCAGATAACCCTAGACATCTCATCCAGCGTAATAGGTTCTTCGAGGGTCTGCTGAAGTGAGCCGGGGGAGATTGACCGATTTTAAGTATGCTATTTGGAGATGGGGATCCGGTGTATCGGATTTGTATATATCAGTGTGAAATGATTGAAATTGTTTGAGGATACCGTCAGTTTCGGAGGTCATCTCCCCTGAGGGTACTTTAATCTGTTGTATTAACCTGGATGCCGCCCTTTGGTGAAGCTTAGATGCCAGGAGGGGATACGTTTTGTTGGCTTTTATACAGTGTTTCTGTTTAAGAAATAAAAGGTATTTTTTGTCCCTCTTGGTTCGGTGAAGATTTAATCTACCGGCCGCAGCCCTAAATACCTTCTGCATCTTTGACTCCGTGTCTGTTTCCATTTTTTTTCATAATTTGGGATAATTCCTCCTCTAATTCTTCCTGCCAATATTGTGTGCTGTTAATGCCTCGTAGCTTCTGCAGCTATAAGAAGACCCCTTGAAGTGGCTTTTTAAACGCGTACCAAGTAATATTCAGTGAGGTCTCATCCCCTAGATTTAAATCAAAGTATTCTCTGATATGTCCAGCAATCTCCTCCCTGGCAGCTTGATCTTGTAGTAGTGCGAACGGAAATCTCCAGGACCAAAGCCTTGGTTTATATTTTACCATCTCTAATGTTAAAGTGATAGGGGCATGGTCTGATAAAGTAACTGTGTGTGTCCTGACTTGCGTAATTGTTCCCAAAAGTGGAGCTCCAGGCTTAATCAATACGGGAAAAGGAACAATGCACATGTGAATAAAAGGTGTCTCCCTTTTCGTTCCCCTTGAGAGTGATCCAGATGTTTGCTAGGGAAAAATCGACAAATATCTGCTGTAACCCAATCGAGGGGGAAGGCGGAGCCCATCGGGTTACCCCACTTCTGCCCTACATAGGGTCCAATGACAAGTGGAAGTCCCATAATATTAATAGTGCCCCATCCATAAATGACTCCAAAAGGCCCATCATGTGTTTCAGGAAGCCTTCCTGGCCTGTATTCGGGGCATATAGTGAGGCCACCGTCAATGTGATAGAAGCCACCTTTAAAATTGTAAACACGTATCTGCCTTCACTATGAGTTTTAGTGTGAATGACTTGGACACCAGACCCTTCCCTGATTGCAATCAGTGCACCCACGGTTTTACCTACTTTGCACGTTTGAAATATTGTTTGGTAATAGTGCAGACGAAATATACCTTTGTCGGCTTTTGAGATATGGGTTTCTTGAAGCACCCCCAAATCTGGTTGGTGCCGCCTCAAGAATGACTCCGACTTCCTGCATTTCTGCAGCATGTTAAGCCCCCTTACATTCCATGACAAACACTTGAACTTTAGTTATTGTGACCTGTATGCTGTGGGATTGATAAATGCTGGCACATTCCTGACAATATATAGAAGTATTCCGCTGCACTGCTGGTGTAACTACCCCGACTATATTCCACCCCGACTATCATTACTAACCATCTGACATAACAGTTATACAGTATGACCCACTCCCCTCCCCCTAATGGACCACCCCTGAAGAAGTTCTGTGATGTGAATCACAGTTCCTAACAAGTTCCAGGATAGACTCACCCGACTGTGATCCATCTATTATCCCAGGGTAAAGTGCAGGAAGTCCTAGCTCCCCCATCTGTTACTTAAACAGATAGATTAAATAAGTGCCGCTCTCAGTCTTGCTACATGTCAGTGTTGCTTCATCCAGAAAAGGTTCTCAGCAAATCAAGTTCGTTAGTGGTTTCATGATGATGACTTTGGGATCGGGCCTCTTAGTCTGGATCACCATTCATCTTTTTGCGGATACCTGCGGTTCTTTCTTTGTCAGGTGCCAATTTTTCATTCCCCTGCCTTGGGTTGGGTGCTGTGTGTTGCTACGTGAAGTAGGTCATCCTCTGACGGACTCCCCATGGAGTCTTCTTCTATATTTAGCAGCACCATTCCTGACTCCTGTGATGTAATTCTGTGTCACCTGGCATCCAAGTTGAATAGTAGCCCAAAAGGAAATGCCCATCTGTAGTTTATGCCACTGGTCAGAAGGGTTCTCACAACTTGATGCATATTGCAGCATTTTTGAAGGGTTATCCTGGAGAGGTCCTGATATAATTGGATCTCCGCTCTATTATATGTAATCATCACAGTGGCCCTCGGCCCCTTGAGGATAAGTTATTTTTGCGTGTATAAGGCACAGGCTGCTAAGACTTCTCGACTCGTACCTGGTTCCTGTCTCTTCGGACCTACCCCGTGGACTCTATCCATCTATCGGTTCCTCACTGGCGATAAGATTTGCAAATATCCAGACTGTTGCTTCTTTCAGTTCTGAGTGTGAGATCATTTCCAGAAGGTTCCTGATCCGAATATTGGAATGTCAAGATCTGTTTTCAAGGTCCTTGTATTGCAGTTCAAGGTTGTGTGTTGTCCTGGACAATTCTTCCAGGAGAACATCCAATTGTTTACTGTCTTCTGCAATTGCCTGAATTGCCTGTTCATTCGAGTCCACTCTTTCTGTTAAAGATACAATTTCTTTGGTAACCTCATTGAGTTACCTTCTGATCTCTGCTGTGAACATTGAAAACTGCAGTTGAAAGTTCAAAGTAAACCTTTCCTGAAACTCCTGAAAGCTGTTGGTGAAGTCTTCCTTGGAGGCTGCCGTGTCCAACACTTGGTGTTGCACCATTGGTGATAGTTGCAGCTTTGGTGTAGCCGTAGTCCCTAGGGAATGTTTATTACTGGCCCAAAGCTTTTCCAACAACTTGTATTGTTTCTGCTGAGATCGGGGTTGCCCGGCTTGACTTTGCTTGTCCTTGCCACCTGACATATGTCCTTGAGCGTAAGCTTCTTATGAGACTGTGTGGTAGTGCTTGGATCACCTTCCCATAGACAGTCCCCGACTGGTATCAAGTACAGTGGGCCTGGGAGCCAGTGGGGCTTTGTTGCTGGGTTCTTCCGAGAATGCATTGGGTTGCCTTTGCTTCCCTGTATCCATGGAAAATAAACACCCTGAGTTTGTATGTTTGTATTCACCGGCACCCCTTGTACATAATTTCAAATATTCAACATCCAACTATTCACTGCTTAGTGCCGTGCGTAAAGAGAGCAGACTGGTAGGTGGCGTCTATATGGAGGGGTGCAATGAACTCACGCACACAGAAAAGCCACTTGATGATCATGGTTTTATGATTGCCTTGAGAAGTATACAGAGATTCTGTGGGTTTCCAATAATACCTAGGGCCAGGGTGTTTCCCAATTGTGGAGCTGTAGCAATGCGGTCCTCTGGCATGTGCATTTATTGTTTCATCCCCCTTGTGCTTTCCTTTGATGGGAAACTTGACAAGCAGCTCCTTCAGAGTAGTAGCGCTAGCTGGGCTCAATTCCCAGTCAGCACGTTGTTGTTTCTATGCCTCTGTGTAGGTCGCATTACCGTGCCAGCATCTCAATACCACAGGGGAGGGTCCACTTCCTCCAAGCCCATGAGAAGTGCCGCACTGCTGGGCTTTCCTATTCCCGCTGGGGCACTCGCACTTGTTCTTGGACAGTAGGGCAGGGCAATGCCAAGGACGGTCCCTTGTCCTCGGGTGTGGCTAGTGCCTTAATCCTGCTTGTCCCTGATATCGGCCTGTGCCATCTTGCAGTGCCTCGATAGCAGGGGGGGCACAGGTACCACCCACCGTGATTGTGCAAGGATGGGGGAGTTTTGCTGTTGTTGCTTTCGCTTTCTGGAGAGACTTGGAGAAAAAAAAGAAGACAGAGCGCACTCCTGCATGTCTTCTCAGCACAGAAGAAGAGAATATACTTATCGAAACGCGTCAGCTGCCCTCAATGAAATGAACTGAAGTTTCCCTGTCTTTTGCGTTTGGAATAAAACACACTTGTTTTCTATATTTAAAGAATGGACTGCATTATTAGTTTTAATTAAATGTGCTCTTTTCCATTAAAATGTATGCAATGTTGATATCCATTACAATTTTCTTGAATTGACATTAAGGCGTCGTATTGACGCATCATTACGGTGGGCAGGGGACGGGAGGGTTCCAGTTTGGATCCTCTTTCCTCTTTCCTTGTATATCTAGGTAGCCCTGTGTCAGGGCCACTTTTCCTCCCCCGCACCCAGAAGTCATTGTTATTTTTTCCTTAAAGTGTGTTACCTCTTATCCCTAAATCCGTGAGCGTGCACCCTCTATCCCTCTTTGTTCTGTTCTCTACACAGCTGCCATTTTGGAATCCCCTTAATTTCTTTCTAGAATAGAAAGCATCATACCTTCAACACCGCTCAAGCTACTTGTTAGCTTTTGACCACACTTACAACCTCTCAGAGTGCCACTTGCACACCCCGCCACTACACATTCCAGTCTGCATCCTGTGCCCACACGTCGGCACTCACTCTGCCACTAGTCACTCAGTGATGTACCAGTCCACTAACAGGACATTTAATGTTTCTTCCTCTTGATTGACAGATGCTTCCTTCAACCACTGACCCTGCCTAAACATGTGCCATTTTCTCACACGGCGCAAAAAATAAAATGTGTGTGAAGATAGTCTGGTGAAGTTCAGCACATATTTTATTCAGGCCTGTCCAAATGCTTTCAAATTGTGATTTCACGTTATTGGGTTCTATGTTCACTCATCATCCGTTTTCTTTTCGCAGCAATTTTTGACGAAAATGTGTTGCCAAAAAAGATCATTGACATTTTTTTCTAAAGATTTGGGGCGGGGGATCCCCGCCAACACCTTTCCCCATTATTTATTCTCTATACAGCATCCCACCCTACCCCTTATATGCTACCCCCCCATTTTTTTCAATTTTTTTTGGCAAAACTTGTTCTGCAAAAAGTACCGCAAAAAATAAAAAGGGCGATGAATGAACGTCGTACAACCTTGTTGCTAGCACAGTTTCAGCTTTGGAAACATCCCCACCTCAATAGTTAGCTCTTTAAAGACATTTTTTCGAGGCATATTAGCAACTCGCCATATACTCATGGGTAATAGCAAGTCAGGGCCATTGGCACTAAGCATTGTTTTTCTTTCCAGTGCATTGTTGCATTGATATATGCTGTGATGACATGTTACACAGTCACTGGAACAGAGCTGGGCATCCTTCAAAGGTTGCGGCAGGCTCACTGCAAGGTGGAGGGGTGTATCATGCAGACATATGGTTGCACAGAGAGCCTGATTGCCTAGTTTCTTGTTCCATATTCAAATCACTATAATGATGACTACCTACAAGTGGCACCTGTTCTGTCTGTGCCCAATATGACCCTTGTCCTATCTTCTGCATCCTCAATGACTTGTAGCTAGCCATCATCGTGTCTGATGGCACTGGCTTATTTCTGGCAACTCCCCAGCCTTTCACACAGGGACTTCATTTGGGGGTTGCCAGGGGTTGTGTGTGCGACCCCTGAGGTATCCCTTGCTATCCCTTAAAAAGAAATGTATTTATTTATTTATTTAAAGGAAGCTCCTCAGCTGTGGCCGGCGTCATGCGGCTCTTTGTTCCTGGAGTGGCTGGCATTCTTGTTTAGGCCTCTTAAAAAAATAGGGGGTTCCACAAGTGTAACACTTTGAGCAGAGACACGAAATAAGAAAGAACAAGAATCAAGAATAACAAATAATTAGTGTTTCTGGAATTCTATACAATGAGTGCTAAACTCATTAAAGGTTAATTTCAAGCACACTTCAGGGGGTGAGTCACTGATACATACATACATGTCCGTTCTTAAACACTGTGATAAACACAAATGGACTTCGGCTATGGGGTTGGAAAGACTCTACTAACACACTATTATCATACAAAAATGAGATTTATTAAAAACACATGTACACAAGCTGTTTGCTTATGAAGACCACTAAAGGTCCCATACACTTGACATCATCAAAATCATACCACCATACATACACATACTCACTATCACACATCCAATGAAATCTCACAATGGTCTGGGTTGGCAATTACAAAAAACCCTGTCAAAGAAACACAAAATTCTTCAAATTTTCACATCCACATAAACTACCAGTGTGTATATCTATTAAATAGCAAACATCGGCTTATTGTTCTTAAAGACCTCTAATTCACAATGCAGAAAAAAAATTCCAAAACGCATTTAGAGTAGAATAAGCATCCATTTCGGATTATGTATTTTGCTTTTTGCAAATTATAGCATGTTTTTTTCTGCCATTATCTCTGTTACAATCATCTCAAGACTTCTATCTCGGTGTCCTCGGTCACTTGGCAAATCCTTCTTCCTAAAAGCTGTGTACAGCATAGAAATATCTGACCATAGCACATCAAGTGGCCATTGATTTCATTGTGCCACAATTAATGCTTTGTTGTAATGTGTCCATCTTTCCCAACTCCCTGGCATGCTGTTCAGGATGTTTGTTTGTTTGGGTAACGAGTGCCCAGAGTATGGGATGTCGTCTGTGTGTACTGCTTTCCCTATTTTGCCAACCTCTGAAGCCTTAAATGTATATGCACGCAGGATTGACATACGGCCAACTTTGCTCCAGACCTGCAGATGAACTGGTTTGTTGTTAAATCTCAGTTAGCAGTTTAATGGTATACACTACAGAGTGTAATTTGCTTTCTGACTTTGTGAACATTCAGACATGTAATTACTCATTTTACAATAGCGGTAAAATAGCTCAGTGGGTGATATGTGTGTGTGTGATCTGCAGGTTCAAATCCCAGCAAGGCCAGCTCATCGTTTCATCCTTCTGAGGTCGATAAATGATTACCAACACAGGGTTGGTTGATATTGTATGTATATTTGTTCATATAAAGCACTAAAGCGTAAGTGCTATATAATAACACACCATTATCATTTGGCCTTGGACGTCTGCTTGCATTCCCAGAAACTTGGTAAAATGGCCCTATACACACTGATATTAACGATACATATGTTGTCCATTCTTGTATGAAATGTATATCACGTTACTGATATCACAACCATATTTTTTGTAGTGTACTTAGAAACAACGCTATGTGATTTCACTTACTGTTTTGTAAAGGGGTACAATGTCGTGTTGCATTGCTTCCCATGATGTCACTTCGGGCTGGGCTCAAATGGCATCACTTCCTGTGATGTCATCCTAGGTCAAGGGTCGTGTGATGTCACTTCCTCTACCTCAGGCATTTTGGTGAAATGACATCCCTGCTTTCACACCTAATACATGTGTAGCCTTCACTCCCTCTTACAGAGGGTGCACATTTCTAGGCCCTGGCTTCATGCAGGAAACGGAATAACTTGTTTGGCATCCTTTGGAGGTAAACACCCAGCATTTAAATGCACATGATTTTCTTGACATGATAATTGATGGTGACTCAGCATGATTATTACAAGTTACATGTTAACTTGATCATGCCTCCTGAAGCTACATTGGACCCCTCAGAAGCCTGTTGGCCTGCCTGATGTCAGAGATGATCTGGTCCAATTGATAAGAGAAATGTCAGCAAGGACAGTCCTGAAACTCAACCTCGGCCCCACATTCCTCCATAATGGGCAACCCTATGGACTAGCCAACCACCCCTCCTGCTCAGGCATGTTGTTTACGGGAGCATCCCTCACTCACAGCCTGGCTAGAAAGGTGGAGTTCAAATAACAATGTATTTATGTATATATGTATGTTTGTATTCACAGAATGAAAAGAGAGAGAATAAAGCTTTACTGAAAACTTTTTACGATAAAAAAATAAAAATTCATGGTAGCTCCTGTGAGAGGACGGAAAACTACAATATGAAAGAACATGCTTGAAATACAGCCCCAAGCCATCCATCTTAAGAGCAATACCTCCGAAACCAGGACAAAACTTTGGAGAATCAAATCAAGAACCATGGAAAACTATTCCTAATGCAAGCACAATCATCTTTCAACAAACATTGGCAAAGCAGATAGAGTTCCCTTGTTTTCAGGGCGGGTGCTGTTTGACCTATAGACAGATGGTACTGGTGGACAGTGATTGGTTTGCGTTTCTGTTGGTGTTTGATTTGTGTATGTGTGAATGCATCAGTAGATCTATCCATGGCTCGAGTGTTGTCTAAGGGATCCATCACTGTCCTGGTGTACAATGAATCACCTGCACGTCCATCGTCATCATAAGACCCGGCACCAATCCCATATGGTAGATATTAAGATATGGTATGTCTGAAGGTGCTCACAAACCATATATCATATGCTCTGTATTACCATCACCTGACCAGAGACGGCCACTCTGTGCACATTATCTGTCCATGCTTCCCCGCCATAAACCTGATCAATAAATCAAATGCCCAAGTAGTGCCATAATATGCCCTAACCCTCTTATTATATGATGGGTACTGGTTTGATATGCACAGAGAGTGATACCTTATTGTACAAGTTCCATCATCTATTAAGTCCAAAAACAGTTTTTTGCCAGATATTTGCCAGGATATGCCACGGTACCTTCACAATATGCATTAGCCCTTCCAGATGCTTTGATACTTTTCTAATATCCAGGTATTTGTACCATACTACCATGTAGTCCCCTCAAATGCTGAACCTTGAGGTGTAATTCGCATGCACAGCCACCATATGAACAGGTGCACACGTACACACACCCCGATGCTCTTGGGCATAGAGAAGAAGGTCCAGGTAATTTTAAACCCCCAAAATGTCACGCGCGCCTAAATGTATTCACACACTTACATGTAACAATGCACGTGCTCACAAAGCCACACAATCATACTCACTCTCAAGTATGCACTCTCACAATAATGCCTACACACAAAGATGGAGAGCAACCAGGCACACGCATACAAGGCAAATGCTAAGAGGCACACATCAATATAAGTATACATTCCCATTTCTGCCATATTTCATGACCTGAGAGAAGCAGGACCCACCTAATGTTCACGGCTGCCGCCACAACAAACTAAAAGAATGAGGATTCTGCCGGCAGAATAGCTTCAACCAGAATGTTCCCCTGTACCTCTAAGCGGGACAGCTTGGGATCCACTGGCAGGTGCACTGGCGGGAATACTGGTATTCAAAAGAGGGAGAAACGTTGCGTATCTCTGGTGCCACCTCTGTGCTGTAGTGCACAAGAGGGTCACTGTTAACTCTTATGTGCATTCATTAAAAATGGAACATTAGCGGTTATGATCTCTGCTACTGTATACATCTAATTTCCATCCTCAAAATCAACTCTGGAATCGATAAAATAATGCATGCAGATTCCAGAAACACTGCATACAATCCTTTTTAAAATCAGCATCGATTTCTATTAACCCCAATAACTTGTAATCAGGTAGATTTCCATAATGTTGTAATGGTAACTACCACACGTGGTACTTCCATTCAGAAATCCATATAACTCCTAATGTGGATTAAGGAGTTTGCGTTTGGATAAAACTGTGTTGGTTATACTAAGAAACTGGTCAATAGAAAAGGTGTGCACATTTTATTAAACACGCACGTTAAACATTTGCAAAATTTGATGTATTCCCACTTAATAAAATAACAATCTAGAAACCCTGAAAAGAAGACTAAATTCAAGGTCTTTTGTGGGTCCTCAAAGGAAATCCTTTATCGCCCTCGGGTACACATTCCTCAACTTTACTCTTGTTACTGCAGGGGATGCGGGCGCTTTTGAAGTCCTGATGTTAAATGTAAATAAAATGTTACCTAATTTACAGGACAGAGACTTCATAGGCAAAGGAGGTGCTTGGTGGCGCTGCCAGGGCCCTACATGAGCTGCTGCCAATAGTGGCTGCCTCTTGTGCCATGGAGGAAGCTCTGCGTTTCCAGCGTCTGGTTGGGCTCAAAGGGGGTACATGGGAGAACAATGGTGCATTTCTTGTGTGGGCATGGAAGGGAATGGGGATTTGCCACATTTACAGTGCCCACCCTTTAATAAGTGCACATGGTCTTCTTTCCGACCCACTAATGCCCTATGATTGCCTGCCCTCCCATCCCATGGTTTACTGATTTCTGAGTTGATGTAGGTGCTTTTGGGTTAAGTTAATTTCGTGCCACAGGTCACATGTTATATATACTTCGTTGGTGCATAATTCTTACTAGGAATTTAATGGTCATGTACCATTAATGAATATCATACGATTCAAATATCTATGGATTCCTTACCATATTATTTCAATGCGTTCAATAAAAGGTACACAACATTTCATTTTTGTAATTTATAATTTTGAAGAATAGACTAGCCTGCCTACATTCAAACACTTGGCCAATTGTGGGCAAGGTGCATTAATTGTGGGCTGGGGACAAGGTCAAAGGATCAAGGGAATTAGTGAGAGTCCCATAAGCTCAAATATATATTTTACAGTGCCGTGCTGACCTATAATGGGTACAGGAAGCATGTTCTGCAAGGCAATTCAGGTATGTATAGGGCGCAGGTAACATGACAACGTTTTTTTACAGGGTAATTCAGGCATATATTTGAGAATGAAGATGTTTTACAGTGCCAATACTGGCATATATTTGGCACATGTTGAGTATGTCCTTATTGTGATACTACTGACATATAGTGGGCACAGTCAGAATGAGTGTTTCCTAAAGTGGAAATAATGGTATATATTGGGTACAGCCCACGTGGGTGTGTTCTTACAGTTGCAATACTGGCATACATTGGGCAAAGCATAGCATGTGCATGTTTTGTGGCAGAAACAGCATACATTGGGCATAGTCAGAATGAGTGTTCTTATAGTGGAATGCTGGCATATTTTAAGCACAACCTGCAGGTCATTTTCCGTGATGGCATTATTGGCATCATTTGGGCATAGCCAGCATTCAAATGTGTTCCTACATGTGTTCAAATGTGTTCCTACAGGGCCAATCACTGGCACATATTGCACGTAGCAGGCAAGAAAATGTGTTCGTACAATGCCATGCTTGCATGTATTGGGCAGAGCCAGCATTCCAATGTGTTCTTACAGTAGCATGATGTCATAAATCGGGCACAGCCAGCTTGAAAATGTATTAATTTAATGGTAATACTAGTATACATGAGCACGAAAATCTGTTTTACATGACAATACTGGTTACATTATTGAGACAGGCTCAATGTGTTTTAGTTATTGTAAGTTATTCCTGTAGCTAGATCCCTAGCCAACAAATAAGTCTCCCTGTCTGTGAATAATCTCAAACCAATAAGAGGGGTCCCTAGTTAGTGCTGCTGGGCCGACTACAAATGGTGTTGAGATCTTCTCCCTGGTCTCTCTAAAACACTTTCCTGGTGTCTAGTATGTGCACACAGGTTGGGGG
This sequence comes from Ambystoma mexicanum, assembly GCF_040938575.1. Lineage (NCBI taxonomy): Eukaryota > Metazoa > Chordata > Amphibia > Caudata > Ambystomatidae > Ambystoma > Ambystoma mexicanum. Next base: position 643,187,429 of record NC_090924.1, on the reverse strand, counting down.
TCGATTCTTGAATTTTAATGTGTCGCCCCCAATTTGTGTGTCTTATCGTTAAAAAACACAACAAGTGCTGATCTCAGAGTATCTGGTTGAGAAGCCAGATAACAATGGCGAAAAATTAAAAAAGATTTTTTGTGTTCAAAAATTGTGTGGAAAGTGAAGATATTAATTCTTCATAACTCCCAAGGGTTCAGATTGAACCATAAATAATATGGATAACGAATTAAGTTTCCTTGCAACAATCCCTTTGTTTTTCTTTTGGAAAGGGAATGTGGGTCTGGGTTATCTTCCAGGCCTTTTCTATGGTCAACCGGTTTCAGCGGGATTCTTGAGTTGCCGCTTTCTTCAGGACGAATACTTCAAGTTGAGGTATCCTCAACAGTGTCTTCAACACTGTTTAGATGATAGAGGGTGTCCAGGGTTTGGTAGGGTAATTACTTCCTAGTCCTGTATGGACAACAAAAACAAGAAAAAATGGGGACTATGATCAGTCTCTTGTACCAACAGTTTCTACTTAAAAAAGATTTTTCTCGGAAAGGAGATTTCTAAGGTACTTCTATCAGTACCACCTCTATAGTGGAATCATACCTCTGTGTTGTAATTCCAGGGTAGCTGTTTGGTTTTTCAGCGGTAACCACTTTGCAGACAGAATACTCGCAAGGTAGGTCTTATTTCGTCCTTACTTCTGGATATTGTCCCTCTGGGTACCGAGTTGTTCCTTCCCGAATCGAGTCGTATCCAATACTGAGTTTCCCTGTGTCTGTTGTGCTTTTATAGCAGTGTGCGTGGTCACGTGACCATAATGTCAGATCACGTGATCATGCACACGCAATCGCGTCTAGAGCGCGAGATCTAGCAAACATGCCCGATGTGGAACCGTGACTCTTAAAGGGGACTCCGTCAAAAGCAGATTGTACGGAGTAAGGGCTTAAATGCAAGGTGGAAATTGCAAAAATCTGTACCCTAAAATGGGTCTTAGTTAGCTAAGTCTGTTCATCCAAGGGTCGCCAGAGCCTGCCAGCAGATCTCATCATTAAGGCCAATCACGTGACTGCGTGTTCTGTATATCCACTGTTGTTCCCTCTTTAATAGGAGTGCTGTGATATTTCCACCTCTTGCTGGTGCTTTCACTTTTTCTATTACGGTCCACATAATATCATCTGCAGTGTGATGGTTCTCGATAAAATGTTCTACTAGAGGAGCCGTCCTTTTGCATGTCCTAATGTTGGAACGGTGCTCTCCTATCCGTAGTTTTATTGTTCGAGTCGTCATCCCAATATATTTTTTGTTGCAGGGGCATTGTATGAGGTACACAACATTGGTGGAATTGCAGTTGGTCAAAGTTCTTTGTTCCCAGGGATATTTCCAGCCTATATCTATTACTGTAGTACGTTTTGTATATTTGCAAATGGTACAGTTTCCACAAGGTGTATGACCCTGAGCTTTAGGTGTATCCCATAGTGTGTTTGTGTCCATAGCAGGCAGTGATTCTTTGTAAGTGTGCACTAAAGAATCTCTTAAGTTTTTTCTCCTCCTTATGGCGAACAGTGGTTCCGGCAGTTGTTTCTCATTCACATTGAGTATGTGCCATGCTTGTCGAATTTCCTTCTTAAGGCGGTTAATGATCGGGGAATGGCTGAATACTGCAGTGATGGTCGTATCATCCCTTGGTCTTTTCTCATGTTGGTTAAGAGTAGTTTCTCTTTGTATGTTCCTTGCCCGTTTTCTTGCCTGTTTGACAATCCTGTACGGATAATTCCTCTCTAGTAGGTTGTTCGAGAGCCTGGTTGCTTGAATGTCATATTTGGCTCCAGAGGTACAATTCCTCCTGAATCGGAGGAACTGCCCAAAAGGTAGATTTTCTTTCAAGGACCTTTGGTGGAAACTATTATAGTCCAGCAAGGAATTCCTATCTGTGGATTTTTGAAAGACCGTTGTTTCTAATGTATTACCTCTCCTGGTGATCGACAAATCAAGAAACGTTGCAGTCGTTTTGCTGGCCTCATGAGTGAACTTGAGAAAGGGATTCAATCCGTTAAGCCATTCCATGAAGTTATTCAAAGTTGATTCATCCCCACTGAACAGTAGAAAAATATCGTCAATGTATCGTCGCCAGCTGATTATATTGGCGGAAAAAGGATTTGTTTCCGTGTAGATATGGGTTTCTTCAAAGTTGGCCACATATACGAGTTACGCTAATCATGCAACTGGCGGAAATAGCGCTAACAAAAAATTATTTCATGATTGGAGACACCTTCTACGAACAGATTGCAGGAACTGCCATGGGTGCAACATTCGCACCAACTTTGGCCAACCTGTATGTGGCCAACTTTGAAGAAACCCATATCTACACGGAAACAAATCCTTTTTCCGCCAATATAATCAGCTGGCGACGATACATTGATGATATTTTTCTACTGTTCAGTGGGGATGAATCAACTTTGAATAACTTCATGGAATGGCTTAACGGATTGAATCCCTTTCTCAAGTTCACTCATGAGGCCAGCAAAACGACTGCAACGTTTCTTGATTTGTCGATCACCAGGAGAGGTAATACATTAGAAACAACGGTCTTTCAAAAATCCACAGATAGGAATTCCTTGCTGGACTATAATAGTTTCCACCAAAGGTCCTTGAAAGAAAATCTACCTTTTGGGCAGTTCCTCCGATTCAGGAGGAATTGTACCTCTGGAGCCGAATATGACATTCAAGCAACCAGGCTCTCGAACAACCTACTAGAGAGGAATTATCCGTACAGGATTGTCAAACAGGCAAGAAAACGGGCAAGGAACATACAAAGAGAAACTACTCTTAACCAACATGAGAAAAGACCAAGGGATGATACGACCATCACTGCAGTATTCAGCCATTCCCCGATCATTAACCGCCTTAAGAAGGAAATTCGACAAGCATGGCACATACTCAATGTGAATGAGAAACAACTGCCGGAACCACTGTTCGCCATAAGGAGGAGAAAAAACTTAAGAGATTCTTTAGTGCACACTTACAAAGAATCACTGCCTGCTATGGACACGAACACACTATGAGATACACCTAAAGCTCAGGGTCATACACCTTGTGGAAACTGTACCATTTGCAAATATACAAAACGTACTACAGTAATAGATATAGGCTGGAAATATCCCTGGGAACAAAGAACTTTGACCAACTGCAATTCCACCAATGTTGTGTACCTCATACAATGCCCCTGCAACAAAAAATATATTGGGATGACGACTCGAACAATAAAACTACGGATAGGAGAGCACCGTTCCAACATTAGGACATGCAAAAGGACGGCTCCTCTAGTAGAACATTTTATCGAGAACCATCACACTGCAGATGATATTATGTGGACCGTAATAGAAAAAGTGAAAGCACCAGCAAGAGGTGGAAATATCACAGCACTCCTATTAAAGAGGGAACAACAGTGGATATACAGAACACGCAGTCACGTGATTGGCCTTAATGATGAGATCTGCTGGCAGGCTCTGGCGACCCTTGGATGAACAGACTTAGCTAACTAAGACCCATTTTAGGGTACAGATTTTTGCAATTTCCACCTTGCATTTAAGCCCTTACTCCGTACAATCTGCTTTTGACGGAGTCCCCTTTAAGAGTCACGGTTCCACATCGGGCATGTTTGCTAGATCTCGCGCTCTAGACGCGATTGCGTGTGCATGATCACGTGATCTGACATTATGGTCACGTGACCACGCACACTGCTATAAAAGCACAACAGACACAGGGAAACTCAGTATTGGATATGACTCGATTCGGGAAGGAACAACTCGGTACCCAGAGGGACAATATCCAGAAGTAAGGACGAAATAAGACCTACCTTGCGAGTATTCTGTCTGCAAAGTGGTTACCGCTGAAAAACCAAACAGCTACCCTGGAATTACAACACAGAGGTATGATTCCACTATAGAGGTGGTACTGATAGAAGTACCTTAGAAATCTCCTTTCCGAGAAAAATCTTTTTTAAGTAGAAACTGTTGGTACAAGAGACTGATCATAGTCCCCATTTTTTCTTGTTTTTGTTGTCCATACAGTACTAGGAAGTAATTACCCTACCAAACCCTGGACACCCTCTATCATCTAAACAGTGTTGAAGACACTGTTGAGGATACCTCAACTTGAAGTATTCGTCCTGAAGAAAGCGGCAACTCAAGAATCCCGCTGAAACCGGTTGACCATAGAAAAGGCCTGGAAGATAACCCAGACCCACATTCCCTTTCCAAAAGAAAAACAAAGGGATTGTTGCAAGGAAACTTAATTCGTTATCCATATTATTTATGGTTCAATCTGAACCCTTGGGAGTTATGAAGAATTAATATCTTCACTTTCCACACAATTTTTGAACACAAAAAATCTTTTTTAATTTTTCGCCATTGTTATCTGGCTTCTCAACCAGATACTCTGGGATCAGCACTTGTTGTGTTTTTTAACGATAAGACACACAAATTGGGGGCGACACATTAAAATTCAAGAATCGACCCCCAACCTGTGTGCACATACTAGACACCAGGAAAGTGTTTTAGAGAGACCAGGGAGAAGATCTCAACACCATTTGTAGTCGGCCCAGCAGCACTAACTAGGGACCCGTCTTATTGGTTTGAGATTATTCACAGACAGGGAGACGTATTTGTTGGCTAGGGATCTAGCTACAGGAATAACTTACAATAACTTTACCTTCTGTTGTTTTGAGTGTTATGAACGATTGGCATAAACAGGAGGGAACCGCCCTATAACTCCTTTTTGTGGTTACTCAATGTGTTTTAGGACACAGCTAGCTTAAACACGAGTTGCCAAATAATGCTTTGCAGTGTTGGTACTGAACTTTTTCATGTGTTCCCCTGTAGAACCTATTATAAATACACACATTTCCCCCCACTTTTACAGATATGTGGGCTGAAGAATTCATCCTTTCAAATGATTATTTGAAAAAATGTCCTAGAGGGAACCTCCTAGAAACTTGCATAAGTGATTTCGGATTGCTTGTTTGCAACTCAGAGAAATGTACACAACTCCAGCAAAACTAGAATTCCCCATATGCAATTGCCTGCTTGAAAACATCAATTTCTTTTTCCCTCTCCATACAGTGGCTTGTTGAATAAAGTGTTCCATTCATTTATTGTTATACATATTATTCTCTTCCCTGCTGGAACACTGTATAATAAACAAGCATGCTACAGGGTGTATGAGCATACTTGCATAAGCGCTCTATTAAATCGATGAAAGTATCTGAAGATAAGAAGTCAGTAGGGTGCCACCATATGAATGCACTGTGAATTCTGATGGGGGCAATGACTCAAGTGCCATTTTGGTGACTCCGTCCTTGTAAAGGTGACATGATTTATGTTTTAAGCTGAACATGGCAATCCTGGTTCAGACTAGTGGTAGCCTAGGCATTCTGCATAGAAGTGCCCTATTGAAGCATTTACTCTGATACTATTGTTGAGTGGATACAATATGTTATGTTATCTTTTTTGCTTTGTCAAAAGCTAATTCTGGTTTGTAGAATAATAGTGAAGAACTGAACAGAATGCTTGACTGAAACAGAAAATATTTTTAAAAATCAGTGACATTCCTCTAACTGTGCAGGAAGTTTGGCATTCAAGTTCCTTCGAGCAAGAATGCAGATGTATTATTTTACAAAGCAGTCCATTTTCATTATTGCTGAATAAAGCAGTGAATAGCTATAGAGGAAAATAATCAGCTTTTTATCTCAATTAATTAGCAGAGTACAATAGTTCAAAACGTAGGTATCAACCAGTCCAATGAAATCTCATTTATCAGACAACCAGCACATTCTCAGGGGTGCATCGTGTATAATGGGGGACATGGTGTCCATTTGTAGGAACATGGACGCTCTCCCTGCTTTCTGCTTCCTGCTTCTTGTTCATGTTTTGTAGGAGCCAGAGAGCTGGAGAGCCATCATGGAGTTCTGTCCTACTGATGGCGGCGGAGTGGATTCTGGAGCTAGGGCTGCAGGTAAGGAAAACAATGTGTATATGATTGTGTGCATGTCTGCGCGTGTAGGAATTAGCATATGTTGTTTGGGTGCGCGATTGAATGTAAGAGTGTATGTTGTTGCATGTGAATGAGAGAGTGTATGTTATGGGTGCACAGCTGAAAGAGATATGAATGCTGTGAATGTGCATGGGTGCACAAATGAATGTGTATACATTTACAAGTGAGTGTGTTTGAATGACGAATGCATGTGGTTGGTTTCGTGTGTGCTGTGGAGTGACGTTTTATTTGGGAGATGTGGGCATGCATTCTTTACTGGCATCAAGGTTAAAGCAAATATGATGTGTTGTTACATGGCTAAACTGGCCCACATTGCTGCACCCAGTCTGGTTAAATTGTCTTCCTGTGGCATGACATTGCATTTTTTACTGAGCATCAAAGTTAAAACAAACATGATAAATGTTACTATTTGGCTAGACTGGCCTACATTGTTGCAGCCAATCTGGTTATGTTTTCTTGTTGTGGTACTGGCATGGCGTTTTTGTACTGGGCATCAAGGTTAATGCAAACCGGATAAGCGCTGTAATGTGGATAGACCAGCCTACATTGCTGCAGCCAGTCTAGTTACATTTTCTTCCTGTGGCATGACATTTTATACTGGGCATAAAAAGTACACTAAACATGATGAGTTAATACGTGGCTAGACTGGCCTACATTGGTGCAGCTTTTCTGGATATATTTTTTAATTATGGCATGGCATTTTGTACTGCCATAGCCAACAGGAGTATGTCCTTATATAGTAATGTAGAGAAGCAGATGTACACGTCACTCATGGAGCCCACTCCCTCACCTCCATCATATTGAAAGAGCAGCAAAAAAAGCAATATGCATGACACCTGGTATTATCCCAATACTGCATTGAAGATATGAAAGATATTAAGCCCTCAGACAACTGTACCGAATGTACTCTCAAACTGATGTGATAGAAGGAAGTCTGCAGACACCACTGGACATCGAAGAGCTATAAGTAAAGTCTGACAGGTGTAAAGTGACATCATGAAGAAAAGAGACAAGGACGCACTAAAACGATATATGAATATTCAAAGAATGAAGATGTGACTGAAGTAACAAAGTAAATGAATATGTGGGTACGAAGAAATCATACATCTCACTAATCCCGCTCACCCCCTCTTGCAAAACATCAGCTCGCCATGGCCTTTTTCCTAGATGGTTCACCCCAGAACTGAAGTCCACTAAACAGCTATATAAATCCCTAGAACGCAAATGGCGGAAAGACAATACAGCCCTGAGCATATCCACCTTAGCCCGGCACCATCGCCACCACAAGGCCGAAATCCGGAAAGCTAAAAAAGCCCATTACAACTCCCGAATCCTAAACTGTAAAAACCCCAGCAAAGAACTTCACAAAATCATCACCGAATTCACCAAACCATCATGTACTTCCACCCTCTCCAGCCCCTCACAATCACTGTGCGACTCACTCTCTCTCCACTTTTACACTACAGCTCTCGAAAGAACAAACTCTCTAAACACCAAACTAGCTCTCTTACACCCACCACGCAATCCACCCACCCTACCTGCCATCCCACTGCTCGCGACCACTACCCAACCGACCTTCGACTCCTTCATTCCAATATCAACTGACCAATTTCTCAAACTTCTCTCTGCCCGCAAACCATCCGGTTCCCTGCTGGACCCCTGCCTAGCCACAACCCTCAAAGAAATCTTCGCATCTACCTGCGCAGGAGAACACATAAGAACCAACATAAACAACTCCCTCTCCTCAGGAATTGTTCCCGACGCGTTCAAAACTGTTCATGTCAAGCCCAAAAACTACCGCTCCATCTCAAACACCAGATTCCTTGCCAAACTCATTGACCGAACCGCCTACTCCCAACTAAATGCCTTTGTCGAAGCCAACAATCTCCTCGACCCTGCTCAATTAGGTTTCAGAGCCCGACACGGAACCAAAACCACCCTAACCTCAATCTGGGATGACCTTAAAAACACTGCTGATTCTGCGGGATGCGCCGCGCTAATACTTCTTGACCTATCCGTCGCCTTCGACACAATCAACCACTCAATCCTCCTTGACCGCTTCCACTCCCTGGGAATCCGTGGAAACGCTCTCAAATGGATAGCTGTCATGATGCCTACCCCCGGGGACCCAGACCACGTCCGGCAACCCCGGAAGCAGGCATCAAGTTATCCTAAGCAAGCCCAACAACCCCTGCTAGGGGCTATTTGGGTCCAGTCCTGGTGCCTATGGCGCCAGGCTCATATGGAGAGTCAGTCCGGGCACCATAGGCACCAGGCTCATAGATTAAAACTTACCTGATGCAGACCATGCTGCAAACTTACCTGATGCAGACCATGCTGCAAGAGCTCCAAGCCAAAAGAGGCTTGGAAGGGACTACTTTAAGGGACTATTTTTTACTCGGGCGGGGCTGGAGAGGAATACTTACCTGGGACTACTTTGGAGGCTATTTAAACCACGCCCGAAGAGCAGCACACGCTTCGCGTTATTCTGCATCCAGCAGCGTAACGCTCACCGTGCCTGCAAGTCTGCATCCAGCCTTCTGCCACGCCCGCCTCGAGTTTGGAGCTCATAGAAAAAGGGAGAAAGAAGGAGAAAAGGTTAGAACAAGAGCAATACCTTTAATCCTTACCTGAATTCCCGATCCATCGCGCCTTCGAGCTGGAAGAAAGAAGTTATTTTATGCGCGCCGCCTCGCCTGCTGCAGCGCCTGAACTCACCGGCCTTCGCAGCATCTTCATATTCCACCGCATCCTCCTGCATGTTCCCGCCGCACTCCGGCACCTAAGGAAAAGACAAGAACAGCAAGGTGAGCCAAGGGAATACACAGAGGAATATTAGTTACCCCCCCATAGACTTACCTGATTTTACCACCGGGGGTACTATTCCTCTTCACGGGTCGGCACAGCTTCCACTGCATCTTTGCCGAACCCCGGCCCCTAAGGGGAAACAAAAGGACAGCAAGGTGAAACAAAGGGACTAACAAGGGGAACCCTCCTCACCACAATAGACTTACCTGATTTTACCGCCGGAGGTATTATTCCCCAAGACTTCATACTTTCTCTCAGCGCCTGAATAATGGAGAAAGCAACAGGTTACATATTGACATTATTTTATCGAACTGTGTTGGAAAATACAAATCCTTACCAGAATACTACCGGTTGCCACAAGGAACTCTTCATTAGGGTCAAGCTGCCCCCTGCAAGGAATCGGACAAGAGTGAAAGTCAGGAATTTGAACTCTTACAAACTTTATACTTACGGCGTCTTGCAGGGAATCTCGGAGTCAATATTGTTCTGGAACTCACCAATTCCTTTGAGCCAGTGAAGCAACTGGTTATCAACGCGCCCCTGCGCTCAATGCAGGATGGAGAGCTCATCTGTTCAAACCATCAGGTGAGACTATAAGAGGGGACATCAAAGGTGATCTGTGGGGAGAACAGCAGGGGTGGGAGGATTTACGCTCAACTCCACGGGTGGTTAATTCCATTTCTCCATTTGCAGAAGAATACTCCTACGGGCCAAGCAAACGAAGCTAGGTGGGCCAGTCCAGTCCGTCATCTCGGCCCTACGCGTCACATTGGTGGAGACCGCAGCTGTCCAGTTCCGATCGACGCCTTTGTGGGAGCCAGGTGAGAGTAACAGAACGCAAAGCCTACCCACAAATTCCCACCTGGGCGTTATGGATACCTCAGAGACTGACCAATTGGCCCAATTACTAGGGGACCTGAGGGCTGAAGTGCATTCCGCCCGTCAAGAAACCAATGCTCTTAGGAGAGAACTGATTTTGTCAAAGGAGCGAACTGATGACCTTGCTAGACAACTATTGCAAAGCCAGGCTGGACAAGCACCCCTACCTGGTTCCGGGGGAAATCCAGCTCCTGTGTTATCGAGTAACCCTGTGCAAATAAACCTACCAGGAAATATTCCATTAGCTCCACCCGAACGCTTTGCCGGAGATCCCAAAAGGTTTGCCGTGTTTATGAACCAATGCCGCTTGCACTTTTTATGCATCGATCAAGCCAGGGTAGCCTTTGTATTGTTATATCTCAGCGGCAGTGCAGCTGATTGGCCAATTCCACTAGTTACTCAGGTTGACCCAATTCTTCGGGATTTTCAGGGCTTTCAAACGAGCATGGAAAGACTATTTGCCCGGCACTCCCAAGGACAGGCCCTGGATAACAAACTTTTGTCCCTACGACAGGGTAACCAGGACCTTCTATCCTACATCGCAACCTTTAATAGGTTGATAGTGGAAACTGGACGGCGTGAGGTAAAACGAATCACGTTATTTCATCGAGGGCTTCCAGGAGAACTCAAGGATGTCTTGGTTCAAGTCGTGAACCCACCTCAAGACTGCGCTGAATATATAGACTTAGTGGTCCAGTTAGATCACAGACTTCAGAACAGAAAGGCTGATAGAGCCAAGTTTGAGAATCGGGTGGTCAAAACCCACGCTAACCCCAAAGGAGCAGATGCTTCAGAACCCATGCAAATCGGAGGGGTTAAAGGATCCTTAACCCAGAAGGAAAGAGAAAGGGGACGGCAAATGCAATTGTGTCTATATTGTGGAATTTCTGGGCATTTTCTACGGGATTGCCCTGTAAAACCACCCAAGAAGGTGGTAGGAGCTTATGATAAAAGCCATATGGAGTCAGACTCGGGAAACAACCACGCCCGACAAGTGTAGAGGTCCGCTTGCCGAGCTTGAAGAAGGATACTCAGACCTCGCATTTCATCATACCAAGGGTCCTCGTAGATCCAGGGCAGCCATCGCGTATGCACGCAGTAAGGGCATACATTGATAGCGGGGCCATAGGAAACTATGTGGACTATGAATTGGCTTCCAGGATGAATCTACCTCTCTGCCGAAAAACCACCTCAGATGTCATCACCACAGTCGATGGAACTGAAATTGCCTCTGGGCCTGTAACTCATTCCACCGCAGAGATGACACTATTGGGTCAGGATGGGCATCGAGAGACTATTGTGTTTGATCTAATCAAAGCCCCACAGTTCCAAATAATACTGGGGATACCTTGGTTGGAAACACATAATCCTTGTATTGATTGGCGAGAGAAGAGAATAGCCTTCCCGATTGTGCACAAACCTGTTACCCAAAGAAAAGTCAGAAAGCAGGCCTTGCCAGAGTAACCACAGCAGTCATGCAACTACCTCCAGAATACCAAGAATTCCAGGATGCCTTCCAAAAAGAACAGGCAAACACCTTACCTCCTCACAGATTGTACGATTGTCAAATCGATCTCATACCCGGTGCACAACCCCCTTGTAGCAGGATCTATGCCCTTACGGAACCTGAGAACCTTCACCTACGACAATACTTAGACCAGTACCTTGCTAATGGCTTTATTCGCCCATCCAAGTCCCCTGCATCTTCAGCTTTGTTCTTCGTGCCCAAAAAGGAAGGTGACCTCAGAACGTGCATAGACTACCGAGCATTGAACCAGATAACTGTTAAGAACCGATACCCATTGCCTCTGATCCCTGAACTACTAGAGCAAGTGAAGGACACTTGCATATACACTAAATTAGATCTCCGGGGGGCATACCATCTGGTACGTGTAAAAGAAGGTGACGAATGGAAGAGTGCTTTCTGCACTAAGTATGGGTTATTCGAATACCAGGTGATGCCTTTCGGGTTGTGCAATGCACCAGCAGCCTTCCAATACTTCATGAACGATGTCCTTTGTGAACTCATTGACGTTTGTGTTGTCGTATATATCGATGATATTCTAGTATACTCCTCTTCAGAATCTGACCATGTGAAGCACGTCCGAGCAGTCCTTGCGAAATTGCGCCACCACAAACTATATGCAAAACTCGAAAAATGCGTTTTTCATGGCACAAAAGTTGAATTCATTGGGTTTATCCTGACCCCAAAGGGAGTCCGAATGGACTCACGAAAGGTGGACGCAATCCTTAAGTGGCCATCACCAAGTTCAGTTAAAGGAGTACAAAGCATGCTCGGCTTTGCCAATTTCTACCGCAGATTCATCCCGGATTTTTCACATGTTGTACATCCAATCACAGCACTCTTGCGAAAAAATAAACGCTTTATGTGGACTGAAGAAGCTGAAAATGCCTTCCAAGAGCTGAAAGCGAAATTCACGTCTGCACCTGTATTAAAGCACCCGCGCCCTGAACTTCCATACATAGTGGAAACTGATGCATCCAGTATAGCCATGGGAGCTGTCCTGTCTCAAAAGGACCCTGAAACTGGCCAACTTCATCCAGTTGCATTTTGGTCCAGAAAGTTCTTGGCACCCGAGTTAAACTATGCGGTTACGGACAAGGAGTTATTAGCCATTAAAACCGCCTTCAAGGCTTGGCAGCACTATCTTCTCGGTGCCAGGCATACCATTACTGTGATCACCGATCACCGGAACTTACAGTATTTAAAGACAGCCAAGGCCCAATCGTCACGTCAACTCCAATGGGCATTGTTCTTTGCCGAGTTTGATTTCGTAATAACCTATTGACCTGGTCGTAAGAATGGTAAAGCAGACGCCTTATCCCTAATAGGGATGGGAGAGACAGAAGTGAACCCAGAACCAGTACCTATAATTTCCGAACAAAGAATTCTTGGCTTGACTACTCTACAGACACTAGAGGGCATTCAGGTAAAGATCAAGCAACTCTTTGATCCTACAGCCCTGCAGGACTGGGTACAAAAAGGCCTGGACTACTCTGTCACCAATGATCTGCCTTATTACCAAGGGCAGCTATTTCTGCCACACAAGGAACTACAAGAGCTAGTCATTTCCCGTTATCATGATACCCTAATGGAGGGGCACCCAGGTATTGCAAAAACTGAAGCTAAAATTAAAAGACAATTCTGGTGGCCCACCTGGCGAAAGGATATTAAATCATTTGTGATGTCTTGTGGCATTTGCACCCAAAACAAAAGTCAAAAGAAAAAACCAGCTGGACTCTTACAACCTTTAGACATTCCGCCTACACCATGGCACACCTTATCGTTAGACTTTATTACTGATCTACCCCATGCAATGGATTTAACACCATTCTAGTTATTGTGGATTTTTTTTCCAAGATGGCCCACTTTATTCCTTTAAAGGGATTACCTTCAGCTTCAATCCTGGCCAAGGAGTTCCTCGAAAACATTGTTCGCATACACGGATTTCCGTCCATATTGGTGTCTGACCGGGGCAGTCAATTCATTTCACATTTTTGGAATAAATGCTGTCAATTGGCGCAAATCGATGTGAGGTTATCGAGCAGTCACCACCCCCAGACCGATGGTCAAACGGAGAGGACCAACCAGACTCTCGAACAATACCTGCGTTGTATGTTACATCAGACTGAGAGTAATTGGAAAGACATTCTTTGGATCGCCAAATATGCATACAATAATTCGGTACACGCTGGAACTGGACAAAGCCCCTTTTATACCTTATATGGGCACCATCCTCGAACCTCAAACCTTGACTAACCCCAACACTTAGAAATGCCCGCAGTGGACCATCTGCACGCTACGATTACACAAGCCTTTAAGGGAGCAACTACACATTTAAAACAGGTGAAAGAAAAATACAAGAAAGATGCTGATCGGCATAGAAGTGATACTCCACAATACCAGATAGGGGACCAAGCATGGTTAGCCACAAAACATATACCTCTAAAGGGAACACGGACCTTTAACCCCAGATATTTGGGACCTTACTCTATTAAGGCCATTATCAACCTGGTGGCTGTCAAGTTGGACTTAACTGCTAATATGCAAATTCACCCCGTCTTTCATGTGTCACTTTTGGAGCCAATGCAACCAGGGACAAGACTTACCATGCCACCAGACCCTATCCTTGTAGACGCAGAACCCGAATTTGAAGTTAAGAACATCCTGGACTCCAAGCTGATGAAGTCAAAACTGTTTTATTTAATCGACTGGAAAGGTTACGGACCACAGGAAAGGTCATGGGAACCTAGTGACCATGTTCATGCACCCCGATTGGTGAAAAACTTCCACCGAAATTTCCCAGACAAACCGAAACCACAGGGAAGAACGACTTTAGGAGGGGCCTTGGGGGGGGGGGGTGCTGTCATGATGTCTACCCCTGGGGACCCAGACCACGTCCAGCAACCCCGGAAGCAGGCATCAAGTTATCCTAAGCAAGCCCAACAACCCCTGCTAGGGGCTATTTGGGTCCAGTGTCAGTCCTGGTGCCATAGGCGGCAGGCTCATAGATTAAAATTTACCTGATGCAGACCATGCTGCAAACTTACCTCATACAGACCATGCTGCAAGAGCTCCAAGCCAAAAGAGGCTTGGAAGGGACTACTCTACTTAGGGACTATTTTTTACTCGGGCGGGGCTGGGGAGGAATACTTACCTGGGACTACTTTGGAGGCTATTTAAACCACGCCCGAAGAGCAGCACACACTTCCCGTTATTCCGCATCCAGCAGCGTAACGCTCACCGTGCCTGCCAGTCTGCATCCAGCCTTCTGCCACGCCCACCTCGAGTTTCGAGCTCCTAGAAAAAGGGAGAAAAGGTTAGAACAAGAGCAATACCTTTAATCCTTACCTGAATTCCCGATCCAGCGCGCCTTCGAGCTGGAAGAAAGAAGTTATTTTATGCGCACCACCTCGCCTGCTGCAGCGCTGCGCTAAACTCACCGGCCTTCGCAGCATCTTCATATTCCATCGCATCCTCCTGCATGTTCCTGCCGCACTCCGGAACCTAAGGAGAAGACAAGAACAGCAAGGTGAGCCAAGGGAATACACAGAGGAATATTAGTTACCCCCCCATAGACTTACCTGATTTTACCACCAGGGGTACTATTCCTCTTCATGGGAGCCAGGTGAGCGTAACAATAGCATCCTTCCTCGACAATAGGAACCAAATAACCCTACTCTCCACCTATGCTTCCCACGCCCGACCAGTCAACACCGGAGTTCCATAAGGAGCATGCCTATCAACCCTCCTGTTTAACCTCTATATGTCCAACCTCCCACGAATAATCTGCTTGCACAATATCCTGTGTTACGACTACACCGATGACACACAACTAATCCTAAAACTCCTGAATTGAAAACCCAACTTCCAATCTGACCTCGCTTCCTGCCTCCTCTACATAGATCACTGGATGACCACAAACCACCTCTTGCTAAACCCCTCCAAAACTGAAATCATGGTATATGGCAACACCAAACTTCTTCCGCACCCGCTACCCTGGCCATCTGCCATGGGCAGACACCCTCAAATTCAGTAAAAAACCTTGGATGCACCCTAGATGCAGACCTAACCCTCTTGCTCCAAGTCAACAATGTCTCCAAGTCCTGCCACTACCAACTCTTAGGTGCATTTTTCCATACCTCTCCTTTCCCAACAGACTCTCTGCGGTCCAATCTATTGTTATGTCAAGACTGGACTATGCTAACCCCCTCTACCTCGGAGTCCATGCGTACCATGACTAAACTACAAAGAGCACAAAACGCCACAGCAAAACTGCTACTAGCACTTGCCCAAGAGGTCACATCTCCCCAGCACTCAAAACTCTGCACTGGCTTAGGGTTGGCCGAAGGGTGACCTTCAAAACCTTATGCATCTCTCACCGAGCAATGCATAAAACCGGACCTCAATATCTTCAAGACAAACTAAAACCCTACCATCCTCCATGCACTCTAAGATCAAGCTCTGCCGGCCTCCTAGTCATACCAAAAACCAACTCAGTCAGCTTAGGTGGATCATCATTCTCAACCCTGGCCCCTACTCTATGGAATGCACTTCCACCCCACATCTGACTCACCGAGGACCTCATGTCTTTCCGCAAATTACTGAAAACATGGCTCTTCCCCTAAAATCGATTCTTAACTCAAAGTCGATAACAGCAATCAATGACCTTAGCCCAAAGCTTCTTCATCATTAATAACAACCCAGCAGCATGATACCAGCGAGAAATCGAAAACTAATAACCGCTAATGCAAATTACAATGGATGAACTGAATAGAACGAGTGAAGTGGATGAAAGTAGTGAAGCGGATGGAAGGAATAAACTATGAAAGCAGTGAAATGGATGAAATAAATGAAATAGACGAGAGGATCGATTGAAGAGTGTGGAGCGGATGAGGAGTGTGGAGCTGATGAAGAGTGCGGAAAGGATGAAGTGTGTGAACGGATGAAGCCGATAGAACAGATGAAGTGGTGGAAAGGATGAAGTGTGTGGAAAGGATGAAGTGTGTGAACGGATGAAATGTGTGAACGGATGAAGTATGTGGAAGGATGAAGCTGATAGAACAGAGGAAGTGGGTGGAACGAATGAAATGGGTGAAACGGATGAAGTGGGTGAAACGGAAGAAGTGGGTGGAACGGATGAAGTGGGTGGGACGGACGGAAAGCATGGATCGGACGAAGTGCATGGATCGGAAGGAATGCATGGAACTGATTGAACAGTGGGAGTGCATAGAACTGAGGGTGTACATGAGACAGATGGAATGCATGGAACAGATAGAAGGCATGGAATGGACATTGTGCAAGAATGGTTGGAGTGCATGGAACGGGTGGAGTGCATGGAACGGTCGGAGTGCATGGAACGACTGGAGTGCATTGAATGGTTGAAGTGCATGGATCGGTTGTAGTGCATGGAACGGTTAGAGTGCTTGGAATGGTTAGAGTGCATGGAACGGTTAGAGTGCATGGAATGCACAGAGCATGAAGGCGCTCGATCTCAAGCACCTACTGAAAACCACCTTATCACATCACCACGCTTACTCTCTTCTATACACCACCACTCAACTAGAACACGCAATACTATGACACATTCAGTATAGCTGTTCTCATACCAACATCTGCCACATACTCCCATCATCCTAACTAAACACAGTTGGCTGCACACCCGCCAGCCTAGGCGTTCTCCTGAGGCCTAACGAAGCCAGAATCAGTCTGGCATCACCCTGCCAGAACGAACACATACTCAGGATCTCCCAACCACCACACCTAGCACTAAGAAGCAGCTATCAGGTGTGCCACACCTGCTGCACACATATCCGGTGCACACACGCACCTTATGACTCTCTCTCTCTACTGACTTGAACTACGGTTCCCGGGGGCGTTCAACCTACCAGCGCCCTGAGATCACACCAATGGTACAAAAGGCGCTATATAAATGCAAAGTAACATAACATAACATATACACAAAGAAGACAACTGAGAAGAGATGCAGTAGATGTATATACGCAGAAACGCAAGGTAGATGAGACATATAGAAGCTTGCTTAACGTAGGAAATGTAACACGGGTAAAGAAAGCCATGTTAAGAAGATGGGTGTCGGTTTTGTATAATAGTAAGCTAAAAACTCAAAGAAAGAGACCAAGGCTGCAGAGCTGACAGGCACAGAAATACAGTTTTGTGCAAGAACAAAAAATATTTGTTTGGCCAAGGATCAAGGATACCGTAGTAAGAACCAATTGCAAGGTAGAAAAGGAGTTGAAGATGATAAGCCATGTACGTAAGATATATTTCTCTTACATCACACAAACGAGTAAACATTTGCGAGTGCCAATTAGTGGACAATTAAAGATGCAGAAAGCATATGCAAGACGGAGTGTGGGATATATTGACCCACTCAACGGCATTGCCCCACATCACTAAGCTGCATTTGCGCAAGAAACAGCAACCTGGCTGCGCTGGCTCCTGTGCGCACCAGGACCTCAACACTGCGTTTTGGCAGCAACAAAAAGATGGCTGCACCATCCTGCCTAGCACACTTCAGGCAAGATGGAACAAGGGGACACACTGAAAAAGTATGCCAGTGCATTCTGAAACACAGAAATGGAATCAAGTGAAAAGGCAGCATTGCTTTGCAGAAAACCCAAAATTCACCTTCAAAATGAAACATTTTCACCTTTAAAAAAAATGCTGCTGTGACGCTGATTCTCTCTGTTCCTTAAAGCTACTGTGATTAAAAAGGCCCTGTCATGCCCAGGATATTTCACTGTGCTTCACCGAAACCAGGCATAATTCCTGGGTGAGAGGCTCAGTCAAACTAACTGTGAGAGAAATCAATAAGCAACTTCACTTTCACTCGCACAGGAACACGCGTTTATTTCTTTCCAAAAGTATCCACACTCAGCAGTTCAAAGAGACTTTAACTCTCTGAGCCAGGTCAGTGTCAATGTATCTATGCTTTAGATAAAACTCCTGCATTCAAGGAAATAACTACAGCTGCGAAGACAGTGTGGGAATCTGAGGGAGCTGCCAAACCGAATTTAAATGAAAAAATGCTAGCAGTTTTCAACACGTGTAAAAATGGGCTTAGCTGACTGAAGAAAAAAAAAGGGCCTGTTTAAAAATACATTGATGAAGGGAAGCCGTCTTCCTTAGCAATATAAAGGTGCTTTGTTGCTGGTGAAAATACATACATGGGTTATTTTCTTTCACAGGTCTGTTTAATTCAGGACCCAAAAATCAGGAAACAAAGATTTTGAACCAACTGTGCTCAATTTTCAAGCTAAAAAGAAATAGGTTATTCCAGATGGCAGGCTGAAACTTCCCCTAAGGGGAAGTGGACTATCATAAGAACTCTCAGCAGATATTGACAAACCCTGATAATTACAGGGTTGAACAGACTTTTGTCTCTGATGGGACTACCATTTGTGCCCAAAGACTATTTCAGGAATAAACTTTAAAGACTTCTATCTTTGCTGCAAGACGTTGAAAAATTGTAAAAATGTTGCAGTTTAAAAGTAATTTTTCGTGCTTGCTTTTGAGACATGGTAGAACTCACTGGCACATTGGGGACAGAAAGGGCAAAATATTGAGGATAAATCGGAAAGTATCAATGTTGCAAACACAACATTTTGTACATACATTCCTTGGGAGAATTCACATTTGTGTACAAAGTTATGGAATTTTAGGCCAAATCTTTAATGTTTAAAATTACCAAAATGTATCAGAAGGGCGAAACAAGGACGCACACACTGGAGGATTGGACTGATATGTGCTGCACATAATATGTAACCTGTGTATATAATTTGCCAAAAGATTGCAATGGTGTAAATGTACGTTATGGCAAAATTGGATTTTTAGTAAAGAAAATGTGGGAGTTTTTGGACATTGTAAAACTCACCTCATAAACCTGACATCATTCCCTTGGAAATCCAACCAGTTGAGAGCAAGGCAGAGACTAGCACCCCTGCCCAATCCAAGTAGTTTCGGGTGTGCTTAGTTAACCCTGTCCAGCCTATACTTTGATAATGTCACTAGGCATTAAAAATAAAGGTCCCTGATACACACACTCTTCCTGATTTCCTGCGCTGCGTTCCTGTACCCGTTATCTTCAAGATCCAGACTCCAACTACAGGGCCAAAACATTGCTGATCCTGCTTCAGGGTCCACTGCAAAACCCAAGCTTGCTGGTCCCATTCCCAGTAAAGCCTCAAATCTGAAAACCACTAAAACTCACAAATAAACAAAAAAGGGAAAAGGTGTGGTGTTTTTGGGAAGCATCCTGAACTCACTCACTGCATGCTGCTGCCACCCAATGCTTTCTGCAATCCTGCCATCCAGCTAACATGTAGTATCCAGTGACCATAATTGCCAGCCCAGAAGTGCTACCCAGTAACTAGAACTGCCCAGCTGATCCTGTCCGGCTGATTTTGTCCGGCTGTCCTTTATTAGACCAGATCCGTGTGGTGACCAGAACGCCGACTGTCCAAAATCCAAAAAGTGGACTGTGAGTATCAATTGCCACCCCACCTAAACCCATAGCCTATCTTGTCTTTGTCCTCATCCCACTCTCCAAGTCATCCTATCCTTACCCTGATAACTTGTAATGCTGTCAGAATCATTCCTGCACCCTGCTTTTGATTCCTAGTGCTAGCGCCATCTCTTTAGTAATTTGTCTTGTGAAATCCTAAGCTTAGACCTATTTCAAGTGATCGGACTGGCTCTGCCAGGGTGGGCGCTGGGGAGCTGGGGTTGAACTCGCAAATCTGTGTCCCTCTTTGGTGGCCTAGCCTGAATACTCTAGTGTAGAGTAAAACAGTTCTTGTCAAAACTGATTTCCTTTCCTTTTTCACTGCTCCATTTTACTCACAACGCACCTTTCTAGATCTTGCATAACTCATTCAATTACCAGCTAGAGACTTAATTTCACTTCCATATTTTACCTGTGATCTATAGCTATCCCCCAACATACAAACCACACTCTAGATCAGTGTATTTCACCCGTTTTTATTCAAAGCCATTTCTGTAATTTCTGGCGGGAATTGCAAAGTTGCAAAGTTTCCAAAGTGTCATTTTCTGCAATCTGTTTTAAATCTTCCACTCACTTTTTGAACTGTATGCTCTTGCTAATCCATTGCTTGTGATTGTTAGTACCTTTACATTGTTGCTTTAGCGAAGAACTGTATTTGTTTCAAGGTTTTTGCACACATTCAATATTTTATTCATCCATTTCCGAGTGTCATTTTTAGCATTGCCAGGGTTTTTCTCTCTTGTTTGGGGAGGGAAGGTCGGATTTCAATTCTGTTTCCCATTTGTCATTCCTGATTACCTGCTGCTTCTATTTATCCACTAAGAATTGATTATTTGTGGGTTGAGGGCACATTGCAGGAGGTCATTCTAACTCAGGTGCTATCTTACCTAAAATCAAAACGTGCTCCTATTCTCTGGTGTTTTGTAGATGTGTCAATAGAAGGTTAAACTGAGTGCATTGCTTACATTCCTATTGTTGTTATCACCCCATTGATGATTGCTGCCCCATATTAACAAGTGTATGATATCATTTAATTTTCAAATAAATAAATAAATATTATAATTTACCAACCAACCTGGTTCATGGTCCATTGTGACTCAAGGTATTTCAAAAGGGGGTGTGATATGAGTGGTGTACCATCTCAATATTGAATCTAACATAAAAACATAAGCATTTCAGTCGTGCGCTGCATACTGGGCCGAGACTAAGGTATGCGTCACCTGATTGAAATCCTTAACAGGAACAACCAAGTCTCCAGAGGCCAAGGAGAGTAGTAGCACCCAGTATAATTAAATCAAATAGCACTAAATAAAAAGACAGAATGGACAAATCATGGTCTTCTCACACATGGTGCAAGACTAGAAAGGAAGGCCTATTCATAACGCTCCAGACGAAGATAGCAATGTACCTTCACTCTCTTTAAAGTTCCGGAGAAGACAACAGTCAGCAAGTTTAACTAAAAGAGGCCTTGGTATAGGGCCTAACTGATGAGAGATGGTAGGCTAGTTGACCAAGTGGGCAGTTCTCTGACATTGTTCTCTGCATCTGGGTTCCGTTTTGCTTACGTGCTGCTAGCAAGCCAAAAGTCCAAGGTTGGAAGAGAGAGCCAACCAATCAGAAAGGCCTATGCAATGGTGAACCATACACTGTTGCAGAAGCCAATCCACTGCTGTTATTCTATTTTCTGTATTATATGTAGTTAGAGGTTGTTTGAGGCGTGCCTACTGGATAAGGGGCAGCCAATAATGTTGCCAACAACTAAATAAGCTATAGGTATATATGTTCCCTTAACCTATTCCTCTGCCCGATAGATTTTTACTGTTTGCCACGTAGGATAACGTCATAGCTGACGTACATTGAGGTATAAAGCCTTCATGTAACTGAAATGTATTCGATAGTGTGTGAGCTACAACTTGTTGTGCTTGCCAAATTTCCCTAATTTATTGAATTGATAATAAAGTAGTACTTTGCCATATTCTTTGAGTCTGTCCAGTTATTTGGGCCTGAAATCAGTTAATGTGGTAATCCCGTCCAACACTGTATATGCTCCAAGTGCTACTGCACATTAATACTGGCATGTATAGTGCCGCTAAGCCCTGTGTGCAAAGGGCTGTGATTTCTACTGTGATTTCTACTGTTTGCTGTGGCGTGGAGGAAGGAGGAAGGAAGATAAGGAAGAGAGGTGCGTGGGCCTGTGCCTTTAACCACCTGGTTGGCTGAGTCACCTGACCCAGTCCACTCGGCACTTAAGGCCGCCTCTCCCGCCCTCGTGGCGCTAAGCCCTGTGTGCAAAGGGTAGTGATTTCTACTGTTTGCTGTTTGGCGTGCGGCGACAGGTGAACAGGGACTCAACGCTACAAGTAATGGATCCGTCAAACCTCACAGCGAGACTCACAATCTCGAGAACAAGAGCCCAATCAAAAAGGGCCGCATCCACGGACGAAACACAAGAGTTGAATGCCAAACGATCGAGGAAAAAACAACAAAGTCAATACTTTTCATGTAGCTCTGTAACCGATCTAGTAGAGTCTACTGAACAAGATGCGCCAGCTTATGTGGACCTAACAACAGAAGCCTCCGATGGCATGTTTAATAATACTTGCCAAGAGGCAGGATCGCAGCCCCCGAACAATGGAGAGTTCAACTCTGCAGTTCCTAATATAAACTCAGAAGTATCTCGCGCTACCACTGGCAGTGGCAAGATCTCCGAGTTCGCTCTTTCATTGGAGACGGAGACCAACGCATTGGTAGTGCGTGACAAAATACTAAATGAGGAAGAATTACCCGAACACACATATACAGATGTGACAGAGTCTCACTTACCGAGTGTAGTAAGACATGGCCGTTTGAGAGAGTCTGCGGCGTTGGAGCCTGCGCGGAGAGATTCCGCGACTTCGCGGACTGAGGGGGAGGCACGCCCGACACTCGCTGATGACGCGGCCGTCTGGAGGCGGTGCGGAGAGACAGACACTTCACACAGTCCGAGCTGTGTCGAAATCTACACCCTGATGAGGCTGGAAGAGGGCGGGAGTGCTAAAGCGGGCGCTCTCCCAAAAGACGATCACGCCGCTGATACCATGCCTGCAGAGTCGCCCGGGGAGCGCTCGATGCAGATGAAAGAAGTAAGTGACTATACAATGATGCTTGACTTACATAATGCCTATTCTATAGAAAACATCAACTTCTCATTTACTTGCCCGGATCTACCTACCAGTCCTGATCACAATAAGGTCAGTGTAGATGGCCTATACAAAGACGAAACATCGATAGGTCTGCAAATGTATGGTAGCGCTCAGAAGGAGCCTAGTGAGAGTAGTACGACTGGGTTAAACGATAATCCCCCATGTGAGAAAAGAAACTCGTTAGAAGTGGTTTCTACCGTGCTGCAAAATTTAATAAACTTAAATAAATATAGGAATTGTGATAAACAGCCATCTTTGACACCAAGAAATGTTTCCACAACTGTTGTGTCAACCACAAAGCTAAGTATGTATGACACAGCTATTAATCAAGGCATTTGGGGAGCAGGTAGACCGAATAACTATAAAGCACAAGAGGCAGTATCCCCTATGAGGTGTATACAGACACAGGAGAGACATGTGCCCATCTCACAGAATAGGGCCTCTAAACAGGATTATGAAGAACAGAGAAAACGGGAAATAACACATGCGTTTAGTAGGTCTAACTCGCCTCTAGATGCTTCATCAGAAGAGGAGGAAACTTCAGACTCTTCGATTGGTGAACGCCCCTTTCCTAAAATAAGAAGAGAGGGGAGACGCTATAGTACCAACATAGCAAAACCCCTTGAGAGAAACGAAATCATGAATCGAGTGACATGTGGCCATGTCCCTCTAAACGATCTATTAACGACATTAACCGCGGCCATGGCAATTTCTCTTACACCATTCACAAAACTATATGAATCACTAAATGACAATGTAAAGGATATGTCAACCCTGTTAGCATTGATGCACTCAAAACTGGTTCAATTAGAGGCAACGCAGGGCTTGGGTAGCCTTAAACAAAATGAGATGAACCAGCAGTTGCTGTCAGGCATACAAGACATGAACGTATCTAAACAAAATGACAGGATTGACAAGAAGTTATTTGCTGAGGTAGCAAGGGAAGCTTTGTCTTTATTTCGTAAATCTCACGTCGTCCACAAAGGGGAGACGTTGGAGGCTGCCTGTCAAGAGAAAGACGCAGGTTTGATCCCAAAAGTAGTGAGCCCCTGCGATGAAGCAAATATTCCAAATCCGGCATCGAATGCCCCCCTCTACCCGCAACTGGAGTCTCTACACAAATCCTCTCTACACCTCAAGACGACAACGGAAACGTCACAGATTGTGACGAACGTCACAATGGACGAAGGGGACAGGACGGAGGTTGTTCAGACAATGTTGGAAGAGGATTTGCGAAATATTACTAATAAAACGAACAGGAACGTGGAGAGCGATACAAACCCACTCGACCTCTCGTTCAATTCTGCGTTTAGACAGACACAAAATGCGATGAACCCAGCATTGGGGGACGTCCAAATTGCCTCCTGTTCCGCTTTGAGCCAGAATGTAATAGATTTGGTTGTTGACCCGCAAAGTGATCAGTCTGTGATATTAAAGCAATCGGGCCTGTTCCCTATTTTTGGAAATTCAAAGACAGAAGCGAGCCCAGGTCATGTAGGGGGTAAAACGAAAAATACGCCAAATATAAAAAAACAAAAGAACATGCCGGCTCGGAAAAAAACGCAACAAAAAGGTGCACGAAAGTTCTTGCGAAACATAAATATGTTCCACTTAGTTGATAAAGCGATTACCTCACGCCTAAAACTAGCCGATTCAATTAAAGAAGGCAAGTCGGTGTATCCTGACCAAGAGGCGACAAAGGCAAAGGACCAAGAGAGTGAGTATCATGTTGAAGATGAAGCAATGGCAAAAAAGAAAGTGAGTATACAAAACGATGAGGATGAGACACTACAGGCCGAATTACTGGAACTATCGGTCTATGAGGATAATGCTATGGATGAAGTGAGTTCTGGTAGTATCCCCGAGGAACCTTTAGCTAGCCCAAGAGAGCACAGAGAAGCCCAATCCAGATAATGATATACAGAAAGTGAGTGTAGAATCAAAACCCCAGGTTCTCCTAGATAAGTCACTTAGCGAATCTAAGGGCAGAATGTGCGTGATATTACCTCCCATCGTTGAGATTAAAAATGACAAGAAAGAACCAAGGAGCCCGGAGTTTGTCACACTTCAAGAAAAAAGAGACAGACAAAAGAGGAGGAACCACGCAAAACCAACGAGCCCCAATGAGCTAAGTTTGACCTTTGCAAACATGACTCCAATGGAAGAAAGAAAGGATGCGTCACTGGCACTGATTCCTACTTTCAAACCGTCGAAGCACCGGAAGGTGGACCCCCAGCTTTTAGAACCACTGGGACAAAATTCGAACATGAGACAGCAGAGGTCTAGTACGCGAACAACTGACTCTATGGCCCTGATTAAATTAATGTTGGAACGTCTACATGGATATGAAAATCTAATTTTGAATCGCTCTAATGTGCTAAGGCTCTTACATCATGTCCCACAACTTCGGTCGCTTGATTCAAAAGACATAAAAATAATCGAATTTCCAGATGACCTGCGAACAGACAGAGTAATTTTACATTTAAACTCAATCTTAATCGCAAATGTAATTCTAGAGGCAAACGAAGAACTGCATTCATTAGGCTTCGACGCCTATAAAATGGCGGACTGCGAGAGAAGGGGAAATAAGGATGAAAATAAAGACCACAAAGGAGAAGTCGCTCAGTGTGACAATAACGGCGACAGACCAGAGTGGGACAAGAGAAAGAGTGTATATTCGCCTACAAAACAAAATTTACATCTGGCAAAGATCGAAATGGATTATAAAAACATCCAATCCAGATCCCAGTCGCAAGAGTTTAGAGCTGGAACACAGGATTCATCCATTCCAATGGAAAGAATTAAAATTACAATAAATAATGAGAAGCTAATTGAGACCCCAGGTTCGGCACGTTCAAACAATCCACGGCGTCCTATCTTAAATGAAGATTGGACCTGGATGGCGAGCGCACTGAATAGGAAGGCAAACAGCTAATGTTCAAAGTGTGAATCGCAACAAGATCTCACGTTTATTTCTTGGAACACACGCGGATTTGGTCATTTGATGCTCAATAACTGGGCTAGTAAACTACATTTGATTTGTCTTCAAGAGACCTGGATGTGTGAATCGCCTACAATAGCAAACTTTGAATGCGCGTTGAATCCTGCCATTAAGCCTGATAAAGTCGTCCGATAGCCGGCCTTTTGACTATGATAAATCGTTCGTCTGGTTACCGGCTGTTAAGATCTGACAATCATACGGCGTACATCCAGGCCTCTGAGATAAGTAAGTCTGCGGCCGCCGACAAGAAGAACGACGTGATACATATCATTAATCTCTATTGGAACCATCAGCGTACTGGATCCTATGAGTTTATTGACCAAGTCACGAAAATTCTTGACAATGTATTAGAATCCGGCTGCGGCTCTGACATAATAGTTTGCGGGGACCTGAATATTGATTTCTTCAAACCCCAGACCTCTCTAAAATCTAATCTAGCAAAAAGATGGAATGATGAAATGGAAGTAAGAGGCCTTACAATGTTAAATGGCTGTACGCAAGGTGATATTCCTCCGAAACCAACGTGGCAGCGCGATGGCCAAAGTTCCACCATTGACTATATTTTCGTGTCCAACAATATGCATGAGAAAATAAAGTCAATGAAAATATGTCCAATGACCCACAGCGACCATGAAATGCTCGAAATTATATTTCAAGATTGGAGAGATAAACCGAGGGAAAAATGGAGATCAAAGGTCTTAGTAGGACCAAACAGACTTCGGTTAAAATTAGTTGACAAGGAGGTCCTCGCGATTTATAAACAATTTACATCAACAGAGAAGGTCATTGACTACGTTCCAATTCTGTGGCAATTTAAAACAAAATATATTGGTATGAAAAATGGGTCATTCCAGAACAAGCATAGTTTTGACTTACTTATAAAACAACGAAAACGTGCAATGCGAGCCGAAATTCGTAAAAATAATCAAGGCCCAGTTGGAGAAATTGTGGCGAAAAACAAATCCGCCAGGCAATCCTACAAAAACTGGATTAAAAGTCATCGAGCCATATTAATTCAAAACGATGCAGAATCAATGATGAAGACTCTTGTAAACAAAAATAGTAGAGACTTCTGGCGCATACTTAATGACCTTGAAGCCCCGCAAGCTGCTATGCAGATATGCCCAGTGCCTGAAAAAGAATGGGTAAATTACTTTACAGCTTTGTATCATAACGATTTGCCACCCTCTAAGTCAATGTCTAATATAACATCATGGGACCTACAATTTTCAGATGAGGAAATTTGCGAGATAATAATGAGAGCAAAAAACTCTCGGGCGCCTGGACCAGATGGTCTGTCAAACGCGATGATTAAACAGTTTCCTTACTTATGGACAGCGATATGCGTTGAGCTATTCAGACGAATCAACGATCAAAAACAAATCCCTGCATCGTGGAAAACAGGGATAATAATACCCATCTTCAAGAAAGGCAACCGATTAGCTCCTGCAAATTACCGTCCGGTGGCCTTACTTGATGTACTGGGAAAAATGGGCAAAGACTGCAAATAGAGTTGATGTAAGACAGGCTGGTTTTGTAAAATCCGTTGGATGTTCTTTGAACTTATTGATTCTAAATCTTTTGAAAATGTAGGCCCTTAGAACGAATACGAGAGTGTTCTTAGCTTTTGTAGACTTCTCCATGGCTTTCGACAGGATCGACCGTGACCTATTGTGGCAGAAGCTAGAATTGTGGGGATGTCCTGAGGGATTATTGGCGGCAATAAAAGAACTACACAATGATACGTCAATTTTTGTCCGGTTAGATCAATCGGGGTCGCTTTCAACACAAATAAAAACATACAAGGGTGTGAAGCAGGGGTGTCCTCTGGCAGCAGCAATCTTTAGTCTCTTTATTTCTGACATTGGGGACACCATTCAGTCTGTCAGATCCTTTCCTCCGAAACTCAACGCATCAAAGATAAGTTGGTTACTATATGCTGATGATTTGGTTATTTTAGATCTAACGCCAATTGGACTCCAGCGTAAACTAGAAGCCGTCCAAAAATATGTGGACCAGAACAACCTAAAGATTAACACCTCTAAGTTGGAAATACTTATCTTTGAGAATCTAAAAACTAACCGGCTTCAAAAATGCCCTAGACACGTGTGGTCGCTGAACCAAGAAAAACTGAAAATCTCAAAAAGCGTTAAATACCTCGGAATGCTTCTAAATTCAAGCATATCTGATGAACCGTGGGTGGCAGATTCAAAACGGAAATGTGCCCAGTTGGCATGTCAAGGCCTGATGCTACATAGGAAATATGGGATCTTTTCTACACAACCTTTACGGAACTTCTACGAACAAAAAGCGGTTCCGATTCTGTCCTACGGTGCAGAAAACGCCTTTGGATGCTTGTCAACCCACTGGGCCTCGCTTGAACACATGTTTTGGACAAAGTCCTTAAGCCTGCCTCCGGGCATTTCAACGGCATGTCTAAGATACGAACTAGCCCTAATTTCATTACATGCAAGGATAAGTTGGAACCAACTCAGCTTGTATCGGAAATCAAGAGCAGAAGTGGGAATTCTCCAATTTGAGATCTTACACAACGCCTCAGCCAAAGGTTCAGCCCTGCTCGCGCAATGGGTAAAACGATGCGAAGACCTGCTAAAGGTCTATAATATCAACTTGGAAACCCTCCTCACAAATCCAACAGCTGCCAAGGTATCAATATGGCGCCTTGACTGGATAAACACATGCCATGAGCGCAACGAAGCCCATGCGATGAAACACTCTCCGGGGGAAGCAAGAGACTACGGAATCCTTCAACCATACTTGAGTCGCTTTCCGTCCACGAAAGCAAGAAGATCATTCATGCTATTCCGCCTTAATGCAATGAAAACAAAAGATAGAACCAGTCATTGGGCGGGAAACGTGGATTTATCTACGACGTGCCGGTTATGTGGAAAGGAGCCAGAATCTATAAAGCATCTAGTGCTTTTCTGCACAATATTGAAGGACATACGATCAATCCACTTGGGAGGCTGGTATAGTGCACACCAGTGCACACCAGTCGGTATGTGCTGATGAATGGTGGAGGCATATGTGGAATGGCTCAGATATGAAATTAATCCTACCTTTGACCTCCTTCCTTACCGTCATTGAGGAGAGATTAAATGCAAAAAATGAACTAGCCTGAGACGGCTGGCCTAAGGTTGCACATGCGTTTAAAGACATAAAAAAGGATAATGGTCATGTACCTGTGTGGCAATGAGGGAGGGAGATGTTGAAGGAAGTAGTTGACCATGTTACTGTGCAATGTATGGTTTTGTGTCACTTTAAGTAAATATTTTAAAGGTTTAATTTAAACCAATAAAATTAAAAAAAAAAAAAAATAGTGCCGCCTGCAAGGACATGTATGGGCACAACCAGCATGAAAATGTTTTTTATACTGGCATATATTTCTGGCAAAGTCAGCATGGAAATGAGTTGGAAAATGCTCCTGTGCATTGTGGGTGACTTGCATCTACTGGAATTGTTCATGTGTTACCCTCAAACCCGGATGTAAACTATGTCGCTTTTGACCCAATTTTTCATAGAAAGAATGCTGTAAAATTCCCAATTTTTACACATTATGTTTAAAATGTTCTTAGGGAAGAAACTCCCTGGAGCCCTGCCTTTGTTGGTTTGGGCTCCCTCTCTATGCTCAATCGCATGCACATTTTTAAGGGAAAGATTAACACCCCTCCAATTAAAAAATTCACTAGCCACAATGACATTCTTTAAATCGTTTTAGAGATTGATGTTAACCACCAGTTTTCCTTCTTGAACTGGAATATTGGAAAGTATAAATGTACAGATGGCGTTGGTGTCAGAAATATCATGCAATCATTGGAACTTGCCTGAAAAGCTAGGCACAATTACAAGAACAGGACATTTCTGATAATGCACTTGTGGGATGTTTTACAAAGAATCCTGTCACTCATAAAATGTGCCTGAAAACGGTGTACACTAAACTGTGAGGAAGCTTATTTTCAAAGTGCCCAGAGCGTAAGTGAAGGTGCTAAAGACAGGCGTCAAGGTGCTTTACGCCTTTCTTAACGCCTTTATTTCAGATTGTTGTGGTTTTTGAAGGTGAAGGGGCGCATGAAGCGTGAGTTGCGTTTCTGCCTCCCTTTTAACCTCTGTCGCCCAAAACCACTCAGTTTTACACCAGCATGACATTTTTAAGATGGCGTAAAATCAACAGATTTCTATGTTGGAATCTGACTGCTTTTTATCAGATCAAAAACAGGTGGATTCCTTAGATAAATGGCAGGCGTAAATGGCAGGCGGTGCTTACTCAATTTGCACTGCGTTGTACAAAAGGGCAAGTTACCCCAGTAGGAAAATGTACTCTATCCGAAAGAAAACGTGTATTTTTACTTATTTGGAAGCTATTTTGGTGGTCTTCTGTGGCACAAACATGCCAGTATAAGTTTACACCATCTGAGGTTCATTAAAATAAAATTTGGGAAATTCGTATACACTGGTTTCCCTTCTACTCCACAATATCTTCACATTGCACATCCCTTGCGCCACATTTTCCCTGCCTTTGTATACATATTATTTGACTTCCATGCCTCTCATACAACATTTAGGCAAACAACATGCAGGTGTAACGTAAGTGTGGTCACACACTTTTCAAGACACACACCCTTGATGTGCCCACAACTCCGAGACAAACCTATGGGAACTCTCACTTTCTGTGTGTGTGTATGGGTGTGTACATGCACATTTGTAAATAGGTGCAGCTTATGCCTGCATATGTAACTCCCTTTTCCACACATAAGCCATACTGACTACTGGTAAAATATTTGTGAAATGGCCCCTTATTGTTGAATTGAATGTATTTTTCAGATGTACTTTTATAGTACCAATATGCTGCCTGATGTTCACTTTCAAGTGCTCCGAGAAACTGAAAGGAAACGGAAAAAAACACAGTAGAATATACTGGCTGTTGTCCCTGAGAACCTTGAGGATTTGAGGAGGAAGAGAGAACAGGTGCCTCCCCTCCATGGGCAACAGCTTTGTGAACAGGTGGTTTGTGCGAGTACGAGTAAAGTCACTGCACAAAGTGAACTGCCCCCTTGGGACACAAACGTGTAGGAAGTTAGAGGTGGTCTGGGGGCGTGGTGTAGACCTGCAATCACAGGGCATGGAATCCAGCGAGTATCACTTGCCCCTGGGAATCCAGAGTGGAAGTGGTTTGAGAGGTAGTCATTGAAATACAGGCCGCTACCACACACCCCACAGGAATGTGTGAGGATAACTGGGGCTGCTTGCTTGCATGGACAGAGGCAACCTCTGCAACCGTTTTCAATCCAGATTTACCTTACCTCTTGGTAAGAGGGTTCAGCTTTCGAAGATCCCCAAAACAAGCTGCACAAAGGCCGGTGGGAGGCCAAAAAAAGGGGTGTGCGCAGCTCAAAAGGAGGTTTATGTCTTAGTCCCTGCCATGCCTCACTCACTATTAATCGTGGGCCAGTGGGCCTTGCCTGGTGTATCCCTTCTTCGAACGTACACCATACACAGATCTCCCTTGAATTATTCGGATCGCAGAGGCTGCAGGTGACAAGGGCCGAGTGTCAGCAAATAAGCTGAAACTGCTAGCAGTGTGAGCTTTGGTGCAACTTATGTAGGTCATTGTGCTTTGTCGTACACCTGCTTTTTGTTGGTAGCCCTCAGTTCCCATATTATCAAAAAAGGTGCTGCTGGATTGGCTCGAACAACAGCTATAGGAGTGTAGTGAGGTCGATCCACAAAGGCTCCCTTTCCACCTGCCTCCACCTAGCCAGACAGATGAAAGCAAACCAGGCATATGCAGTGCACAAAATACATAGGGCCCGATTCATAGAATCTGGCGCAGAAAAGGCGCAAGCGCTGCGCGTCGAGAAGGAGCCTGTGCCAGCCGTGGCACAGAGAAAAGATTGCGCGGCGTTGCATATTCATGGATTTCCCGAGGCATCAGTAGACATTGCGCAAGGAACAGCAAGCTGCACTAGTAACGCCCCCAACACGCCCCCATGTGCAGTAAAAAGCAAGTGAAATGCCGGGCCAGCATACAGCCCCCTTAACGCAATCAATCCCTCACCGCACCCCAGCGTAATCAGGCGAAAACACCTCGCAACCCC
Source organism: Ambystoma mexicanum (assembly GCF_040938575.1). NCBI lineage: Eukaryota > Metazoa > Chordata > Amphibia > Caudata > Ambystomatidae > Ambystoma > Ambystoma mexicanum. The sequence goes on along the minus strand of NC_090924.1, from coordinate 643,155,364 downwards.
TGGCTGCACCCCAGCCAAATCACGTGAAAACTCTGCATGATCCCCCAGCCACACCTCAGCGCAATCACGCAAAAACACCTCGCAATCACCGGCCACACCCCAGCCAAATTGCGTGAAAACACTGCACGATCACCCATTTTTTCTACACTGCCACACAACGTTGCGCTGCTGCAGTCGAGCCCCTATCTTCGTCTTTATTTGCAATAACCTACTTGCAGCCTAGATTTGGCTGATTGGGTATTTTTGGAGGCTTGCACGATGTTGTGGTAAGTGGATTAGCCCCATCCGACACATTTTCCCTCTTTCTGCTGCCGCCCGACACAAAATGGATAGGGCAAAACGCGGGTTTCAAGCAAGGCTGCATGGCGTTGCTAAGCAACCGCCCCATTCAACAACCAACCCACAGCATCGGCAGGCGGAAGCCGGCTGCAGAGAAGGCCAAGAAAGGGTCTCTCTGGAAGTAGAGCTGCCCACTTCACAGCGTCCAGGGAGAGGGCAGGCGCCATTCTCCCCTCTGGACCAGGGCAGCAGACTCCATCTGCACGGATCACACATTTCGTCTAGACTGCTACACAATGTTGCGCTGCTGTAGTCGAGCCCCTATCTTGATCTTTATTTGCAATAACCTACTTGCGACCTAGATTTGGCTGATTGGGTATTTTTGGAGGCTTACACGATGTTGTGGTAAGCGGATTAGCCCTGAAGAGGAGGTTCCAAGCACGATTCACACTCAAACCGCCCATTTTGGAGTACCAGGAACATTCACGCCGAAATATGTGACGTATGATGAACAAATAAACCAGCAGAGAGCCGCATTTGGGCTCTGTTCAGTACCTATCACAAGAACAACACCTGTTGAAGTACCGACACCTAAGAAAACCTGGACAATACGGTACCCATTAAGAAAACCATATCAACACGTGAGACAGTATGATGATGGTCAGAATGCAATATCTGAAGAAGCCAAGAAGATACTAAAAGAAGACGAATGGTGACGTCATAAGAACCCAGACTGACTCACATATAGAAGATATAACGACCTGAGAATGGTGAAAAGAGACAAAACACCATGGATAAGTGACATCCCGATCCTAAAGTGAAATAATTGATGTCAAGATGTCAGAAATTATGCCATATGCGCGATGAAGATATTCAGTTAGTTTAACCATGTACATATGCACAGTAACCGCAAGGAGCACCGAAATCGTGAGGCTTGCTTATGCTTAGTAGTAAGATAGATTGCGGCAAGCGCCACCTATACATATCTACTTCAAAAGGAGCACTTTATATAAGTATACTTCCACTATGTACAAGAGCAGAATCAACCGCAGTTTACTAAAGGTCTCAAGAGGAGAGCTTCACAGCAAGCAAATCGAGAATTAAAGACGGAGAGAAACTCAGGCGAAGGTAATCATGCCAAGAAGCCAAGGTCGTATCGGCTGACATAGACCAACAGTGGATACAATTAATGAGAAGAAGAACAGAGTATCCTGTGCAGAAAGGTCAAGATAAGCGACAGATGGCAGACGACTGGCAGAATTAAATCAAATACACGAAATTGCATGAAGAATAAAATGATTTCACGGTGTCAGAATCACGTGACCAGCGGGAAGGGATGAAACTTTCACACCTACGCATGGACCTTTGCCATGCCCAGACGCCTTAACTTTCCCAGACTAAGAAGCAGACTCGAGGCCAACCGCAAAGAAATAATTGACACATGACCACTGAGGTGATGATTGATTGTAGCAATAATTGGAGGGAAGCTGGGGGTGCAGACGATTCCCCGCACCTGGCCGGCTATTCTGCATGCTGCTAAGCAAGTGGAAATGTCTGAGTGGGGTTGATGCCAACCCAATCATAGTGAACCGTGTAATATAGGGTCCTATATTTAGTAGAACCAATGAGATGTCATACTTTTAGTGACGTCTACAGTAGCCATTTTGAAGGAAGGGCTTAGATGCCCCACCTGACATTGTTTATCCAATCCCCTTTCCCCGTTACCAGATATAGTACCTATATTAAAGTTACCTTCCTAGAACCAATCAAGTTGTATGCTAAGTTTTAAGAGTTACACGTCAGTGATGATGAGTTTTTGGTGTAAATACTTTGTTCTTTCTGAAATTAATTGGAGTTGAAGCGAGAAGGAAGATCAAGCGATTGCTGATATCCATGAACTCCCCGTTTTTTGTACTTGTCATTAAACGGACCGCCTTTGCCAAACTATTGAGTTGTCATTAATTTGATGCAAGAGTATTAATCTGCATCCCCATCCATCTCAAGGGTGCTGCTACACATCTTAAAGTGCTGTTTGGAATCCCCCAGTCCTATGGGCTGGCTGGGGTCTCTACTGCACACTTGGTAGCAGAGTATGGTTCAATTACAATTTATTAGATAAGACACCCATTGGCTGTCAACATAAGTAACTCTGGGTCCTCGGCAATATCACAAGTCCTTTGCCATCCGGCTAAGTAGAACGAGAGGCTCCCCGTAGATAGTGGTTAGTCTAAAGTGAAAACCCTGCAGGGTCAGTCTGAAGGAACCTTTGATTTCCCCCATGAACCCCTTCCCGCTTTTACGAGCAGCTAATCGGACGAACAGCAAGGAGAGGCAGTAACGAAGGCGGTGATTCCAAGCATCCAGAGAGGAAAAAATTGCGAACGGTGAGTGGAAAAGACTAGATGCTTTGGCAAAAAGTTGCATGCCTTTGAACAAGTAAGGGAAGGTAAGGGAGGGAGGCGGGATAAAAATAATGACAGAGTAAGAGTATAATATATATAAGGGGAAGAAAATATTGACTCGAGGGTGGCCGAGCCATAGAGAGAGATACCGGGAGGATACCCAAGCAATAGAGAGAGATACCGGGAGGATACCCAAGAATAGAGAGAGATACCGGGAGGATACCCGAGAATAGAGAGAGATACGGGAAGGATACCAGAGCAAGGTGGATACGCCCTAATACATAGGCTTCAATATATCGCTAGAAGAAGCCTGGATTTAAAATCCTGAAAAAATGGGACGCTTTAAGAGACCGAAACGATTAAACACGTTTTTGAAAGAAATGGGCTTACATTCAATGTTGGAATAATGATAGGGGCATGAGATTTATGTAGCCGGCCGGAGTCTGTCAAGTCTGTTGTGTCTGTCTTGTGTTTTTTTCTTTTTTCTGACATCACGAGGTAAGAACATTTTTGGGGGAAATAGCATGAAAATTGTGCAATTGTATAGAAAAAACGTTGTATGACATTAATTGATAGTTGTTGTTTTAAAAAGTAAAAATAACATTTTTTGCGAAAAAACAGGATTGGAGCTTGCGACAATTAGTGCTCGCTCATATTGCTGATTTTGGTTAAGAAACATAATTACACTGTTAGTACACTTGTGCAAACAGTTGCTAAAACATGCACCTAAACTGAAGAAGTACGGTGCAGAATGGGTTAAAGGAACTGGCCACAAAATGTTTATGCCATGACCCCAGGGCAGTTTGCTATCTAAAATGGTCCTGCAACACGACGACATATTTGCATGCCACGTATACTGGCAAAAAGTTAGATAAATGCCTAGCTAGTTTAGAGCTTTGGAAGATGGACCAAGAGGAAAAGGAGGAGGAGCCACCGTTAGATTGGATACTTAACATATGCACAGAGGGGGGTGAAATGCCTTCTGCGCCACTCGCCCTGTCTGAAACAAAAAGCGAAGCCAGTAAAGACGAAGGATTATACCCGTTGAGGGAGGTTAAAGCAGTCACGGGATACAGCAACCCAGCACATGAGTCACCTACGCAAAGTAGTGACGAAAGCCCAGATAAGGACAGAGACAGAGATATTACCTCCAAAGACCCGAGGGACAAGGAGAGGCGCGAGAAAGAAAAAGGTGACAGGCACAAGCATGTACATCTCTAGACACAGGTAGAGAGGGAAAGAGATGGAAAGGAGATGAGGACAGAACTGATGAGATATTCACACAGAACAAATGGATGGGAGGTCAGATTTTATTGAAATTCGAAGGTAAAGGCATCGAGGATGTGAGATAAAAGGGAGAGTCAGACGATTCACAAAGGAAAGAGAAGGAAAAGGAAAAACGATTGAGAGACGAAGGTATCAGAAAAAAGGACATACAGAGACGAGAGCAGTTGTATCGCGAAGAGCAAGAAAGGAAACATGATCATAAGCCAAGAGCAGCTAATGATCAGGACAGGCAGGAACAAAGGAGAATAGAAGAAGAACAAAGAATTCTGGAGAAGAGGAAATACGAAGGACAAATGAACGTAAAGATACGAGGAAACAAGAAGAAGATAGGGTCAGAGAGGAAGCGAGGAAGCTCAGAGAGTTTGATGACGACATAGAACGCAAGCGAAGACAGAGAGCACAGGATCTTGAATATCTGGAAAGAGAGGTTAAAAAACCCGATCCAGTAGTAGACTGGGAAGACATAGAAGAATTATTTCCTGAGTACGATTCAGTACCAGGCACGTCTATGGGAAATATCAAAGATGACTTCGACACGAGAAGCATCAGAGAGACGATCGATAGAATATATGATGAAATGAGGCTAGAACAGGTATCCCAAGGGAGAGGAGAGGATGAGCATCTTGAAAGCACTCAGTTGTATGACACTGAGGACGCCTCCTGAAGTAGCAGAAATAGAGAGCTGTCCCTAGATAGGTTGACGCTAAACAGGAATGAGGAGGATGAGAGGAGTTGCACGACTTGGGCACAGACAATATCAGATGCAGAAAGAGATGAATATGAGGAAAAAGAAGATGAGAGAAGACGTGAAAAACGCTTCTCTAGAGGAAAGGGAATAAGATGGTCAGATTCTAGTGGGTCTGCACCTAAGGCATCAGAATCAGCCACACATTCAGACTGACACGAAGAAGTGTTTTATGGTCAGAGAGAGATGTCTCCACCACCATATGTGAGCAGATTAAGGACATTGCCAGTTAGACAGGGATGCAGGAATATTACCCCTCGAGTGGATAGAAAAATTATGAGAGAGGATAAGGAGTGCCATGTGTTACAATTCCCGTTACTTGAAAAGGGAGGAACGAGGCCACAGTATATACCCTGGGCACACATGGATCAGAAAATCTGAAAAATAATCTTCCAATGTTGACATCGGGAGCCGGAAAATGGATACAAGAACTAGAAAAGATGACGGGAGGGAACACGTTAGCTATCAGGGACATTAAGGGTCTTTTAATTGCCATACTTGGTGATAGAGCTGACGATGTGTGGACACATGCAGGTTACCCTGGCGTGACTACAGTTAATACTGTGCATGATGGAGCTCAGTTTAACAATTGCAGAGCCGTGGTATGGAAAGCATTACGATTGCAATACCCGGATACTTCTGACATGGGAGCTATAATGACACGTAAAATGAAAGAGTCACAGGATCCATTGCTTTACATTCAGAATTTCTCTCTTGGGGGAAGACCATACCCGTGTTTTCCCATATATTATGCAAAGATCAGGTACAGAAGCAGCTCAAGAAATTGGTAGGAATAGAGGCCAAACCGTGGTCTGAAATACAGTTGACCATAGCTCACTATTGCAGGCTGCAGCAAGAGAGAAATCGCAAAAAAGAGGCTGCACGAAAAGCTGAAGAGGCAAAATGAGTGCAGAAGAAATTGTGGAAATATGCCATTGAAGGGGCGATGATAACTAGCACAGATGGACTAAACCTGCAGCAGGTCAATAATCAAGGGCAGGGTGATCAAGGCAATAAAGGGTTTTACCCAAGGGGGAGAGGCTTTCGAGGAAGAGGAAGGCAGAGTAATCAAGGAGGTTTCCAGAGTAATCAGAGAGGTTTTCAACACATGCAAAACAGCAATCAGGATATGTCAAATGGGCAAATAATCTGTTGGACGTGTGGTATGACAGGGCATCTAGCACGCACATGCAGAAGCCAAGGCATGGTGCAAAATGAGCAAGGAACAAGAGTAGTGATGTTGAATCCACCTGTGTTTTTACAGCAGGGTGGAAATGGAGTTGGCCAAAATCACACAGTGCAACAGCAAGCTCCAGGAGCACAACAAACCTTGCAACCTCAGAATATGACAAATTCCCCGCAAGGACAGTCTCAACAGTCGCTGATGCAACTACTACAGGACAGGTACTGAATTCTGGAATGAGAAATAACACTGGTGATGGAGGAAGTCACTCAGCATGGGACAATGTTATATATGGACTAGGACAGCTCACTGGGAAACCTGATGTGTTCTATCCTATCAGTGACACCAAACACTCACAAGGAACCAAGGGTAGATGTCTGTATAGAGGATAAAGAATATTCCTTCTTAGTGGACACAGGTGCAACACGTTTGTGTATACGTGAAGGGAAGTTTTCCTTGTCCGGCGATGCCATAAATACTCATGGCTTCACAGGAGCAACAAGTTGTGTTCCTTTTACAAATGAACTTCCAGTCTCCATAAGAGAATGTGAAATGAATGTGCCACTGCTATGTTCAAGTAAAACCCCAGTAAATATATTGGGACGAGACCTAATGACGAAGTTAAACATAACAATCTCGTTCACGGAGAAGGGCATAGTATGTTCAACTCCATGAATGCATTATTTGAACGTATGCAAAATGATTAGTGCATACGCAGGACAAACGGCTATGAGAGCTGTTCCATTGGAACCAGAAATATTTGCGTATGGAGTGCATATAGAGTGCTTATATTAATGTCATGGCTACCAGGCATTACAGATAAACCAATGAGAACCCCAGATGAGTTTTTATTTAGTCCAAGAATACCTATACATGAGGAAAAGGGATAAGTGTTTCCCCTGGAAATACACACAGCCATAGTGCGAGGAAAGATGGCACTGATCGACGGTTGTGATGACGAAGGCAGACAATGGTGCACAGTAATCACCATTGAGGAAGGAAACAGATTGACTGACGTCACTGATGACGATCTGTTTGAAGAGCAAATAGGTGTAGATGAAACAACAGTTGAGGTCATTCTCACTTATTGGGTGAAAATGATCAAAAGAGAGGTGCCCCAGAGAATGATTCTGGCACAAAAACGTCCTGAATATTTTGATGACGACATGGCAACGGTGCCTGTCTCAGTGTGGAATACAGGCCCTTATGACATAGGGTCGTTGAAAGGAGTCAGAGAAGTAAAGATTAAATTGAAACCAGGAGCAATTCTACTAAAAGCACAACAGTATCCCATGTCTAGAGAAGCAGATGAAGGGATTGTCAAGACAATTTCTGCTATGATGGAGCAGGGCATCTTAGTGACGTCAGAGTAGTCATGCAACACCGCAGTTTACCCTATCAAAAAATCAAAGGGAGGGTCTTGGCGTTTAATCCAAGATCTGCGCCCGATAAACGATGGAGGCTGAGTTCCCTCTAGCCCCTAACCCATCCACAATACTATGTAATACACCCGTTGAGGCGAAATATTTCACTGTGATTGACTTGAAAAACGCATTTTTCTCAATCCCATTGGACAAAGACTCACAAGATTTGACGTTGTTCGCATTCAGACCAATGCATCTGAAAAGTACAAGGTTACCTCAGGGGTACTGCGAGTCACCATCAATTTTCAACAGAGTCCTGCAGAGGGACTTAAGCAATATTGCAGTAGAAAGTGTTGTCTTGCAATACGTGGATGACATCTTAATTTGCAGCACGACAGAGGAGACCTGCAGACACGATTCTATTCAGCTATTGACTGTATTGGCTGAGAAAGGATATAACGTTTACAGAGAGAAGGTGCAATACTGTCAACAAGAAGTGCTGTACATAGGCCAGCTGATCTCACATGAGGGGAAAAGGGTTACCCCTTAAGGGGCTGAAGCCATATTAAACACAGCTAAGCCACACACGATAAAACAAATGCAGTTTTCTAGGATTATGCAATTATGTCAGAGCATGGGTCTTTGACTACAGCTCTTATACCAAGCCCTTGTTACAAGCCCTAAAGAAAGCACAGGGTGATGAAAGAAAACATTGAATGGACCGAAACCATGGAAGAAGGGTGGGATTCCCAATTATACAGAGGAATTCTATCTGTTTTCACACACGAATGGCAGTGTTATGACAGCAGTACTCACACAGAGAACCACGTTGGGGTACAAGCCCCTGGCATATTAAAGTGGGAACTTGGACCCAGTGATGAGAGGTCACTTCCCATGTGAACAAAGTTTAGCTGCCGCAATGTTCACCATAGAGAAAGCTACAACCATTGTGATGGGATTCTCAATGACGTTCTTCGTCGAGCACGCACTATTTGCCATTCTAGAGAAACCAAAAGGCACATTGACATCTCAGAGAGCTTCTGCTTATGAAGTGATCATATCAAACCCATTAATTAAGATAATTCAATGTAAGAGAGTGAACCCCGCTATGTTTATAGCAGAGCCAGTCACTGAAGGAGAGCCAATACATGACTGCGCAAACTATGAAGAATTTTATGATGAGATTCCCAGAGTGAAAGAAAATGCATTGGCAGAAGGACAAATCGTCTTCATTGACGGTTCTTCGAGAATCAATCAAAATGATTGGCAGAGATATAGAGGCACCACTGTGATGAAGCACACAGCAAATGGAGAGTTTTGAGAACTCATTAGTGTATGATTACCATCACATTATTCAGCACAAGCTGCAGAATTATTGGCGTTGATACTCACACTCGAGAATCACGCAGACCAGGAAGTGACGGTATACAGTGACTCTGCCTATTTGAGGACAACAGTGCACGCAGGCCTAGCGCGCTGGAAAAAGAGGGGCTACCTCCGAGCGGATGGCATGCCAGTGCAGCACGCAGCCTTATTGGACAGGCTGATTAAGGCACTACAACTCCCAGTGGGCATAGCAGTCGTGAAATGTGCCGCCCACATGAAAGGGACAGATTTCATCTCCCGAGGAAATCAAGCAGCAGACACAGAAGCCAAGCGTGTGTCGATCAAAGCTGAAATAATAATGAATGTGGAAATAACAGATGTGAATGAGAGAATGATTGTTGCACAAAGTGAACCTGAAGGTTACAGTAATATGGAGAAAACCCAGTTAATGGAGCTCCAAGGGGAGGCACCACAGGAGGAGAAAACCCTTTGGAAGCGGTGAGGGTGTTCCTTAAACCCCTCAGATAGCTTGTGGTGACAAGACAGCACTGGTGAACTGTTGATGCCTAAAGCCTTATTGAAAATAGCACTGGAACAGTTACACTATCCAGCGCACATGAAGAAAGAGAATCTAGCAGTGACGATTGCTGAAGACTGGTTTATACCGAATTTAGCAGAGCATGTTGCATTTTGTATGGTGAACTGTATAATCTGCCAACAGTTCATGGCTGGGCATACACTATGATTAATTAGAGGAGTCATCCCAAGGCCCAACTGAACTTTTCAGCACTTGCATGTTGATTATGTCGATATGATTCAAGTATGTAACGGGTACAGGTACCCAATTGTTGTGGTGTGTCCATTCTCTAGATGGGTAGAAGCAGGTCCATGTACACACCCAGACTCTATCTGTGCGGCCACATTTCTGGTGAGGGAGGTATTTCCCAGACAGGGAGTATGTGAGGTCATGAAGTCAGACAATGGACCGCACTTTGTTAACGCAGTATTTGAACAGATCAGCTTGTTGCTTGGTATAAAGCACAAGTTTTCTTCGGTGTATCATCCTCAAGGTAATGTGATATGCGAGAAGCTCAACGGCTTGTTAAAGGAAAGGTTAGCCAAGTTGAAGCTTACTCTAAAGAAGGGATGGCTACACTGCCTTCCACTGGCACTTTATGCGGTCAGAAACCAGCCTGGTTCTAACCACCATCTTACACCGCATGAAATAGTGACAGGCAGAAGGAATCACACGCCACTTACACCCCGAGATAGAGCTAGATGTGTTGCTTAGCCAACAGGGGAAGTTATAGGATCAGAAATGCAAAATTACTTGAATTGCATGACATCTTGTAATTTCAGGACAGCTGCAGCGATGACGAAAAGGGTGCAGGGCAGCACAGAACACAGAAGGAGATACTACAACAGACCAAGTTGAGGGTTTACGTATTCCACAACTGTTCCCTGGGGACACAGTCCTGGTGAGAGACCACACGAGAAAAAAGTGGGACGAGCCAAGGTTCAATGGTTCATTCAGAGTGGAGGACTTCACTCCCTCTGCAGTCAAGTTACAAGGAAGAAGAGCCTGGATCTTCTTGGGTGACATCAAGCCATACAACGGAGAAGACCCTCTGCCCTCGCGTAGAGACTACAGATGACGGGGAAGAACCACAGCATGTGCAGACGAGATCCATGACGAGGAAGAAGGACGCATGACTAGCAAAGCAAAGGCAAAGTGCAAAGTTGTGGCTAAATTTTGGACATTTCCTCTGAGCAAAAAAGGGGATAAGGACATGAACACGGATACTCTGTGCATCCTACATGCAGGGTGAAGAAGAAAATTGCATGTATAAGCCACAACATAGTCTGTTGACTTTGAACTTTGGACTGAAGCACACTGAAGACTTGATAAGTAAAGAATATGCCAAATTTAGATCGAGGACATATAAATTGGAAGCAAATACAGTATCCAGACTCTTTACATACAGAAGCCTTATTTGGACTCACTTATGGTGTCACGCAGTTGTGACATCACCAAGGATGTTTTGACCTACTTCGAGTTAGTATTGAGATTGTACGCGTCGTTAGTGGGAAGGCTCACCAACATCACTGAATTTCTTCAAGATCCTGAAAACAAAAAGACAATAAGGAAGCTGCTCATTGTGATTGCTGAGCAATTCCTTTTGCTTCAGGAATACAGGGAAGACCAGACAAATGTCCCTGTCACCAGAAGATAGCAGACTAGCAAACAATGTGTTTTTTCACCTAATTGAGGACTTTCCAGAGCTTGTGGGTAGACCTGCCAGTGTTGACGTCCTCACTTTCATCAGAGACCCAGCGAACTCTACACAGATGAGCATGCTCCTGCATGGTATTGTAATGCAGGTCGAACTTTCTAATCATCATCAGAATTTCCAGAGAAGATTGTAAACTTTCTTCTGAGGGACAGATCAAGAAAGTGTTGCCAGAGAACTTCACTCCTGCTCATGCTGACAACAAAACGACATGTCTTCTGGAGTGAAACAGATAAGAGGCATTGACTGGGAGCTTGTTTTTTTTCAACACGCAACTAAGAGATTGCTGAACTTATTACCTTATTTTGACATTTTCGTACACAGAAAAGAGAACTGTTTCCAGCAACAAGAGACAATCTTTAATTCAGGCAAAAAAGGACAATCGTTCCAGTATCTGCATCCTACGAGCAGAGACAGCAGAACCCAGATATAAAATTACCTAGAATGTATTAAAGAGTTAGTTTTCTTTACTTAGGTGATCGAGATGGGCAACCAGAATAGTAATCTTGTGCTCCGTCAGGAGAAGAGATGCTCGTATTGTCCCGGAAATAAGTGTTGTAAATTAACCTATAGAGGAATTATGTACCTATGCATTGTATTCATCATTGACTTCCTGTCACTGACGATTCGAACTACATTTTTTATTGGTGCACAAAGCATTCCGATTCCAGTGCACCCGCCTAATGATGTAAGCATGAAACCCACGAAGGTGCCCAGACCTTACTTAGTCATTCCAGTCCCTAGAAGGTCTGATAGCGGAATGAGTGAAATTGAAATGGATGTAATGAGCAATAATACACATACACTTGTGGTAACAAATATATTGAACCGCCGGAGGCGGGGTCGGCAGAGCAAGCATGAGAAAAGGTTAATGAAAAACACACACACGCAAACAATGAGTGCACATACACCAGGTCTAGTGTCACTAACTGCAGAACCAATGTCCAAAGAAGGGGAGGAGGTTGGACAACCTACGATGAGAAGTTCCACACCAAGTGAAGCCAAAAGCCCAATGGAGGAAGCCGAACTTTTAAAGAGGCAAAAGGAGTTGGAGAATAAACAAACAGAGACAGCATTGACAAGCACGCCTGATCCAATGAAGAGAACAAGTACAAGTCCTACAAAACTATCACGTGCAGATATGATAGCAGAATCAATATAGCCGTTCCTAACCAGATCCAAGAAAAGGACAAGGAATAAATTACCAGACTTTCTCCTACTCAAATGGTACAGATGAAAATGCCTGGACCATGGATGCTGATGCCTGAAAACCCTCCAGCAAGAAGAAGCTATATGGATGCGATTAAGGATGTAATGATAGCAAACTACATGAAAACCTTGAGAATCAGGAGAAGCACACAAGAAGACAACAACGAACTAAATGACTACCTGGACAGCACAGCACACTTTTGAAATAACATTGAAATAACATCTGGTACCAACATATGAAAGAAGTTGGACAACGAAATTCAGAGGAAGAATGCTTTGTTTGTGCACTCTTGCCATACGGCATGGGGAAGTCGAAGATCTTTGTAGCTGTGAAAATTGATGTCCAGACAGCCCACTGTCTATCACACGTATCAATGTGCAAGACCAGATGCCAGTTCATGGGAAGTGATGCTTCAAGAAATAATGGAAAAACAAAGAACATTGTGATAAGATATGAGAAGCCTGGAGTTAAAGGAGCAGAGATCAGAAGAGAGGGAAACCAAGACTGAACGTTCAAGGGAAAACTCCAGAAGAAGTTTGGAGTTGGAAGAACAGAGGTCAAATGCAAATTTGGGGAACAGTGCTTTCACCAGAGGGATGGGAGAAAGGGAGTAGCGATTTGCAGAGCATTGATGGTCTTTGGAGCCTTCAAAGAAGCAATTGAAAATGCACAGAAGATATGCAAGCCCTTGTGGCCGAGACTTGCAAGAGTGCTGACATGGCTATATGACAGAGGAGGACCCTTACAGATAGTGCCATTGAAGAATTCCAAATTGTGCTTCAGAAATAATGGCAAAACGGAAAATTGTATAAAATCAGAACTGTGGATGAGTTTTTGACACTCCAAGAATGGTACATGGTACTACAGTGATCATGGATCATTATTGGGCATGTGGATCCAAATCATACATCAGACTGCCGAAAAATTGGAGAGGTATATGCACATTGGTGAATGTTCATGTTCCAGCATTGGTGATTCCAAAAAGTGATCTGCATATTGACCGTTTCCCCAAGGCAAATGCTCACCTGAGAAAGAAGAGATCTGTGGAACTGATGAACCGAATGAAGAGAGAGAATTACTTTTCTGCCAAATCAGAAGAAGCTTTTCATATGATCCCGTATGAACACAGGCTGTTCAGCATCACCAAATAAATGTTCATGACAATTCTGATGCCATGAGTTCAGGTTGGAGCAAACCCTAAATGGTTGCAGATAACCAGATGGGAGTTACTCCAGACCATCAACACAACCATAAAAGGATTCAATGCAACCAAGAAAGAGTTAAGGGCGATTCGACTAATGGCTCTCCAGAATAGATATGTCCTTGACATGATCACAGCTATGGACGGAGGTGTTTGTGCAAAAATTGGAGAATCATGTTGCACATTTATACTATCTCACAATGACGAAAATGGAACCTTAACAGAGGCCATAGGTATGCTCATGAGGCAGGCAGCCCTCTCCACATGGGACACCTCCACCCCAGCCCCCATCACCTGTGACCCCACCCTGCAGGCAGCCCTCTCCACATGGGACACCCCCAGCCCCCATCACCCATGACCCCACCCTGCAGACAGCTCTCTCCACATGGGATACCCCAGCCCCATCACCTGTGACCCCCACCCTGCAGGCCGTCCTCTCCACATGGGATACCCCAGCCACCATAACCCGTGAACCCACCCTGCAAGCCGCCCTCTCCACATGGGATACCCCAGCCCCATCACCTGTGACCCCACCCTGCAGGCAGCCCTCTCCACAAGGGATACCCTAGCCCCCATCACCCGTGACCCCATCCTGCAGGCCGCCCTCTCCACATGGGATACCCCAGCCACCATCACCCGTGACCCCACCCTGCAAGCAGCCCTCTCCACAAGGGAAACCCACACCCCAGCCCCCATCACCCATGACCCCACCCTGCAGGCAGCCCTCTACACAATGGACACTCCCACCCCATGGATGTAGGTGTTTGTGCAAAAATTGGAGAATCATGTTGCACATTTATACCATCTCACGATGACAAAAATGGAACCTTAACAGAGGCCATAGGTATGCTGACACAACTACAGAATCAAATGATTGATGAAGCAGACGAAGTTGACGATGACAGCTGGTTTGGATCACTATTTTCATGGGTTCCACAATGGATGGCAGATGCATTCAAATTCCTAGGAGCTCTGCTTGTGATGATATTGCTTGGATTCTGTGTTAGCAAGATAATAATATCTCAGTGCCAGAAAACTGCAAAAAAGAACATAGGGATGAAGATCATGATTGATGTCGAGCCAGGATGGAAACCCAAGGACCTGACTGATGAAGAAATAAGAGACTTTGTGAAAGCCAGCATTTATGCACCAGTAGGAACAAAATTTCAGTATCCAAGGAAACACAGAAATTATGTGGGAAGATGGATCTATTGCAGTCCAAGTGGACTATGTCAATTAATGACATGGAACAAAGATAAGCACATAAGAACAGCAGGAAGCTTGAAGGAAGTCATAAAGATATGGACCCCAAAGAGTTATTTCTTCAGGCCTCTATGTCTGGACCCAGAGGATGAAGTAAAAGCGGATCAAGAAGATGTAGCAAAGGTTGATACAAAAGAAGAAGTGAAAGTGGTCGATGAATCGCCCAGAGGGGGGAGTCAAGAGGCAGTGCCAAGCACGATTCACACTCCAACCGCCCATTTTGAAGTACCAGGAACATTCACGCTGAAATATGTGACGTATGGTGAGCAAATAAACCACCAGAGAGCTGCAGTTGGGCTCTGTTCAGTACCTATCAGAAGAACAACACCTGCAGGCAGCCCTCTCCACATGGGACACCCCAACCCCATCACCTGTGACTCCACCCTGCAGGCAGCCCTCTCCACATGGGACCCCCCTGGCCCCCATCACCCATGACCCCACCCTGCAGACAGCCCTCTCCACATGGGATACCCCAGCCCCATCACCTGTGACCCGACCCTGCAGGCAGCCCTCTCCACATGGGATACCCTAGCCCCCATCACCCGTGACCCCATCCTGCAGGCCGCCCTCTCCACATGGGATACCCCAGCCCCCACCACGTGTGACCCCACCCTGCAGGCAGCCCTCTCCACATGGGATACCCCAGCCCCCATCACCTGTGGCCCCACCCTGCAAGTAGCCCTCTCCACATGGGATACCCCAGCCCCCATCACCTGTGACCCCACCCCGCAGGCATCCCTCTCCACATGGGATGCCCCAGCCACCATCACCCGTGACCCCACCCTGCAGGCAGCCCTCTTCACATGTGAACACCCATGACCCCACCCTCCAGGCAGCCCTCTCCACATGGGATACCCCAGCCCCCATCACCCGTGACCCCACCCTGCAGGCAGCCCTCTCCACATGGGATACCCAGCCCCCATTACCCGTGACCCCACCGTGCAGGCAGCCCTCTTCACATGGGACACCCCCACCCCAGCCCCCATCACCCATGACCCCACCCTGCAGGTAGCTCACGAACATGGGATACCCACACCCCAGCCCCCATCACCCCACCCTGCAGGCAGCCCTCTTCACATGGGACACCCCCACCCCAGCCCCCATCACCCATGACCCCACCCTGCAGGCGCCCTCTCCACATGGGACACACCCACCCCAGCCCCCATCACCCATGACCCCACCCTGCAGGCAGCCCTCTCCACATGGGACACACCCACCCCAGCCCCCATCACCCGTGACCCTTCCCTGAAGGTAGCTCTCTAACATGGGATACACCCACCCCAGCCCCCATCACCCATGACCGCACCCTGCAGGCAGCTCTCTTTACATGGGACACCCCCACCCCAGCCCCCATCACCCATGACCCCATCCTGCAGGCAGCTCTCTTCACATGGGAAACCCCCACCCCAGCCCCCATCACCCATGACCCCACCCTGCAGGCAGCTCTCTCCACATGGGACACACCTACCCCAGCCCCCATCAACCGTGACCCCAGCCTGCAGGCAGCCCTCTCCACATGGGACACACCCACCCCAGCCCCCATCACCCGTGAACCCACCCTGCAGGCAGCCCTCTCCACATGGGGCACACCCACCCCAGCCCCCATCACCCATGACCCCACCCTGCAGGCAGCCCTCTCCACATGGGACACACCCACCACAGCCCCCATCACCCGTGACCCTTCCCTGAAGGTAGCTCTCTAACATGGAATACACCCACCCCATCACCCATGACCGCACCCTGCAGGCAGCCCTCTTCACATGGGACACCCCCACCCCAGCCCCCATCACCCATGACCCCATCCTGCAGGCAGCCCTCTCCACATGGGAAACACCCACCCCAGCCCCCATCACCCATGACCCCACCCTGCAGGCAGCCCTCTCCACATGGGACACACCCACCCCAGCCCCCATCACCCGTGACCCTTCCCTGAAGGTAGCTCTCTAACATGGGATACACCCACCCCAGCCCCCATCACCCATGACCGCACCCTGCAGGCAGCCCTCTTTACATGGGATACCCTAGCCCCCATCACCCGTGACCCCATCCTGCAGGCTGCCCTCTCCCCATGGGATACCCTGGCCCCCACCACCTGTGACCCCACCCTGCAGGCAGCCCTCTCCACATGGGATACCCCAGCCCCCATCACCTGTGGCCCCACCCCGCAGGCATCCCTCTCCACATGGGATGCCCCAGCCACCATCACCCGTGACCCCACCCTGCAGGCAGCCCTCTTCACATGGGAACACCCATGACCCCACCCTCCAGGCAGCCCTCTCCACATGGGATACCCCAGCCCCCATCACCCGTGACCCCACCCTGCAGGCAGCCCTCTCCACATGGGATACCCAGCCCCCATTACCTGTGACCCCACCTTGCAGGCAGCCCTCTTCACATGGGACACCCCCACCCCAGCCCCCATCACCCCACCCTGCAGGTAGCTCGCGAACATGGGATACCCACACCCCAGCCCCCATCACCCCACCCTGCAGGCAGCCCTCTTCACATGGGACACCCCCACCCCAGCCCCCATCACCCATGACCCCACCCTGTAGGCGCCCTCTCCACATGGGACACACCCACCCCAGCCCCCATCACCCATGACCCCACCCTGCAGGCAGCCCTCTCCACATGGGACACACCCACCCCATCCCCCATCACCCGTGACCCTTCCCTGAAGGTAGCTCTCTAACATGGGATACACCCACCCCAGCCCCCATCACCCATGACCGCACCCTGCAGGCAGCCCTCTTTACATGGGACACCCCCACCCCAGCCCCCATCACCCATGACCCCATCCTGCAGGCAGCCCTCTTCACATGGGACACCCCCACCCCAGCCCCCATCACCCATGACCCCACCCTGCGGGCAGCCCTCTCCACATGGGACACACCCACCCCAGCCCCCATCAACCGTGACCCCAGCCTGCAGGCAGCCCTCTCCACATGGGACACACCCACCCCAGCCCCCATCACCCGTGAACCCACCCTGCAGGCAGCCCTCTCCACATGGGACACACCCACCCCAGCCCCCATCACCCGTGACCCTTCCCTGAAGGTAGCTCTCTAACATGGAATACACCCACCCCAGCCTCCATCACCCATGACCGCACCCTGCAGGCAGCCCTCTTCACATGGGACACCCCCACCCCAGCCCCCATCACCCATGACCCCATCCTGCAGGCAGCCCTCTTCACATGGGACACCCCCACCCCAGCCCCCATCACCCATGACCCCACCCTGCAGGCAGCCCTCTCCACATGGGACACACCCACCCCAGCCCCCATCACCCGTGACCCCACCCTGCAGACAGCCGCCTCCAGACAGGACATCACCTGCATGCTGGACGCTGACATAGCGACACATCATCACTCCATCGATGGTGTGTCGTGCACCTTGACTGCCGTGTTGTGACACCACCCGAAATATCCACTGGAAATGTATCCTGCAAAAACAAATAAATGCATACACCTGGACCACATCCATGAGTGTGACAGCTACTGAAACACAATTGCTGTTCGCAATCATCTCCCAACATACACATGTAACAAGTTTACAGTAAAGTGAGGCCCTGCTGTCCATGTGGCAATGTCATGTCACAAATCCCCATGGAGAAATAGTCAGACAATGACAGAATGAAAAGCAGCCTCAATGTGTGCCACATGAACAGACACTGCTGGGTGTGTCACAGCCTGAGACTCAATGAGCTGCTATTATCAGAACAGATTTCCTAATAAACACATCACTGTTCCTCCCATGTGTGAAGGATATGATATGAAATCATGTACAATTATATGGCATTCATAATGCGCCTATACACATGTCTTTGAAGGTGCAATGAATCAGGGGAGGGTGAACAGAATGAATACAGAGACAACAATCTTGCTAGGCCACGTGACATTGAGATGGCCCAAGTGCATGGGCAGTGGGGAAGGTGAAAAGAGCAGGGGGAAGGGTGAGGGGCAGTGCAGTACATGGGAAGGACATCATAAGAAATACAACAACAATGAAAACATCAAAGTGCGGCCAGCTGGTGTTAAGTGCAAGGCTAAGTGCAGACATCAGGTGTCAAGTGCAGGTAGGGTGCTGTAGCAATACAGAAAAACCATCCAAGCGCGGAGGACGCCGGGAAGGCAGTGCAGGTATGCAAGTGGCGGGTGAGAGGACCTTGGCCCGAGGTCAGAGGGGAGCCAGGTGACCAGTGCAAATTCAGACAGGAGTTCAGCAGGGTAGAGGAAGATTGAAAGCACAAGCAAAGAGGAATGACTTGACTACTCATTGAGTACATGGCAATCAGACAGTGCGCCACACACCGAGACAGCTGCATTGGTCTGCCGATTTGTAAATCCAAAGTAATGCCAATATTGCATGGCAGTGCAAGAGGTAGACCAACACCAGAGACAATGATAACTGCACAAACACATGCTGGTGAAGGTGAAAGCACGACGTGTGTAACACAGCATCAAGCAAATCATGTGCCAATATCCTGAACATGTGACACTCCCACACTCACCCCACCCAACTGCCTCACAAACACAGTGAGGGCCAATACACGGTGATGCTGCACATGTGAAAGCAAATGCCATTTTACTGTGCACACCCAAACTCCCCCTTCACACTCCTTCACCAGTCAGCCACATGTGTATATTTACCACGCAAATGGATACAAAACAGGACACATGCATGCAAGTAACCACACACATGACATACGAGGGTCAGAACCAGGGACACTAAACAGACTAACAAACTGGCACACTGCCAAAAAAACTGTAAGAAACAATGACTGTGAGTTAAGAAAATACATTATATTGAACAGTTGTATTGTGCATATACACACAGTAAATTAACATTCAAAATATGTACATGAAAAAAAATAAGAACCGTATGGTGAACACAAAAAAAAGACACAATAAACATGGAGTAATGTCCAAAGTCCACTCCAAATAATAAAATAATGGAAAGGAAACCCACACATGAAGAACTATGTACAAACAAACAGAGTAATGTCCCAAAGCTCCAAATAATAAATAAAATCAATGGAAACTTATGCCTAAAAAAATATGTACAAAGGCAGCAGACTAATCCTTCTCCTCACCAATGTCCGGGCCAGGGTATTATCGAGCACTGTGTCCTCTTCCACAATGCATGCCTCTGTTTGCTCCTTGAGGGCCTGCAGGTCCACCAGCATGGCCCTCTCCCTCACCTCACAGTGACTGCAAGCATCCTCGAGGATGAGGCGATGCCGCCTTGCCCAACGCAGTGCAGTCTCCGCCCTGGTCATGGTGAGTCTTGCCTCCCGAGCCCGCTGCCTCTCTGCCCTGATTCGCTGCCCATATTGCTCCCACACGGAAGACATCTTCAACCAGAGGTCCACATTTGCATCCTGCCTGACGCCGGATACCTGCCCCCTTTGGATGGTATGCCCTGAGTCACAAAGCCTCCTAGGAAGAAGGAATCGATAGGTGCACTCCAAATTAAAGGATCAAAGTTAATAATTATATAAAGCACTTAAATAAGTCTGGGTGCTGGGGAGGAATACAAGCCCTGACACGGGGTTTGTGAAGAACATAAAACAGAAACAAGTGTCTAAATATAAAGACACTCCCGTACCCTGCACACCATTAAAGCTGATACACAATCAGTCAATAGTAGTAAAAGGTTTTTTACTGGTAAAAAATAGGACTTAGTCAAAACAAACAGTTCTTAGCACTGTTGTTACCAAAACACTTCTGGTTAGCATGGAAAAGTACAAACATCCAATAGATTTAATAAGGCCATTTATAGAACGAGAAAAGTATAAAAAAAGACAAATGAAACAATGATGTGTAATATAACTTACAATGGGCAAAGCCAAGGAATATTCTTGTAATAAACTCAGGTGCTCAGGTGCTCTACGCGTTTCGGGGAACACCCCCTTCTTCAGGAGCAAAGTGATCTGAAATTATATACATTGAAAACACACATCAGTATCATATATACAATATAATATTGTTAGTGTACTCAAAACTTGAGAAATCCAACCCATGAAATATAACAAATGTTGCCTAATTTAGAATGCACACAGGCATCCAGATTTACGTAGTTGCAATTAAACCAAAAATAATTATATAAACATAACAGTCAGACTACCCATGGGTGTGACTCCAAAAAAGTGGAACAGGGATAGGCCTCAAATGGGCATTTAAGTATACCGAAATAGCAAACAATAAAAAAAAGAAATAAAATGGAATGCAAAATACCTGGGGGGAGAACAGGCGTACATATTGGGTTGACAGCAGCAATGTGTAGAAATATCTGACGAGTTAAATGATCCAATTGCTGCTAAGGTACATATGGACTAATTCAAAGTCATTGTCCTATTGTGGAAAAATGAATAAAAGTTTGTATGTAGCAAGATATGTATTTGGTGAACATCATGGATAAAAAAATCAAAGACACATTAAACAAACTCAAGAAAAACTGCTTACCACTAATTAGAGCCAAAGTCACTGTAACCGTGATGAAGTACTGGAGGATCCAAATGGGGCCATCAGATAAGATGTAAATCAAATCCCAAGAAATTCAGATGTCACTGCAGGAGGTACCAGGGAAATGCCAAGGTTGGACGAGTGAAGACAAATACACCACTACATGTATCGAAAAAAAGAAAGAAAGCAACCACTGAAAAAATCCTGTAATACAACTATTTAAATGGCTAACAAGTCGACAGCCAAGGGAGGAGTCATTCGAGTAAGATAGACAGGAGACTAAATAAACATGACAAGTTCCAAGTGCAAAATACACCTAAGGCTGAGCTCCCAAAGGTAGACACTTTTTTCTGTTTCACGAAGCGTCCTACACAGAGTCTGCTGCTGCCTTATTGCCGGGTGCCTGCGTTGCATGGCCACCCTTTGGGCTGATGAAATTACCCGGGGGCATCTGGCACGTGCCGTGCTCCTGGGGGCCTGTACTTCCTCCATTGCCATAGCTCCTGTCGTAGCCTGGATCATCGTGGTGACAACCTTGGCTGATCCAACGTTGACTCCCAACTCAGGCAGGGATGTGATCTCCACCAGATGGACTGATGTGGTTGGGACAGGTACACAGGGGGCCCTGATGGTATCTGGGCAGGAAGGCGCCTGGGAGGATGACGGCGCACAAAGGAGAAAGACGGGTAGGGGGTTGCATAAGTGGCCAGCCCACACAGCCAATTCGAGACCAGGAACGTTGCTAGCCAGTTCAGGAGACGTCAGACCTCATTTTGATGATGTGCAAGCCCACGATTGTAAGCCTGCACATCATCACGAATTGTGCCTGTACCCTCGCAATACCAGCTAGCAGGTGTTCCACTCTGTCTCAAATCACCAGATCCTCAGGCATTGGGGTGTCGGTTTGTGTGGAAACATCCGCCACCTGCGGATGGGTACGGCCTGGGGCATGCCAGCCGGTACATACTGGTGCAGCTGCGGGCCCAGTGGCAGGATTTGGCACAGGCAGCTCCACAGCGACCTCCACTGCCTCCTGCCCCCGAGTCTGGACTGCACCAGTCACACCCACCTCATCACCCCCGCCGGGCCCCATGGACTGGTCTGATACAGCCTCCTCCTCCTCCCCCGCCAGCCTGGATGCCTCTCCAGCATCTTCTGCAATGGATTGCCCCTGTGTGAGCTCACCTGTCCCCCCCGCTGCCGAGGAGTCCACGTCCACCTTCGACCTCTTGGACCTCCCCTCAGCAGCTGTGGCCGATGTTTGAGACGTGCACCAGTCTCCTCGCTCCCGAATGATGTTGATGCCAGGGGGCGTGACTGGGCCTTGCGTCTCTGCCCTGTGGAGGCATCCCTGCTGCCTTGCTCCACAACACTTTCTCTGCCCTCTTCTTCCAACGCCGCTGTGGATAAGGAGACATAGAACACAAACATCAGGGTACTGTACTTATGTGTGTCTGGCACAAAACATTTGCACATGAAGCACACTGACAAAGGTCACAACCATCATCACCCTCCACAACACATAGATACATGCAATGTACATACATGCACATACATGTCTGTCCTTCACAACAGACACTCACATCCTTGGTCATGGCACTGTCACCACCTACAAATTGTGCATGCTACACACACATGCTCATGGCACATACACATGTCATGCACACACATCACCTGACAGTCCTCAAGCAGTGCACTGAGCTATCACATCAGAGTCCCCTCAACGTCAATCAGGCAGCAAGAGTAGGGCACACGTTGAAATGCACCTGTTACATCCATCCAGGAGTGATGGCCAGTCACACAGTCATATCTCAGACACATACACATGTACACCATGCCTGTTCATGATGTTGACGATGACACTCATGTGTCACACCTCTCACACAGGCACGTCTCAGAAACCTGTACGAAACCTTGTGCACATCGTAATATGCTGCAGTACAACACACATTGAAAAAGTAACACCGTTGGAATCACGCATGCTCCTTTGAACACATGTGCAGCACTGTCTGGGACATGCACACATACATCCGTACAAGAGGCATACTTGCCATAAGGCCATGGTGCACACTCCCACCATACATCAACATGCACAGTGGAGGACAGCAACACATGGACACTCACCTGACAACTCTAGATGATGCTGCAAATCGCTGACCTGGGTGTGCAGCGCCGGGTAAAACCTCTCCAGGACCTGCATGTCCGTGGTGTTAAACTGGCTCTGGCGCCCCCTTTGATTGGTACCAGCCTGGAGGAAGTGCTGGGCCTTTTTGTGGGTCCTGGACTTCAGGTCCTCCCAGCGCTTGTGCCCATGTTGGTAATCATGGGGTGCCACCCCCTCCACGTTAATGGCACCCACAATCTGGCACGAGATCAGCTTCCGTCCTTCCTTGCCGACTTGCGTTGCAGGGTTCAAGAGGGCATCATAATGCTACAGGACATGCTTCCACCAGGATGTTAACTTCCCTGGCTGTGAAGTTGACAGCCCTGTGCCTCGATGCCATGGGGTTGCCACTTGCCTCTGGAGATGTTTGCTCAGACATGGCAAGGCCTGAGGCAGGTGTGGGTGGGCAAGGTAGTCCTGGGGCTGGGCTGTGGAGCAGTGGTGATGTTCTGCAATGTTGGGAGTCTTTTGAATCAGCTGAGGTGGTCACAGGGCCGAGGACAGAAACTCTGGCAATGGCTTGACAGCAGGCACTAAAAATGCAGGGCAGGTGAGCAGCAGGTACACAGTGGGCAGGCACCAGTGCATAGCTCGTAGGAGGCAGCTCAGGGCAGTAGGAGGCAGATAAAATGACTCGTTGCAGGAGCGTGTGGGTCTTCCATGTTACTCTTGTGGGCAGCCGGAAGCAGAGTGACGGTTACATTGTGTGTGCAAAATTAGCGTGTACATGTGAAATCAGAGGAAAGGGCCTAATCGCGTAAGTTATGTGACATGCGCTGGCCGTTGGGTGTTGCCGTTCAGATTCAGAATAAAGGAGTGCATAGGAGAACATCACACCGCTTGTGTGAGTTGGAACGGATGGACATGTGGACTTCTGAGATTTTTGGGGTGCCACACATTTTGTTCACTACTGTGCAAGTGTGATCTTATTTTGGTGGGGGAATTGCCTCTGTGCACACGCACGTGTACTTTTCCCTATTTTCAGAGGCTAACGGTGAATCGCATACGCATTATTCATACTCTGGGTGCCGCTGTGTATCGCATACCCCCATTGTTAACACCACAGTGGCTTTTGTGGGCTTTGCGTGTGCATTGTTTGTGTTGCTGGGTGCCACAGCATACCGTGTAATGCTTTTATTGTTCACGTGAGCTACTGAGGGGTCGCGCACACGCATATTTTATTTTTTTGGGTGTCTGTGCATTACTCGTCCCATTTTTCTACAGGACCATACTAGTACGTTTTGTATCACGTACCCTGCCCCCTCACTCCAATTGCCCTGGACAATTGCTTGCTGTGCCTCCCATTGTACAAATCAATCTGTGCCATGAGTGAGAAGGGCACAAGAGGGAAGGGTGGCTGAGGTGGCGAAGATGGCTGAGGTGTCTGAGGTGTCCAGGGTTGGGTAGGTGCAGGAAGAGCTATGCCACCCACCCAACAGAGTCAGGGAGATGCAGGGGCAGCTGCAGTCCTTACCAGCCAGGGTTGTGAAGCTGCAGGGGCAGCTGCAGTCCCCACCACCCAGGCTCATTGACCACCAGCCATGGCTGTAGTGGTCACAGCCCAGGTCCACAGAGACACAGAGGTAGATGTTGTCGTGCATCCAAGGGGAAGGGACGTTCCCACAAAACCCATGTCCCCAGCACCCAGGGTATGGGAGATGCAGGGCCAGCTGCTGTCCCCACCAGCCTGGCTCAGGGACCACCAGCCATGGCTGTATTGGTCACGGCCCAGGTCCACAGAGACGCTGGGGCAAATGTTGTCCGTGCGTCAAAGGTGAAGGGACGTGCGTGCAGTCAAAGGACTTGGCACCAGCACCCATCTAGGGCTACCTGCAGGGGAACCTACTGTCCCAGCATCAGTGGGTCATGCCATAGCCAAGGCCAATAGTGCTCCAGCCCCTACTGACCCGAGTGGTCTCAGCCACACAGGGTCGGCACGACCTTCCAAGAAGGTAAAGAGTGCAGTAGCAGAGCAGGCTCAATCCCAATGAACGGCACAGGAGACCGTTGAGGAAGAGGAGCTTCAATGGTGAGGAAATCCAAATCCTCGTGGACTATGGGCGTACACTACCGTGACATGCTCACGCAGTTCTGGAGCACAAATACACCTGCTCAGCGTATGGTCCACTGGCAGTGAGTCACGGATAGAATCAACGCCTTGGGCAATGAGAGGCGCATCGCTTGTGAGGTGGTGAAGCGGTGGAAGGACCTCCACCGTCGAACCAAACACAAGTTGGGTACCAACTTCGCCTCTAGTCTGGTGACTGGAGGTGGGTCACCACATTACATTATTACATTGCATTACAACATTTGTAACGTGCACTATGGACCTTGAGGCATGAAGGTGCAGGACAGTTTTACAGACAAAAAAGAGAAGACATAAAGGATAGACTACGATGCCTGAAGTCTAATGCAGGACGAGGGATACAATTCCAAAGCCAGCTTAGGAAAATAGCAGCGTTGTTCAAGTCTCTCTTGAACACTTGCGGAGAACTTTGGCTTCTCATAGTCGCTGGTAGCTGGTTCCAGAGTTTGGGTGCAATCAAAAAGAAAGCGCCATTCTCTGCATTCGATGTTCTGCACCAGGAAAGAAATATATAATTCTGGGAGCAAGACCTCAGAGCCCTACCATTAACTTTGTCAGTGATATACTTCTGTAAGTAGGATGGCATCTGGCCAAGTCTGCACTTATAGGTGATGACCAATATCCTAAACTTGATTTGAGCCTCTGCAGATAAACAGTGAAGTGCACGCCTAGCCTCAGAGACATGATCTCATCACGACTCTAACTGCCCTGTTCTGAACTGTCTCTAAACATCCCGCTTACATAGGCCAGACAAAAGGCTACAACAATAATCAATCTTTGCCTCAATTGTTTCAGCACTTGCCTGAGTAATAAGGGGCCTTAGATGCGAGAGTAGTTTCACGTAATAGACAGAGGCGGAGACCACACTGGTTGAGAGGGTCACATGGAGAGTGCCTGATCAAAGATCACGCCCTGGATCTTTGTTTTAGGGAGAGGGGGATGCGGTTGTCCCCTAACCTGAAAGTATTGTAGCTCTGTTCCAGCCTACGTAGGGAGGCTGAACTACCTACTATCATCAGTTCCGTCTTCACCTTGTTAAGAGCAAGGTGGTTTTCTAGCCTACACTTTTCAATGAGATTAAATACTCTGTTCATTTCCATTTCATAGTGCGCATGACAGCCGGAGAGAGGGACGACACATTGCCCGTCGTCGGCGTAGTTCGAGAAGATAACTCTCTCTACTTCTAACATAAAGAAGAAAGGGGCCATAAATAAATTGTACAAACACAGGGATGTACTGGCCCCCTGTGGGACACCAAAGAGAACAGGAATTGGAGAGGCCTCAGCGACCTCCGAACAAACTCTACTAAATCTATGCTCTAAAAAAGAGGCAATCCAGGAAACAGCCAACGGAGAAAGGTTGGCTACCTCCTCCAATCTGGAAGTCAAAATGGAGTGTTCAATCAGGTCGAACGCGGCGGATTGGAGCAAAGAAATTAAGACGGAAAGAGCGGCCTTATCCACCTGATCAAGTAATCTTGACTTCAGCTCAAGGAGGGATGTCTCCGTCCCAAATGTTTTCCTAAAGCCAGATTGATGGACGTTCAGAATCGGGAACTGGTCTATGTGCGCCACGATCTGACCATAGGCAACCCTATACAATACTTTAAACAAGAATGGCATATTGGATATGGGGCGATAATTCAGGGGGTTGTCCCTAGGAAGCCCTGGTTTCTTCAGGATGGGAGAGACCATGGTTTGTTTAAGGTCATCCGTGACCTTGCCCTCCTTCAAGGAGGTATTAACAAATCTACAAATAGCTTTTACCAAGGATGGAGAGCATGTTTTTATTATCAAAGGTGAACATGCATCCCCTCTACAGCATGTTGCCTTAAGCTGTTCAATCACTTTCTTCAGAGCTTCCACTGAGATGTGTTGAAAATTAAATTGTGCTACGGCCGGGGTTACGCTGGAATGATATCTGTAAATCATTACTTTCCAGTGGAGGGAGCGCCTTCTTTTTTTCTAGCATATCTGTTCTAATGCTGAGCAGTTTATTTTGCAGACCACGAGAGGACGAGGGTTTCACACCACATGAAGAGGCCATTAGTGAGTTCATTAATGTTGAGCAGGTCCAAGGTGTGGGTGGCCAGCCAAATTACAAGGAAATGTCCAGTGAGTGATGAAGCGTGGGCATCCAGAATATGTGTATGTAGATTGAATGAATTGTTCTGATTGTGTAGCACATCTGCCTGCATTCCCATGACTGCCATGGTGGAACCAAGTCATGATGTACTGACCCATGCTTGGTGTCCTGCAGACTGCATGCAACCGATGTGCTGCACACCAAGATTCTCCTGATCACCACACCTGTTCCCTCCTTTCCTGTCACTCTCTGGTTTGCCTTTTCTTGGCCCTCTTCCTGCTCCCACCTGTGATGCTGGATAGCTTGGGTTAATCTTCGACTCCACACTCTCCTTCTCTCCTCACATCTCTGACATCTCTGAGAGGTCAAACTACCAGCTGCACCTCCTCAGAGGTATTCTTCCTTTCCTCTCCTTCTCCCAGCAGCTCGCTGTCACCAGAGCACTGGTTCTCTCTAGGCTGGGTTACTGCAACAGCCTCTTTCTGAATTGGACTGCTTCAACTCTCTACCCTCTGCAACTCATCCAGAACAGGTCTGCAAAAATTGTCCTTGTTCTCCAGTCCAGGTATCGTATCTCTCCAGGACTGTAAACATGGCACTGGCTCCCAGTGGCTATGATTATTGACTTCAAAACCCTCTGCATTGTCCACGAGGCCTTCTGGGTCTTGGGGCTGACATACCTTCAACTGTAACTTCCTAAATATCTTCCTTCTCAAGCTCGTCAATCATCCCTCTCCTACTCCCTCAGGGTCAGTTGCTTCTCCTAACAAAGAGTTGGTGGTTGATGTCTTTATTTGGCTGGGGCCTCCCTCTGGAACAGCCTCCATGCCTCCCTGAAACTTGAGGTGAACCTTCTCCGGTTCTGGAAGCACATCTGATACTTCCTCTTGGTTTTTGCTTTCTCTCCTCCTCTCCCCTGCTGAACTCCTGGCTGAATATGAACTGCAATGGTCACCTGGCCACCCTCTGATCTCCGGCCCGGTCCTCTAGCTCACCAGTTGGACCCATGCACTGCCTGCCATCCCCCGCACTTGGGGACTGTTTACTGTATCCCTACAGCAACCTACCAGTACTTGACACCTGATGTCTGCACTTACCCTTCCACTGCCACCAGCTGGACGCATTTTACTTAGTGGTTATTTTGTTATTTTTTTTTTACTGCCGTTCCCATGTACTGCACTACCCCCTGCTACCCACCCCCAAGTCTCCCCTTCCCCTTTCCCCTGCATTTGTGCAATCTCTATGTCACCTGGCTTCATAAGATCAGTGTGTCTGGCTTCACTCTATTCCCCCACCCTTGCCTCGTCGCACCTTGTAACATTTGTGTATAAGCACATACCATATCTTATCATGTCACATACATTGTACATGGCTTTGGGACAGTAGTCATCAAGTACCGTCTCATGCTAATAGGCAGTTCCGGCATGCCTATACAACGTGGCATCTGGGTATTTGCATCAGTGATGTTAGTGACTCAACTATGCCAGTCAAGTGCTTGTGTCTAAAGCAGGTGCTATATACCATGTGCTGCATGTGGAGTTAAGTCCACCCACACATGTCCATGGGTGGTTTCCTGCTACCCATACTTTCCATTGACACTGGCAACGGGTGGGACATTGTGCCATGTGTGACATAGCTTGTTAATGTGTTGCAGGACACCATTGTGATACCTATGTGTGTGGGCTATGCTATTCACATGGCTCTTCGTGTATTTTTCTGTTCATGTGCAGTAGATGAGGCACTGGATGCAGAGGAGGAGGCTGAGGAGCAATAGGATACTCAGCCGCAACAGAGCACCAGTGGAAGACGTGTTGTGGCAGCCCATGAAAATCCACTGGTGCTACAGGCCATCCAGGGCATGAATGAGTATGAGTCCGCCTCTGATGAAAACAGTGGCTCTGGTGGTGAACCGGATGTGAATTCCTCTATGCTGTCGGAGGTGAGTGCATCAAGTGTTGGTGCTGTTGTAGCCCAAACAACTGCAGGGGGTTACGTCCCCTCACAGGGCCAGTCAGTGTTGTCACATCCGTCTGTGGTGGTTACGGCTGCAGGGTCACGCTTCACAGTATTGGTTCCTGCTCCTGGGACAGCTGAGCAAGGGAGGGATGCAGTCCTGCAGCCACAGACAGCGGCATCACATCAAGGGCCATGCTCCCTTGGGTCAGGTAGTTGCCGGGCCCACACACGTGGTGGCAGTTTTACGGCTGGCGATGTGGGAGCAGTCCATGTATACTGTTGCACAACAACAGGGTGCTTCCTATGAGATGTTGGCTCAGACCATGGATAGGGTGGCCAATTCCATGATCCCACCAGCAACACAGGTAGAGCACCAGCTGCAGGCATTGCGGTACACATGCCGCTCACACAGGCTGCACATGGAGGCCAGCAACAAGAGCCCATGGGCGGAACTGAGGTCTCTGCAGGCAGCCCTGCTTGCAGAGGATCGGGCCCACATGGAAGCCCTGAGACAAGAGTTTCTGTCCCCCAGAGCTACACTGGCAGCGCTAGAGGCAGCCCGCAGTACACAGTTTGAACAGCAGATGCAACTGTTGACTCTTACCATCTCGGAGGAACTCTGTGCATCCCGTGAGATGTTACATACGGACCTCCGTGGCTTCACGTAGCAGATGCATTCATCTCAGTCCCACCTTGCTGCTGCAATGGAGGACCAGGCCAGGGCTATACGTGGTGAACCTCCCTTACCACTACCACCTTCAGATACTACACAGGAAGGTGGCGACTGCAGCGAAAGCCCTTCCCAATCCATGATAGCCGTGCGGCCCATGAACCCATGGAGGGGTATTTTTTTTTCTCAACATCCACACATGCCCCTGCCCTTCCACCCTCCTGTGTGCCCCCCACCCCCCAACACACCTGGTCGAACATGAACTTTTTTTTTTATTTACTTGTTTTCCCCTTCTGAACATTGCTGACTTTACTGGCTATGTTCCCCTATTTATTTTTGTTGGCTTTCTTGTCCTCACTTGTGCATCTGTTATTCCATTGTTCAGAGTTAGGCTGCTAGGGTTCCCAGCAGGCAATCTGTGCACCTTCCCTTCCCTTGTCTTACCTGTGGTCTATTGTGAATTTATGTTACAGTGTGTTGCGTTCTGTTCCCTCCAAGGGCATCCACTGTAGTTCCGGCTGGACCCATACCGGCTTGTCTCGTGTTAGTACACTCTTTGCAAGTTACAAAACATGGAGGCACTTGTGGAAATATGATGAGCCACTGTCAGACAGATTTAGGTCCAGTGTTTATGGTATGTTGTACTGTTCAATTACTGTTCCTGTCAACATTATTATGGAATTGTATGAGCGTGTCTTATTTCTCAACTTGTTCCATGCATCGTTGAGTGATTTGTGACAATAGTGTTATGTGTTGGCCATTTATGTATCTCATTTGACATTGCAAGCCATGGCACAGTGTGGCAATAATTTTTCATGATGTATGGGAGGGTTTATGTGACACACCGGCAATTAGATGTGTACTTTGACATGGTGTTAGTGGCATACTCCCTCTTCTATGCGTTAATTTTGTACACACCAGATTGCATTAGTTTAAGTTCTAAGGGATGCACACAATGTAGCACTTCCAAGTACACATTCTCAGGGTGGGCACAGATGATTGTCCCTTTTTCATCATTGAATGGGACCTGGAATGTGCCAGGGCTGTGTGCACTCCGCAGAAGTTGGATTTTAGGTGAAAAATGGGTACGGGCAGCCTCGCCACATGCCCTTTCCCCTGCCATACGCAGGCGATGTGCATGTGGTTGGGGATGTGGGTGCACCACCATGTCCACCGGTACGCCACACCGTGTTGCAACATTGTGCAGGACACATGCTGCCACAATGATCCTGCACACTACTGGTGGTGCATATAGCAGCTCACCACCAGAGTGGTCAAGTGAGCGGAAGCTTGACTTGAGCACTCCGAATGTGCTCTCCACTATGGCCCGAGTTGCAATATGGGCTGTGTTGTATTTTACCTGAGGTGGTGTGGCAGAGTTCCGTATTGGCGTAATCATGTAGGTGCCCAGAGGGTAGGCACTGTCCCCTGTAGATATGAGAATGTTTGTCAGTGGTGTGTGTTTGTGTGTGTGAGTGACATGCATGCATGTGCAGGGGAATTTATACTCACCAATGAGCCATGTGTTGCCATGCCTCCCAGCTTCCAGGCCCGGTGTAGGGGTGACATTCTGAATATGAAACTGTCATGGGTAGAACCTGGAAAGTTTGCATATACAGAAGTAATGATTCCCTTGGCATCACATACAACCTGGACGTTGATGGAATGCCAGTGCTTGCAATTGCAATAGATGTGCTCTGTGGCCCTAGGTGGACGTAAAGCCACATGGGTGCAATCGATGGCACCAAGCACTTTAGGGAGGTTGGCCACCCCGTAAAAGTCCTGGACCACGGCCTGCCTTTCTGCTTCTGGGCATGTAGATGTGCCTGTGGACTGAGGGGCGTGCAGTCATTATTGCCAACACCTGGTGTAGGCAGCGAGACTTCGTGGGCTGTGAAATGCCCCCAACTATGGCAGCTGTCTGCTGAAATTACCCAGTGGCCAATAAATGCAGTACATTGAGCACATTTTCCAAGGGGCTCAGTGCTTGGGAACACAGGGTGGGTGATGTAAGGTCATCTTCTCACTCCATGACCAGGTCTAATATGATATGTGGTGGAAACCTATACCTGGCATAGACCTGGTCATCAGGCATCCCAAAAAGGCTGGTCCTGGGTAGAAAAGTCTGGGCCATGGCCATCCTCCGCCTGCTGCGGTGTCCCACGAGCAATGCAGCGAGAAATGGTGCATTCATCGTAGCTGTATGTGCGCGTTGGTTGTTCGCACTGCATTTGTAAGCATTTGTTTCAGTGCGCGGTGATGCTTACGCCAGCTTTCGCATGGCAGACGTGGTTCCAGATTTGTGCGTCTTTTTCTGCATGTCGGGGAGCCCTGTTCAATTCCATGAACATGGGCTGTTAGCGCGCGTATGGGTGTTGCAAGGATTTTACTGTGGTACTTCCCTCATTAAGCCCACATTTTCACTTGCTGTTCCCCATTCCACGTGTTCTGCCCCCTTTTTCGGTGACTGCGCAAGAAGGTACGTGCCTTAGCTAGGAGTCTGGCGCAAGATGCTCATAGTGTCGCAGTGACGTGTTGGACCTGCGCGGATTCCTTGCAAGTCTCTGGTAAGTCCTGTGCAGTATGTTCCATGAATCGACAAACGGGCACTTGTGTACGTTTTCCCGCGCAAGTCCCTCTTTTTTGGTGCAATTCATTCCATTAATCGGTCCCTTCATCTCTTTTCGCCACAATTTACACACCCAAATCTTCACAATACACAAACAACCCCCTCCCACTTTGGTTTGTCAGATCAGTGCTCTCATACTTACATCTGTGGGTCAGCCGAAGCCATCGGTACCACTCCTCTCACAATCTACCACTCTGCCTTCCGGCCTGCGGAGCGTCCGACTTGCAGCGGGCAGGAATTTGACCAAGGGGGCACCTGCTGATGCCTCAGTTCCCGTGCGATTAGGGATCCGGTCCTCATGGGTCACACTGCAGTCTTTCAAGATTGCGGCAGGAAAAAGCTGTAAGTGGCTGTGGGAATTGGCTAACCAACCTCTGCTACCACATATCAAAATGATGAGGAAGAACCCAGTGGATAAGCAAAAAGACAGGCCAGGGGAAATCCCAAAAAACAGAGAGCAAAAATGTGACATGTTTTATTTAGCAACACTCATATAAAACAGGGACAGCACGACCATTAGGCAAATCTCTGCGTCTCTCAGAGATTCCAACTATGAAAATACCTATAAACTGATGTTTCATTTCACAAAAACCTATGGTGCGAAGGGGTTGGCTAAGGGAATCAACTATGTATACTTTGTAGAGCGGTTAGTGTGGTCATTGGTCAGGCAACTACGCCTGAGACCACCACCTAAGTTGCCACAGGTGAAAACATGCCATCTTTACAATACGCTATTGGCTGATGCAACAGTGTGGCAGGCAACATGGATGGGAGATAGTGATTGGTCAGTGGTGGCTTTCTCAGCCTTGGCACTTTGAAAGATTACCAGCACATGAGCACAATAGGGGGTGGTAAGAACTTCACCATGGTGCTACTTGTCCCAATAAGGTTACCATTTCAGATTCACTGAGCCACAGGCCAGGACAATTAGCTTTCAATGTTGTATCCTTTGTCTCGAGAACTGGATCGGAACGAAGGTCTCCATCTGTCCGTTTCTGGTTCTAATGAATAGGCATTCCCCTCCATCTGTGAGTCACTGTGGAGACCACGTATTGGAATATTCTGCTCAGCATTTATGGGGATTTTGTTAGCCCTTTTTACCTCCCATGGCCTCTAGAGACGTGTTCAAGCTACTTTCCTCTCGAATTGGTGGGAATCTGACCTTCCAATATTACTTGTTTCTTTACTAATCTAAGAAGACTGTCTCATGTCTGGGAACTGGTATTGTCTGTACTTGTGGGTGCTGATTCAGGCCTTCATTCCTTGTGTTGCCTTGGCAAGCATATGC
Source organism: Ambystoma mexicanum (assembly GCF_040938575.1). Lineage (NCBI taxonomy): Eukaryota > Metazoa > Chordata > Amphibia > Caudata > Ambystomatidae > Ambystoma > Ambystoma mexicanum. The sequence continues at coordinate 643,121,469 of NC_090924.1, read as the reverse complement.
TCTTTATTGCCTGGGCTGTTCGGCTTGGGTTTTCTGCTAAATCAGCAAGCCATATCCCCCTGCAACCTTAGGGCTGCTCGAATGTCTTCCATTCACTCACATGTGGCTGCGCCGTCCTGCTTGGTTTGCATGGCCACTCATTTTAGTTGCGTTATGCAGTAAGCAAGCATTATGGCTGTTCTTTTTCATTTTGCTTTGCAGCGTGAAGCAGGAGTCTATGTTCTTTAACCTAATGGATGCAAGCATATTTGTCATGTCTTAATGCAGTTTGGCCTATTGTTTGTTTATCTTCGTGATGGATGCATCTGAGAAGACCATCTACATATTCCTCTCCCAGTGAACCTTTGCTGTTTGTGGTCCCTTGAAGTCTAATATGATCAGCATTCTATAGAGATGAAATGTCACACTTTTGGTTCCTACATATGTATCCGGTGACTACTGAAAGGGTGTCAACAGTCTGCTTAAATCACCTAGCCATTTTGGAGACAAAATACATGTTACAAATGGAGGTAAAGAAATATAAATAGTAGACCTATTTCTAGCTCTTCTCCCATGTGGGGTAAGGTTATGCATTGTTTCCTCTTCTGTAGTTGGTCGACTTTCTCTACCCTCACTCGTACAACATTTGGAATCTTTGAGCATATGAAACGTCATCTCTGATCGGGGGTGCCCAGGTAAAACTGAAATTGACATCCATGAGGAAAGGTTCTTAGTGTTCTTACATTCCTTTGAAATGTCCCACAGAACCCTTAGCAATGGGTGTTGGGAATACATAGCCAGTCACCCACAGTTACAGCATGGGGACCTGATCTTCCAATAAAACCTATTGTTTGTCCTCAGTGTCCCTCCAGTGATCAACCATACTCCTCAGCTGGGAGGCCATATATTACTATTCTAAATGTGGGAGCTCCACTCCACCTTCTTCCTTGGAGAGCACCAAGATCTGATAAGATATCCTTGCACTGTTTTCAATCTAGAGAAATCGTAGCATCCATCTCTCTTTCTCTCTTTTCAGCTCTAAAAAAGTAATCTTGGGCACCACGACAGACAACATTTGTAAAAAACACAGTATCTTGGGCATGACGTTCAATTTGACAGCATTCCGATTGCCCATCCACGATAGGGATAGCTTAGACCAATGTTTCATGCTGTTAATAATCTTCATCCACAGTGGAGGGAAATTACTCAAGCACAAGAATTTAATCAACTGAATGCCCAAGTATTTTATCAACTTCTTTTCACTTTCAAGGGCAAAAGAGTGCAATTCAGCTATGTCTGCATAGTCATGCCACCTTAAGGGGAATAGTGTGGATTTCCGATAATTAACTTTGAACCCAGAGAGACCGACATATATCCTTATCCTTTAAAGTAGATTTGTGATGGAGGTCAGCGGCTACACGGGGTGAAACATCACATTGTCTGCAGAGGCCTAACTTATTGGGAGATAGATGGAACACCGCTATACAAAGTTATATTTAAGCGAGTCATATTGTTATGACAGTGGAGGCCATGTTTACATCTGGATTTTTATTTTGTATAGTTACCTAGTCAAGTTTTATTGTAATTCAGTTACTGTGATGCAACTGTAATGTTCAGTTCACACACAAATAATTGTAAAACCTGACCTATTCCGGCAATACAAAATTAGAAAAAAAAGTATTCATTTGGAAAGCACAGATTAAATCAAATCAAAATGTACTGCAAGATAAAGACAAATCACTTTGCATTTGTACTTATTTGTATACATGTGTAAACACTGTGACGCTCCAAGTTCATCATATGCCACCACCAATGCATAAAATATTTCTTTTCATCCAACAGGAATTTTCTGCTTAATAGTACTCCTCATCAGTTTACTTAATCAGAACTGAGGACATCCCATAGCAAGAGTGTGTCCCCACTCTACTCTATATTTTGCTTTTCCTATTTCTCTGCCGAAACCTATCTCACCATGATGGTGGCATCGGGAGACAAGGGCTGCGGGGCGCTTACTCTAGTTATGATCACACTGACCTACTACTGAATGCTTTCTAGAGCCATCTCACTTTACAGCCCTGAAGAAGTGCCATCTGTAGGCACAACATTTGTAGGCTGTTGAATCACTTCCTATGACAATTGGGTTTATGTACTCCCTTTGACTGAGCCCTTCTTTTGAAGGGATATCAGCCTGTTTGAATCACTATCTTCTGACCAAAGAATTTGCATTATAGTTGGGTCATAGTTGGGACTCATACGACGCATGCAAGCTACCCACCAACAACCGCACTGATTACCTCTCACTGATACCATTCTCTCATTGATGGTTTTAGTCCCTCATGCCCAATTTCCCTTATGTTCAGTTCTTTATGTCTCTCTTTCCCTGATCACCTGAGGCAAGGTGTGATGATTATGCTTGCATTACTGAACACTTGCTTAGTCCCTTCTCTCTCTATTAACCTTCAATTAATTCCAAGCCATGAGCGGTGCGTTCAGATTTTGCTTGCTTTTCAGGGAGCTGCAAGCTTCTTCTCTGTGTTGCACTTCCCCTGTTGAAATATCATCGCTGTTTCAGCATGAGACATAGATGGGGGGCAATTACCCATTGCTTTTGTGGTTACATAGAGCACATGCAGCCGCTGCCCAGTTTAGTAGGAGAGTGTGGTACTTCTGCTGCCTTCTTTGACATTTCCCTAAGACATCTTACCAACGTGTGCAAAGTTTGTAAATGTAAGAGCACAATTCAGTCAACACCCCAAGTTCTTCAGAGAGACAGCCCCTTACCTCCTTCCCTCTCTTCTGTAGTGTGAATAGCTGTGTATGCTTATACAGGTAGTGCCTAGATACTCTGGGTTTGGTGCACTTTATAAATAAATAAATGATTGAGGCAGAACCTTCCCTGCTCCAGGAGACCCCCTGTGGGCATGGGGAACAGTTCACACCGTGTGCACATGCTAATCCATGACAGCACCTCTGTACCCTTGGAAGGACAGCCCTCAGAATCTGGATGAATAAAGCATGGCTGTCCTTGCCCAGCTCATTTCACTTTAGCTGTGTCAATAGTAAGGGAAACCGTCTGTGACCCTTAGCTAGAAAGGGGCTAGAGAGATTGAAAACTACAGACTTCCATCACATCCTCCAGCCCCAAAACCCCTGCCTGTCGCTGCCAACTCACTGCTCGTTACCATCCTGCGGCCATTGCACTTCCCCGTCCCCTTTTCGTACATCAAGGTGCAGTACTTTTTTGAGGAATCCCAACCACTCCCTCCATCTTTCTACTCTGTGTTTCATCTTGAAGAATCCCCTGCAGAGTTGCAACATTACTAATATGGAAGACCTGGTGACATGTCAGAATCAAGTGAGTTTGTGTCTGTGGTGGTGCAGATAGGAATTTCACTGTGGACTGTATGAGAAGAGTTTGAGGCTTGAGGTAGACCGCAAGGCAGACCTCTGGGCGAAATTACCAGGGATTCTAGCCCCCTGAGAAATGCCTGATGAATGCCTGACAAATGTTTTTTTTGCCATGCCCAAGACAAGCAGAATCCCCAATGATTTTATTTGTGATGTTTAATGGATTCCATGTAATCCAAAATAAACATATTGATTGACTGATTGTGTAGGGCAGGGTATGCCAAGGATCATCCATGATTTTGCTTTTTTAAATCTCTGTCAGATCCCTTGGCAGATTTGGTTGCTGTGTGTTCTTCTCTCTCCATCGCTGTGCCAGTGTCACCCAACTACCCTTCTCTGGTGTGTGCCTTCAGTGTATTGCATTTTTATCAGACAACAGCTTTTTTGATAGACAACACACTCCGTATGGCCCAAAAAAGGATAACTCTTCTTAGACATATTAAAGCCTATGTGTTAGATAAAATGTTCAATTTATTCGTCCTGCATCTGCAAAATAAAAAAAAACATGACAATGTACAATTAGTGGGCTAAATAATTTCCCATAGCAATGCCAGTGATGATGAATTCACAACATTCCATTCATCACTTTTTCGTTTTGGTTTGCCTCCCTATCTGAGAGGGGCAATGCCAAGATATGTACATTGCTCACTGCATCATTGGAAAACAAGCTACTCCTCACTGTTAGGCCCAACAAGGCGGAAGTATGTCTGGTGTTCCCTGTTTTACAATGTAGAGAGCAGCCTAGTAGCTTGGACTAGATTTGTCCCTTTTGTCGCAGAACTGTTGAGGAGGTGTGGGAACCTCCGGGGTAAGCACACAGGACAGGCCGGGGGAAATGCCATGCCCAATAATGGTCGAGTCCAAAAATCTGACAAAGAACGAACTGTTTTATAAACAAACCCCTCCCACCATTGTTTGTCTAATCAATGCTCTCATACTTACATCTGTGGATCGGCCGAGGCCGTCGGAATCACTTCTCACTAAATCAGCCACTCGGCCTTCTGGTCTGCGGGGCATCCTGTGGGGAGTAGGCAGGATTTTCTCCAAAGGGGGCTCCTGAAGACCCTTTTAGTTCATGCGTGATTGGATATCCAGTTCTCACGGGTCACTCCGTAGTCCTAAAGCTCGGGTGGACAAATATGCTATTTCTGAGGGTACTGACCAACCATTCTCTGCTGCCACATGTAATTGTAATTGGTTATTTATAACGCGCTTAATACCCAGAGGTTTCTAAGGGCGGACCCGGGGATCGAACCTGTGTTGCTCTGCGTTGTTTTGCTTCTAAGGCGAGCATGTTGCCCCTGAGCTATCCTCTCGAGCCTCAGTGAAGGAGGGGTGGAAACCCCTGGGATAAGCAGACACGACAGGCCGGGGGAAATCCCACCCCCAATAACGGAAGAGTCCAAAGATTTGACAAAGACCTGTTTTATTAACGAACCATATAAAACAGGGACAGCAATGGAAATAAAAAATCTCCAAGCGCACGTTTGTCTTAGTTTTGACCAGAGGCGTTGCTAGGGGGCGGCTGAGAGGGCTAAAGACCCGGGTATTGTGGTTGTAACCCCGGATAGACAGTCAGGGGCTACAACTAAAAGGCTAGCTAGCCCCGAGTCCCGACAGTCCTGAGATTAGTGTAGCCCCAGATCTTTGCCAGACCTAGCAACACCCCTGGGCTTGACAAATGGTTATAACCATGAAACACGTCACAACTGATGTCACATTGTTCTTCAACATCACAAAAACCTACGGTGTGTGGGGTTTGGTTAGGGGAATCAACTAAGTATGGTCCCCATAGGTGTTAGTGTTTTCATTGGCTGCTCTCTATCTGATGGCTCTACCTGAGAACACATACTAAATTGATGAAGGTGAATGCATGTCATCGTAATACAATATAATTGGCTGATGCAACATTTATAGGAGAGCGTTGTTGGTGTGTGTAGGGAAAGGTTAGTATTGGCTTTCTCAGCCATGGCAATTTAGAAGGTTACCAGCACATGAGCAACAATAAAAGCTAGGGGGAGCAGTACCAAGGTGCTGCTTCTCACAGTAGGTTACCATCTCTGATTCCCTAGGCCCCAAGCCAGGACTTAGCACATTTTGGATCTGTGTCTTGACGACTCGATGGGAAAGAAGGCTTTAGTCTGTCTGTCCCTGAAAGTAGTGAATGGCTATTCTTCGCCACTTGCAGGTCACGTGTGTGGACACTATGTTTTGATTATTCTGCTCAGCATTTACTAGGATTTTAGCCCTTATTAATGTGGGTGTCCTTACCTTTCCTGACAGCTAGAGACTTGTTCGAGCTACCTCCCCTTCAATATTGAGCCTTAGTTGGAGGGAATCTGAACTTCCGACGTAATTTGTTTCTTTGCTTAATCTAAGGGAAAAGTATCTCACGTCTTGGAATTATTGTCTGTTATTTTGGGTGCTGATCTGTACCTTCCTTGTAAACTTGGCAAGAGCTGTGCGACTATTGTCTGGGCTTCCCAGGTCTGAATGTTCTGCTAACTCAGCAAGCCAGGTCCACCTTCAGTTTCAAGGTTTCTTGATGTCTCCCATTCATTCGAACGTGGCTACACCGTCCATATTGTTTACAATGGCCACTCATTCTGGTTACGTTTCTGTGTTAAGCAAGCTTTATGTGTGTTTTGGTGTGTCCTGCGTTTCAGCGTATGTGTAGAGTATATGTTTTTGTAGCCTATTGGATTCAAGCATATTCTTCATGTCTAAGTGCAGTTTGTCCTACTGTTCGTGTATCTTGGTGTTGGATGCGTATCTGCCTTGTGTCTAATGCACCTTCATGTGTCAGTGCTCAGCACTGACATAATTTGCTTTCATCATCTTTGTCACAGCATGTTCATATTCTCCATAGCGTGCAGATTCAGCTCTTCTATGATCCATCCGGGGTAGCGTCGGTAGGGTTGCTTCAGTAAGTACCGCCTCTCAGACCTGCGGTATGATGGTGATGGGGGGTGTCAGATGCCATAAGCAATGTACACCTTCCATTTTCTGTAGTATCGAGACAGGGCTTGGGCCGATGTAATGAATGACACATTAATTTGTCTTTCAAAAGAACTAACACCGATTTGTCCAAGTCTGATCCCCCTCTGTAATGGCATACATGGGATAGAAATCGATGGCATGCAAGGTTGTCCAGAGCAGTGCCTATGATTATGATTAATTTAAAACTTTCCATCAATCACTTTTTAATTTTTGGATATTATTCATCCATGGCAGACTTTTTAACAGATGCAGTTGAGGAAAAACATAATATAGTAGCTGGTTTAATGGGCCGTTTCTAAAGGTTCATTAGGGTAGGCATGGCGACATTGAAACTCCCTGGACCAATGATATAGATGACGTACCCAGAGGGGTACATGTTGGGCACATTAGTAGCAGACATGCTGCGATGGGCAGGGCGAGGGTAGGAGGGAGGAACTCCAGAGTGGGAGAAGCATGTTTGAGTGGAGCGATAAGCAATTAGCAAATTTCTTTTTGAAGAGTAGGATCTTCAAGTTGTTCCTGAAAAGTAGTCTGGAGGGAGACATTGTTATCTACATTGCATTAGATGTCATGAATAGGACAGGGCGAAATTGTTAAATTCCATTCTGCCAGCTGTGGAAGCGAATTCTGTCTGATTTCGAAACATTATGTCCTAATCCACCGCTAATCCACCCCTGCATATCAAAAAGAGTGGCACAAAGTTACTCGTGCCTTGGCGCAAACCCAGTGTGAAACGAAAGGAGCTGTGCAACTTTTCTCATGCTGATGCTCGAACATAGCATGGAATGAAAAGAGAGGCATGAAATATCCTGTGCTACTGTGCGAACCTTGCACAAACCAAAATGAGCCACACAAAGGTTTTCATTCTGCTGTGCAAACCTAGCACAGATCGAAAAGAGCATCACAAAGTTTCTCGGGCCGCTTCGTGAACCGAGTATGAAGCGAACAAAAACTGTGTGAAGTTTCTCGTGCTGCTGTGCGAACCTAGCATGGTTTGAAAAAAAATGCAGTTTCCCATGTCACAATCCGAATCAAGTACATAGTGAGAAGGAGCCTGCGCAAAGTTTCTTATGCCACTGCAAGAAACTACCATGGATCGGAAAAGAACCGCACAAATCGTAATACTGCAAAAAGTTTCTCAGGGCACTGCGCGAAATTACCATAGTTTGAAAAAACCTGCACAAAGTTTCTCATGTTGCTGCACAACACTAGCACCGATCGAAAAAAAAGACCTGTGCAGAGTTTCTCGTCACGCTACGCGAAACCAGCATAGGAGCGAAACAACATATTCTGTTCGAAAACTGCAAAAACACAGGCAAAATTTCAGTGGCAGTGGAACTGTAATGCTGATTTTGCAGAGATTCCAGTGCAAATTACGATTTTTTTCACTTCGCGGATGGAAATTTCCCCCATCATGTCACATCTGAATCGTGACAGATCCAGGTGTACAGCCAGGCAAGTATGTCTCTGCCATGACCGTTCCCCAGATCCTGCTACTTTCTGTGACATAAAAGAGACTTTGTACACTCAATTCATAATGTTTTTTCTAGACTTTGCCTAAAGGGTCACTGCCTGAAAATGAAAGAAAGGCTTTGAGAGAGTGAAAGCAAATATCGCTGAGGTGCAGATGGATTCCTTCAAGTGCCATGGGGATTTGAGGAGGTCCAGGATTTCTGGATTAATAGCAGGAGCAAAATGAGCACAGTTCTAGATAATAGAAATTCCTCTTCTGGCTTGAGGTGGCTTCTGGGGATGTTTGGTAAAGTCTTCAGACTTGATTTACTGCAACAGTATTTAAGAAACCAGTGTTAACGTGATGCACTCATGAGTCAAATGGAAAGAACTCGGGGTGACGGTAAGGCCAGGTTTGCTAAACTTGGTGGCTCCAGAAGCGGCCCAATTAACAACTGTATGCTAAAATATGTCTTACATGGCCTGAGGCTACCATGGGAGTGTTGTATTCATAACTTATTAGGGCGGTTATTTTTTCAGGGGGCCTTGCACAGGGTTTATACCTTATCTTATGTGACTGCTTGAAAAGTACTTTGAAGTAGCAGCGACTTGAAGCTTGTTAAGCATCAGATGCCAGAGAACAGGGACCCCTACAAGGGCCTGTCTTCAGAGAGACAGAGGTGTCAAAGGCTCTGAGGAACAGGAACTTAGTATCAAACCCTCTATAAAGCTCAGTGAAGGCATTTCCAAGCTCGGGGGAAGAGAATCCGATGTGGGGCGAGTAGGTACACGAAAGACGTCCTTAGGCAGCTGAGCAGACACTGCTTCCTTTTAGAGCCCGCCGTGTATAACACCCCCTCGTTGTGTAACTGTAACGCGTGCTGCGAGACACTTTTTGTGAAGAAAAGTATGTTTCTTCCTTAAAAAACAGCGAAATAAATATCTCTTTTATAAAAGCGCTGAGCTGGAAAAGAGTAAAAGGTCCGGCTGAAGCTGTAGTCCAGAAATCTGTAAGTAAACAAAAATGCCTCGGTTTGGCCACAGTAAACTTTGACCCCTGCGCTTTGCCAGGCATCCGAGCAGAAGCTTTTTATACTTTTAAATATTTGTAATGTTTGATTTCTCTCATGGACCCACATGAAAGACATGGAAACATGCGAGTGCGCCTGTGTTCGCATCGCCGCAGTTTGCAGCCGTGCCTACTGCTCATTTTCTTGCATTAAACTTTCCACATGAGGCGCTTCTGGTTGGCCTCGGAAACCCAAGCCATGTCTGTAATTGATAATGTACGTTGTTTGCCTGACAGCTCTCAGTGGGGACATCAGGATTCTGGCAAGCTGCAGGAAAAGCATATAAGCAGGAAATAACTCTGAGGGGGCACGAGCGACATTCCAAGCGCCGCACATCGCTCTGCCCACAGCGTTCGCCTTCCGAGGCACCCCCTCTTTTCTCACACATAGCTGCTGCTTTTGTGAGCATGACTACTCTAGGTTCGAGTTACACCAAATCAGACTTTGCATACTTTGCAGAGTTGGCTGCCCCGTTCCACATAACGTGTGAGTCCCGCCTGAAAGTAAAAAGCCCGGCTTTGTGTCAGGCTTGGGCCTGCAGTGGCGCAGGGCTTCTTTGCTCATAGTTCCTGCCAGCGTGGAAAGAGCCACTTCCTTCACATTTGTCATTAGCAGCGCCACCACTGACCGAGGGCTCTGTTCCAGGAATGGCAGACACATTCCACACGTGCTTTGAAGCGCGAGGCCGCCTCCTTTCGGACTTTCAGCAAATATTTGAAGCCAAAATACATGTAGATGGGTTGTTGCAACTCGGTCACTGGGAGCGCAGAGTTACGGTAATGCGCTATCAGACAGGCACCCACTTTCGGTATTTGATGCCGTTAATGTTGTGACACATTAGTAATATAGATAACGTGTTACAAGTTACTCGCTATAGCACGGTGGGTTCAGTTTCCGGCCTTTTTTTGATGGGAACGAAATGTCTCTCCTTGGATGTTCGAAACTGATTCATAATATTTTCTTAATTGCTCGACAAAAGACACGTGGCTCAATCCGCTCGTAGTTAATTAGTAAATGCACAACAGCTGTGCCAGTAAGCAATGCCTTTGTGGGAGTGAGTGTGGAGGTAGATGTGGGCCACTCATGCAGGTGCGCGTGTATGCAGCATGCACGGGTGCTCTGGGAGACAGTAGTGCAGTGTAGAGCACAGAGCTTGTGGGGTCCTGGATTTTGCTTCTCAATGTTTGGAGATAGCGTGTGGGGTGGGATTTGTTGTCTGGATTGGGGCAGTGTGACCCTGATGCAGGATCTATGAGGGGTATGCTGAGGCTCCCTATGCGGGTCTCCGGGATCACAAGAGAGGGCTGGGGAGAGATCCTCCTCATTGGGACACCCGCTCCCTCCTTTCCTCTCTCTCTCTATGGCCGCCACTCTGGTTCCTCTTCCTGCTCCTTCCTGTGAAGCTAAGAACCTTGGTGTCATCTTCGACTCCACCCTCTCCTCCTCTCCTCACATCTGACGTCCTCTAAGAAATCAAACTATCAGCTGCACCTCCTCAGAGGTATTCTTCCATTTCTCTCCTTCCCCAAGAAGCTCAGTGTCTCCAGAGCTCTGGTCCTCTCTAGGGTGGACTACTGCAACAGCCTCTTCCTAAATCTTCCTGCCTCTACTCTCCGTCCTCTACTACCTATCCAGCACATACCCACATGGTGACCAAAAATATGCCATAATACTCAATGCAAGTCATGTGAAAATTAACATATGCACTGAATCATGTAAATAGACATTTTATGTGGTCATGTTGCTTAATGGTGAGGACTCCTTCGTGGAGAATTGGAGGTCATTTTATTACTGTGCCATGCTGGCAAAAAGATCATAATGGAAACGTTTAGGAATCTCCGCAGTTACTGAAACGTGCAAACAAACTGACATATTACTCACACAAATGTAACTAACATACAGTTCAGGAAATTAGGATTCTTTTTCATTATGTAGCATATACTCTGCCCCACTCAGTATAGATGCCTACAGTCTCCACAGAGATGCAAGGACTCCATCCTTCTCACCATCCCACGATCAAACCACAGAAAAGAATGCAATAGACGCATCCCAGTCCTCACCCAAGACTCTGGAACTTTATCCCTTTGGGATTGAGATCTTCAACCATACTCTCTCACTTCACAGCTAAAATCAAAACCTACTTGCTTCCACCGCTTCCCTCATCTCTCCCTCTGCTACTTGTCCACTCATCTCTGGAATGTGTGCCGCCTACAGAATAATCCAGTTTGTGGTGTGCTCTTTACAAATAAATAAACACAGACATATGCCAGTTGCAGCCTCATGTGCTTGGTACACCCTCACATGTCATAATTTAAGTACATATGCCCTTACAGGAAAACATGTCCCACAACACACTCTGGATTACCTAATGGAACAGCAACTAGTGAACCCTATTTTCCATCTTGCACATCTTGCAAAATACCTGAGTATAGCAGTTCATGTAGGATTACAGGCCCAACAATATAATGGGCCTTGCTTTTTACAGAGGTTCCCAAAGACATTACTTTCTCAGAATTAACTCTGAATCCATCAGTGTCAAGATTCAGGCCAAGATTACACAAACACTAAATAGGAGCTACCACTTCACCCAGTGAAAACTGAATTCTTAGGAGCCCTACATAGGATCAAAGGCAAGGAATAACGAACAACAAACAGTGCTATTTCATTTGTAACAATTGCAGGCTACTGCTACTCTGGCTATTCAGTCAACAGCACTTTGTATTCTGGGATATGCCATTATGTTTGTACCATTATTAATTAGTATTCGTATTGGTACTTATGTAGCACACATACACTTGGGGGTCTCTTGGTGCTAAGTGGGGTCGCAGTCATGCAACCAGAAGGAAAGGAAGTCCTAAGGGTTCAACAATGTTTTGACCACCTTTCAGAATGTCAATTGGTTAGAACCTGAAAATCAATTTAAATGATATTATAGTCTAGTCCAAATTACAGGGCCCAGAGTAGAGAAGGTCGATTCTCCCAGTTTGTTCTTTCAAAAGGAAGGGATATGCAAAGGAAGGGCATAGGAAAGGGTTTACTTACGGGTATAGAGGAAACATTTAGTTGATAAAAAAGGAAGGATAGAGCCATAAAACCTCAGCACAGAATGGAGAGTGACATAAATTGCATTTTCTCTGACACTGGAAGCCAGTGAAGATGACGAAGAATCTGGGAAATAGGGTACTGGTGGAAGGCACCGAGAGTAGCCTAGCTGATGGGCTCTAGATCACCTGCAGGCAACAAACTAGGAACAGCCGGATGCTCATAAAAAGGACTTGCCATAGTCCAAACCAGCAGAGATGGAATCACTCGGACCAAAACGAGGGGTCCCAGGTCCTTTCCTCAACCCACCAACAACCTGAACCTCAACATTCGGTGAATTAAGCTTTAGCCAGCAATCTGCCGTCAATCTCCACAAGGCAGTTCTGAGGATTATCTGCTGACAACATCGGATCACTGTCAAATCATACGCGATTCTGGTTGTCAAAGAGGTGGATGAATTTACTTTATGGCTATATATAGAAATATATTGTTGAAAAGCAATAAGGAAAGCGGGGAGCCCTGTTCCACTCTGCACAATGTAGGATGAGAACCAAAGCAAGGATGGGAAACCTGTATCCTACCTATTAGAAAGGACTGAAGCCCCGCCTGGATGACGCCACCTGTACCTTCATCCTGGAGCTTTTGAATAATTAGTGGGTTGTTGACAGCATCAAAAGTGGCTGAAAGCTCAACAAATATGGACTCTTCTAACTGGCAAGTGCTGTTGCCTAAAAAGCTAGCACAGCTCGAAAGTGTCAAACACGACATGGGATCACTTGGTAGGTAAGTGAGACAAGCATGCTCTAGGCTGAAAAGCTATGCAGGACTAGAAATAAAGTAGAGTAAGCAGATCTGGCACAAGGTTGGTGAAGTTCAGGATACACAATACACAAGAGATTGCTAGAGGAATCATGTGGGCACAGGAGAGGTTCTTGTATGCCCGAGGCAGATAATGCTATGGGAATTCCAGAGGTTACCAGGTGCCATTATCTACCATTATCTAGCACAGGTATGATATGCCCTGAGATGACAGTCATGTGATCAGTAATGGTGGCCACCATTTTCCATCATTACATAGGATCCCCAAGGATTGAGCATGCTTTTGAGTGTCATTAAAAAGCAGCTGGAATCTTCAAGGATCCCAGGCTCTCTGCCCGCGTTAAAATCTGACGTAGACGGAGATGCTGTTGGTGTTCCTGGTTCGTCAGGGAAAGGTACAGTTCTTACTTCCTACTTTGTCACCTGATTGCTCTAAGGAACATGATCCAAGATGGACTGGAGGCAGAGACACATGCAGGGAACTTCTCCATACTTATTGCACTGTATGTGTTGTTGCTCTGGGTGGGACACGGATTGCCTATGGGCAATCCCTAATTGGCATGGCAACGTGTCCCCACTCAAACCAAGGAATCCACTTTAGCTGCACACATGGCTGCATTACAGAAGCATGCATGCTGGGATGTCGCCAATAGTAGAGACTGAACATTCAGCACCCCTCCTGCGATGTCGTTTAGCAGGGGATGTGCGGCATCCAAGAGGCCTTTTTTGCCTGGGTGCACACGTGCAAAGACTGTCTGTGCTGACAGTGTGTGCCAGTGCGCACCCTGAACACCAGTCTTTGAGCAGAGCCAAGGCACCCCAGGATGGGTGCACCAATTCTGCGGATTTCAGGCCACCATCAAAGTTTAGCTCGACACTTGCACCCAGACACAGAGTGGTGGGATGACCAGGATTATGTTGTTTCTTCAGATTTGGTAGAAGGAAAAATGGCAATACGACATTATTTTGAAACAGGATTACGAAATCCCTTTTAAAATGTGCCAAAATAAAGGCAGGGTCAGCAGGTGGCAAGGCTTGTTAGAGTGGTTGGTGAGAGGGACTGAACGGGGGGGGTATGAGGAGATCCCCATGAATGCAAAAAAAGGTAAAATAGAAAATAGAAAAATCAAAGTAACTCACCAGCATAGAAACGATTGGCCGGCCTCTCTGTGCATGTTGGCTCATCATTCCCATGCACATCTCCAGTACACAGGAAAGAAGATCATTTGTTAATAAGACTAATTACACCTGTGTGTGCCTTGCAGCCGATGGGCCGTTCGCATGAGGCCCAAGCTCCCCATTTCTTTGTAGGGTGCCTGCTGTTCCTAAACCACCTTAAAAGCTGAATAAGACTAAAGTGTGCCCTGGAATAGTTGCACATGTGTAGTTTGCTATGTAAAATACTACAAAGGGAGCAGCATCCTTTGCGCCCTCTTTTAACAAACTGAAACATGTGCTGGATAAATGAATTATAGGGCAGCAGTCGCCACCCTATAGTTAAGGTAAAACAGAGTTACATAGGAAAGCCAAAAAATGAAATGCTAATAACTTTTGACTTGTGCAACGGATCTGGCTAAAATGGTCAAAAAAGAAAGTTTGTCATGCACCCCTCACCCCCTCCTCACCCCTCATACTGGGAAGTTTCAGAAAGATTCTTTAAAAAATAAAAAAGTTATTAAGAAAACACAAATAATCTGTGTCTGCCTAGTCCCCATTAATTTTCTCAGACAAAAAGGTACATTTTTGCTGGACTGCACAACCAAAACTGCTGGACAGATTTGGATCAGATTCAAAACAACTTGGTCATGAAACGCTGACTCACTATCCTTCTGTGGTTATTCCATCCAGTACTTTTTTAAATATTTGACGGAGAAGAGGGCTCCCCCTTCTCCAAAAAAGATAGCTATTTTCCGGGTAAATTGCCAAGAAAATGAGTGTTGATAAATGTAACAGCTGCCATTTTTCTTTTTGTTCTCAACGTGAGAGATAGCTGCAGTTATAACATCGATTAGTCGAAAATGAAAAAGCAGGAAAATGCAATTTCCAGGATTAACAGCAGGGAAATGCCTTAATGGTAGAGTGGGGGAGGGGGGAGATAATAGGACACCAAGTTAAATTTTGGAGTTGAAGGAGGTGTAGGGACTGAGTTTGGGACCAAAGTTATTCTGTAACCTCGGCTATCGGACAGAATAGCTGTGAATAGCCGACCGTTTATAGCAAACTGTGTCACAGAAACAGCGAGTGCTGTGGGGGGTAATAGATGAGGGCAAGGGAGGTGAGGAGGCCATCAGGGGAGTGGGGGGAGCAGGCACACATGAAGGGGGCACTTGGCATGGGTCTGGGAAGGCATGGAAGCATTTTTGGAGTTCACGGTTTTCCCAGTAACTGTGGGTATAAGGAGTACAAATTAATAACCAAGGGTATTTGTAGTTCATTGCTGAGGTTATAGAAAAAAGTATTTATTTTAACAGCTACATCGGGGTGACACGATAAGCATCCAGGACACCCATGCAAGCAGTAACCGGTACTGACAATGTTTAGCTTCACAGCGAGGCAGGGGCCACCCCCATCAAGCCATGTTGCCTAACAAAGGAACGCAAGTTACAAGACCACTTAGAGCAACATGGTCTGAGGGGGCAGGCCCCTTTCTCGCTGTGAAGCTAAATAGGGTCGGCCCACTCCACAGTCCACGGATGCTGTGTGTTTTCTTTGTTTTAAATCTCATAACACACTAAGCAAACACACGTATCTGCATTACTTTTTTTAAAAATCGTGCTACTTTCAGTCCTTGAGACTACTGCACTCTACAAGTCAATCTGCCATGAGGCACACCTCAAAAGAGCATCATGAGAGCTGCTAATACATGGAGAATTGCAAATCCAACTTGCATGTGTGAGGCAAGCTAGAATAACATTGTTTTATATATATATTACACGGCCCATAGGAAGAGCACTTTTTGGGTGGCTTATAATTTCGCTCCCCCTGGACGAATCCTCTATAACTTTGCAAAAAAAAGTATATGCCCCACTCTGATTTTTTTTGCAAAGTTTAGTGAGGTTTGGTCCAGGGGGGGGCAAAGTTATAGGGGGGGTCCCAAAATGTATTTTTTTCCCATAGTGAATGGGTAAAAAACTTTGCTCACGCCTACAGCTGAAACCGCTGGACGGATTTTCACCAAATTTTCACCGCAGGCATCCCGGTGTAGGAAGAAAAATCTTTTTTTAGCACCCCGGGTTCCCACTTTGGGAACCTAGGGTGCTAATGGCCTTCATCCCCCATTAAAGGGGCTGGAAAGGGGGGATAATGGTCTGAAGACCTCGTCTCTTGGGCTGATAACTTGGGCTGCCAGGGCGGTATCCACTGTTCCATCCCTGGAACGGGGGATAAATGCCACAATATTGCCATTAGCATAACACAAAATGCAAATGAAATAGAAATGTTGGAAAATCTTATTGAGTCTATGTACTTTACTGAAAAATATAAAGTAGATGGAGTCTATACGTTTTTTTATTTAGTTCTTTTTTTTTACTGTGAAAGGTGGTTCCTAAAGGAACATTTCTTTTATTGTTTTTGGATGCATTTTATTTTGGCAGGAGAGCTTAGAACGAAAGGTGGGGAGGGAAATGAGGGAAGAGGCACCAAACACTAATATGGAGGGCCAGGTGGACAGGGTAAAATGTTGCACGTGTGTTATTTCTAAGGTAGGGGGTAGTGTTGCTCATGCTTCTTGATTACAGCAGTGGTGGTGTCTCTTGAGGAGGGATGGCATTAGCGGATTCCATTTTAAGATAAATATCAGTTTTGCTAAAAGTATGTACTGTGTCCTAGATTGTTAATGGATGAGTAGGAATAGGTGTTGGAGCTGTGCAAGAGAAATTTTGAAGTTGAAAGTTCCTAGATCAGTAGAAAATGCAGTTCCGAACTGTCCGCGAAGCACGGATCTTATCGTGAAGTGCGGACGGGTTCTTGGACACGTTATCATGCCGCGCGCTAGCATATGGTCATGTGGCACTCTCCGGAAGGTCTGCAGTGAAGTTAGATGTTCGTAGACATTATGGTTAAGTTGCACTAATAATAACCTATGAAATTTAAATTAAAAAACTTTGTTAAGAGGACGTTATGGTTAAGTTGCACTAATAAAAACCTATGAAATTCAATGAAAAAACATTGTTAAGGGGACGTTATGGTTAAGTTGGACTCATAAAAACCTACGAAATTCAATGAAAAAACATTGTTAAGTGTACATTATGGTTAAGTTGGACTAATAAAAACCTATGAAATTCAATGAAAAAACATTGTTAATGGGGCGTTATGGTTAAGTTGCACTACTAAAAACCTATGAAATTCAGTGAAAAAAACTTAGTTAAAGGGACGTATTGGTTCCAAGTAAAACCGAAAACCCCCTGAAATTCGCCAGTTATGGCAAGCTGAGCAACCATAACTCGCGCCACCACCGTGCACTGCTAAGACTAACACCCAGGACATCAAAGATGACATCACAAATGTGATTGATGACATCACTGATGACATCACATGTCTGGCTCACTCTTTTTTCCTTTACTGATATATCCAGGCCAGTAACAGAAAGGAACTAAAAAATCAAAAAGTACTATATTTGTAGACTTATACATCCAATATGTTCTTACAGTAATTCACTTAGGGTCCACTCACAGCACATGAAACATATACAAAGGGGAAAACACAGACTTGGAAGACAGCAATGCTTTCTATGTATGAAGATGATTAGTAAGGTTATCAACACTGTCTTATAGTTCTGTTGTTTTTTTATAACTGTATTTTCCCTTGATATGCTCATATTTGTACACATTGTATTTACACTACTTCCTTAGGGTTTAGTCACAATATGTGATAGTTATACATAGGGAAGTAGTAGCTTTGAAGCAGAGCAATCAATTCTGTGCATGAAGATAATGAGTTTGGTTACTTCACTTTCCCTGTATATGCTCATATTTGTATGTGTTGTTGTCTGTTTGTGTTTTGTGTGCAGTAATGCAATAATGTAGTAAGTGGGTTTTATTAGGTACTTATTAAATGTTTCACAGTATGCAAAACTTTAATAAGAAAGCATTTATAATTTTAGTATTTAACATGGCAAGATTATTAATATTGCATCTCCATCATGTCTGCTGCACACTATGCCTATGTTACTACACGTGTGCCTTAGTATATTGGAAAAAACTTCATAATACAATGCTATTTGGATTAATGGATTGCTTAATGCACTACGTACCTCATGATATTTATTCCAATGATCCTTGACACTTTTTTAATTAACATTACAATAAGAATCCCTGTACAGACTTTTCATGAAAGGTAAATGCACATGTGATGTCATCAGTGATGTCATGAATGACATTTGTGATGTCATCTTTGATGTCCTGGGTGTTAGTCTTAGCAGTGCACAGTGGTGGCGCAAGTTATAGTTGCTTAGCTTACCATAACTGGCGAATTTCAGGTTTTTTTTGGTTTTACTTGGAACCAATACGTCCCTTTAACAACATTTTTTCACTGAATTTCATAGGTTTTTAGTAGCGCAACTTAACCATAACGTCCCTTTAAGAAAGTTTTTAAATTGAATTTATATATATATATATATATATATATATATATATATATTCACTGCAAAAACATTGTTAAAGGGATGTTATGGTTAAGTTGCACTAATAAAAACCTATGAAATTCAATGAAAAAATATTGTTAAAGGGACGTTATGTTTACAAGTAAAACTGAAAAACCTCTGAAATTCACCAGTTATGGTAAGCTAAGCAACCATAACTCGCACCACCACTGTGCACTGCTAAGATGAACACCCAAGACATCAAAGATGACATCAAAATTGTTTCCCTTTAACAACGTTTTTTCATTGAATTTCATAGGTTATTAGTGCAACTTAACAATAACGTCCCTTTAACAATGTTTTTTTCAGTGACTTTCATAGGTTTTTATTAGTACAACTTAACATTACCATCCCTTGAATAGTGAAGTTCATGGGTTTTTACCAGTCCATGCTAATTTCATACAATTTACTTATGTCATACCTTCCACAATATAGAAACATTGGTGTTCAATTTACAAAGTTACACCTTAAAGCTCTGCCATTTCCCACCTTGTAGCATCATTTTTAACACTTCTATAGACTTTTTGCAACTTTTCCCACTGTTTGTGTACATCGACATTCGCAAACATCTGACATCATCGCAGACTTTCCAGACAGTGTCACGTGACCTCCTGCACGCGTGTGGCATGATGACGTTCTTCACAGACAGTTCAGAACTACACTTTCTACCGATCTAGGAACTTTCAAGCTCAAAAAGCTCACTTTGCACAGCTCCTACACCTAATGTTACTCATTATCATTAATAATCTAGTACAGAGCACATACTTGGAAGAATATTTGCAAAACTGCTATTCATCTTTAAAAATGGCATCAGCTAGTGCCATGCCTCCTCCCCAAGAGCCACCACCAGCTGGAGGATCTACACAACAAAAAACGTACAGTACTTCCAAAGATAATGAAGAGGACCAAGAAGATGAGGTAGACAAACTGCCTACCCCTAGCACCAAGAGAGAAACATGGGTGTGGCAGTGCTTTACCACTGTTGGGAATGTACCAAAGGCTAAAGCTACCAAAGTGAAATGCACCGAGTGCAACGTTTTACTCAGTCGCGGATTACATGGGCAGTACTCCTACGGGACGACCTCCATGCACCGCCACACCCAATCCAACCACTGCAATGCTCTCAGAAAGGCTGTTCCTTTCTTAGCAAGTAGTAGGCTGTCTTCCTCCACTTCATCTTCCTCAACCAATACTGTAACCACACACCCTACTTTTCTGGGACACAAAATCCCACCAGCTACCTTGCAAGCAATAAAAGAGGCTGTTGATCCATATCTTTCAAAGACAACAGTTCTCTGTATATACTGCAACACACCACTCTGCAGTGGGGAGCAATTTAAAAGTGCTTTTGAAGCTGTAATCAAGGAGCCTGAGAAATACTGCCCCCTACTTTAGTTGTAAAACACGCGCAAGATCTTCCCCTGTCCACCTGCTCCTCCATTATCGCGCTTGGTGCCTCTTCCCTCATTTCCCTCCCCACCTTACGTTCTAACCTCTCCTGCAACAAAAAAGGTACCTATAGGAACCACCTTTCACAGTTAAAAATAAAACAAAAAAAATATAAGCTTATAGACTCCATCTATTTTACATTTTTCAGTAAAGTAGTTAGACCCAATAAAATTCTCCAACATTTCCATTAGCATTTTCTACTATGCTATCGGAAATAATGGACAATAGTATACTAGAGAAAAAGGGCAAAAACACAAAAACAATTCTCTGTCGTAAATAATTTTCTATAGCATACAATAAAGATCATAATCCATGGCCCTTTATGACTATCCGCGGTCTCTGCAGTCCCCTCTCTAGGCCATACTTTATTTTAAAAAACAGATTGCACGTGCACACCATCGCACAAAACAGCCCTTCTACCCCTTTTACTGCTATACTTGTACCACTCACGCATTGCCTGCTTTGAAACATTCACAAATATATCCACCAATTAGTTAAAAAAAACGATACAAATAACCCCATCAGCATATTAAACTTTCACACATCAACTGCCATTTAAAAATGTTGTACAAATCTTTTCCATATGCATTTTCCTTGCTTATCCAAGAAAATGTACACACTGATGCTATAAATGCACATATGCATTGTGCAGTAAAAGAAGTGCATTAATGGAAAAAGGATTAGGGATTACCAAGTGCTCATAGCAACCCAGAAGGAAAGTACCAAGACATGTTAATGTGGAAGACCACTAACTAACTGCTGAGGCAACAGTGTCCCAAGGGTGTGGTACACAGACACCAGGCGGTACACCCGCAAGGGCAGTGCTGAAGGATGAGGGGTGTACACTGGTGTCAACTAGATATAGGGTGTGGAACCTGTGAGGTTTACGAGGGACCAAGTCATCAGTGTCATTGGCATGGTATGAGTTAGCAAGGAAGGGATTAAGTAAAACAGGATCACAAAAGCACAGTTTTCAGAGCTAAATGAAGTCTAGCTCATGTACAAAAGGAGCAAGAAGACTGTACCACAGAGAGGCACTGGCCTAAGTCAGAGACATGCCCCCCGCTCTCCGTTTAAAAAAGCATTTCACGAGCAGAGTATTGGAGTTACAGCAGCCGAGTACCGTAGCAGTGCAGTATTTAGGGAAACAAAGTTGAACATATTATAGTCCTTGCAATTATCAGGACCCAATGTACACATTTTTGGGTTGCAGTGATACCATCCCTAGGCTTCACGCCAAGGACAAGTCCTATTCTAGACTAGCCGAAGGGGGTATAGAGAAGAAATGGGGAGGTTAAGGAAGAGGCTGTTGCAGTAGTCCAGCCAACACAGTACCAGGGCTCTACAGAATTTGAGCTTCTGGGGAGAGGTAAGGAATGGTACAATGCCTGTAAGGAGGTCTTTCTTTACATGCTCCAAAATGTAAGGAGTAAAAGAGAGAAAAGATTTAAAGATAACCGCAAGGTTTTTGGCCTCACAAAATGGTAAGAGTGGACGGCCCAAAGAAAGCAGCCACAGGGTAGGAGAAAAACAGGGTACAGATGTCATAATAAGAGAGATCTCTGTCTTACTGGAATTGAGACAGATATTGTTAGCCACACACAATGCCCCAATGGCGGTCCGACAATCAGGGATAAAAAACTAGAACAAATTAGTACAGGCAAGTTTAAGGAAAGCAGTGTGTCATTAACATAACACTGGAAATGAGAAAAGAAGAAAGACATCAGGTGAGCAAGAGGGTGGAAATAGATATGTAATTACCACAATGATAGGATAAAACCCTGGGGTCCTCTGTCGGTACACAGTGAGGTGGTGAAGTACAAATAGCCCAGTTGCAGCTGGGAGGGATGGTTAGCGAGGAAAAGAAATCAGCCAGTCCAGTGCCCAGTCGATGATGCTAAAGGTATCATGTAACCCTTTAATAAGGATACAATGGTTCATCATATGAAAGGTGGACGAGACATCAAGGAGCACTATCCTCAATTGTAGTACAATCATACATACTATTAACACTTTAATTATATGATTCCCCATATTACAGATACTGTACACTACCCTGCATTACCTGTAATTACTATGCACATATTACTATACTATGTGTTGCCAGTGGCCACAACCACCACAATATAATTAAACCATATAACAAGTGTGTACAACAGACCTTCAAATAACAATTTGCCCTGAACCCCCTGCAATTGAAATGATGTCTGTGGACACTAAAATTGACCGCAAACCCTTTTTCACCTATAAAAACTGCTTCATATCATCTGTATTCCACTCCCCTACCCTTTCCACGCCCTCTTTCAGCCATCAAATAACTCCAAATGTGTTTCCAAACTGTTTGATCACAGTATTGTCCGCGGACTACCAAGGTCTCCGCGGACTATCGCGGCACCCGCACCCACTTTTTTCACCCATAAAAACAGCTCCATGTCAACTTTATTCCACTTCCCCCGCCCTTTCCGGCCACTCTTTATTGTTGAAAGCCAGACATGGGGGTGAGTAGGGGAAATGATGAGAGGGCAAGTAAACCGTGAGTATTTCCGAGATGTGTCAAGAGAGGTTGCAATCCTGGACACTAGTGCACTTATTTCCCCATGATTGTGGCTGCTTTTCAGGGCACAAGTAAAGTACATATGTTGATGGACAGCATAACTTTTTTCAGAGGGTGGACACAGCCCCTTGGGTTTTTTTGAGGTTGGCAAACTTGCTCAAGTATTTGGCTACAAGTATTTTACTCACATTGTCATGTTCCCAATGCAGATGCCTACCAGGGAATATTCAACAGATTGCTGGGTTTAAAAGGTGAGCCCTTTGTATACTTTGCTAGCATGTGTATTGGAACATATCCTCTCTCATGTTATTTTTCTGGTGTTCATTACTTTTTTTTAAAAGTCCAATGCTATTTTGTCTTGCACTTTCTTAGAGTAGGACCGTTAATTTAACTACATTTCTATATTTCACTTTAAGATATATGTCCACTTACTGTGCGTATATTCACAGGTGACAGATTTTGATTTTTGTCGCTATGGGGCAAACGTACCTGGCCATATGTTATTCTTGCAGCTGGTCATTTCTTTCCATTTTCCGTGTTGCTTAAATAAGTTTGTGATGTATCACAACAATCACCAAGAGACGGGCAATAAAACGAAGGCAGCATGCTGCTTAACCAAAGTGTGTGATCCTTGGCAAATAATGTAATCTCACTGCGCAAAGGTGAGTGGTCATAGCCTGCTATCTTTTATACCCGACAATACCACTCTCAAAACAGGTCAAAATCAGTCTCTGATTGATGAACGCCTTTCAGCAATGGGTTGCAAGTTTTTTCAAATATAGAGTGGGCATAGTCTGGCCATGGCCGTAGGACATGGCTAGTGGTCTGGTATGGTTTTGAAATGGACAGTGGGCATGTCTAAAGGGTATGCCCACTGGTAATGGCTGAAGGCCATGGCTAGCGGTCTGGTAGTGTTCTAAAATATACAATGGGCAGTGGTGCAGAAAGAAAGCTATGCAATAACAGAATCCTTGAAATTCAAATAAAAAAACCTTAGTTAATTATCAGTTACGGTAAGAAAACGTATTGCAACAAAACCCCTGAAATTTTATTCATTGAGGAACTCGGGACCAGTGCGTTCCTGTTGCAAAGCCCAAGAGGACATATTTATTAGAACAGAGGGGATTCACAATGCCATAGAAAATGGCATTATGGGGATATAGTATTATAGGGGAGTTCAATGGGAACGCGCCAAGTTAAGCTGGTCCTGAGTTCCCCAATGCCTTGAAATTTACAGGTTTTGTTGCAATATGTTTCTTAACATAACTGATCATTAAATAAAGTTGTTTTCATTGAACATTATATATATATATATATATATATATATATATATATATATATATATATATATATATATATACACACACCTATTCAGTGAAAAAACGTGGTCAAAGGGACGTTATGGTTAAGTTGCACGAATAAAAACGTACCAAAAATCTGCGAAAAAAGTTTGTTAAAGGAATGTTAGTGTTACAAGTAAAACCGAAAAACCCCTGAAATTCCCAGTTATGCTAAGGTAAGAAACCATAACTCGTGCCACCACAGTGCACTGCTAAGACTAGCGCCTAGGACATCAAAGATGACATCACAATGTTCATTGATGACATCACTGATGACCAAAGAAATCTGGCCCACTTGCTTTTGTTCACTAACATATGAAAGCCAACCGGGTTTCTTCACTGATATAGTGCGATATATGCGATATATGCAGAAGACGTTAACCTTCTTCTATATTGTACAAGTATTTGGGTTAGCTTCTTCTATATTGTAGAAGTATTTGGGTTATGGTTTGGTGTCAGCCAGCTCATAATGCACAGATGCGGCCAATGAGCAGGCTGTACACACACAATTCATTTCAGTACTTGATGATAAACAATAATGTTATTGACATTTTGTAGTGATGTTGTTTCTGTCTTTTGTACTGTATTTTGCCAGTATGTGCCTCTAATTTGTATGCATTGTGGATCGTTATATGTATTGTTTGTAGTAACACACATACGTAGTAGGTCTTGACTTATTACCTATACATTACATGCTTAGAATTACTGAAAGCTCTTCAAGCATATCTTTCATTATTTTACAAAGCAAAATTAGCAGAATAAAAATATTGTTCTGCTACAGTGTATGTTGCACCCATTTCTTATGTGTATGTATGAGTAGCTTCCTGTATCAAGAACAACACTGTAATATAATGTTTTCTTTGCATAAGTACATTCGTTCATATGTTAAGTAGTTTTGCATAGATCCCCCAATCACCCGTAACACCTTGCTACCAACATTTTAAACAGAACCCCTTGTAAGGACTTGAAAATTGTGATGTCATCTTTGTCCTGGGTGTTAGGCTTAGCAGTGCACAGTGGTGGCGTGAGTTATGGTTACTTACCTTACCATAACTGGCAAATTTCTGGGGGTTTTCGGTTTACTTGTAACACTAACATCCCTTTAACAAACTTTTTTCCACTGATTTTGCTACGTTTTTATTAGTGCAACTTAACCATAACGTCCCTTTAACAATGTTTTTTCACTGAATTTCATGGTTTATACCAGGATACCATTACATTTTCTACATGTCCCTTACATAATAGTGAACCCTTGCGCTCAACATGATAGCCACAGGGTCCGCGGACTGTGCAACTCTCTGCGGACTGCGGACAGCATTCACACTGCCCAAAAGCACAGGGGTTACCTTACATTGTTGTATCCTACAACGGGCAAAAACATGTACATGAAACTTTAAAGAGATATGTGTATCACATTTAAAAATGAATATGTATAGAAATTCTGTACTTGAGAAACCTGAAGTAGGTTGCACAACATAATGGAATGCACCAAGAACAAAGTTTAACTGTAAACCTAACAATAGAACCTCAGTGGAACCTTCCTTACACACTGAGAAGCAGCTGGCAGTTATTCCAGAAGAAACCCTTAGAAAATTACTAGGTGCACTCAATTTCTTTCTGTACCATTACAATTTATTATGTATGCATACCGTAAGAAATAGCAGTATTGTTTTCTTTCAACAGAAAATGGTAAGCACCCTGGAGTGGTTAGAGGAACATTACCCTATGAAGAAATGAGTGAAGGAAACAACTCTAATGGTGGAGAATACATTTTTTAAACAAGAAAAAGTGATGTAATTTGTTGGCATGTCACTAAAGCATGTATTTCTTTTTAACAGTAAATAGTGCGAATGAAGAAAGTAGCCCCGCATTACTATTAGATGACCCAGAAGATGGCATAGACATCCCTTAAGTCCAAATGGAGAAAATGAACTAAGAAACGTATCTGCAAAAATGGATGAACTAAATAATAATTTTGTATAGTTGATGACGTTTGTTGAAAATCATGTCAAAGAAAATATCTGATATCACTGCCCAATTTCTACCTGTGCGAATTCACATTATCCCCACCAATCATCCCCATCAAATTCCCTAAATCAAATACGCTACGATGAAACCTCAATCCCTCCCTCCCCTCATGAACAGTGCGTAGAAAACCCCAACTCTCCCATATATGTTTCCCATTTTGATTCCCAATCTCTTTTCTAATTGATTGTATGTTTTTGTTTTAATAAATATGTGTGTGGGTGCACTGTTGGTGCGTGCTTTTGAAAAAAAAGCCCCATTTGGAGTCCGTGGACTGCGTGACTATCCGAGCTGTCTGTAACCAAAATGGAGGTGGCCATTACACTGCTCCTGTTTGGCCATGTCCGCTCTGTTGTGTCAGACTTTTAATTAGTTCGGGGACACCACCCTTGTTCTAAGGACACTGCCACACATGCGCACCTAATCCAACTGTGCCCCTGGACATGACGAATATCCGCAAATATCCGCTCGCACGTGTCGCACTTTTAATTAGTTTGGGGATTCCACCCCTGCCCAACGGACATTGGCACGCAAGAGCACCACATCCCACTGTGCCCCAGACACCGGACCTGTCCACACATGTCCGCTCGCATGTGTCACACTTTTAATTAGTTTGGGACTGCACCCCTGTCATACGCATGCATACCTGATCCCATTGTGCCCGTGGACACCTCGCCTGTCCACATATCTCTGTTCGCACATGTCACATTTTTTACCTTAGCACCCATGCGCACACCGTCTCCCGCACAATAGGTGTCCGCAGGACAGCCATCCTGTTCGTGACCGTCCAGGGATGATCATGTGACCGCACCTGCGCTGCGTGTCAGGAGTATCTGCGGACAGTGGCGGTACCCCCAGACAGTTTAAAACAGTGTTTTAGCCAATCCAGGGTGTTTGAAGCTGAAATGTCACCCTTGCACAGTTCCTAGACCATATCCTAGTTGATCTGGCAACTTTTTAAGCCCTGTCTGCGGAGCAACTGTCTGCGGACATTCGCGCCATACGCGGACAGACGCTCTAAAGGGACCCACCGACTACTGCTCCTCATTGCGTTTCTGGCTGTCCAGGAGAGAGCACTTGCTCCTGATTTTGGCTGCTTGGTATCTCTACTTTGTACTTTTTGGAGACAATGGCATCCATGGCCACTGCAGCTGCCCCACCACCACCACCATCTGGAGGGCCTCGAGAGGGGAACAGACGTGGTGATACAGAGGTGGATGAGGTACTGGAAGTCCCTCTCTGCAGTTCCAGATGTGAATCTTGGGTGTGGCAGCTTTTTACCACCATTGGGGGTGTACCTAAGGCTCAGGCGGACAAGGTTAGATACACTGAGTGCAAGGTTGTACTCAGTCATGAAAACCGGGTCTGTACAGCTACGGGACCACCTTCATGCAGTGACATCTCAGGTCCAATCATAAAGCAGCAGTTCGGAAGGCCGTACCTTTCGAAGGGACGAGTAGGCTGACGGCCAGTACTGCACCCTCATCATCTGCTCCTGCCACCACAAGGAACACTCTTGTGGGGCAGAGTATCCCTACAGAAACCTTGCAGGCCATACATGACACAGTCGACCCTTATCTTTTGAGGGTGGCAGTGCTCTATGTACTGTGAAACACTGCTCTGTAGGGGGGAGCAGGTTTGAAGTGCTTTTGATGCTGTGGTCAAAGAGCATGAGAAATGTGCCTAACCTAATTAAGGCCCATCCCACATCTTCATCTCTGCACCTGCCCCTTTGTCCCTGTGGTTGGTGCCCTCTCCCTCCATTCCCTCCCCTCCCTTGTCTCTCCTGCAAAAAAGCCCCAAAAAATAAAAAACACACACAAATTAAAAAAAGGTTCTAAGGTTCTTTTCAGAGACACCTTTCACAGTTCAAAAATAGAAGTACCAAAAAATGTTACAAGCCCCTATGCAGCCTGCAGAGTCTGCAGGCGGCGCGGTAGTCAGCAGACATCAAAAGAAAGTGTGAGGTGGTGGCATCAAAAACATTGCACTCTTTTGCATGGGTAAGTGGTGCCTCTGAAAAGAGCCTTTTTTTGTATTTTTTGTTTTTAATTTCTTTTTCAAGTTTTAAAGTAAACTAAGTTTGTGGGATTTTGGCAAACACTGGACTAGTGAGGCGCTGGTAGGATTTGATAAGCCACTAGCAGTTGAAAAACAGCTTACACAAATAATTGATTGGTCAAGTTTTTAGTGTTTTCATGGTGATTGTCACCCATGAGATCGTTTTATTTGTAACCAGATGTTACGTTTACACAGCCGACGCGCGTTTCAACCTGAGTCTTTTTCAAGGCTGACAGGTGCGCAGGAGTGAGGGAGTCCCGCCTTTCAAAAACTCCTCCCATGCTAAAACTTTAAAGTAAACTAAGCAATATTCTACTGAAGTAAACTTTTTCTTTCAACTTGCAAATCAGTAGGAATTTTATTGTCGCCGTGCTTCCATGCATTTTTTTTATCTACTGAAAATGCCTTCTATATTTACAAAAAGTGCTTCAAAACATTTTGAATATTTTGCAGAAAAAAGCTGATTACAGCATCAGTCAGATGTACTCCATCTGTGCAGAAAATAGTGGCAGTGTCAAATTTAATATTTTAATTACGGAAAGACGTCATGCCAACATCTCCTGAAAAAGCACACACAGCCTTGTTGACATTGCGCCTTGCTTTCTCCATTTGCGGACCAAATGAACTGGAGCGCATCCACATCTGTCTCTGGTCAATGCGAGAAAAAAATATGTTGCGAGTTCGGGAACATTTCCTTCAGTTTGCCAAATGTCTCTGCAAACTGCAGTGAAATTCCAGTTACATACACTAAACAGTTCCCTACACAATGAACAATGATAATGTTCGGATGTTGCAGTGTGACCAAATTGACACAAAATGGGAGCAAGTCCACCCACTTAATTCTGCGCACTCCATACCATTTCACATGAACATTATGGAATCCAAGATGTTCAGCCACTCCACACTGCTCTGCATACACCTTCAACCAAAGGATCCACGAGTCCCCCAAAATCCAAACACTCTGCCTCCTGAAAGACATAGCCGTAGCCATCTGCACTCCTCTCAACAAACAGACCTTCTGCCGGACTCTCTCCTTACATAAAACACGCAGGAATCCTGATTAACTTATCCCCTGGGCTGCACAGTCCAATTTCCATGCCTGGCATCCTCAAAAGACGCGGATGTGGCACGTGGGGTCCGTGAACAGATCGTCCAATTCAAGGGGTGTGGAGAGAAATTAAATACAAGCTAAGTTATGTACTGTTTAGTGGTGGCTCTGAGAAGAGCCTTTTTTTAAAGGGGGTTTGTAAACAAACACCTTTCTTTTATGTTGTTTTTTTTCCTTACAGGAACCTCTTCAATGCATTCCTTAAATTCTAATGGAATATTGCATTTCCAATATTTGAAAAGTGAATTCCATCTGGAGCAATAAAATTCACACCCTGAGAACAGATATTATCATTCTCAAAAGATGACATTCTTGAACCATACAAAAAAGCAGATACACTGTTATTGACAATCTCTCTTGATAGTTAAATTTGAGGACTGATGTCGTTTGTTGGACATCTCCATGTGCGTTTCTGATTTATTTTTGAAAAAATAATTTTAGCAGCAGGAAACAGTTGCATAAGGCTTTTTTTAAAAAATCTGTCAACGCAACTTGCAGATACACTGGAGTCACAAACTGCAAACTGTCCCCTCCACAATAGACAATCACAATTTCTGGTCTTTTAAAATGCGTCATACTCTCACAAAAGCATAGCAAGCTTGCTCAGTTTGAGCCACAAACTGCATGCCAGGAAACTTCCACTTCTGGCAACCCAATATTTCTGAGGATGCCATGATTCTCAGCATGTACCTTCAATGAATGAATAAAAGAGTCCCCCAGAATCCACACACTTTGCCTCCTGAAAGAGACAGCCATAGCCATCTGCACTGCTCTCAGCAAACACACATTCTGCCAAACTCTCTTATTGTATACCACACCCAGGAAACCTTATTGGCTAATCCTCCATAGCCCTTCTTCCCTTTCCACTACAATCTTTGTACACTCCCTCATTGGCTAATTTCAAGCAGTTACACACCCATCCACCAATCACATCCAAAAACTCTACATCTAACTCTGTCATCTCAGTTAAACACTTCAGATGTACTGTTGAACACTCAGAGTACATGTCTCCTGTTACTCCCGAGCACCTGCATCAAAAACTACTGTAGAATTCTCCAATTTCTATTTGCAGATTCAACCACATCTGCATCTATCAACAAAAAGTATAGGAATGCATATATTTTTAAAATTACATTTCTAACTCTTCTACAAATGCATATAAACAGGGTTCCTAACACTTACCCTGAATTAACCTACTCAATAATTATACTCTCCTTTGTCCCACCGCCTGACATCAACTGGCAATTGCTTACAATGCTGTGTGGTTGCAAAGTTTGCTTTTAATGAGCATATTCATAACAGTTTCAAAACACATATTAGCAATTTCTGCAGCACTCACTCTGTCTTTTTTGGGAAAGAAAAGAAAACCACATTTAAAACATTTCCACAGCATGTTTAAGTGGCAGATCCTCTGTAAAAGTTCAATATATTACCAGTACATGCATACTTGCCAATATGACCCATTACAATCTACCAAGTGTTATATTTGGCATTCATTCTGTCACTTTCATTACCACTTCTCCCACTAACGAAGTGACACTAAAACTTCCACAATGCAAACTCAAAACGAAAACTGCATGTATGTTACCAAAGCATGGCATGTACATGAAATGAAAAATGGCAAAAATGTAATCTGTCTACAAATATTATTTTAGCACCATTTAAGTAAAACAAAGAAATGCATGTATACATTTACAGCAGTGCTGTGTGTGTAATTGTTAATAAATAAATGAAAGAAAATGGAAACGATTTCTTCACCATATTGCAATAGCACTCAGTGTGTGCAATTTCATTAACTTTCCCCACATATGCATACTTGGCAACATTCCCCTTTCTGATCTGCAGATGCTAATTGGCTTCTCGATTTTTCTGTGAATTCTCTGACTTGCAGAGCACCTTTTCCAATGCAAACAGTGCAACCGCAACTCCCACAATACAAACAAAAGAACCATCATTCGAACTCCTTCAGTGCCAAGGACGAGGTATCTCGTCCTTGACATTACCTCCAGGTTGCCAAGGACGAGATGGCTTGTCCTTTTTGGCACTTTGTTTTGAGCGATCCCTGCTAAGCAGGGATCGCTCAAAACAGTAATCCAACCCCCGGGCTATGTGAGGGGGCGGTCCCTCCTCACTGCCCGGGGAATGGATTACCTTCAGTTTCACGTTGGCATGCGTAATGCACGCCGACATGAAAGTGAAAGCATGTTCACCGCAGCAGCCATTTTCGGCTGCCGCGGTGAAAACACAAGGTGAGTTCCACCTTGCTCTGCCTTGATCTCCGGCTGTATTTCAAGGAGATCAAGGCAGGTGTCATTGGAAAGGGGAGATTCTCCGCTTTCCAACGACACCTTGTGTGACATCATTGCTGGTCACGGATCGGGCGCAGAGCGCTCTATCCGTGGCTAGCAATGCCACTAGACAGGGATGTCTTTTGAATGCAGGGGTGCAGGGGTCTGCTTACTAGGTAAGCGGCCCTCTCTTCCCCACCCCCGAGGACCCAAAGCATGGGGCCACATGTATAAAGACCTATGAGGGCAGATGGGTGGAGGCATATGAAAAAAAAAAGAATACAATGGGAAGGGGGAGGGGGTTGGGGACCCTAGCCACCATGGATGCTTGTTTGGATGGTGTCGTTGGAAAGGGGAGACTCTCCCCTTTCCAATGACACCTTGTGTGACAGCATTGCTGGCTGCATATCGGGCGCAGAGCGCTCAGTCTGTGGCTAGCAATGGCCACTAGACCACCAGGGATCTGTTTTACAAGCGGAGGAGGTGGGGGCTGCCTACAGTAACCAGCACTCTCCCCCCGCCCTGGCCCCCAAAGCATGGGGGCACATATGGATAACCCTGGGGGCAGATGGCTGATCATCTGCCCCCAGGGAAGGGACACATTTTTAAAAAAATGCACAAAAAAAAGCAACAGTGATAGGGGGTGGGGGCCACTAGGCACCAGGGATATTTCTGGCACACGGAAGGGTGGTGGCCCTCCCCTTCCCACACCAAGTAGAAAAGGGGGCCACCCCTTGTAGCCCTCCCTGGGGGCAGAAGTACATGAGGTGGTCCCCTTTCCAATTGGAGGGGATGGGGGGAGGGCCACCAGGAATAAGTGTGCAGGCCCCCCCAATGGATGGGGCCGCTAGGGAATGGGCTTTAGCGTAAAAAAACAAGGGAAATAAATGGATGGTGTTGGGGGAGTGCCCCCCACTAGACCACCAGGGAATTGTTCTTATGGAAAATGGGTGTCCCTCCCCCCACCCAAAATGGACTGGGGGCCATGGTATGCACCCCTCCCTGGGGGCAGTTATCTGCTCCTAGGAAGGGGCATCTGACCCCAGGGAGAGCTGCATGAGATGCCCCCCCTTTCATGTGGTGTGGGGGGGTGAGGGCCTCCCCCATTACATTGGAAAATTCCCCAGAGTTTTAGGTGCCCCTCAGCCCCCCCTAAAGTGTAGTGTACCATTTTCAATGTTTTTCTTTGTTTACCAATCTACCCACAGGGTGCCCAAACCTTACTGCCCCACCCACTGGGGGGCCTGTCCCACATTTTTTGGTGGCCCTCTCCCTCCACCCCAAATGGAGGGGGGTGTACTTCACGCAGTCGTTTGTAGTAGGCCCAGGGAGGCCTGCATGAGGTGCCCCCCACCCATTTGGGGTGAGGGGGGAGAGGGCCACCACCACAAAATGTCAGCCAGGTCCCCCAATGGGTGGGGCAGTAGGTTTTCCGCACCCTGGGGGCAGAATGGCACACTATTGAGCCCATCTGTGCCAAGGGAGTTGGGTAACCAAAGGAAAAAAAGTGAAAAATGGTAGACAGCATTTTAGGGGGGGGCTGTGGGGCACCCCAAACCGATGGGGAATTTTCTAATGGGAAGGGGCGGTGGGCCTGTTATTTCTTTAGAACACAGAGAAGCGCTACAAGAGGGCTCTTCTGTTCAATTCCTTTCTTTGTTTACCCAACCCCCTTGGCGCGATTGGGCACAATAGTGTGCCATTGTGCCCCCAGGGCGCCCAAACCTTACTGCTCCACCCACTGGAGGCCCTGTCCCATGTTTTTTGGTGGCCCTCCCCCACCCCACCCCAAATGGAGGGGGGTGTACCTCACGCAGACGTTTGTAGGAGCCCCAGGGAGGCCTGCATGAGGTGCCCCCCCGCCCATTTGGTGTGAGGGGGGAGAGGGCCACCACCACAAAATGTCAGACAGGCCCCCCAATGGGTGGGGCAGTAGGTTTTTGGGGGAAGGAGAGGAAAGTAAGAATACCTCTGAGGAGGCACAGCTGGTAGTGTGGCTTCTCAAGACGTCAGACACGTGAGGAGAGAAGGAGAGTGTGGAGTCGAAGATGACCCTGAGGTTCTTAGCCTCGCAGGTGGGAGCAGGAAGAGGACAAAAGAGGCCGGCCAGAGAGTGGCAGGAAAGGAGGGAATGGGTGTGCAGATGAGGAGAATCTCGGTCTTGCTGGCATTAAGGCAGAATCGTTGGCGGCACACCACTCCTGGATGGTGGACAGACAGTCAGAGATGAGAGAGGGAGAAGAGGTGGCTGAGGGTAGCCTGAAAATGAGCTGAGTGTCATCCACATAGCACTGGACGTTGGGGCAGAGCATGGAAATGCAGTAGGCAAGAAGTGCCAGGTATTGGTTGAACAGCCAGGGAGAGAGGTTAGACTCCTGGGGAACACCACAGGTAGAGATAGATATGGAGGAGAGGAAGGTCTTAAGTTGAACCTGGGAGGGTTGATCAGAGAGGAAAGAAGTCAACCACGCCAGGTTATCCCACATGGAAAACAGGCTCCAATTTTTTAAACATGTCCGCTACCCAACTACTTCAAAAGATAAAAGACAAAGATGATGTTTTGCAGTCAAGTATCACAAATCTCTTGGCAAACATGAGTGGTACAAAATAATACTCGTTCCAGTGTCACGCTGATGTACAGTGTATTCTAAGGGACTCCGGCCCACCCACATGGTTTGTTACTTTAAGTTGTGCAGAATATGCATGGGATGACTTGCACGACTTCCTACGCATAGCAAACCGAAAGAAAGAAGGAATAGACATAAAAACACCAGAAGAACTCTGCTCTCTTGACCCTGTAAATGTATCAACATACATTCACCGCTGCTTTATTGCTGTGCTGCATTTCATCTGTAATAAAAATATTCCATCCCTCGGAGAAGTGGAACACTTCTTTTGGAGAAAAGAATATCAATCCAGAGGAGCTCCACACGCCCACATGCTTTTGTCGATAAAAGATGCTCCTAATTTTGGTCATGACTGTGATGCCACTGTTTGGCAATTTATTCACAAATACAGAACCTGTGATATCCCTTCAGAAGCCACACATTCTGAGCTACATACACAAATGTTACGCTTCCAAAAACATAAGTGCAGCAAATACCGCCAATGCAGATATAAAACCAAAGGTAAAAACTACAACAAATGCTGTTTTGGTTTCCCTAGACCAGTTTCAGCAAAAGCACAAATTAACAGCTTCATGCCTTCTGTTAGACACAGTCTGAAAGGCAAATCACCTAAAAACACATACAGCATTAAAAAAAACGAAGCTTGTGGAATGCAAACATAGACATACAATATATTGCAGACAATTCCACTGCTGTTGCAAGATATGTCACAGACTACCTAACCAAAGCTGAGAAAACAGAGCTGAAAGACCTCTGGGATGACATATCATCTGGCAAAACACTGTCACAAAAATTGTACAGCGTTGGCATAAAAAAGCTCTCCCGTAGAGAATGTAGATGCTACGAAGCTGCGGACCGTTTAACAGGCACAGCCTTATGTGGCAAATCTCAACACATAGTCTGGCTAAGCCTTGGTCCAGCTGCATACAGAAAAATAGTGCCCAAAGCCTACCAAGACACAGAACAACTCCAAAAATGATCCCAACAGCAAGGACATTTTAACAAACAATGTATTTGACACATACTATCCAAACAGAAGAACTGCTTTGTAAAACATGTGCCTCTATCACATAGCCCATCATTTCTCCTACAAAGATAATGTGGAACCAGATGAAAAATGTGGGAAATACATGGTCTCAGCTGGTGAACAGAGCCTCATCAAACTTACCAAACCCAGCCAAATTAATCATATTAAGTTATTATTAAAAACTCTTCAACACAGAGAACTTTACTACATGGACCTACTGCAACTTTTTCAACCTTGGAGAAAAGAAGAGGATTTATTAGGCAACCAGGACTCATTTGAAGCTGCATTCAATGCAAATGAAAGCAGTATAACAAATGTTAATTTAAAGCAATACAAAAACATGGACAATGAACGCCAACAAGAGGAAGAAGTTCAAGCACAACTAAATGAAGATACTCCTGAGGGCAGTCAACTGTTACAGGAAGCCAGAAACCCATTGGAGAGTCACTCATAGTAAATGAAGCAGAATTTGCAATGATTGAGGCAGGGTGCACCATGTATCAATATAAGCAATCAGAAGAAAACCCGGCAGTACTGAAATCGCAGCTAAATGATGAGAAATTTAGCATTTTCCTAGAAGTGACTAAAGAAATTGAAAATAAAACTTGTAACTGTCAAAATTATAACCCCCTACTCCTCTATGTAAGAGGTGAGCTGGTTCTGGAAAAACATTCAATAAAAATCATCAGAAAATTCCTACAAAAGTTAACAAACAACAACCTTCAACTGTTGTAGCAGCCCCCACAGGTTTAGCTGCCTACAATATAGGAGGTTTTACTTTACACTGACTTCTGCTCCTTCCAGTAGTACACCAGAACAAATTAGAATACTACAAACTATCAGCAGAAGCTGCTACTGAAGTATGCAGAATTCTGAAACAAATGAAAATGCTCCTAATAGATGCGGAAAGCATGGTTTACAAGCTAATGTTGGCTTTAATTCACCTCAGATTGTAAGAAGTCCTAAAAACATACTAAGAACAACTCGTTGGAGGAAAACACGTTATCTCCTACAGTTAACACCAGTGAAAGGTGAACCTATTTTTAAAACCTTAGGACACAAACAGTGCCGCAACACACTTGGCAGCAAAGGAAATGTAAATCTCTGGCAAGATTTCGAATACAGAGAACTAACTCAAAACATACATCAGTCTGCAGACCTCACCTATGCTAATATTTTAAAAAGCATTAGAACTGGGCTTCTTTCTAAAGATGCACAATCCATCTTAAATATTAGACTCATCCATGAGCTATATGGGCGTAACACATCTGTTCCTGATGTCATGGAACAATTAGCACAAACAAATGTAAAATGTATGTCCTTAATGCCAACCATAGCAAGCTGTACGCAATTCAATGAGACAATGTTAAAAAAAGAAATGCAACCACTTTTGTATAGTAGCTCCACAGACAAACTGGAAGTGCACGGCATGACACTCCCCATGTGTCAACAAGCAACAGCACAACTAAATAGCTTAGAAAAATATATCCCCAACACAGCTGGATTGGAGAAAATGTTAATGTTATGTTTAAACTGCAGAGTAATTCTGAAATGTAACCTTGACATAGAGCAATGTTTGGTCAATGGAGCAATTGGTACAGTTGTTGGCTTCCAGACATATCTACAGGACAGCAACATTCAGTTTGTCAATATCCACTTTGACAAACTTTCAGAAGTTAAAAGGAAATGACGCTCAACAGCAGGATTCCTCCTTTTCAAAGACATGTATGTACACAGAGAGCAATTCTCTCTGTCTCTTGCATATGCAGTCACTATACACAGATCGCAAGGTCAAACCCTAGATCAGGCATTGATCGACATTAGTAGCACAGTCTTTAAAGAAGGTATGAGATATATAGCACTTTCACATCTACATACACTCAAAGGACTATTTCTAGTCAATGTTGATGCAAACAAAGTCAAGGCTGACATTCCTTGCATCCTAGAGTACAGCAAACTTCGTGCACTCTACACACCCCATCTCGATATGCACCCTGTTCCTGAAAAAGGTCATGTTTTTCAAAGACAGTTAATGCAAACAGAACTTATAAGAGATATCCCAACAATACCACCAAAGAAACTGAAAACAACTGCTACTCCATCAAGTAGCACAACCACAAAACTATCTTGTGCAAACACAAGTGCACATCCATCAACAGATATAAAGAGAAAGTGTTCTTCTAAACAAGTCGATCCAGCAAATGACACAGAGGTAGACATCTCTGGTCCAATTACATTTTCTAACACAACTGGTGTAAATTGCTATGAAAATGTAGCAATCAATCTTCTCTTCCAATTGCCACCAATTGTTCAAAACATTTACTTGAACGGTTCAGACTAATTGTGTTTACAAATGCTCGTCCTTCATAGAAATGCCACAAATAATCCTAACAACAAAACTCACCATAAACACACAGGAGGAACCACAATAATTTCTAATGTACTTACTGCAAGTACTGGAAACCAAAAACATACCTATAAATGAAATGTTCTAGGTTTCATACACGTGGAAACATGCATGCACTCTCTGCAACCATGTTGCACAAGACCACATCCCTAGTGAATGAGATATATAGCACTTTCACATCTACATACACTCAAAGGACTATTTCTAGTCAATGTTGATGCAAACAAAGTCAAGGCTGACATTCCTTGCATCCTAGAGTACAGCAAACTTCGTGCACTCTACACACCCCATCTCGATATGCACCCTGTTCCTGAAAAAGGTCATGTTTTTCAAAGACAGTTAATGCAAACAGAACTTATAAGAGATATCCCAACAATACCACCAAAGAAACTGAAAACAACTGCTACTCCATCAAGTAGCACAACCACAAAACTATCTTGTGCAAACACAAGTGCGCATCCATCAACAGATATAAAGAGAAAGTGTTCTTCTAAACAAGTCGATCCAGCAAATGACACAGAGGTAGACATCTCTGGTCCAATTACATTTTCTAACACAACTGGTGTAAATTGCTATGAAAATGTAGCAATCAATCTTCTCTTCCAATTGCCACCAATTGTTCAAAACATTTACTTGAACGGTTCAGACTAATTGTGTTTACAAATGCTCGTCCTTCATAGAAATGCCACAAATAATCCTAACAACAAAATTCACCATAAACACACAGGAGGAACCACACAAATTTCTAATGTACTTACTGCAAGTACTGGAAACCAAAAACATACCTATAAATGAAATGTTCTAGGTTTCATACACGTGGAAACATGCATGCACTCTCTGCAACCATGTTGCACAAGACCACATCCCTAGTGAATGATTTGTGTATGTATCTATACCAAATTGTGAATCCATTCCATTTCATCAGCTAGTGCAAAATGCAAATCATGCCATATTATGCACTGTTTGCAATTCAGACAATTGTTCCGCCTTACATATAAACTCACAAAGCCAATAAGTATTACTAATGTTTTTAAGGTACGACGCATCTGGTCCCAAAAACAACTGCAAGCTTTCTAGCTTCACACACGGGAAAGTATCTCTTTTGCAATGGCGCAGACGGGCTAAAAAACGGTGGTGTGGAAGGTTGCTCAGAGCATTGCCAGTGGTTTAGATTCATTCAAACCCTTCCACCCATCACTTTTGTGGCTATAGTTGGTCTCACTATGTGAGAGAGGGTACGCCCAGACGTGGGTCCCTTGCTCGCTGCGCCATAGGGAACCAAGCTGCACCTCACTGAGGAGACCCAACAAGGCCGAAACATGTCTGGGTTTGCTTGTGTTTCCATG
The DNA here is from genome assembly GCF_040938575.1 of Ambystoma mexicanum. Classification (NCBI taxonomy): domain Eukaryota; kingdom Metazoa; phylum Chordata; class Amphibia; order Caudata; family Ambystomatidae; genus Ambystoma; species Ambystoma mexicanum. Next base: position 643,082,829 of record NC_090924.1, on the reverse strand, counting down.
CTGAGGGGACCTGGCCTAGCAGTTCGGGCTGGGCTGCTACCATTGGTGGCAGTACCTGACTGATTTGCATATGGCTGGACCCCTTTTGCAATGGCGCAGACGGGCTAAAAAACGGTGGTGTGGAAGGTTGCCCAGAACATTTCCAGTGGTTTAGATTCATTCAAACCCTTCAACCCACACTTTTGTGGCTACAGTTTGTCTCCCTATGTGAGAGAGGGTATGCCCAGACGTGGGCCCCTTGCTCGCTGCACCATAGGGAACCAAGCTGCACCTCACTGAGGAGGCCCAACAAGGCCGAAACATGTCTGGGGTTGCTTGTGTTTCCGTGCAGAGGGGACCTGGCCTAGCAGTTTGGGCTGGGCTGCTACCATTGGTGGCAGTACCTGACTGATTTGCATATGGCTGGACCCCTTTTGCAATGGCGCAGATGGGCTAAAAAACGGTGGTGTGGAAGGTTGCCCAGGGCATTGCCAGTGGTTTAGATTCATTCAAACCCTTTCACCCATCACTTTTGTGGCTATAGTTTGTCTCACTATGTGAGAGAGGGTACGCCCAGACGTGGGTCCCTTGCTAGTTGCGCCATAGGGAGCCAAGCTGCACCTCACTGAGGAGTCCCAACAAGGCAAAAACATATCTGGGGTTGCTTGTGTTTCCATGCAGAGGGGACCTGGCCTAGCAGTTCGGGCTGGGCTGCTACCATTGGTGGCAGTACCTGACTGATTTGCATATGGCTGGACCCCTTTTGCAATGGCGCAGACGGGCTAAGAAACGGTGGTGTGGAAGGTTGCCCATAGCATTGCCAGTGGTTTAGATTCATTCAAACCCTCCCACCCATCACTTATGTGGCTATAGTTTGTCTCACTATGCGAGAGAGGGTATGGCCAGACGTGGGTCTCTTGCTCGCTGCGCCATAGAGAACCAAGCTGCACCTCACTGAGGTGGCCCAACAAGGCCGAAACATGTCTGGGGTTGCTTGTGTTCCTGTGCAGAGGGACCTGGCCTAGCAGTTCGGGCTGTGCTGCTACCATTGGTGGCATTACCTGACTGATTTGCATATGGCTGGACCCCTTTTGCAATTGCGCAGACGAGCTATAAAACGGCGGTGTGGAAGGTTGCCCAGAGCATTGCCAGTGGTTTAGATTCATTCAAACCCTTCCACCCATCACTTTTGTGGCTATAGTTTGTCTCACTATGTGAGAGAGGGTATGCCCAGACGTGGGTCCCTTGCTCGTTGCGCCATAGGGAACCAAGCTGCACCTCACTGAGGAGGCCCAACAAGGCCAAAACATGTCTGGGGTTGCTTGTGTTTCCGTGCAGAGGGGACCTGGCCTAGCAGTTTGGGCTGGGCTGCTACCATTGGTGGCAGTACCTGACTGATTTGCATATGGCTGGACCCCTTTTGCAATGGCGCAGACGGGCTAAAAAACGGTGGTGTGGAAGGTTGCCCAGAGCATTTCCAGTGGTTTAGATTCATTCAAACCCTTCCACCCATCCCTTTTGTGGCTATATCTCTTGGCAAGAAAACCTTCACAACAGTAGGCATAATCTACCAAACTGGTGCCACAACCACTGCAGATCAATATACTGCCTATATTAAAAAAAAATATGTGGTTGGTTTGAATGCAGCAACACTTCCATTACTCTAAAACAGAGATTACCAGCAAATCTAACAAATGCCTACTTAAACCTAAATGTAGTCACTGACCTGTGAAATGATCAACAGTTAGTGCACTTTAGACATTCCCTTAAACTATGGCACACTTTAAAAATATATATTGTCGAAGTTAAATTCACATAAATGTAGGACATTTTCTTTAATGCTGTATAGATTTTTTTCCCAATGACTCAAGGATTATGCAAAGAGAAACAACAACTGTGAAAAACACACATTAATGTTGTTTCAACCATAGTAATTAAAATGTACTGATTATGACAGTCTACAAAGTTTAGTTACTGACCTGTACAACTATCAGCAGTTAGAATAATCCAACTGGTATCTAACTGCAGCCATACTACTCCAATGCTACTTTTGAATAGCAAAATTGTTAGAATACACCAACAGATATGGAACTGCTTCAGAAAATACCCTTCAGAACTATAAAACTATCAACAGTTAAAATACACCAACAAGTATCTAACTGCATCCATAATACTGCAATGTTACTTTTGAGTAGTAAAATAGGTAGAATACATCAACAGGAATCAAATTCCTTTCGAAACATACCTTTCAGAACTGTAAATCTATCAACAGTTTGAATACGCCAACTGTTATATAACTATATCTATAGTATTGCAATGCTCCTTGTGAAATAGAAAGCACATACAATACACCAACAGGTATCTAACTACTTAAATACCCTTCATTTCAATTCATTGCAAATACAGCATTGCGATTCATCCTACTGCAACACTGCTTGCAACAACAAATACACTTATTTGCGCACCTTAAACATTCCCTTAAGTACTGCACACTTCAAACAAACAGACTGTTGCACTTAGGGCCTCATTACGACCCTGGCGCTAATGGGTTAATGGCGCCGTAAAAGGCTGCGGCGCCGTTAACCCATTAGCGCCTGATTACGAGGTCCCTTTGCGGGACCCGACCTTAACGGCTGGTCTACACCAGCCGTTAAAGTAGGGACCCGCAAAGGGACCTTGGTGCTAAGTACGGTACCGCAATTTGCGGTACCGTACTTAGCGCCTTCCCCATTCCCATTGAGCCCTATGGGGCAAAAATGGGAATGGGGAAGGGCCATGGAGGAAGGGGGAATTACCGCCCCGCCAACCTTGTAATGGGGTGGTAATTCCCCCTTTCTCCATGGCGGAGTCGGTAAGTTACCGGCATGGACCATGGTGCTATTAGCACCATGGTTTTCCGCCTGGGTCGTAATGAGGCCCTTAGTGTCAAATAAATGTAGTAGGGGTTTTTAATCCTATATGGATTTCTTTTCCCAATGACCCAATGATTATACAAACAAAAACAGCAACTGTGCAAAACGCACAGTAATGTTGTTTCAAACATAGTACTTAGAATATACTGATTATGGGGGTCTAAAAAGTACATGAATATGTGAGATTGGCCCTCATTACGACCCTGGCGGAAAGGGGAAAACGATGGCGGAAATGCAATACCGCCATCGAAAAGCGCTCGGTGCGACTATGACCCGTCACCGCAAAGTACGAAGCCATTAGCGACACCGTAGTGAACGCCAACGCTAACTGCACTAAGCACGCGCGCGCGCACCATGCCAAACCGCAAACACCACCATGGTGCAACGGTACGCCAATTCCGACCCTAGCGGACATGTACCTAACGCCATCAGGCATGGCGGAATGGACCATTCCGCCATGGCGAGAAATACGGCATCGTGAACCAACCGTAAATGGCCCACTGAGTGCCTGTACTCCACTCCCTGGCCACATTGCACAACTCCTGGCAGGCGCAATGTACTCACACCATGCAACCAGTGAAATCTACAATTCACCCATGCATGCCAACGTAGAAATGCATGCAGGTGTTCGAAGCGCCCCGTGAGTGGGCATCCATGTACGGCATTTCACCATAGCCGTACTGATGCAGCACAGGCATGTGAAGGTACAAGACATCAAAATGGAAATCAAGAACACATGACACAAAACAACAGTAGTCCCCCATCGCTTGCCACCAGCGCAAGGCAACATCCAAAACAGCATCCTGAGGGGGATTGCACCAGACCTGTACTCTTGCCAGTAAACAAACCAACCATCAGCAGAAGCATGTACCACACAAGTTGGCAGAGTGACTGAGCAGCCAGGCACATCCCAAGAGGGGCCGATGGGAGCTGCAGGGCACAGATGGCATGAATACAGAAGCTATTCCAATGGACATGACCCCAGTCCCCCTCCAACAAACGCACGCAAACACAGGCACCTGTGACCAGCCACATTCTGAACATCCCATCATACCATCAATCGACCTGGCTGACAGGCACCAGTCGGCCAAAAGCCAATCCCCCGCCCCTGAACAGCACATCATGTAAACAGTCACAATGGCAGCCCCTATCCGTGACCACACTGTGCTACGTAGGCAAAAGCGGCCAGTACTGTACCACACAACTCAACTCAGAAGGCGGAACACAATGCAGATCATCTCGCAATACATACCGCCACAAATCGAAAATCGCCACATCACCTGCAAAGAATAACGCAACACGCCAAATATCGGAATACAATTTAAATGCACATCCAAATGACAAAGGCCTCACAGCAATTTGTAAAATAACACCAAAACATCCATCATCACCGAGGGCTGCATCTGCAATAATTGACCAGCTTCCACTTGTGTGACGCCCTGTACCATCATGGCACACAGGGCCAACATCAACGTTCCAAAAGGCAACATGGAAGCGGCAAGAACCGCAGGTCCGTCCCATGAGGCAGGCACTAGTCCAGCTGAAAGGCCGAAATGTTGCACCTAGCCACCAGAACAGCGTAAGGGCATGTGGCCCATTGGCGATCGTCCCATAAGATCGTAATGCTGCTCCACTGATTCACCCGAAGCTGCAGGTGTCGAGAGTAAAAACCATCTGGAGGAGTGGCGTACAGATGGCATCTGCAATAGGGCAGGAGATACCTGTCACCAAAATGAAACACAAATTAACCGATTGCACTACATGACACATGATGCATCACTATCTTCATTCAACACACCAAATCCACACCCATATGCATGCTAGCCCACTCCAAAGGAATATACACACCCCTAAATCAGTATCGATACATAACGAAACCAATCGAGGTTAATACACCATTGGCAACGTCGGTTACTGTGCATGCGTCCGTCAAGATAGAACCCATGACATGGGATTAGTAACGTGCCTAGACACAAGTGTATGAAGGCGCGTCGAGACAGGGAGGATCCGACAAGGGCAGATAGACGTAAGTCCCACTATGGCAGCCTTGCATCACATAGCGCAGGGGAAGGGGATTGAATCAAAAAACACATGTACATGGCAGACCCTAAATGGAATCATCTGTCCATGCATCCATTCATCATTCCCTCATCCCGCAATGAAAACGCATGAACATTCACTCACATAATATGTGAAACTTCCATCGCGTCTGTGCGTAATGCAGTCTGCAAAAACCACTGTGCTCCTGGCCGGATCTGTAGTGTCGTGAAGCTAGATGGACTTGGGAACGTCCTGCCTTATCGTCCACTACGCTATTGCGCATCCCATTCAATTCATGTCATTCATTGCTTGCTCGTTATGGGCCCTGTCCCAAGGACATTCAACAATAGAACGTTACATTTCCAGGCAGACCTGTGGGCGTCTCCTCACCGCTACTTCGCAACCAAAAATCCTGGCCTTCGAATTCCTCACTTGCAACATTACGTCGAAAAGGCTTCTGTGAACGCTTGCATTCACAATTACATCAATGTAGTGCGGCTGTGTGTCATAATGCTAACTGGCTGCAATCACAAATGGGACGCCACGCCCGTCGGTGAAGTACGATACTGTGCTGCATGAGGGTCGGCCATCGATCGAGCCCTACATACCACTGACTCTTCACAGGTATGTAAGCGGCTGCAATCATAGCATGTGTAACAATGGGAGCATAGCATGAAAATCAGTCAAAGTACATCACACTGCCATCGGGATTTGATACATGATTCCAATCCCAAGATGCCATGCGGCCAAATGCAGCCTTACGTGCGGGACGTGCTCGGCCAGAAGGGATTGCATCTGCCACAGATTCATTCAATCAGCACAGGTGGAGGCCATACAGGCCGACAGCACATATATAGCAGACCCAAACCCCTCCCACAACCACTCCCACTCCAAAATGCTACCGGCAGGACTAGCGATGTTGGGCCTGGGGCACCAGATAGCACTGCAAGTGCTACAACTACAAGAAGACGACGAACAACAACAGGTACAACAACCGGGCGCACAGGGGAGACGGAGGAGAAGGAGGAGGAGGAGGGCAAGGCAGGGTCAGCAAGGCCCACAAGCACTGCCACTACCACCACGCAGGCGGCCCGCAATCCCACGCCTCCGAGCTGATCCGTTCAACCTCACTGCTGAGCAGATCCACACCCTCTACCGTTTGGACCGGGACACCATAATCGCCATTGTGGACATGACACATGCTGACCTCGTGAGCATGATAGATAGCCCAACCGCCATCCCACCCCTACTGAAGGTGGTGTCTGTACTCCACTTCCTGGCCACAGGCACCTACCAGCACACAGTGGGACAGTTGCATGGCATTTCACAGCCACTGTTCTCACGGACACTCTCCCAAGTGCACGATGCCCTCCTGAAGCACGCCGACGACCACATCACACTACCACGCACGTACCAGGAGATTACCAACGCAAAGGTGGGATTCCATGCACTTGGCGGCATCCCGGGTTGCATTGGTGCCATCGACTGCACCCATGTTGAATTGGTTGTCCCACATGCCATGGAGGTCCAGTACCGCAACCGGAAACAATTTCATTCAATCAATGTGCAAATGGTGTGTGACTCCAACAAGATCTTTACGCATTGTTGTGCCAGATTTCCAGGATCTACCCATGATTCTATGGTCCTGAGGAACACAAGAATACCACGCTACATGGAGCGACACGCAGGGCACAGATCCTGGCTACTCGGTGAGTCTCATTCCATGCATGACATCGTGGCCCATTTGATGCGTCAATGACCTTGCAGGAGGGGGGGGGGGCTACTTAGCACTATCATTCCACTGACACCCTTTATTCGTCCCATACAGGTGATGCCGGGTATCCACTGAAGAGATGGCTCCTTACACCAATCCGGAACCCACAGAACCAGCATGAGGAGGACTACAACCATGCCCACTCACGTAGCCGTGTGGTCATTGAACAGGCATTCGGCCTACTGAAGGCTCGTTTCCGCAGCCTCAGCAGGTCTGGCGGGGCACTCATGTACAGCCATGAGAGGGTTTCTAAGATGGTCATGGCATGTGTCATGCTGCACAACATGTGCATACGTAGGAATGTGCCCATGCCCCCTGACGCTGTACTGCATGCACCTGAAGATGATGATGATGAGGGTGGGGATGTGGAGGCACCCCAGGGAGTCCATGAGGCACAGGATGCACGTGCAATCCGACAGAGCATCATAGATGCATGCTTCTAGCAACCACGCATGGTGCCTATTACACGGAAAGGGGACCTGTGGCACTGTGTGTGTGTAGTACAGGCACATAGTGGACTGTACGCCTATGAAGGCCTCGTACGCAAATATCAATGTCCACACATGTCATTGGATGATAATGAAGTGCTGTATTGTTAATGTGATTTGATTCATACACCCTATGGACCCGCCACCCAGTGAAGCCCAACACACCCCCTCCACCCTACTTCCTCCCCCCCCAACACCAGTGTCCAGATATGCATGCTGCCCGTGGGTAGACGCTATTGCAAGCCCCCTCTACGGGTATCAGGGGCACCCCTGCCCGTGGAGCGCAGGTTCCTGCCAGATCTGCGTTGGGGGCTGCCCTGGACGGAACTTGCCACGGATGACGTCTCTGCCTGCTCGCGTCCATGCATGTCTCTGAGGGTTTGTGAGAGCTCCGAGAGCACACGGCGCACAGCAGCAAGTTCAGCACAAACGTCTTTGGACGTCGCATGCAGTTCCCCCCTCAGGCTCTCGGTGCTTTTCTCCATTTGTGCTCTCAGGCTCTCGGTGCTTCTCTCCATTTGTGCTCTCAGGCTCTCGGTGCTTCTCTCCATTTCTCCCCTGAGGCTCTCACTACTTTTCTCTATTTGTGCCCTGAGTGTCTCGGTGGATGTTTCCATGGCTGCCCTGGAACCCCCGCATTCATTTGCATGGTCCTTGAGTAGCGTGGACGCTTCCTGCTGTTGCTCGATCAGCAGGTCGAGGGACTGTTGCCTCTGCTGGGCCATGGACATTTGCGGTGGTGTGACAGGGGGGCTGCTCAACACATGTTGCCTTGGCACAGGACTTGTGGGGGTTGGCCAGTCGTCGTCTTCAGGGTGCCCCTGCGTGGTTTCGTCATGGTGTAGGGGATGGAACATGCAGGGGGATTGGGAAAGGTCATGGATGGTACCTACGTCGCCAGCACTGTTTTCCGTGTCGGAGCATGCTGGCATGACAGCTGTGTCACCTATGGTGCTGCTACCACCAGAGGCAGTGCCATCAGATACGTTCTTTGGGGGGACCTGTGGTGCTGGGGTTGTGGACTTGCTGGCTGCTGGGGTGCCTGTTGCAGTCCCCTCCAGTGTGCTGGCACTTGATTCCTGCTGCTGCCGTGTCTTGATCCTTGCACCTGAGGTGGAGGCTCTTGGGACGTTGGTCCTGGCCCTCTTTGCAGGCGTGCTGGTAGGGGTGTCCTGCAGCTCGTCGTTGGTATCGGACCCTGTGGTGGAGTAAAGAGGGGCGAGCGTTAGTTATGGGTCTGTCGGATTTGGAATGGCAACGTATCAAATGCATTGGGGTGGTACATGAGGCTGATATGGGACTGGGCCTTGGAGGTGGTCTCATTTTCGTGTGGATTGAGGATGCATTCATTTGGCTGCCTGCAGTTAGGGGGTGCATGCTGCACATGTAGGGGTTGTTTATGGCATCTTGATTAATTTGTTTATTCATTCTGACTTTTAGAGGGCGCTGTCAGGGCAAAGTATGTATTGCACTATGGGGTCACATGGTACTGCACATGTTCGTGGTTTGTGGATTTCGCATTGTTTCTCTTGGCAAACCTACCTGATTCTCCGGATGTCGGCACTCCTTTCTCCATCCCTCCGACTCCCTCTATGCTCTCCATTCCTATGGTGGAGGCGCAGATCTCCTCCCAGGGGGTCAACTTGATGGGCGACTCTGATCCCCCCCCGGTAGCTGTGGCGATGTTCCTGTTCGCAGAAAGTATGCTGCGTACGCGGATCCGCAGGTCGTCCCACCGCTTGCGACATTGCTGTGGCGTGCGGGGTGTTGTCCCCACCGCACTTACGCGCTGTGCCACAAGGGCCCATATGGCCTTCTTGTTGGCAAGGGCCGTCCTGGTCATTTGACTGGAGAAGACGACGGCGGCATTTTCCTGCAGGGTCTCGGTCAGCACGGTCAGTTCCTCTCGGGAGAAGTGGACCTGCCGCTTGCGATCACACGCTTTCTTGGCTACCTTTCCCATATTTATTTTTTTAACTGGGGTTGCTAACGGGTTGGGATGTGTGTCAGGGTCGGATTTTTAATGGTTGTGTTGGGATTCGGATTTTATAGTTGTGCGGCGTGCTGTTTCCCGTTCCGGCCACATGCTTTTACTTCCGTTTCCGTATATTTACGGTGCCCGTAATTTGCGGTGCCCGCTCATTACGGTGCCCGCTCATTACGGTGACCGCTAAGATGGGTGGCGGTATTGCACCTGGTGCAGCGTACGGCGGCGGTAAGGGCCGTTTTGGGGTCATTTCCGCCATCGCAGCCTTTCGGATTCCGCCATGGCGTAATGCTCGTGCCCGATGGGTCGTAATTAGCCGCACTTTGCTCCTTCGTGCAATGGCGGAAACGCTATTTACGCTGTTGCGGTCCGGTCAGTCAATTTCCGCAAGGGTCGTAATGAGGGCCATTGTATGCAATGCAAGATTGTAAACTATCCTACCAAACATATTATGCTTTGTTTGTTTCACAGAAAAAGAAGCAACGTTTTCTCCTGCATTACCATGTAGGACAAACTCAAACTGTACCACCAGTGGGACAGCAATCATAATAACCATTTGTGTCACAATGTTACAAATAATATGCACTGCCCACACACTATGTATAATTACTATACACATATTATTATAATGGTTGTTTCCAATGGCTGCATTCAATTTCTGTACACATATCATTACAATGGTTGTGGCCAGATTCTTGGGTGCATGGCCGTATTATGCTTTGGTGGTTGTGGCCAGTGCCTAGATTCTTGAGTGTGTGGCCTACAGCCTATGGCCATGCACCTAAGAATCGAGGCACTGGCCACAACCAGCACAGAATGATATGGCCATGGACCCAAGAATCTGGCCACAACCACCAGATCACAACTTGCCCTGAACTTCCCAGTTGAAATGACATCTGCAGACATGGAAATGGACCACCAACCCTATTTTTCACCTATGCAAATATCCCCCTATCTTCTACATTCCACTCCCCGACCCTGACCAAGCCCTCTTACAGTCACCAAATAAGCCCAAATGTGTTTCTCAACTGCCAGTCCAAGACTGTTTCTCAAACTGCCCGCCCAAGACTTATTATTACAATGGTTGTAGCCAGTGGCCAGATTCTTGGGTGCATGGCCTTATTATGCTGTAGTGGTTGTGGCCACTGCCTACATTCTTGGGTGCATGGCACATGGCCATGCACCCTAGAATCTAGGCACTGGCCATAACCACCACAGCTTGCCATGACCTTCCCAATTCAAATGACATCTGCAGATATCAAAATAGACCACCAACCCCATTTTTCACCTAAGCAAATGTCCCCATATCATCTAGATTCCACTCCCCTACCCTGATCAAGCCCTCTTGCAGTCACAAAATAACCCAAGCTGTCCGCCCAAACCCTTTTTCAGTCACCAAATACCCCCAAATGTTTTTTCTCAAGCTGCCTGCCCAAGAGTCTGTCCACAGACTACCACGGTGTCTGCCGACTACTGTGCGACCCGTATGCTCTTCTTCCACCTAAACAAAGAGCCCCACATTATCTTTTTTCACTCCCTCACCCTTCCCAGCCCCTCTTTCCAACACCAAATGACCCAAAATGTGTTTTCCTGACTTTTTCTCCACTGCATTGTCCGCGGTCAGACGCGGCTGTCCCTGGAAACAACATGGCGGCCGCTTCGGAAAATATGACGCGCCTCACGCTTTTCACCATCCAATCAGCTTGCGTGTTGGTTGTCCGCGGACCTCACATCAGCCCCTGGGCCAATCAGTGGCCCGTCGGCGAAGTGAACAGGCAAGTGAGTCCACGGACCGATCACAGTTATCACAAATTTTGTTTACCTACTTTTGGCCCATTTTAAATAAAACTACTGGATGGATTTACAGCAAATGTACAAAAGCACGCTTTCGGGACCAAGCCACCGCTCCTGCTGCAAATTTGGTGAAAATCTGTCCAGCGGTTTGGAGTGTAGACGTGAGCAAAATATTTTTTCCATTGCGTCTAGCAAAATTTTGGGACCACCAACTTTGCCCCCCCTTGATGAAACCTCACCAAACTTCCCAAAAAGATTCAAATGGGGCCACATACCTTTTTTTTACAAGGCTTCGTGAGGATTCGTCCAAAGGGAGAGAAGTCATAAGCTGCCCAAAAAGTGCTCTTCCTATGAGTTGAGCAACGTAACCATAACTACAGGGCCGGTACTTTGCAGGAAAAGTATATCGCCCCATCAGATTGATCCTGAAAAGTTTAGTGAGTTTTCGTGCGGGTGGGGCAAAGTAATAGGGTGTCCCAAAATGTGTGGCTTTTTCCCATAGACGCAATGCAAAATAAATGTTGCTCACACCTACAGCCCAAAAACGCTGCATGGATCTTCACCAAATTTGCGCCAGGAGCAGCTGCATGGTCCCGAAAGCGTGTATTTGTAAATTTGGTGTAAATCCATCCAGTAGTCTTATTTTAAAAGGACTCACTTCCCTATTTGGTCCATGGACGGGCCTCCGATTGGTCAATAAAAAACGTAAATTGCGTCATATTTTTGGAAACGCCTGCCATGTTCGATTCGCAGGCAGCAGTCGGTGTTTGCGGACAGCGCAGTGAAAACATATTACAAAACACAACATTGCACTTGTCAAACTAATTAAACAATCTCTGGGCAGGAAAGGGGTGATGAGGATGGAATGGGATATGGCCTTAAAAAGGCCAAGAAACGGGTGGCTTTTAACACCTATGTCCGCTGGGCAGTCCTCCGATGTTCGCAAACATCTGGGATGCAGGGACATATATGCCTATTTATGCATTACAGGGTTGGTGAAAAGCAGTTTTTAAATGGCTTATAACTTTGGCGCCACTCAATGAAACTGCAATGAAAATTTGGAATTGCATTCTAGACCTGACTCTGAATCGTTCTGCAAATTGTGGTGTTGTTTAGTCAAGACAGAACACAATTAGTGTGGAGGTCCCAAAATATTTTAAGGGCTTATAAATGTAGTGCCATTTGACGAATGTGGACAAATGTTTTAAGAAAGATTATACCTTCAATGTTTGTACAAAGTCTGAATGGATTTTGTCAAGTGGGGGCTAAGTTATATGACCATTTTATGTATGTTCATTTTGACACTTTTCAAAAAATTTAAAATGGGCGAGTTTGCAGCAAACTCATGCAAGGAGCACTGGCAAGAAGCATTGGTAAGGACCTGAAAGCATGGTTTTGCAAATGTGTCTTTGTTTTATTTTTTGAAAAGTGTCATAATGTAGGTACAAAAAAGTGATATACCTTTGGTGACTGAGGTATAGCCTGTGGCCAGATTTTCTGGGTCATGGCCTAAGGTGATGGCACGGACAATCTGGCTACTGGCGATGACCATGGTCACTAGCAAATGGGTTAAAGTGGGCATGGCCACCAGAGACCGGCTATGTGGTAAAGTTTTGAATGGGGAACAAATTCTGCTTGTGGATACAGGTTGAAATGCTGGATGGGATTGCAGCAAATATGCACGAGGAGGGTCAGCAAGAACTTCAAATCATGGTTTTGCAAATAGGTCTTGTATTTAATTTTTGGAAAAGTGTGAAAATGTAAGTACACAAAACAGTGATATAACATTGGTGTCTGGGCAATGAGCCTGGCCACAAGCAAGGAGAAATGTGTCCTGTCATTTTCTTATTGGGGCATGCAGCATTGGCAAAGCGGCAGGTTTGAATGGGAAAAAATATTCTGCTTACGGTTACAGCCTGCAGTGGTGGACTAGATTACAACAAACTTGCACGACGAGCATTAGCAGCGACCTAAAAGCTTGGTTTTGGAAATATGCTTTGTGTTTTATTTTTCCAAAGTGTAAGAATGTCAGTAGAAAAACTAGTGATAAACATTTGGTATCTGGGTAGTGGGTGTGTGGCCCTCGGCAAACGCAAATGTGAACTCTGATTTGCTTATTGGGGAATGAGGCATGGCCGAAGCCCATGCCCCATGGATTTGGAGACTTGCCATGGTTATATTATTAGGGTATAGCGGACACTGAGCTAGGATGTAGATGCAGTGAATAATAGGGGTGGTTTAGTTTGGCTGGGGTCATGGTGGAGCCTTATGCTGTAGGCAATTGAACTATGATTTCCATCCGTAGCATGCGCCGCTGATAACAACAGACATAAGTATGTGTTGTACAAAATATGTTTCTTAAAGGAGGTTTACAGTTCTTTAATATATATATGAAAATAGGTATTAGTAATAATTTACATACAGTGATTTAATACCATTAAATTGACAGTAAAAAACGTTGTTAAAGGGATGTTACGGTTAAGATGCATCCCACCCTTAGGAATCATCTCCTCCACTAGTTATCCAGTTGTGTCCCACCTTGGCACCCGAAATCAGATGAAAAAGATTTGTAGAAGATTGTTAAGTGGCAGTTGGTGTGTGGAAGCTTAATATGATAATAGGGTCATATGAACAGTTTTTTTAAGTGATTGGTGGATGGATGTGTGACTGTTTGACAGCCGGCATTAAGGGAGTGTTAAAAATATAAAATTAAAAAGGGTAGAAGGGCTGCCCTGTGCGATGGTGTGCATGTGCCATCCGGGTCTTTTAATGATTCATGGACTGGAAAGGGGACTGTGGAGACCGTGGATAGTTATAAAGGTCCATCGATTATGGTTTATTGTATGCTAGAGAAAAGTAATTGGGACAGAAAATAGTTTCTGTCCTCTTATATTTTTCTCTAGTATACAATTGCCCATTAGCATCCTGCAGGGGGGGAAGCAGGCAGTCAGGTGACTAGGAACGCATACTTGACCCGCCGGTACAAGCCCGCATTCCAAGCTGCCTGATGGCCGGCTCTCCCCGCCGCCATCTCCCCTCTACCCCACCCCCACTTCTATTTTTCTTTTTACCCCAATGAATATATATGAATAGATACTCCAGCCCATTAAAAAAACTCAGACCTCTGTAAAGAGTGGCAGTGGCTGTTAAAAAGCCAATAAAAAATTGGAGCCAATCCCTGAACGTTTGTAAATCAAGTTGAACAGAACAATGTGTTTCTTCTCATGACTTACACAAGCAGTTGTCTCATGCAAGTAGGTAAACAATTCTATGAATAGGGTCCTACGATTCTCATAGGCAAGTCACTAGGCTGCAGCGGTCTGCAACCTTTGGCTCTACAGATGATTTGCACTACAGCTCCCATCAGCCCTAGCAAATATAGTTATGGGTGAGGGATCTTGGGAGTTGTAGTCCAAAGCAACTGGACAGCCACAGGTTGCAGACTCCTGCCCCAGGGAAACCAACAACAGCAGCATAATGTGACATTCTTGCAAAACCCTGTCAGAAAGAGCAACATGGTCAGACTCATAGCAAGGTGGAAGGAGTACGACTCCACCTGCAGAGAAACATGTCTTTTCATGTTGTGAAGAGCCCTAAGGCTTGAGTGATCTCGTTCCACTCAGAAGACTGTGCAGAGTGGTAACCTGAATTGAGGGTGTGAACTACTGGGACTGAAGCAGGATCTTGCGTAGGATCAGTACAGTGAAAACAGCAAATTGACATGTCGGGTACAAGTCACAAATGTATTTCCTCGCTTGCTTGTGCCACACATGTTGAGAACATGTAACCATTTTGCCCGTGTGTTGATTTACAAAAAATGTTTAAAAAGCCCACATGCCATCTCTTTGCACACATGCACATTTTGTGATCCCACAAAATGTATGTTTAGGAGCATTCCACAGAAGTAAAACAGGACCATCTTAAGGACTTTTGGAAACCAGTACACAGGATTGACCACTTCGAACTAAAGAAATGAAAGGAACCAGAATCTCTGCTCATGCAATAAGCAAGGGCACACCCTTAAAGTCTCCTTTCTCTCTTCGTCTTTATTAGAATCGCTTTTTGAAAATAGCAGCTTCGAGGTAGGTATACCAGCCATAGTGTAATTGCAGGACACACAACTCAGTAGTGGTATGCACAGACACAGAACTTGTATTATCTGCCTCACAGATAGGCATGGATACAAGAGACAGACCAGAAGTAACACAAGTACACATACCATAGCATAGGGAGTGGATGCAGGTAAGAAGCTACCAGGAAGGGGCACTTATCAGGATTTAGACTGAGATTAGACGAGGGCCATGGTTTTCAAGTGGTACTGCTGTTAGTGAGAAAAGAAATACATCCCTTAGTGGTGTGCAATATATCAATGGTTGTTATACATTAAAAGCCACTCAAACAATGAGTGAGGTTTTTTTATATACCCTAAGAACTAAAAAAACTTAGTGGCTGACAATTTTGAAATATTTAAGAGACTGGCAAATATGATAGGTTAATTAAGTCGCCCAGGATCAAACACTTTAATTAAGAGGTGAAGGTGGGATATGAGCCTAGTGTGAACATTTTGCATTCGACCAAACTGTTCTTGTCATATAGCAAGGTGCAAATATCTGTAAATGTTTGACTTCATTAACTAAATACCCTTTCGTAGACCTGACTTTGAAAGCACACAAATCCCATAACCCAATATTTACAAACATAACTTCCTTGAAGCATGTTAAGCTAAAGGTAAATGAGTTTAGCTCAACTTTCTCCATAATCCAGGAAAGTATACAAATACCAGAATACTAAATGATGGAAGCCTAAAAAAGCCTATGTGGGTTTCTGCATTGCATTGTCTTTTAAAGCTTTAAATACACCTAACACACATAATTCTGGATTGTTAGTCATGATGCGCAGAAGAACATTTGACATTGACCAAAAAAGCAGACTGTTTTTTTGTAACAAATATGCAGACCTGACAATAAGCTTGTTTACGTTTCCTATAGTACAACTCCTGCAGCATTTTCACATTTTTACGGACTTTGGTCCCTTAAAAACCAAAGTTTAACTGCATATTGATCAATTTAAATGCCACTATGGCTCCGAATATTGTTTAGGGTGTTAAGCACTTGTTACAGAGATCTTTGTTCATACGCCAGATCACAGTACCAAATTCTGGCAAGGCCGACTCTGCCTATTCTATGCCCGATGGTTGATAAACTTGCACGTATATATACTTTGGGGACAGTAACACCTATTTTGTTACAACATATCGTACCTTCACCAGATAGCACTTTCTATAAAAATGAACATAGCACTAGTATGGTGAAAAAACGGTATGCACTATAGTGAACAAAGGAAGTATTACATGAGAAACTGATCTTAATGGAATGTACTTTATTAATTAAAAAAATTGGCAAATACGTCTTTGGATCAGGCAGCCATGTTTCACCACGGGAGGTGGGCACCTGTGGCACATGCCCATGTTGTTCTCTGATAAGGACTTCTCTCTGGTTCTACGTAAAATACCAAATACCGATTTTATTTTTCGAATTTCCAAAATGCAGGGGGGAGACCCCATGTTCCCCAGCGCATTTCCCCTGCCTTAATGTTGTATTCTCTTAACCAACCCCCCATCTATTTTTTGTGAAACAAAGTGCCTACAAGTCGACAGAATCGATTAAACAAATTCAGCGTTTTCAGCCTCATTGTTTTAAGATTCATTTTTGGGGGGGGGGGTTTACCCTCTCAATTGCTTCATCCCCAAGAGCAACCCTGATTTGGTAGTGTGCGCTTGAGAGGTAAATTGCTCCAGTTTTCTCGCCACCTGGTCTCTTACGCTTCCGCCACTTTCACTGAAGCGGACAAGGAAAAATAGCAAAGACAGTGAAAGGCCCCTTATGGGCCATCACTGTCAGTGCACACCGAGCAGCAATGTGGGTGAATTTCTGTCATAAGCTCTCAGCCCAAACAAACCAATGGATATCGGTTGTGGGTGATATACGTAGGCTATGTGCGCTGTTATAAATGTACAAATAAATAAATACAATAAAAAACATACCTTGCCCCTGCGGCTAGTTCCTCCACCTGCAAACAAGAGCCCTCATGAATCAGTGGACTTGATTGCAGGGGGCAATGTTCTCTCCGCAATTCCACCTTCAAGCCTTTGCTACATTAGCCCATAAACTGGAAAAGCTGATGAGTGACTGCACTGTCCCCAAGTTCCTGAAGTCAAATTTCCGATGATCAGGATCACCTAAAAATATGTTTCTTGTTCAGGCCCGGCTGAAGGTGTGTGGGGGCCCATTTCAATATGATAGTTGGGTGTCCCCTGCACAGTCTGAGGCAGCCGTGGGGTGCATGTATCACAACTGCGACAAAGCTAATGTTAATAGCCAATTATGAGAAGACGGCCAGCCAGTAGGGAGCTGAAACTAAATGCCTACTGAATAGCTCTAAACCCTTATTTGTCAGCAAGTGGCTGAGGTGGAGGAACCAGTGCTATAAGACAATTAATTGATAACACTTCTGTACATCCTGTGAGATGTGAAAACCCAGCTTGTAATGCGAGCACTGCAAAGCGCACAGTTTAAGCCCCAGAACGACACTAGAGAAATGAATATATTGCTTTGTTACAAAACTACTGACTGGAAACATGGGGGTTGGGTGGCCCCCGGAGGCTCAAGGCCCCTTTAATTTGAAAAGGTTGAAAGGGCCTGAAGCGGTTCTCTGTTTACATTTAGAAAGAATGCAGGAGTCAATTGCAGGTTGCACTCCTACAGCATGCGCTGTGAGCTGAATGCTACTGTGATCATGGTAATGAACAAAAAGGGTTGATTCAGAAAAAATGCACTAGATTAACGGCAGGGAAACGGAAGGGCAATTTACTTGCTCCCACTTTCTTTTGTTTTAGGAATACATTTTGCTTGTGTGTAAACAACCTAAAGTAGGATTAAGTGCTGCTTTGTCTTTGCAACTTAGTCGTTTAAGAAGAAATTTGAAAGAAGGTAGCAGGCGCCCCTCTCTAGAAAGAACATGGCATGATAACCTGTTCTGTGGTTTTTTCCCACTTTGAGAGTCCGCAGTCATTGCTTTTTGCTCACTGTACTTTTCACAAAGAGGAATATCCATTTGCAGATCAGTCTTCGTCCCGCCCACAAGGGCAGTCCTCCCACTTATCCATAATCCCCAGTTCATTGCAAACCAGTCGGATCATGGGACCATCCACACCACGGGAGGGGGCGGATGGATGGGAGTACTGTGACGATGAAAATCAGGACTAGGAGTAATAAAGATCACTGATAAGTAATCTGAGCATTACCTCCACGTCCCTCTACCTCATCACAGTACTCCCCTATGAGGCATACCCAAGGCACAAGAAGAGGGTGGGCACAATGAGACACTCCAAAACAAGAAGCCACCGCAGAAAACCCGGCAGAGGAGTGCCACCAAAGCCCTCAAACCCTAAAAGATCAATCCAGCCCACAGGTCAACACTAAGGAGTCAGGATCGAACAACAAGGCACCCTGAATCGCCAAACGAACCACCCAGCAAACCATGTCCAGAAACCCCTAATGCCGGCCAGAAGCCTAGGAAGCCAGAAGAACAGAACCATGGTAAACCAAGGAACACGCAATGCCACAGAAAAAAGATTAAATATACAAACTCAGCTAAAACAATATTCTTTTTGTATACCTACCAGGGTAATTTTTTATACTCCCTGCAAGGCCTTATGTTGCAGGAACTATGGGTAGCCTGTAAGAATTGTTTTATTTTGATGTGATTAATATGTTATCCCTTCTTTTGCACTTGATGTATTTGTGATGAATGTTCTGTTTCTCTTCATCTGTTCAATTGCTCTATTCTACTTATCTTTTGTTTCAGAAATTGTGTAAAATCTCAAAAAACTGTGCTTTTAACAATAAATTTATCGTTAGCATTTCTCAGACTTTCTTCCTTGTTGTATCCTTAGTGATTTGCCTCGCAAACACTAGCCTTTAAACTACTATGGAGATTTAACTTGAATGTTGGACAGAATTTAGGACTGTCTCGAGTGTGAGTACCCTTTTGTCGGTTTTGTAAAAACAACCTAAGACAAAGCAACTGGGATAGCCCGCACACCAAAAACAACTCTGGCAAAAAGGAGAAAATGGATCAACCGCAGAAGCAGAATCCAAAATTCAGACCCAAGGAGGAACACCCACCACGAGGAAGCCGGGAGTAAACCAAACCCCCACGAAACAGCCCACCAGTCCCAGCACAAGCAGGAGAACCCATGAACCCCCCCAGGAGAGCGCGAAGGGCCACCCACCATGCCTCAGACGGGAGAGGAGGCACCCTACAGCACCAGAGGGGAACAACCCAGACTGAAACCAGGGACCGAGGAAGGGATGGGTCAGCCCGAAGGCCCAACCCCCGCAGACCACCACCAAGTCGAAGACAGGCAGAGCCAGGAACCACTGCCAGACCAGAGGAAGGGCCACAAGAAAACCACCCAGGTCACACGACCCCGACCAACCGCACCCAACCTGCACAAGGCCAGGGACGCTAGAATACAACACAGAGGTCCACCAGAAGATGAAGAACCCTCACCAGGGAACCAAAACCAGTCTGGAGCAAAGAGCACCAGGACCCCCCCAGGTGCACAAACACCAAACGGAGAACCTGACAGACCCAGAACAGATGGGAATGGCCAAGCCACTCCGCACTATCAGACACGAGGGCAGAACCCACTCATAGACCTATAACCACAGGAGCGATGGAAGTACAGCACCAGAATACCCACTGGCCGAGTCAAAAAGAGCCCAAGCGACAAGGCACCAACAGCTACACGCTGCCCCCGAAAGTAGACAAAGGGGCCCAGCCTGCCAGGACACCTGGACACCTGCCCACAGCATAGGAGACACCTGGCACAAGCAGAAGGGGGGCCCGAGCAGAGCCATTTGAGCGCCCCGAGAACAGGCACACAAGATAACCCCTCCTCCAGAGTCCCTAAAAAGACATAGGCACCAGCCAGGAAAAGACCCCACAGGAGTCACAGACGAGGGCACGGGGCACCAGACAAGGGCCCCCCCAGAGCCGAGTGGCCACCCAGTCCACCGGGCAAACAACAGTCACCTCAGCAGCCAGGGAGAACCACCTGCCAAGTGGCACACACCAACCACAAGAGCAGGGAGGAGAGGAGACATGTCACACATTACAACCCACGGCCTGGTAAACCGAGACCAGTGGAAGAGCCAAGAGGAGGGCGGAGGAGCACAACCAGAACCCGCAAGTAGCAGAATCAACCCCCACAACAGGACCAGAGCATTGGAGCCCAACACAGGAGACAGAACCAGCCAGGCACCCACAGGCCTGAACAACAGAGCAAGCAGGAACCCCAAAGGCAGAAGCACAACTGGAGGAGGATGAAAACTAGAAGAGACCACCCCAGAGCCCACCCGATGCCGTAAGCCGGGTGAGGCCCCAGCCAGACACCAAGAGAAAATATACAGCGGAGCAAGGCACAGGCAGGCCACAGCAAAAACCTCAAAAAGAGAAGCCAAAACTAACAGGCAGTGACGTAAGCGGTCCCCAGAAAGCCTCCCCCCAAAATCAACCATGTAGGTGGATACCGGCAACCACTAAGCCAGGGACCGAGACCAAGAAACAACACCCTGGAAGCCCTCTTCCCAGGCAGGGCTACCAAGGCTGACTGGCAGACAGCAGAGGAGAGGGGGGGGACCAAATCCCCTTCCAACCCCCACCCCCACAGATGGGTAGTCGAGTGAGAATCCAGAGCCCCCGGCTGCGGGAGACAGGCACCCACCTGAAACCCAGTGCTATAGGAGGCCCAACCAATCCATCAAGGCAGCATGAGGGAAGGCCGGTGACGACCAATCGGCAGGGGAAGAGGGGGAGACAACCAGACATACACCCAAGTTGCAGGCAGGTACAACCAGTACAGCGGACAGTAGGGAAGAGAAAAGGGGGATGGACCCAGGAGAAAAGAGCCCGTCAGAGTCCCAGGGACCCACAAAGAAGCACAAGCGAGTGAGGACAGAACCCAAAAACGTCCTCGCCGGGAGCCATGTAAGGACACTCCGGCCAGAGTCCCCAAGCGGCAGAAAGACGAGTAGGAAAGATCCACCAAGGTACCAGCGGCAGGGCTGAAAAGTGGCCACACAGCCATGAGAGAAAACCAGCCCACCCAATGGACCAGCAAGCCCCACCAGAAGCCCAAGGGGGATGCACAGATAATGCCCCAACCTCACAGAGAGACCAAGAGCCACCACATGCAGAACACATCAGATATGAGGGGAGGGCCGAACTACACCCACCCCATACAAGAGACAGACCCAAGAAGAAGCTGAAGGCAAGCCCTGGGACCCCAGGAGGCACCCACAGGACAGCAAACCCCAAGCAGGCCAGGAAACCACAAGCAGAGCCCGCCACTGGCCCCGGAGGAGCCATCCACTGGAGACCCGCCGGCAGGCAGGCCTGGACAGAAGAGAGGAGGGGAGGGCCCACAACCCCAACCCTTAGCCGAGAACAGGCCAAGTGCGAAAAAGACAGCCAAAATGAAAGGCCAAACAGAAGCTGTGCCCCAGTAAGGCACCCCGCAAGGCCAAAACCGGCAAGCACCTGCCAGCACCCAGCCAGCCGATGTGCAGAAATGCAAGGGTCAACACCCACAGGAAGTTTAGATCAGGGGGACGCACCCTGGCAGCTCCCCAACATCATGAGACATATGTCAGCATCCCCCAGCACCTTGCCAACATATACCCTTATTCCTGCCCCCTCACCAATGTCATACTCAAACAGAAGGAGAAGAGCTGCATGTGGGACCCCCTGTGTTGTCCCTTTACCACATTGAGTGTATGAGCGACAATATGAACTCAGACAACCATACCGAATGTACCCTCGCACAGAAAGAGTGGAAGGGTGTCTGGAGGCACCAATGGATATTATGGAACGCTCAGTGACATCTGACGAGGGCACAGTGATGTCATAAACAAGAGGACATACTGAAACGATAGAAAATACTTAAGGGAAACGATGTAACTGAAGCAATAAGAGAAACATCTACGAAATGATAAAGTAATTATGTATGCAAAAGAAGATCAAGTAACATGTGGACCAATAAGTGTAATTATGCAATAACGCAAGGTAGATGAGACATATAGAAGTTTGCTATAGAGGAATATATGAAATGGCTAAGAGGGCCATAATTTGAAAATGGACGCCTGTTTGTGCAAAGATTCATTCTAGCTACCTCAGAAACAGACCAGGGCTGCAGAGCAGTGATATCATTTCACCAAAAGGCCAGGGGTAGCGGAAGTGACATCACACTTCCCTTGAACCCCCTGATGACATCACAGGCCATGGTGTCATTGGACCTGCCCACAAATTACATCCTGGGAAGGGATGGCAAATGACCTTCAGATTTCTCCGATGCGTCTAGCACCCGTGTTTCCAGGTGCTTTAATTTCAGCCAGATATAAGAACCGAGACACACAGGGAATCATGATTTGTCCACAATCACACATTTGGGGAATGTCATTTTCCAGATTCGACGTGGGGTCTTGTAAAACATACATAATGCAGTATTTGTAATAGGGTAACCAAAATAACGCAGGCTACAACTAGTGTATGAAACATACAAGATCAATGGACACAGAAGTACGCTTTATCTGTGGCATTGCTATGTTAAACAAGCCAAAAAAGCACTGACATGTGGAGGCATGCGCTGCTGTTTACCCAGGAGAAAAATACTACATGAGCAAGGCCTGAAAATTCAATCATTGGCTAGGAATTAGTATCAACAAAATTCCCTGGTTATAAATGTATCTATGAGTCAGCTACCACTACGATAGAAGAAACCTATTAGACTGGTCTGCGTACACACTGGGGAGTGCACCTGATAAAGTTATCTTTGCTGCAGTATAATACCTGGGAAAGGTACTTTCAATATACCAAAGACACCCCATAGTTTTCATTATCTAACCGTAATACTGGGTGCCATAGAACCTTAAAAAAACACTATTTAATGTAATATCATTGCTGCACACAGAAATCCATGGCAATACAGAGTTATTTTAAATTGAAAACACCCACAAGTGGCTTCTCACCCGGAGACTCACTGGCAGACTTCAAGGCGCACAGTGCACACTACCCATTTGTCAGACCCAGTGGTGCCCAATGGCGTAGCACAACATTTGGTGGCTCGCCCGCGAACCACGCTGTTGGGGGGGGCCCTTAAACTCCTTAACAAAGCACAGGGTCCGCCACACGCCGGGCCGATCCTGACCACCACATGTGCACAATGTCCATTATGATTATGCCGCTGCAGGGGCATGCACTACTGCAAGTGAAAGGCGTACATAAAGTGTAAATATTTAATGCAACATAGAAAGAAGGGGACGGTGCCTGGTCCACAAATTATGTTTATTTTGGAGGGTGTAAATATTTGCCAAAAGCATGTGACTGTGACTGAGCGTAGCGAGGGAACCTGAACGAACAATAATGGGTGTGGGGGGCCGAGGGGGTATTCTTCTCCCACCGCTGAGAAAATGTTTTGAATAGTGGTGCATTCCAAAACACACTTTCTGTGAAAATGTGGGTAAACAGCCAACAATTTGGGTAAAACGCCAACAATCGGTTTTGTAGTGTGAAGGGTAAATAATGAAAAAAGTACAATAGATGCAATAAAGACAAGGAGAATAAAGAGCAAAACAGTACTGTAAAATAAATGCAGATGTTTTCAACATTCAATAAGGAACAAATAGACTTGCAGTCATACAGGAACTTTTTAGATAGGCTCAAGGTACAATGGTTCTAATGCATCAGAGTTGAAAGAAGAGAAGCACAGTTCATCCCATGCTATCCATTATAATAACGATACAGACATTCTTGTTTGCTGTTTTTAAATATATATCACGGTCCTATCCAGCTTTAGAAAGAAGATACGTGAATATAGTAACGTTTTTTGACAAGCCTAAGAACAATTATATTATTTGCAGAATAATTAGAGCAATCATCTTGCAGTTCTTGATCTAAAAGTCTGATCCATAAAGAATTACATATTCAGAATTAAGATAAAATGAGGAGGTTTCAGAATATAAGAGGTTCATTGCCATCAAGAAAATCGAGCTTTCATGGAATGATAATTGTGACATTTTGTGTTATGATTTGTGTTTTCCTGCTGATCTTTTTTGGTATTTAGACATGTTATCAAAAATTATGCAGACATGATGGGGAACAATGAGACAGTTACTATTATCCCTGATGAAATCACGAACAGCATTTTTCATAATCTTCCTAAATATTTAGTTTGCTTTAAAAGGGATGTTTTGGAAGATCATGAAGATATAAATAGATATCTCAATAATTCAGCTCATTTAAAAAATAACCTATGATATCAGCACATGAAGAAGGTGGGAAGACGAACCTCAGATTAAAGCTGCTGTGTGTGTTCCCTAATACCTTACGCTTTGAGAACCTCTAAAATATGTATAGCAACAGAATTATTAGTGAAAACGGCACATTGCCTGACATACCTTGCGATTTGGCTAACCAGAGGACAGTACCAAGGCAACACAGAAACCATAGTGTGGGTGAATAAAGCGGCATCTTAAAGAGAAGACAATTATGTGCAAGACAAAATCAAGTAAAATGCCACAAACATTTTATCAAATAATAAAATACAAACAGCCTGGAATAAATGGAGCAGGAATCAAGACTGAAGAAAATAAGATTTTACAATGCAAGGACAAGAATGGGAAGGAAATACGAGAATGCTGGGAAAGAGGTCAACTACAATTAAAGGAACAGTGCTTACTCCTGAAGGATAGGCTGATGGATTGGTTGTGTGCAAAGCAACAGCATTAACCGGGCAATGGGAAGTATTTGTGGCAAACGCAGAAAACGCAGAAAAGGAATGCAAAGACCAATGGTCTAAGATTAAAAGATTGTTGACATGGGTTGACGATGGGGGGGTGCATTTCAGATACTACCCCTGAAGAATGTGTCTTTATGCTTTATAAAGGCACACTGAAAGTTGGAGAAAACCACAAGTGTGGTTGAGTTTTTGATGTCGCAGGCATGAATGAAGG
The DNA here is from genome assembly GCF_040938575.1 of Ambystoma mexicanum. NCBI lineage: Eukaryota > Metazoa > Chordata > Amphibia > Caudata > Ambystomatidae > Ambystoma > Ambystoma mexicanum. The sequence goes on along the minus strand of NC_090924.1, from coordinate 643,057,780 downwards.
ACAGCAGTCCTGATGGACCATTACTGGGCCTGTGGATCAAGAGCCTATATAAAGTTAACACCACAATGGGGAGGAGCTTGTTCATTCGTACTGATAAGCATACCAGCCTTAGTAGTACAACAGAGTGACCTGCAGATTACAGACTTCCCCCAAATGGGCATGCACCTGGGGAAGAAAATATTGTTTCATCGAAGCAGACAGAGGAGAGATAATTACTTCTCTACAAAATCAGTAGAAGCCGATTATGACATTCCAGATGAGCATAGGTTGTGCAGCAGAACAGCAGTGATATTCACAGCAATATTCCTGCCAGGAATTCAGACTGCAGTAAATGATAAATGGTTACAGATAACCAATGCAACAATAAAAGGATTTAATGCGATCAGAGAAGAGTTGAGGGCAATCAGGCTCATGGCACTCCAGAGCAGGTATGTCCTGGACTTAATTACAGCAATGGAAGGAGGTGTGTGTGCCAATATTGGGCCTTCTTGCTATACATTTAAACCTGCCCATGGTGAAGAAAATGTGACTTTGACAGACGCAATAACGATGTTGTCAACCTTGCACACGTGAATGGTGGATGAAGTTGCCAAGACTGAGGAGGAGGACTGGTTTTCGTCTCCGTTTTCATGGATTCCAACTTGGTAGACGAATGCCTACTTGGAGCACTACTAGTGTTGATGATACTGCTGGGATTTTGTCTCATAAGGATCATCTTGGGACAATGCCAGAAGACAGGAAAGAAAGCGATAGAATGAAGATTGTGATTGATATAGACGCTGGAACTGGTGAGTAGATGCAAAATGAGCAAAGCACCCATGAGAATATAAAGAAAAGCACCCTTGCACATCCAGGAACAAAGTTATGCTATCCTAAGGATTATATAAATATGTGGGATGCTGGATATTCTGTCAACCATCAGGGGATTGCTGCTACATTACCTGGAGTGTGGATGAACATACAGAATTTAGGTCACCTGAGGAGGGTGAGGATATGGATCCCAAAGAAACGACAGTATGAAGAGACAATGGCAGAGATTAAAGAGGAGAATGTGGTTGAGGACTCGACCAGAGGGAGAATGTAGAGGAGCAGGTAGACGTATATATCCTCACTCCTGCCCCCTCACCGCCATCACACTGGAACAGCAGGAGAAGAGCTGCATGTGGAACCCCCTGTGTTGTCCCTATACTGCATTGAGTGTACGAGAGATGATATGAACTCAGACAACCATACCAAATGTACACTTGCACTGAAGGAGTGAAACGATTCCTGCACGCACCAATGGATATTATGGAACTCTGAGTGACATCTGACGAGGGCAGAGTGATGCCATAAAGAAGATATATGAGGACATAGTGAAACAATATGAAAATACTTAAGAGAGACACAGTAACTGAAGCAAAACGAGAAACATGTACGAAATGATAAAGTAATCATGTATGCAAAAGAAGATCAAGTAACTTGTGGACCAATAAGTGTAAATACGCAGTGACGCAAGGTGGATGAGCATATATAAGCTTGATATAGAGGAATATATAACGTGGATAGGACAGCCATAATTGAGAATGGATACTGGTTCATGCAAAGATTCATTCTAGCTATCTCAGAAATAGGCTATGGCTACAGAGCTAGGGGACGCGGGAAAGCAGCTTCATGTGCAAACAAAGAGGAGTCTATGTTGGCCTGGGATCAAGGATGCCATTTCAAGGGAGGCCGACAGATAAGCTATGACCGTGAGGCATCTTTTAGATTAATGAAGAAGAAATGTGCAAGAGCCAAGTATTGGACAATTAACAGTGAATAAGGTTCATACAGGATGGAGGGCCTCATTACAAGGGTGGCGCTCCCGTAATGAAGGGTGCCGGTACGGGACCGGCACCCTTCATTACGGTAGCGCCGATTATGAGGTTCTCAAAGCGGGACCCGGACCAGACGTCTGGTAAAACCAGACGTCTTTTCCTGGTCCCGCGAGGGGAAGAGGGAGCTAATAACGGACCATTCGTAATGTGCCCGTTATTACCTCCCTCCCCATTCCCATTGAGCCCTATGGGGGCTCAAATGGGAATGGGGAATGGTTCCTTCAAGGAGGAATTACCGGGTCCTCCAATGTTGGAATGACCCGGTTATTCCTGATTGAAGGAACCCGGTAATGGATCCCAGTTTGGAGGCAGCCATGGTGCTAATAGCACCATGGCTGCCTCCAAACTCGTAATGAGGCCCGGAGTGAGCAAGTTTCTAGCGGCCAAAGGAGCAATAACACCTGGTATAATTGAATCAAATATCATTAAATATCAGGTCAAAATGGACAAATGGGTGGTCTCCTCACACGTGAAGCAGAAGTCAAAAACAGGGGCTTTTGTAAGATAGTGATGTGCCCATTGATCCCTTGAGTGTCTCCGAACCGATAGCAACTGCAAGGTCAACTACAGACGTGAAACTTCGACTTATGGTCAGACTGATGAGAGATGCTGGACCAATTGGGAAAGTGGGGAGTAATCTGATGTGACACAAGCACCTGGGTTTCAGTTTCCTTACGTGCTGCTAGTCAAGCCCAAAGTCCAAATTTGGGATGGGCATGCCAACTAATCAGTGAGTCTATGGGGCAACCTCTATACAATGTTGCATAGACCAATCTGCTGCCATTTTGTCCACTATAATCAGTATTATACGTATGTAGAGGTAGTCCAAGGCTTGGCTTACAGTCAAGAGACAGCAAATGAAGTATTAACCTGTATACATTCTATAAGTAGATATGTTCCCTTAACCAATCCCTCATGCCAATAGGTTTTACAATTTGCCACGTAGAATGACGTCATAGATTACGCATATTGGGTTATAAGACCCCTGTATAATCAAGTTTGTGTGCCTGTGAGCAAGCATCAGTCCGATGTCTGTTGGTGCACCCAGCTTTATTAAATTGAGAATAAAGTAGTACTTTGCCATATTCTTTCAGTCTGCCTGGTTATTTGGTCTGAGATCTTTATTGGTAATTCCATCGAGCACAAGAGAAGCTTCAAGGTGCTAGATCACAGAGTGGCAAAAGGAACCACGGACCAGCTGCTGGGAGACACCAACTCAACCATTTTAGCCATTGGGATCCCCTATTCCCTGCGTCCGACAAGTCCCCACGCCAGGAGGCAGGGCCAGAGCTGGGTCCTATTACAGAGCCTGTTGACTCATGTGGATTGGCAAACCAAAGCGCAGACTGCAACCCTCCACTCTCCCAAAGGAAAACCCAAGCCCAACCAAACAGCCAGAGGCCCTCCAGGTCACCCCAGAACCTGCGGAAGAAGAGGGAGGTCAACCATAGGCATCAGACTCTGAGCCGGTGCATGATCTCCACCTGACTCAGCCACAACACCTTCCTGTGTCAGAGAAGTGGCATGACCACAGTCCCTTGCTGATGGCAGACCAATGCTCCACTTCATTGAGCTATAGGGCTCCCCAACAGTGGAGAAGCTGGTGAAGTAGGCCCACCCCCAACCAGGGAAAGAATGACCCGACACCAGAAAAGTGGCAGGGAGGGCACACCCACCCCCACCCTGTCAGAAACCATGCCGCACAGAAGCAGCCGCCAACAGGCCAGAAGGGGGCCCTGCCGCATCATTTACCAATCCCAAAGAGGAAGCAGGGAGGGCATACCTCCCAACACTAGACCTCCTGACATTGAAAGGGCAGCGGGGAGGGCACACCACACCCCCACTCACCAAGAACATGCTGCAAAGCAGCGGTTGCCAACATGTCAGAAAGGTGGCGCTGCCACCCCATGCCTGACATTAAATAGGAAGCGGGAGGGCATACAAACCCCCTCCCCACAGGAAATGAAAGCAGCAGCACTGAAGCAGGAGAAACAGGCGAGACGGGGCCCCCACTGCATGCCTGACATTAAATAGACAGCGGGAGGGCATACCAACCCCCTCCGCGCCAGGAAACAACCTGCAACTAAGCGAGTGCAAGCAGGCCAGATGGCGGCCCGCCTCCAGTAGCCTGACATCGAAGAGGAGAGTCCAAGGCGTGGATCCAGGCCCAGCTGTACCGCAAACCCTGCAGGGAGACCAGGGACATCACCTCTCCAGGCGACCGGCTCTGCCCTGCTGGAGACATCGCCCGGGAGGACACCAAACGATGCTCCTCAAAACCCTGCTACAAGAGCAAAAAAAAATCCGTCACAGACAGGAGAAAAATAACTCGGGATTATGGGTATGTGGGAATATACCTCCAAGAAAAAAAGATTTCTGTTATGGGAGGCGCAGCCTCATAGGTGAGTACTGTGACAAGGAAGAGGGGCGTGGAGGTAATGAGTCTAACAGCCGACCGCCCAACGTCCCCCTTAACACCCCCACCACACCCCATACAGTTAGTACATTGCTCTCGAGCTAAATCGGTGCTTTAAACAATAAACTAAAATAAAAATAGGATCAGGTTATATTGTAGACATGGGGCTAGCTCACACCACAAAACGTAACCCCAAACCTTTGCTGACCATCAAACTTTTAGATCAGCGACGCGTGGCTTTTTTAGCGGGTCTCATTTGGGGTAGGGGAGTTCGCTCATTCCTAGCGAAGAGTGCCAGCGTGTACCAACCGGGTGTCAGTTTCACGCCCGCTATTTGCCCCATTCACCTCTATGCACACCAAAACCAATAGGCCGTCTTTCCGAAATGAAATGTGCCTTTGCGCTACCAGAAACAAAGTACCTTCAGAAACGATAATGCAACACAGAGAAGGAATGGCTGCAAACCCAGGGCTGCTCTGCCAAGAAATCTCTCCAGAGAGGCTGGCCTCAAGCCAGGTGCTTTCCCAGCTGCCAAGAGAGTATCGCTCTGTACACTGACTTTTATCCCGTAATTAAGCGGAGATGACATTTAAAATGATTTTTCCTGGACTGATCCGTGCTTCCATCCGTAGCCGCGCTTATGACGTACTTGCTTTAGTATAAATCATGTCCAACCTATCCGCCAATAGGCAATCCGCTTCCCATGTGCACGAGGCTCTCCTTCTGTGACACTCGCTTTTTTTAAAGCAGAAGAAGTTAACTAAAAAAATATAATATACCCACGCTGAAATGACGCGTGTCCTAACTTTAGTCATACTGTTTAGTTGCATCCCGTGTGCCACCGTTATTTGGTTGAGAACATTGTTTCTTTGGAATAGCTTCTGAGCACTTTTTCATTTGATAAGAGTCGTTTTTACAGAATTGTCTTTGTGGTAACAGCTTTTTTTTGTTATTTCTCCAACTGCCGAAAGCCTAGTTATCTGTGAAAAAAAGACACTGGATTCTTATTAGTTTGGGCTATTAAGTGGCAGAGGCACCTATAAGCCGAAAATATTGCATTAGAGTACAGATAGGGAGCATGGCATATGTGGAGGGACACACCTCGTAGGGGTTGTTTTGGGGCATCTGCCCACCCATTGACTACCCATAGCCATGCTAATCCCTACGGCCATTCCCCCCCAGATCCTTCCCCGCACCAAACAAGATACCTCCTTATGGGAACTCATTGACCTCGCTTTAATCAAGCCTTAACATAAAACCTTTTATTATTTTATTTATGTACTTATAAAGCGCTGAAGCCTGCAGGCATCAAGGCACATACATTTAGACAAAGACAACAAAGTGTTAAGACAAGACACCTGGCTGTGTTTTACTTAACCTATGTGTTTCTAGATTATTTAAAAATGACTGTCTTCAGAGCTTTCCTAGATGCCAAATAGCTGCTCTCTAGTTTTCGGTAGTCCATTCCAATTTTGGGCTGCTTTAACTGGGAAGGATCTACCTAAACCGTTTGATCTTTTGAACACAGAGCAAGCAATCTGCCCCAATGATTCTGATCTCAGCGAGCGGCCTGGGATGTAGTTGTATATCTGTTTCCTGATATGTGGGTGACTTTCCGTCGAGGCATCGATGGACTATTGTCATTGCTTTAAAAGTGATTCTGTCCTTTATTGTCAGCCATTGAAGATCTCTTCTGTCTGGGGCGATGTGGTCCCTTTTAGTTTTCTTGCTCACTATTCTTACAGCGCTGTTTTGGATCACCTGGCACCTCTCTGTGCACCCGTCATTGGCTCCTACCATCAGTGCATTAGCATAGTCTAGTCTGAATAGGATCACAGCCCTTGCGATGGTGGCACTATTCTTCTCATTCAGGTATGGTCTAATGTGCTTCCATAGTCGCAGATAGTATTGGAAATTCTTGTTTATGTAATTAATATGAGATTCGGTGCCTAGCGATGCTTCTAGGAAAATTCCCAGGGACTTTACTTTTTCAACAACCTTTATGGGTGAATTTTTTATCCGGAAGCTTTCATATTCTTTTTCAAGTTTCGCTCGTGCCTTTCTTGATCCAAATATCATCAGCTCTCTTTTACTCCCATTCACGCACATCCAATTGGCTTTCAACCATATCTCAATGTTGTTGTAAATCGTCTCCAATTAACGTGCGTCTGTATCATAACAACCAGTTAGCTCCATCACCAGCTGCGTATCGTCCGTGTAATTTGTGAAAAGGCTCCAAAGCTCTCGAGCACTGTGAAGAAGTTTCTGAGATATGGATTGAAAAGCAAAGGGGGCAGGCTTGCCCCTTCTGGGACCCCAAAATGAATGGGTTCAGATGGTGAGAAATGTTCCCCCCAGTGTATCTTAGACTTTCGTTTAGCTAGAAATGAGAGTACCCATTTAGTGGCTTTTGCTGAACAGCCTCCCATATATTCCAGCGCCCACTGGAGTTGCTTGTGGTCTAATAAATCAAAGGCCGCCGACAAGTCCAGTAATATCAAAATACCCAACTTGCCTTTGTCCATGATCTTAAGCATGTGTGACTGAAGATCTAACATTGCTCTTTCAGTGCTATGATCACTCCTAAAGCCGGACTGTTGATTATGTAGCATGTCATTGGCTTCTACATAAGCTTGTAGTTGTACTGATGCTGCTTCGTCCAGAATCTTCAGAAGATAGTTACAATTAGTTATATGAGGAATTTATTAGACGTGTTAAGAAGGGTGTCAATATAATCTTGTGTTCTAAGAACCCCTTAGGGGGTAATATGTTCTCTGCACACGCCATAGGTTTCATGGATGCAAGGTGGACCTCATGTCCTCTTCTGAAATGGGTAAAACATCAAATTTCTCCATGCTTTTATATGCCTGAGGGCCTCTGCTGGGTTTTGCTGAGCAGTGCTCTTAGTCTGAGCGCTCATGATTATTTCACACGCCTTCAAGATTTGGCTGTAAATGCCCCCTGGACTTTTACACATTCGTCCTGTGTTGGTTGAATTGGGGGGTACAGGACTTTTGGTTTATCCAGGGAGTTTAGTATTCTCGAAAAGTTTACTTGTGGAGTTAGCTGCTGTTGTTATTTGCTCATTATAGTCGTTTTTTTGATGTCTTTAATATTTTGTTTATATTTTAACTCTGCTTCCTTCCACTTGTTCTTGTTATCCATGGTAGGCTCTTTTACTCATCTAGATTCAAGTCTTCTTTTCTCTGTTTTTTAGGCTGGCTAATTCGGTGTTAAACCATTTTTGATGGTTATTATTTACGCTAACTAATTTCCACCTGTTCGGGGCCATCTGGTTGACCAATTTTTTCACTTGTGTGTTGTATATCGCAACTAATTGTTATCATGAGTCATCATCAGATGTCCTCTCCATGAGATCCCATAAAAAATCAAGTCTTACCATCAGGCTTTGCACTCGAAGCGTCCGCCACCCTGCAAGTTTTCACCATTCAGGCAGAAAACAGAGATGCGCTCTGCCACTATGGGATTCCACTGCCTCGAGCAGGAACGGTGCTTGGAGTTTTCATTTTACGAAAGGTGTCTTCTGTATTACCTATGAAAATGAGCATTGGCAATGCTAACTGTTTGGGCTTTTGTATATGCATGGCAAATGCACTTGCCAGTCACTGCCGTAGTGGTATTATATGGCCATTGATGGTAGCAGCTGCAAAATGGTCCAAGTACTGATGCATTTAATAGCAGTGCCTGGAAAATGCCTATATGACTTATACACAAGCCAAAACTGTTGGCTTTGCCAATGCTTGTTTTTAACAGGACTTCAGTGAAGGGCACACATAGTGCTAATAAAATGAGTGGCTGAAGGCAGACCTGGTTAAGACATTTTTATTAGAGAATTAGCGGGTTTACAACTGCAATTAAGTCATTAACTCTCAGAAGAATGCTTTGAAAAAACACTGGCAGGCACTTCAAGTGCAAAGTTTGATTCTAAGGCTTGATTAAAGCGAGGTCAAAGAGTTCCCATGAGGAGGTGTTTTGTTCGGGCGGGACAGGAAATGGGTGGGAATGGCCATAGGGTTTATCATGGCTATGGGTAGTCAGTGGGTGCACATATACCCAAACAACACCTACAAGCTGTGTGTCCCTCCTTATTTACCATTTCTCTCTTTCTGCACTGTAATGCAACAGTTTCGGCTTATCCCCCATTGGCACAGCCCACTCCACATTTCTGTTTTCTGTCTGAATGATCAAAACCTGCAGGGAGTCACTGAGGCATTAAGGGAAGCAGCGGGCTAACCCGGAAAGTATCTGCCTGCTAGCTCAAGTTTGCTTGGCCCAAGATAAGTAAGGGCCTTCCACATGGCATGGGCCATTACCGACAGGCCAGCCAACTGTGACAACCAATATCATCATTCTCTGGGGTGCTTTGAATAATGTTTTATTTTCAAAAATAAATGCAGACAGGTGAGTGTTCATTCGTGAAGGGGAATCAAACCAAATCAAATGTGACTGCCATTTAAACAAGGAAGAGCTCTTGAACTCAAGGCACTTTTTTTTTCCTTAGTGGGCAGACGGTAAAGAGGAGGACGATGGGTCCAGTCAGTGAAAAGAATAGTGTGGCTTTAGATGAGAGGTGCACATTTTATTTTGCTAGATGGCTGAATGTACCGTGCATGCTGCCTATATTGGGCCGAAAAGTGAAAGCGGGGGCAAGGGGATGCCTCTTTCCTCCCTTCGCCCTCTTCAACTAATCCAGAATAGGGCTGCAAGACTTATCATTGGTCTCAAGCCCAGGGACTGCATCTATCCAGCCCTAAAATCTCTCCTCCGGCCCCCAGTTGCTGCAATTATCACATTTAAAACCCTCTGCACAAAGCCTTCTGGGGCCTGGGACCCCTCTGCATCCAACTTTCTCTGCCTAAATACCTCCCTGCTAGAGTTGTTCGGTCCTCTTGCTCCAACTCTCTGCAGATCAGACATTTCTCCAAGCAGAGAGTGGGGGTTAGATCTCTTTCTTCGTCAGGAGCCTCCCTCTGGAATGGCCTTCCTGTCCCTCTCAGACTTGAGCAGGATCTCATTAAGTTCTGGAAACTTCTCAAGACTTTCCTTTTCTCCTTCTCCTTCCCTCTCCCACTCCCCTGCTAAATGTCCCCCTGCCGCTGTGACTGACACCTAGTCCCTTATGTACCTTTATGGGGCCAGGCGCTCTTCATCCAGTCTACCGCAGTACCCCTTACCAGCACTTGCCATCGGGCACCCTTGTGTGACTAGTCTGAATCTGGTCCACCCTGTCTCTGCAAGATCTGACCATTACCCCTGTCTCCCCATGACACTTGCCCTCCTGGACCTCTCTCAGCACGTGCCTATCTCCAGGGGCTCCTGCCTTCCTGCACATCTCCCTCCCCATCCCCTCATCCCAGCCCTTGCTTCATGACATGCCCCCTTCAAACTGCACTTATTGTCACTGCACTTGCATGATCCGAATGTCACAAGGCCTAGTATTACCGTTTTCACTGTCATTATTTTTTCTCCTTTGCCCCCACGCTCCTCCATTGTCTTGTAGCACCTAGAAACACTTGTGTATAGGCGCCATATACATGCCAAATGAATAAATTAAATTTAAAAAAAATATAGTAGAGGAGCGTATGGGCGTGGGGTGGTGTGCAGGGAGGATTTCTGACACCCAAATTTAATTAAACACCTGGAAAAAGAATAAGTATTTTGAGGTGTACTTGTCCTTATTTCTATATCCCATGTCCCTTGAAACTCTAACCAACTGAAGGCACGCCCCTAAACGCTCACACCAGAAAAAAAAAACATTAGGGAAAAGGCCAAGAGATTCTTGCAAGAATAACAAGTTGTAATTATACAAAAAATTGGTGTGCCCACAAAGAACCCTGCTGCCCAGGAACGTTCTGAGCAAAATGGGTGCGAGCCCAAGCTTAAAAGGGGACACAGCGTCATTCAAAAAAGGTAAAAACCTGCACAGCTGGTTGGTGCGACCCTATGCTTGGTTGGCCTTCTCCATAGGGGATGTCAGGCCATTGGCAACAGCCCCGTCCGTCCGTCAGCCATCATCCATAATGTGGGGTCAGCAGGGCTCATGGTCTCCAGGGAACCACGGTCAAAAAGGCAGTTAGCCACGTTATACTAACAGTCTTACTCTATCATTAGACAGGGAACCTGGCATAATCATGGACAGGCACAGGGGGAGGCTCGAGGTCACTGTGACCTGCACACATTTCACTCATCTCATTTGCGTCGTCCAGCTTCCAAGGCTTCAACCATCGCTTTTGAACAATAACATATCCCTTCCTGTACCTCGCATTACAAACACATTATTATAAAGTAAAGATTGGGTGACCATTCTCTTAGATCTTTTATGGATGGCTGGTTTATGGTCGGTGGCCTGGGGTCAGCTGGTGTCTTGGAATTCAGGGTTCTTGGGACCCGGACAGTTGTAGGGGCTATAACTTGTAGTTGGCTGGGTGGGTGTCAGAGGCTTGCTCTGGCCTGTTTGTTATGACACATGCAGCAAAGCACCTAGCACTGTCTCGTGGACTTGCAAGATACATTCTTTCTCGGGATACATATATTGGCAACAGTTTTAGAGCAAAGGAGGGTTTTTGTGGAAATTAGCATTGCAGTTCTCTCTCTCATCATCGCTTGGGCCTATTTGGATTTCTTCATCATGTTTCTGGCCTGTGTCTAACGCGCTGCCATGCAGGCCCTATACTTCTTTCATAACTACAAAATGGCGTCTGCTTATACGTGCGCACTAAGTCTAAACATCTAAAATGTGCATAATATTATGGCTATTGTGGGGTCTCTTAGTATGCCCCTCCCGTTGGCACATCACAGGTCTCTTCATGGAACTCACCTCACCCTAAAGCGCCTAGTGGGTGGGATGGGTTCATTTCCTTCCTCAACATTCCCCCCTTTCATTACTTCTACAGTAACAAACTCCCCCCTACACGTGTTCGTTCTCCCTTCTCACCACCTCCTCATATGGGGGGTCCTCTTTATTGGCATCCGGGCCCTACACACTGACCGCAAACTTTCTCCTGGTCACACATATTCTTCAGGTGTGCATGTCATATACATACATGCCCCATCTCCTGCTAGATCAACCCATACTTCCTCATAATGTTCAGGCTCAGGGGGTTGGACAAAAGTGGTGTGATATAAGCGATCTACTTCATCTCCATTGGGCATAGGGAGCATTTGAGGAATGGCATGGTCAGTTTGTATCTCACTATCCTTTTTATTGTGAGGTACTTTTGAAACCCCAATTGAAACCATAATCGTTGCGCTACTAGGCACTGCTTTGGCACAACACCAGAGTCCCATTTGACAGGTGCAGAAGATGATCAATATGAACATGATGACAGGTACCAGCATCTTCATGATCGCTCCTAGCCAGGACGGGTCCCAATCAAATGCGACATCAAACCAATCATCCCCTTGTATTCCAGCTTCTTTTTTCATGCAAACTCCCAGACCGTGTACTGCTGCTATTATGTGAAACAACAACCCATTCTCTGTGTCTTCGGAAGGCACTAATGTGCAACACAAATCCTCAATTTTTCGGCACACGTTCCTTCCATTGCCGTCAACATATCGAGGATGTAGCGGTTCTGCATCGTCATCAGCCTCAGGGTGCACAGCTCGACCGTTATGATGTTGAACCCGTGCTCAGTGTCATTTTACAACTGGACCAGCTCCCAATGTACTATCTACAGCCATTTTGCATTAGCTGCTGACAGTACACCGGGTAGCAAGAGCGGGGTGAAGAAAGTCTGGTGGCGGCACTGGGTTCTGTTCCTCGAACGCAAGAGAAACAGTTGGGATTGTGTCAGGTATTGGTCCCCCTTTCAAGTGTTCTTCTGGGATGACTAGTAGCACTGAGTGCAGGGTGGCCAGCAAATAATAGCCTCTCTTTGATGGTGGGAGGTGCAAGTATACTTGTGGGCCTCAGATCCAATAGTAATCCGTCACAGCTGCCGTGCCCCTCTTCAGGTCTGGGATCAGGAGGGTCCTGTTGCACTTCTCATTTGAACCGATAAAGATAGTTCCTTCACTGTGGAAGCAAAGTTCATATGTTGGTTCTCGATTCTCGATGCACTTTCACTGGTTTTTCTATCCCCACAATCCATGTCAATTTTGCAATGTACTCTGTCCAAATGTGTGCACAGGTTGCTTCCACTCGAGCTAGGTGTTCCACCTCACATACTAATAGTCCTTCTGCAAGACAGGTAAGTGTGGTTTCTTGCCTCTTGCTGTTTATATATGTGAGTCCTTCAATGACCAATTATGGCTGATGCAGGCATTTAATGTCTCTCGGGTTGTTGTTACATTGCAGAGGGTCTGGATCGACAATCTCTAGTCGTACTCTGCATGCCTGGAAGGTGCTTTGAACTCTACATAGCGCAAGATGAACCAGGCACTGTGCCTCTATAATTGGTACCTCTTGTGGGACTAATACCTTGGATGCCCCACACGCGTGTAAAATCAGTGAACACATGTAGCAGCTGCCATTTGCTGTTTGCCTCCCTACCAAACTCATATCTGTGCACCAGCTATTCGAGAGTTCCAGATGTCCTACATCCTCAATGGCAACAAGGCCAAGCCTGTGGTTGGCATCATATTTTGCTCTTCGAGTTTGCCGTTTCATTTGTTTGTGTCGCCCACTGCATTTGCTAGCCATACTTATACTTCTAACATCATCATCATGAATAGTTAAGTTACGATAAATACCTTTAAAAACAGAGGGAAAAAGTATTCTACTATAGTGCTCATTGTTAATAAGTTCATCACTGTTGTTATAAATGTCTCTAATACTGTTGTTTATATTTAAAAATGCACCACCCCCCCTGTTATATGAGGTCCGAGTATAAGAGAAGCTCCCCAATAAATACCTAAACTAAACATTCAAATGGCAAATAATATTGCACTAAAATGCAATCCACAAGTGTATGAATAGGAACATCTAAGGAGAGTCTGATAGCTAAAATTCTTTCTAGTATATACAGATTTATCTGTTGATTCTGGTTCCATATTCTTCTTTCTGAAAGGAAAAAATAATGACGGAAAGGAGGAAGGAAAAGGGGAAAGTGGAGGAGAATAAGTCAGAGAAAGAGAGAAGGAGAGAAAAGAGAGAAAGAAAAAATATAATGTTATAACATTTTCATTTAATAATGGGTTTGTGTGGTTCTAATTTTATTTTATATTTGAAAATGTCTTCTAGTTGTTTACTTTACTATTTGAGCTTGCTCACTGTATTGTCGGAATTGAGGTAGGAGAGCGGGGACCTACATACTAAGGGTGGTTGTGTACTGTGAGGATGCTCTACGTACATCTGACTCTACGTACATCAAACTCTTTACCACCCCTATACAGTGCATAGGATGTGAGGTTATTCACCTCAAATTGACACCCACCTATAACAACTGCACAAACATAATAGTCATATACAGACCACCATCCCTAACATCCGATTTTAACGACGAACTAATTACCATTCTTAATAACCTCAAATCACCCAACACGGAGACCATACTGCTGGGTGATATAAATAGATGGAGGGGGAATCAAAACGACCAAAAGGCCATCACCCTAGAAGAGGATTTAGGGAACCATGCCTTTACTATAATCAACAAGGGCCCCACGGCAGTCACAGGGAACCAGCTTGATTGGATTATCACAAATAACTCAAAAGTGACTATGCTAGGAACTTACCCATGTATTTGGACAGATCATTTCAAAATTGAAATCTTCCTCACTCTGAAACAAAAAAAGGAAAAAACAAAAAACACACCTAAAACTGTACTTGATAGGAACCTGAAAAAATAACCAGCTATATGCTCTTAGAAGGAATGAACAAAATCATGAATAACAGTAAAGACGATGATTCATGCGAACACATCATATTGATGTACAATCAAGGCATGAAAAAACTACTCGATCTCCAAGCCCCATTAAAAACAAAAAAGTTAGGTCCAACACTAATCACCAAAAATGGTTCAATGCCGAAGCTATTGATCTTAAAAAGTAAAAACGGAATCTTGAAAGGAAATGGTTAAAAGAACCCACAGAAACAAACAAAATGAATTGGAAGAATGCCAACCGCAGGTATAAATCCAAACTTATCGACCTCAAGAAAAACTATTACAACGGGCTTATTAGCACTGCGGCTAACTCCACTGGAAAGCTCTTTCAGATTCTTAAATCCATAGACAAACCCAAAGCACTAACCCCACCTTTCCAGCCCACAGAAATAGACTGTGGGAAAGTACAAATGGCCTTCCACAACAAAATCATTAAAGCCAGAGAGACCATTCTTAATTGTCAGACCACTAGCATACTAACTAAGATTGAACCAACAGAAAAGAAGACTGATTTAGGAAATCCTAAATTTCAATTCAGGCCCATAACACTAGAAGAAATCAAGAAAACACTCTCAAACATGAGATGCACTTCATGCTCAGAAAACATACTATCACCAAAACCTATCTTAGAAAACCCTGACATCTTTGCTCCTTTCTTTGGTTAATGCTTCATTTAGGGACCAAACTGTACCCACCACAATCAAAACAGTTACGGTCACTCCTCTACCTAAGAAACCCGACCTAGATCAACAAGACCCTGCTAACTTAAGACCTATAACAAACTGCAATTTTCTGTTGAAAATTCTAGACAAAATAGCCATCGAACAACTCCAAAACTACGTGGATGACAATAACCTACTACATCCCCAACAGTCCGGCTTTAGGACCGGTCATAGTACCGAGTCGGCCCTCTTAGTCCTTCAGACTGAAATGTTATTCATTTTGGACAAGGGCAAATCAGGCTTATTAATTTTATTGGACCTCTCGGCAGCATTGGATCTGCTAGATCACACAAGACTCCGAGAGGCCCTTGAAATCTCAGGAAACTGCTCATCAGAGGCAACTGAGTGGATAGACTCGTTTCTACATGATAGGCAATCCAGGATTGTCTGCAGAAATAAGGCCTCCAACACTAAACCTGTTGACTGTGGAGTTTCACAGGGAGCTAGTTTCTCCCCACTACTATTCAACTTGTATATGCGTTGCCTTTGTACCATGCTGTCCCAAATGGGAATATTTTTCACCAACTTCGCCGATGATACCCAGCTGGTCTTCGAGCTTAGTGGAGATTATAAACAAGACGGCGACAAATTAACAACCATATATAACATCATCGAGAGTTGGATGAAGGACAACTGGATGTGCCTCAACAGCACTAAGACCGAGCTGATCTTTGGATCCCCACATGCCAGAAAAAAACTGAATTCCCCATATTCCTCATTCAGCATCAAAAACACCCAAATCCTAATATCTGAGAAAGTGAAGACTCTGGGAGTCTACCTACAAGCCTCCTTAGGAGCAGAGGCACACACAGCAAATTAGACCTTTGCTCGATCACAAGAACAGTACCATCATAGCCAGAGCAACACTACTATCCAGACTTGATTACGGAAACTCCCTGCTCCTAGGAGCAACAGTAAATGTCTGAAACAATGCCAGGTGATCCAAAATAATGCCATCAGGGCAATCACTGGCAGGTCGAGAAGGGAACACATCACAGGAGACAGAAAAGATCTACACTGGTTGGCCATGGAAGAGAGAATTATCTTTAAGTCCCTCACCATGGTCCATCGATGCCTATATGGCAAAGCCCCAGCTTACCTAAAGAAACAGTTCAAGTGGCACGTGCCACCTATATGCCTAAGATCATCCAATAAAGGCCTACTACAAACTATATGAACGAAAAAGCAAAATGGCGTAGGCAAGGTATTTCTGACTAGAAGTATCCAAAAATGGAATGAACTACCCATATCACTGAAACTTGAAACCAACTATACTCAATTCAGAAAGAAATTGAAAACACTGTTATTCAAATAAATCTTTGAATTACGACAAGCCTAGCACTGAGAAATGACCGCTCTGCCCACACGGTTGTCCCATCTTTGCACCTATATGTCTCGTCTTTTTGGAAAGTGCTCCGATGCCTGTGGGCTTTAGCGCTATATAAATAAATAAATAAAAATGAATAAAATCTGAAAGATGAATCCATTAGGAGTGCCCTTTTACTTTTACAGCAAGACGAGTTGAGAATATGGCTTTGTATGGTCCATGAAATCTGGGGTTGTTCCACGTTCTGACAATATGATGTACGTAGATCAGTTCTCCATGCAGGAGTGGTTGGGCAGGCTGGGAGCTTTTTACTGCTGTATGTGTGTCCTCTGTCCGGGGTGGTGCAATTTGTTAGGAGATGCACTTAATGGCATGTGTTAGAGTTGCCAAATGCTCCTTAAATTCCTCATGTAGTACCGCTGCTGCCCTGTGGGCATCTGATGTTCTCTTGACAGGGGATATGGGTGTGTTCATGCACCAACCAGTTATCACCTCGTGGGGTGATAGATGGTGGTCCGTGCTAAATTGTGTGCATGAACTGAAGAGGGCTAAGTGCACACAGTGCACCCAGTTCTTTTTCAATGTGGTTCAGAGCTTAGATAGTTTGCTCTTGAGCAGGCCGTTGATCCTCTCCACAATACCGTTGGCCTGGGGGTGATCAATTGAACACATCCGGTGCTTAATGTCAAGTAGTGCTGTGATCTCTTTAAAGAGTTAATTGAAAAAAAATGTGCCATTATCAGACCTAAGCACATCGCATACACCCCATTGGGGAAAACTTCACAGACAATTAATCTGGCAGCATGTTTGACATCCAGTTGTACACAATGTCCTGCTTCAACCCACTGTGAGAAGGGGCAGACAACAACAATGAAGTACCTCGACCCATTGCATCTTTCTCCCATGTCGGCATAATCTATGTGTAGCTCGCAGAATGGTCCAATAGGGCGGGCAAGGTGCCTCGTAAGGTCCAGAGCATCATGTCTGTGCTAAAATTTTGACACGTGGTACAATGTATGATCATGTTTGTGCGGTGCTCCTGTAGATTGGGGACAAACCAATCCTCCTGTATGTCTGCTGCAATGTGTTGTTTTGAGCTGTTGTCAATGTGGTGAAGTTGGTCAAAATGTATTGTCAGCAGTTCATATGGCATTACTGCCTTGCCAGAGCATTCTTGGGACCATAACAAATCGGTCAGGAACTGTTTGCAACCTCTCTTGGACCACATTTCTTTTTCTTCACTGGGCACTCTGCTTTACAGCTCGATGATCTGTGCAATAGGAAAAACTGTGTATGGGATGTTTGGATGATCGCATGTTGGTGTCGTCAGGAAATTATTGGGACCGGAAGATAGGCCACCATTTTTGCCAAAGCGTCCACGGCAGCGTTTCCCAGTGACATTTTGTCAGACTTATTGGTGTGGGAGATGCATTTGACGACCGCCAGCACAGAGAGTTGTGACAATGCAGAAATTAATATATCTAGCAGTGCGGCATGTTGTACTGGGTAACCGTCTGCTCTCTGGAAATCCCTCCTCTTCCATCATGACAACCTGGCATGCAATGTTGTAGTAATGTATACCAAGTCCGATTAGATAGTCAAGTGGCAGCCTTGTGACACCTGTAGCGCTTCCATGAGTGCCACAAGTGCATGGGTAGTCTTTTCATTACTAGTGTCTCATATTCACCTCCCTCGAGGCGCACTATTGCGGTGATTGAATGCCTTTGTCATGTCTCTTGATCAATTGTTGCTGAACCGTCAACAAAGAGCACCTCCCCTTTCTCCAGTGGGCTATCCTTTGCTTTAGGAATGTCATCCTCCTCCAATTGATATGTGGAACAGTCAAGTATTTCCAAGTCTTCATCTGTACAGATTTCTGTCAAGAAAGTGACGGTGTTCACTGTTTTACATCGGACAACATGGATGTTTGGAATCCAGAGGATAATGTCATATGCTGATGCTCTCTGTGTGCTTAGCGTAGATTTTGAGCTCTCCAAGATGGCGAATACTGAATTCTCCACATGCAAAGTTAGTGAGCATCCCATCACTATTGTGGGACTTTTTGCGATCGCGAACGCAGCAGAAGCAAGTGCTTGTTCACACGCAAATTGTCCTTGCATAACTGAGTCGATTGCACCACTGTAATAGGCCAATGGCGTGTGGCCATTGTACTTTTCTGGGTCAGTACGGCAGTCATAAGTGTGCCGTTAGAATACCAGAATATGCAGAATTCCTGCGTATAGACTGGTGTGGGGAGCGCTGGGGCTGTGGACATTACTTCCTTCTGGACGTTGACATTTTGTGTCATGTCTGCTGTCCATTAGAGTCTGTGGTTGTCTTTTTGTGCTTCCTTGAAAGCTTGTAGGGGTGCTTTGGTATATGTGGCATAGTCTAAAATCCATGCTCTGCAAGGGGTGACACGCACAGATGCTGCTCTGTCTGGTATTATTCTTTTGCCATTTGCTGATATCAGCTGGCTCAAATACAATACTTCCTGTTGGCAGTACTGCAGTTTGGCATTGTCCACCTTGTAACCCTTGAGGGCCAGGAGTTGGAGAATAGTGATAGAGACTGTTCAGCAGTTCTACTCACTGTCGCTACACACAAGCAACTCGTCCATGTACTAGATGACTGTGCTGGGCACTTGAATGTTTCCTAGGTTAGCATGGAATATTCTGTTAAAGATTCTTGGGCTCTCGCAGTACCCCTGGGCTAAACGAGTGTGCTCATAGCGCTTTCCACCATGGGTGAAGGCAGTGAGGTACTGTGAGTCAGGGTGTAGAGGTATGGAGAAGAAGATGTTTTTAGGTCTACCATTGTGAAGTGGGTTGCTTCTTTGGGGATGCTACATAAAATGGTGGCTGGTTTTGAATCACCGGAAACTCTTTCTGTGCCACATCATGTAGGGGGTGTAAATCCTGGATCATTCTCCAAATGCCCCTGTTGCCCCATCGCCTTTTTGACAGGGTAGATCGCTGTGTTCCACAGTGATGTGGATGGCGCTATTATCTGTTGATTGAGCAGGGCCTGTATCATGTCTCTTATTCTCTCCTCTGCTTCTCTTGATAGTGGGTACTGTTTCACCTGGGATAGTACTGCTCCTGCCTTTAGTGTAATGTGTACTGGGGTCACTTCTTTTAAGAGCCCAACATCATGGGGGTTGGTGATCCACAACTGTGCAGGTACATACTCTGTCTGCCTCAATGAATGGGGCGGCATCACAATGGCCATCAGCGGACAGTGCACCCTTCTGTGTTGCACCACGATTTCACAAGGGATGCACATTTTTTTTTTCTTTATTGTATATTGGTTTAAAAAAACCTTTACAAATTTTCATTATCAAAACATAAAATGATAAAAATACAGTTATCATTTAACACAACCATCTTAGACCATCATTTTACACATATAGTAGACATTTTTTCACACAACAACTGCATAGACATTTACTTTCATAAAAAAAGACTCACATGCAAGTCTTCAATTAATTTCTTTCAACTAAAAGTGGTTATGTTTCTTTAATTTTCCTCATCCAGAGTTGATAGCATCAACTATCCATAGTTCGCTTTCCATCTATCTGCTTACACCAGATCATGGTTCCCAAGCATATATCCGTATATTCACACATGCCTGACTTAAATCCTTCTATGTAACTTTACATACATTTGCCAAAAACGCTATCACCCTTATTTTCAATATGATATTACGACCATGTAGCATTTCAAACCATATTTGCTCTCTAAATACACACGAGGTGTCAGTTACAAATTCCGCAAAGTAAGCAAGTCTTTCGTTCTTTATCATGGGACAACCTAGCAACAAGTGTGACAGAGATTCTGGAAGATCTTCATTCATACAGAATCTGCATACTTTCATATTCTCTGGAATCAATTTTCTTAATGCTCCTATTTCATTGGTATTCATCACATTCATTCTGAATCTCATAATACTATGTTGCAATTTCCGTGATGGACATTTTACCAGATATTGCTCAGGTATGGGGAACCATTTCCAGACCGATAATACTTGCGCATACAATTTTGAGTATATTATTACAGAATTATTTGCAACCCAATCGAAGGCTTTAATCATCATTCTGATTTTAGTGGGTCTTTCTAAAAGGGCAGTCATAGTAACACCAATATTACTCAGCGTCTTTTCCACCTCTACTTTCAAATTCGACATATATATCCCCATATCATTCCTACATACTTGATATATTGAATTATGCTTAGCAAGAACACATTTTCTATAAAGCATCGCTTTTTTGCAATCCATACAACATTTTAGCGAGTTAAATCCGAACTCGTATCTTATTAGCTCCATCGGTATACATTTTGGGAGAAAAAATAATAGTTTTTTCCAGATTTTTGATTCAAAACTTTTTAACGGTAAAGCTTCTTTCTCTGGGTAGAATTCGAGGCCATATGCCAACCTTGGGATCACCTTCATGAGATAGAAATCTCTACAGGCACTCATGGAAAATTTACCTTATTTGCTTTCAATCACTCTCATTTGTTTCGCTGCATCAATGGTTTTGACTTCCAAACATTGTTTCACAAAGCTATATGACATATTGCTAACAAAAGAGTAGCCCAAGTACTTGAATGCTTTCTGTAGACGAACTGCAGTACCCTCTACAAACCAAACAGGATTTACACATTTCTTATTGCTTTCTCCTAGGTTAATCATCACTGGTTTCTGCGGATTAATTTTCAATTTCAGATCACTGATAAAGCTAACGAAAGCATCAATAAGCCTCTGGAGACCGATCTTAGTTTTATCAAAAAGCATGAAATCGTCCGCGTATGCCAACCACTTGATCACAATTCCACCCACCCTGGGAGCTAGTGTAACGCTCACCTGATTCCCGTAGAGGCGCCGGTCTTGACTGGGCGTATACTGTATCTTCAAAGGTGATGTGTAACACACGGCTGGCTCTTTGGGCTGGACCTCTGTGCACTGTATGTCTGATTCGAAGGGTAAGATGTCTGCAGATAGAAAATATGGGATTAAGGAACTGGGTTATTGAATGTCTCTCTCTTCTTCCCTTTCTCGTCTCCTGTAGAACCCCAAAGGTTAACGCTCTCACCTTAGGTAAGTGAACGCCGTGCTCTCCATCTGCCTCAGGGCAGGGTGCTGTAACCAGTTTCTTCACTGGATAAGGGGAGCAGACCTCTTGACTTCAGAGGACTGCTGTCTGTCGTTTACTGCACAAACAGTAAGTTTCGAGTAATTCTAATGTCTTTAAAGTCTTTAGTAATGATGTTTCTTGTTTTGCAGGGTTCCGGCGATGGCGGATGACGGGCTGAAGTGAGTTGAAGATGGAGCCCGTGTGATGAATAGAAGCGCCTGGAAGCACGTAAGTAAGCGCTTGTTGCCTGCTTCACGATGCGCTCTAACTGTCTTTTTATTTTGCAGGTACAAGTTCGGAGCGGCTGCAGGGTGCCGGAATACCCACTGGGTTAGATGTGGAAAGGAGTAATGGCACGTGAGTATTAAAGTTCCCCAATGTCTTTAAACGCACCTTGTTTTGTCTTTCAGATGCGGGATGCAGCGGCGAAGGCCTCCGGAGCGTGCGAAGAGTAGGGTAGGCTTTTGTCTTTCAGATGCCGGAATGCAGCGCGAGGCGTTGGTGACAGCCGATGGACCAGATAAGTGAAGAGCTGTCACTGAAGACGGTAATGCTAACCTGTTCTTTCTTGTCTTTATAGGTGTTGCTGAAGACTGGATTCAGGATGGTAAGCCTTTTTCCTTAGGCCCAGGATCAGATGCAGAAGACACGATGAGCGTTCTGCTGCAGAGGATGCAGAATAACGCAAAGCAAGATTCATCCATCGGGTGTGGTTTAAATAGCCTCCTGTAGTGCTTAGGTGTCTCCTTCCACAGCCACGCCTAGGTAAGAAAAGAGTTCCTGCTTTCTAGAAGAGTTCCAGTGTTCTGAATCTAGGGAGTGGCTCCTGCCCCACCCAACAGGAAAAGTAGTTCCAAACAGAAGAGGATCAGAGGCTCAACTGGCAGGCAAGTAAGCAGCATGGTCTGCTGCAGGTAAGTCCACCCTAGCATTATGAGCCCGGCGCTTCCAGCGCTGGGACTGGGCATATTTATGAGCCTGGTGCCACTGGCGCCAGGACTGGGTCCAAAAGGTCCCAATTGGGACTGGTTGGCACTCGGAACCTGGGTTATGGATCTGCTTCCAAGGGAGTTGGGAAAACCCTGACCTTTTGGAAGCAGAGATCATGACAGCTAGTAGGCCCGCAGGGTCCAATCTAGCATTCGCTCCAGAGACATATAAATTGAATAAGATTGCTGCCAATGCGCAGCCTTGTTTCAAGCCATTCTTTGAAAGAATTTCCTTAGACATCAAGCCCTCATTATTAAGTCGAACCTTTAGAGTTGTGTTTGAATATAGGTGAATAATCATGGAGAGTAGGCCCCCCTCTATGTTTAACATTGCCAATTTCTGCCATAGAAGTGGCCTATCCACCATATCGAATGCTGCCGAGAGGTCCATTGATGCAGCATATATGGGGCCATGCCCCATTTTAGATCTTTGATTCTGCATAATTGTAACTACTAGACCCCCAGCATCAGTTCCCAAGTCTTTACGAAAACCAATCTGTCAGACATCTAAAATGTCTTTTTCCTCCATCCAGTTTAGTAAACTTTCTAAAATTATGGCTGAGAATATCTTTGTCTCGATATTTAATGAAGATATTGGTCTGTAATTAGTCGTACTTTGTCGGTTCCCTTTTTTAAAGATCAAAATTACATATGAACCTTTCCAGGAAACTGGCATAGTTTGCGTCTCAATTACATTTTTAAATATCAAATGGAGTATTTTCGCCCACAACAAATCATCTTGCTTTATCAACACCATGCCCAAATTGTTGGGTCCCGGAGTACAAGAGGCTTTCATTTTCTTTATTATGGATAGTATTTTATTCACAGAAACATTGAGGGACCAATGACAAGCCATCTTTTCGAGCACAAAGTCATCATTACAGGAACATGCATATAACTTCTCGAAGTATTCACACCATACCTTTTCACTAATAGGATTAGTGTTTAATTGAATTTGTGTAATCTCCGTACTATTGATGATAGCCCAATAATTTCGCGAATTGCTTTCCTTCATTGCTTTCAGCATTTTTTCACCATCCTTCTGTAATAAGAAGGCTTGATGATGCAACCTCCAATTCCTATAAGCTTGTCGCCTCCGTCTACATTGCCCCCCGAAATCATCAGCAAGTAACTTTTGTTTTTTTATGGCACGGAGGTCCTTATTCAGCCTAGCCCTTTGCAACTTGATCTCAAGGTCAAAGGAGTGCCTGTGATTTTTGTCTTTTAGCGCTACTCTGGATGTTGGTTGCTCCAACTTGGCCATCATTGTACCCAAGAACTCGCCAAATTTGTCAACCGAGTATTGGATCTTTTTTACCTCTAGAGCACACTTCTCAAAATCGTGCATCATCATATCATTGAATTTCGCTGTTTTTTCATATTCCACTTTATTCTCGAGCCCCTGACATTTATAGTTGTTTGGGCACAATATACTTTGGTAAGATTATTTTGTTTTTCTTATATTTATATTCAATGATAACATTGCATGATCGCTTTCTGAATTAACTTCCACATGCATATTAGCCCCATTTCCAATTAGGTGTTCACTTGCAAAGATGAAATCAATCATTGAGGAAACCCCACGTGCCTTCCAGGTGGGTTTATCATTAAACAACCGTGTCAGCCCGCATGAGTTTGCAAAATTACACCATAACGCTCCCCTATTTTGTTTATTATCTATTTGCCTTCTTTGGTTGCAACACCCACTTAATCTCTCTGCTCTTTCACTACTTGTAAGATCGCAATCCGCATTCAGATCGCCTGCTAGGATTATCAAACCATTTGGGGTGGACACTATCCACTCTTCTAACAATGTATTCAGATCAGACAACAGTTTTTCAAGCATGAGATCATCATTTTCTGCATCATTCCAATAGATATTAATGATCATAAGGTGAGCAATGCCCTCTTTGGTTACGATTCTGAAATTAGCCGCTTGGCATGACTCATGAACATATGTCTCTTTTATCAGAGATATATCTTGATCATTACGATACGCGAGCGCCAAACCACCCTTGGGGCGACCTCTAATGCCTTTCGTGCCAAACAGGCAGAGGACAACAAAGCCGTCCCATAACAGTGGTCCACATGCCCAAGTTTCCTGTAACAAAACAAAGTCAAATTTCTCTAAATTCATACATACTTTTTTGTTTTGTACCAGGTGTGTATGTCCTCTAGAATTCCAAGACACCAATTTAAAAAAGTTATCATCGCTAAAGGGATTTACCCATACCTTTTAGTTGTTCCAAAGTATCCCTAAGTGAAACCGCCATCGATCGTCATTCGTCCATTTCACTTAAAGTTAAGTGCTCACCCCCTACTTGATTCATCACCCTTTGTTTCTCTCTTGTACTATTATTTCGAGGGTATTGCTCCTCATTTCTCTCTCGCATATTCTCACCAGAATCCACATACTCATACGTGTCAAACCCCCTCTTTTGCAGAGCCCCAGCTTCCTTGAGTATAAGGACTCGCACCATAGGCGATGCAATCACTAGGCACACAAAGTCCATCCTATGTGGATCAATAAAGTCCACTAGCTGGATATCACATGATGCTACAAGGGCTAATTCTGGTATCTCTCTAAACAAGTTCAAGATGTATGATCTATTTAAGATCGGGTAGTAGCCATCATCGAACACATAGTATAAGATCAAACTTGGATCCCTAGGACGATCAGGCCGTCTCACTTTATCATACTGATTACCGATCTGATTTTTCCTATTCACATAATTTTCATATGCCATATCCTGCACTCTGTGGGGGTACTCCTCGCGCTCCCTAGTAGCATCTTCATAATGAGAACTAACAGCCCCCTGTACTCTCGCTTCATACATAGATTTTACACAGGAACCTTTAGTTAATTCACTATATCTATTGTCAATCGGCATACCGTTACCTATGATTACATTTTCTGTCGCCGGCATTCTTCCAGATTTATTTGACAGTATTTCCTGTATTATTTCTCGCACACTTGTCACAGTCAAAGGCTGATCTTTACCCTCTGTGACATCTTTTTTAGATGATATATTATCTCTCTTTGTCATTATTTCTGGTACAGGCATTCCTACTAGGCTATCCGTCACGCTCGCCAAAGGGTCACAGATGACTTGAACCCCTTTATATGTGCACGTCTGATCTACAGTCAAGGATTCTTTTTTAATTCTCTCAGGACTTCTCTCTTCCTTTGATCTCTCTCTTTGTACACCCATTTGCTCCTCATGTATTTGCCTTAGCTTACTAGCATTCTCAGCAATTTCATTTGACTTGTCATTCACCTTCAAATCTCTGAGGGGTATCTTTATTCGCATCTGAGCATCCGGGTTCTTGAATAAATCAAAAATATCAAGCATGCCCATTTCTAGGTTTTTCAAGTTAGTGTCAATTCTATCGGTGACTATTTTATTTTTCATAGCATCTGATAAATTGTTTACCGCATCAGAATAGCCAGTCACCTTTAGATCGTTATTTGTCCCTGTATCAGAAGCCAGAATCGCCCTAGGTTCGATACTTGTGCCATTCTCACACCCCAGCTGGGCGATATTCACCTCTGTCTTGTTGGTAGCAGGATTTAATCAAGGGATTACTGTCGTCGTCCCTCTTTTCTCCAGCTTACCATCCTCCATGCATACTTCCAACCCAGCTTTTGACTGTCCTGTAACGTTTTTCCCTCCCATTGCCAAATCAGGGTTGCGTATATCAATGTCTCTCAAAGACTTTAAGGCAGATGCATTCATAGCCTTTTGAGCACGCACCTGTTTTTGCCTATATTTTTTAATTTATTTTAGATATCTTGACATTAAATATATCCGCCACCCTGATTGGCTCGTTGGCTGCAGCAGGAATTTGCAAATCTTCCGGCAAGCTATTGTTATTCCTAGTATTATGCACCTCAATAACACTCTGTTCATTATCTAGCATGCCAGGTCTAGGAAGAATCAAATGTATCTCGCTTGAGTCCTGATCACCATTGCTTAATGTATTAGGTAAAGTATTTAGAGAGCCTTCCCCTGACATTACTTTCCACTTTGCCATATTTTCAACTAGCATTTCAGGGAAAGCTGTCAAGGCAAGCAAGATTACTTTTAGAATACGGGTCTGCGACTTCACTTCTTTTAGTATATAATCATGAATCCCATCATTTCTCTCTGGAATCTGAGGTCGACTGGACTCGCTCATAGCTTCCTCTGTATTCACAATGTTACATGCTGAATTAGAACATTGTGTGGATGAATCAAAGTGTTCAGATAAACCCAGTAAAGTTATTTCTCCAGAAGTAAATCTGTGAGGTGTATCTATAAATGAGACGGTATTCTGTCTATGATGTGACTGATTCCCGCATTCCATCCCATATCGATCCCGTCCCCTCTTCCCAATCTCGGCTCCTCATTGAACAGGGACTGAGAGGAGGCAGGGATCACATCATCTCGATTTTCAATAATTATTCTGGCGGATTCATTTTGGGCACATTCAATTAGATCCTCATCAGAATCGGAGGGTGATGGAAGAGCTATTGCAATAGCATGCGCTATACTCATACGTCGCGTTTTTATATTATTCATTGCCGTTGCTGGATCTTTTTTACCCCTGGCAAACTTTCTTTTCATTACTAATCATACGTTCTGAGGAGATAAAGCAGTACCCACAATCAAGCGTATACACGTATTGACCTTCACGTACCTTACTCAGATCAACTTCTTCCACCAGTACCACTCATATGGGTGTATTGCCTTTTTCTATAAATTGCCCTGATCCTGTACCTTTATTCAGGAATACGATTTAATGATTCTGGACACACAAAGCTGCTCGACTGCACACTGCGCAACGCAGCAAACAGCCAACAGCCAACAGCCGTACTTCGGGTACTTCCCAGGTGCGCGCGCAGGTGCGCAGCGCACAGCGTATTTAACGCTACCGATGGGCGGGGTCAGGGGCGTGTTTGAAAAGTGAATATCCAATCAGTGCATCTGAAAGAGGAGGGGCAGAGAATCAGTAACAGGCACACCTCTTAATCTTCATCCATTAACGTTATAGCAGTTAGCTTTTAGAGTTTATACTTGGGGCTCCTCAGGGACAGGCAACTTCCGTGTTGCCTTTAAATACGTCCTGTCAGCTTTGCTACGAAGGATTTCCAAGCCGCGTCAAGCAGCGCCTCTGCAACGTTCTGAGCCAGCGGTCCCAGCCAACAGCCGTACTTCGGGTACTTCCCAGGTGCGCGTGCATGTGCGCAGCGCACAGCGTATTTAACGCTACCGATGGGCGGGGTCAGGGGCGGGTTTGAAAAGTGAATATCCAATCAGTACATTTGGGGCTCCTCTGGGACAGGCAACTTCCGTGTTGCCTTTAAATACGTCCTGTCAGCTTTGCTATGAAGGATTTCCAAGCCGCGTCAAGCAGCGCCTCTGCAACGTTCTGAGCCAGCGGTCCCAGCCAACAGCCGTACTTCGGGTACTTCCCAGGTGCGCGCATCCCAGGGATGCACATTTACCCAAAATATTTCTCCATCACTATCATTGTTTTCAAATCGTTTTTAAGGGGTACAGTGGGATTGATGCAAAGCACCATACACCACTCAGATCTGTGCTTGTCTGTTGCTAGCACAACCACTCTTTTCATAGGTACCAACCATCCTTGCAGGTCTAGGGACAACATTATGCCTGCCACTAACTCTGGGGACATCACAGGGTGAAAAATGAAATCTGTTGGCACTCTCCAACCCCCCCTGGCAGAGTGTGGCAATGCCTCCACAAGTACTGTTATTTCGTGATAAAAACATGTCTGGGACTACAGGTATCCCTCAGACTGCCACCTCACCTGCCATTGCATATATTATTACCATCACTCTCATCGCGCACATCCCTGGCGTGGCACAGACAATGCCGTGATCAGTGAATGAGATTGTCCTTGTTCAACTTGCTGAGCAGAACCCTGTCTAGCAAGTTATGGTATGATATAATAAGTCACTTATAATGCGCCTGTACACAAGTGTTTCTAGGTGCGACAAGACAAGGAAGGGAGGATAGAAGGAGGACAAAACAATGATCTTACTAGGCGTTGTGTCATTTAGATCATGCAAGTTGACAGGAGAAGTCTCGGAGTACAATAGGGGAGCGTGCACTACTCTCCCTCCCATTTTTACATTAAAATCTTTAGTGTATGGAACCGTAGAAATAGCCCCAGAGAACCCCTGCGTGTCGAGAGCTTTGCCCGATAATGGGAAGTCCCCTTCACTTATGCATGATTTCTCAGCCCCCGCATCAACCGTAACAATGAATTACTTATTTCCTATCTTTGCAGCCACCAAGGGTTGCTCTTCAAGGTTAAGGGCCATCTACAGGACCAGACACGCAAGAGTTCTCTGTGAGCTATCCTAGTGAGGATATGTATTTATCCCAGGAAATTAGAAGGGTTTCCCCCACTACAGGTGCCCCTTGAAATGGGACGACCGTACCATTCGACTTTCCATTAAATGGTTTTGTGCCACCTCCCTGTTGGAAAGTGTTCAGGGGTACATATTGTTGCATCACTTGCTATTGCTGCTGCAAGTGTGGGCCTGGCATCTGTGGGGGTAACTGCTTGTAAACCTGGTGTATTTTGTGGGGTATCTAAGTCATTCTGGTGTCACCTCTTTTGGGGCTAACCGAGGTATGATATGATATGATATGATATGGCATTTGTAACGCGCCTATACACAAGTGTTTCAAGGCGCGACGAGGCAGGGAGGGGGGAACAAGGGGAAGACAGACAACGATCCTACTAGGCCAGGTGTCATTCAGATCGTGCAAGTGCAGGGGTAGGGGGAAGGGAGAGGTGCATGGGGAAGGGGAGGGGGGAAGTGCAGTACAAGGTAAGTAGAATAAATAAATAAATAAAAGGGCCAGCTGGTGGCAAGTGCATGGTAAGTGCAGAACAAGTGCTGGGAAGGGGGGGCTGTAGGGATACAGAGACAGTCCCGCAATGCAGGGTTTGCCAGGGTGTCAGTGCAAGTGGAGAGTGGCTGGGCCCAGGACCGAGGTCGGTGAGAGTGGCCCAGTTGCAGATTCAGTGCAGTTTCAGCGAAGAATTAGCAGGGGAGAGGGAGAGAGAAAGCAGAAGCAAAGAGGAAGGTTTTGAGGTGCTTCCGGAACCGGAGATGGTTCTCCTCAAGTTTCAGGGGGACAGGAAGGCTGTTCCAGAGGGAGGCCCCTGCCGCGGAGAGAGATCTACCCCCAGCTCGTTGATTCGAGAAGCGGCTGACCCTGAGGGAGTTGGAGACGGATGAGCGAAGGGCTCGGGAAGGAAGATATTTAGGAAGAGAGAGTTGAAGGTATTTAGGCCCCAGGCCCCAGACGGCCTTGTGGACAATGCAGAGGGTTTGAACTTTATCCTCGCAGCCAATGGGAGCCAGTGTAGAGATTTCAGTCCTGGAGAGATACGGTCCCTGGGCTTGAGGCCAAGGACAAGTCTCGCAGTTCTGTTCTGGATGAGTTGCAGAGGGCGGAGTGTGGAGGCAGGCAGATTAAGATAGAGGCTGTTACAGTAGTCCAGCTTTTAGAGAACCAGGGCTCGGGAGACAGCGAGCTTCTGGGGGAAGGAGAGGAAGGGAAGAATACCTCTGAGGAGGTGCAGCTGGTAGTGTGACTTCTTAGAGACGTCAGATATATGAGGAGAGAAGGAGAGTGTGGAGTCGAAGATAACCCTGAGGTTTTTTGCCTTGCAGGTAGGGGCAGGAAGAGGGCCAAGAGAGGCTGGACAGAGAGCTGCAGGGAAGGAGGGAGTGGGTGTGCCGATGAGCAGAATCTCAGTCTTACTGGCATTAAGGCAGAGGTCATTGGCGGCACACCATTCCTGGATAGCAGACAGACAGTCAGAGATGAGGGAGGGAGAGGAGGAGGCAGAGGGTAGCCTGAAAATGAGCTGGGTATCGTCCGCATAGCACTGAAAGTTGGGGCAGAGAGCGGCGATGCGGTGGGCAAGGAGTGCCAGATACTGGTTGAACAGCCAGGGGGAGAGATTAGATCCCTGGGGGACACCACAGGTGGAGAAAAAGATGTCAGAGAGGAAGGACCCGAGTTGGACCTGGGAGGGTCCATTGGAGAGGAAAGAGGTCAGCCACGCCAGAGCCTGACCAGTGATACCCAGGTTATCACGGAGACGGTTGAGCAGGATGGCATGGTTGACAGTGTCAAAGGCAGAAGAGAGATCGAGCAGAATGAGAACACACAGAGTGTTGGAGTCGAGGTTCAAGAGCAGGTCCTCACGGATGTTCAGGAGAGCAGTTTCCGTGCTTCTGGGAGCTCTGAAGCCAGATTGATGGTCATGAAGACTGCCAACAGATTCAGCATGGAGGTTAAGCTGGGAGATGGTCAGTTTCTCCAGGAGCTTGCCCAGGAAGGGAGTGATGGAGATTGGGCGATAGTTAGCCGGGCAGGAGGGATCAGAAGAGGGTTTCTTAAGAAGAGGGTGCACAAGGGAGTGCTTAAGGGGGGATGGGAAGACTCCAGAGGCGAAGGAGTGGTTGCAAAAGTCAGCCAGGGCAGGAGCCAGGGAGTCAATGTGGTCCTTGATAGTTTTGGAGGAACAGGGGTGAACCTGTTTAGAAGAGACTTTCATAGATCGGACTTGTCTGGAAACCTCGTCAGCAGAAAAAAGGGGAAAGGCAGAGAAGGAGGGAGGAGGGGTGGCTGCAGAAGGGCCAGAGGAAGAGCCGGGCAGAGAGGGAGGGAGGTGGTAGGAGGAGAGTGAGGATAGGATGTCCTGAGTTTTAGAGATGAAGTGAGAGGCCAGTGCAGTGCAGAGGGCCTGGGAGGGGACAGGAGAGGTAGAGACTGCAGCAGGGTTGGCAAGCTCCTTGCAGATTTTAAAGAGTTCGGCCGAGTTGTTAGATGCCGCAGAGATGCGGGCTTGGATAAGGGCTCTCTTCTTGGTGAGAACGGAGAGACGGTATTGCCTTTGGAGCAGGCGGCAGGCCAGTTTGTCAGAGGATGAACATGAAACACGCCATTTCCTCTCTGCCACCCTGAACTTGCGTTTTAGGGTGACGAGATCCGAGTCATACCAGGAGTTACATTTGGCTTTGGGCTTCAGGCGGATTCTCATGACAGGGGCAAGGATATCAAGAGTATCAGATATAGCAGAGTGGAGCATGGAGAGGGCTGTGTCAGGGTGGGAGTCAGCCGAAGGGGGGCGGGAGAAGGTGGCTGCGAAAGCCTCAACTGACACGCGCTTCATGGGTCGGATGACCGAGAAGGTGGGTGGCAGTGGTGAGGGTGGCTTTGCCTGTGGGGTAGGGAGGGTGAGGTGGGAGGATAGGAGAAAGTGATCACTCCAGGAGAGAGGAGTGGAGAGAGGGACGGAGAGGGGAAGGTCAGAAGAGATCAGAGCATCAAGAGTGTGCCCTGCAGAATGAGTAGGCCCAGACGGGAGAATAGAGAGTGAGAGAGAGTCGCAGAGGTCACGAAAAAGTCCTGTGGGGGGACAGGAGGCATCCAAGTGGATGTTGAAGTCACCAAGAAAGAGGAGTTGAGTGGTTGAGTACAGGAGGGAGGAGGAGAGGTCAGCCCACTCAGAGAGGAAGGAGGAGATTTGACCAGGTGGCCGATAGACAGTAGCCATGGTAAGGGAATGGCTAGGAGAGAGAGAGAGACGGCAGACAAGGCATTCAAAAGAGGAGTAGGTCTGCGTAGGAGTGACAGAGGCAGGAATCCACTCAGGGAAGATAAGGGCCACACCCCCACCTGCACGGTGGGGCCTGGGCATGGAGAGGATCTTGTAACCGTCAGGTAGGAGTGTGTCAAGGCTGGTGACAGAGCTGGCCGTGAACCATATCTCAGTGAGACCGAGGACGTCAAGGTCCAGTTCCTCAAGAAGGTGACAGATATCAGAAGAATGCTTGATTGCAGAGCGAGAGTTAAGAGTGGCAATGTGGAGAAGGTTGCCATCCTTGAAGGACTTCCGGGGAGGGGTACAGATCAGAGGTACGCCCTACGGAGGTGTAGAAGAGGGAGGTGAAGAAGTAGCACGAGAGGGGGCAGGGAGGGAGGGTAGAGGCAAGGTAGCCGAGGACAGAGGAGGGGGGACAGCAGGAGAGGAAAGGAAGTTGATGAGTGGTGGGAAGCGTCTATCAAAGAGATGAAGGTTGGCCTGAGGGCCTTGGACCAAGACGGTCCCATTAGTGTAGACATTAATGATGGCCTTAGAGGAGTGGAAGGAGGCCAAGAGGACATCCCAGCGGGTGCCACCATTAATGGGAGAAGAGGAGAAAGGAGAGAGCACAGAGACCATATGAAGGGTCCATAGGACAGGCAAAGGTATGAAAAAGAGGATGTCAGTGAGAGTTTCCTTGGAGCAGGCACCAGTGTAGGTGTCAGCGATAGGAAGGCCTGGGTTGGAGACCAGGATGTCCTTTTTAAACTTTTGGTGGTGGACCATTATTCTGTTGACCGTAACTATACACCATCCCCTGTCTGCTCCTCCACTCGCCTGAAAAATGCCCCCATTCCTTCCTCTCTGGGTCCTATGCCTCCAAATCCCCCTCCCATTGAGTCTCGAAATCCACCTCTTCCTCGTGGCTGTCCACTTTGTTGCCACTGTGGCCTGGGATACTGTGTATTCCCACCCCACTGTCCTCCTTCTGACCACATCACAGCTATGCTAGCATATGCAAAATGTTGGCTGTTTCCTGCTGATTCTGTCTATGCTGGCGTCGATACTGACTCCCCACAGTGACTTTAGCTAATTTGTTTTGTTCTAGTTTCGCGTCCTCGGCCTGCTGTCTCTGAGCTGTTTCCTTGTCATGCTCCTTTATTCTTCTTTAATGGGGTACTATTATGCTCTGTATTTCAGGCCACTCCTTTGCTTCAATACCCACAATTCTGTGTGATGCCTTTCAAACCTCTTTGGGTAGGCCCTTTTT
The DNA here is from genome assembly GCF_040938575.1 of Ambystoma mexicanum. Taxonomy (NCBI): domain Eukaryota; kingdom Metazoa; phylum Chordata; class Amphibia; order Caudata; family Ambystomatidae; genus Ambystoma; species Ambystoma mexicanum. Next base: position 643,024,594 of record NC_090924.1, on the reverse strand, counting down.
AACATTGAAGTAGAAAAAGGGTACTTATTGGTCCCACAAATCACCTGTCTCCGCTCTCCACATCTCCTGAACCTTAAGAATGAACTGAGAGGGGTCTTCATCATTGCCCATAGTACATTGCATAATAGACTATAGGTCGGGTGTGTCAGGGAATGCCCGCCATAGCCCGTCCCATACCTTTGCTTGAATCTTGTTAAATGATGCTCCATCATGTGCATCGTTCCCCAAAGTCACTCCCAGGTAACCTGCTTTCACCCATAACTCCCTATCTTGGTCTCCAATCGTCACCACCAATATGCTCTTTATGTCATCGATTCCCTGGGGTACTCCGGCGGTCTGCTTTTCAAATGCATAAATCCACTTGCCTGCACCTGCTATAAAAGGTGGGAGTACCTTAATCAAATTGTTTTTATCCATCTGTGCTCCATGCAGTCTGCAAGCACCCTTATGTATAAGGGTCATCTGCATCCTTGCCCTAACCCCATCAGTCCTTTTCCCACTTCCTCTCTTCCTAGACACTGCCATCAAGCCAAACCTGTTCCTTAACCTGCCCTCCCATAAACTCTCCACCCACAGTGTTTGCTCGGGTGCTTGTTCTGCCTTCTCATCTTTATCATCTTCGTACTCATCAAATGCACTCCACCCGTCCTCTTCTCCTCGACGGGATCCAAAATACTCATACCCCAGGCTGTCTGCCCTCTCGTCTCCTTCCGCTTCCTTCTTTATATGCACTCTTTTTATCATTGTGTTATCTAACATGAACAAAAAGTCTCCTGATTTTCACCCATCACACCCTTGCTCTGCTGGCCTATCAGCCTTTACTTCAACTGGTTTTGCTCGTAATCTATTAAATTATTTTTGCACCGCTGCCAGTGCCACTCCTAGGTTTCTTGTTACTGTTGGTATGTGCTGGGACCTCCACAGGGCACGCATACAGTGGTGGTGTGGCTGTCGCTGCAGTGGACACACAGGTCGGATTTGTGTAACATACTGTGGGGCGAGCTGTCAATGGATATAGTCCCCTGTGCTCTGCTGGTGCCCTGCCCTACTTTCCTGTACAGTCATCAGTGATATCACATTGCACTTTTCCTTCCGAAACTCTTCCATATCTTCAAACATCTTCCATAGATCTAATATCTCTTTCCTCTTTTGTAACTGTTTCCCTTACACTTAGCCATTAGAAATGCAGACATGTGTACTAGTATTTCCTTGTTTTGAGATCCCTGCTCTGGTCCTGAGCGGGGCATCCCCCCATCTCTTGTCTCTGTCACCCACTGCTTATAGTACTTCTCAATTTTGTGCCGATACAGTGGCAGGGCCTTATACATACACTGTATGGGTGTCTCTCCACCCATTGTAATGATACGTGCACCTCACAATCTCTGCACCTCTGTTAGCACATCACACACACTGCTGCTGTCCTTCAAAAAAGTCAGTCCGTCATCCCCTCCCTTCCAACAAAAACACCTACACATAATTTCTCCCAGATGCTCCTCCTCCTCCCCACACCTTCTGCTTCTCATACTCCACACACTCAACTCACACCAATAATCACAAAAAATGCCCATCTGTAGGCTTCCTCACTACACAATAAAAGCACAAACAAAACAAGCTAAAATAACAAGCTAAAATAAGAATGACTAATTTTCCTGAGGCCACTAATTATGCAGGGCACCTATTTATTTCCTTTTTTCCTCTGTTATATGATGCCTCTGGTACCTCCTTCTCCCCTCTCTCGGCAAGGCTCCCCGTCATTCCATTTTTCTTTCCTTAATATTCTCCTTAAAAAATGTATAGTACCAACAAAAAAAAGAAATCACACCCACAGCACACCAACAAGTTCACTCTCTGTGCATTCAGGCTCTTTACACTTTCCCATACACCTGTCTCGTACTTGTTATCACTTGCAAGGCTATACTCATGTGTGCGTGTTCACCCGAACTCTTCCGTCACAGGATCCCCAATAACACCGGCCTGCACTCTCCTCAGAGCCACGCCCCACTCCAAAGAGGAGACAGGAATTCTGAAAAGACAGTACCTCAAGGCCACTGGGGAATACGCATTTTTTGGGACAGGTCGCTGTCTGTAGGCACGGCCCCGTCAGAGAAGCTGTCTGGACACCTCTGCAGGTACGGGGCAATGGGATCACGTTGGGGTCACCAATTGATGACACACCCCTAAATGCTCACACCAAAAAAATACAACCCACTAGGGAAAAAGGCCAAGAGATTCTTGCAAGGATAACAAGTGTTAATTATAATAGGTGTGCCAGCAAAGAAATCTGTTGGCTAGGAACGTTCTGAGCAAAAAGGGTACAAGCAAAAGCTTAAAGGGGGACACAGCGTCATTCATATACAGTAAAAACCTGCGTGGCTGGTTGGTGCAACTGTATGTATGGTCGGCCTACTCCATGGGGGATGCCAGGCCATTGGCCCCGGCCCCGGCACTGGCCCCGTCCGTCTGTCTTCCATCATGTGAGGTCAGTTGGGCTCATTTTCTCCAGGGAACCAAGAAAGACAGTTAGCTACATTATACTAACAGTGCTATTCTATCATTACACAGGGCACCTGGCATAATCATGGACTGGTACAGAGGAAGGCTCGAGGTCACTGTGAACTGCACACATTTCACTCATCCCAGTTGCGTTGTCCGGCTTCCAAGGCTTTCACCCACCCTCGCTTTTGAACAGTAATGTATCCCTCTCTCTACCTCGCATTAAAATCATGTTTTTATAAAGTAAATATAGAATGACCATTCTCTTAGATCTTTTATGGTTGGCTGTTTTATGGTTGGTGGCCTGGAGTCAGCTCGTATCTTGGACTTCAGGGATCTTGGGACTCGGACTGTTGTAGGGGCTATAACTCGTAGTTGGCTGGGTGAGGGTCGGAGGCTTGCTCTGGCAAGTTTGTGATAACAGGTGCAGCAAGGTGCCTAGCACTGTCTCGTGGCCTTGCAGGATACATTATTTCCTCGGGATAAACATATTGGCAACAGTTTTAGAACAAAGGAGGGTTTTTGTGGAAATTAGCAGCAGGGGTCTCTCTCACATCAGCGCTTGACCCTATTCAGATTTCTTCATCAGGTTTGTAGCCTGTGTCTAAAGCGCTGCCGTGCAGGCCCTATACTTCTGCTATAACTACAAAATGGTGTCTGCTTATATCTACACACTAAGTCTAAACATCTAAAATGTGCATAATGTTATGCCCATGTTGGGCCTCTTAGTATGCCCCCTTACCTCCTTTCCCCTGGCACAACACACTTCTTTTCATGAAACTCGCTTCACCCTAAACTAGCCAAGGGGTGTGGGATATGTAAATTTACTTCACAACAATATCCCCCCACCAAACAGCATGGCCGGGTCCACCTCTTTTCCCCCACCCTCCAAGCAGCATAGCCCTGGTACCATGCTATACGCCCCACCAAACAGCATAGTCCCAGTCGTCTCTATCCCCCCACCAATGACATGGCCCTGGTCCCCCCACCCCTCCAACGGCATGGCTCTGGTCCCTCCCTATCCCCCACCAATGACATGGCCCTGGTCCTCCCTATTCCTCCACAAAACAGCATGTCCCTTGACCCCCACACCCCACCAAATGCCATGCCCCATGACCTCTCACCCCCAAACACCATGCCCTCATGTCCCGCCAACCAAACACCATGCCCCATGACCCCTCACCCCCAACCAAGTGCAATGCACCAAGACCCCCCACACCCTACTCAAACACCATACTCTATGACCTCCCAACCTAAAAAAAAACACCATCCCCGTGCCCGCACCCCCTCAACAAAACTCTATGCCCCATGTGTAAAGACTGGTAGGGGGTGTCTGTACTTCCGCTCTCTATATGGTAGAGGAGAGGCACAGCGGACCCCAGCCAAGATTCTCTATAAGGTAGCAATGGACGAGCAATCAAGGCCTAGCTTCTCAGGAGGTGATGCAGGCTGGTTCTTAAGTACAGTGTAGTCCCCGAACCCACACAAAGGAATGCCCACACACTGTATTAATGAAAATACAGTCTTTATATAATTAATATTCAAAGGTATGTACACGATCACAATAACGCACTTTGTACTTGGAAGTCAATAATGATAAATATATACAATTCTAAAGTGGTACCACTAATGTTATCCAATCTCATTAAAGTGCATCAACTATACGGTTAAAATGTCACACAGATTAATAACGAGGAAACCAGCAATAGAGATAGGCAGGAACGTAAGATGGTTGAAACAATAGGCAGAATGCTGACCCCTACCACTAGGCACAGTTCTGTGTGGAGATCCCCCCACCTGGGCAACCTGTAAATAAAGATATATAGCACAAGCCCAGTCCATATATTGTCCGATAGTCTTACTTCCTCCTATTAAGGTTGTACCCCCCCAATGTACCTGGTGGAGTAGAGGTCTCCGACGATGCGTCGACCAATCCTTCTTGAGTGCCTCCCTTTCAGGCGGGAGCCACGGATCGTCGAGACGTGTCGGGGAACTTGGCGTTTGGTGTCGGGGAATCGACGGCCCTTCTTGAGTGCTCTCCCTTTAAGGCGGGAGTCACAACAGTGAACAGGGTGAACTACGGCAGGGAAGTGGCAGCTTCGCTCCTAGCGGTGCTCGTCGACGACAAAGCGTTGGCGTCCTGCAAGGAGGAGGTGTGCGGGGCACCTCGGTGACGATAGTTCTGGACCGCAAAGAGATGATGAAGAACTGTGGCCCAGCAAGGGCGTTGAGTCGTTGGTGTCTCTGTGGTCCTTAGGTGGCGGGAAACCCACCGGTGGATACTCCTCGGCGCGTTGGCGGTCGGGCCTTCTCCAGTGGGAGACAAGTGGGTAACGATGCAGACGAGAGCGTCTGATGATCAATGGAAGTTCTTAGGCAAATGGGAGCACGGCGGCTCCGGTCGGCGACGGTGGTCGTCGACAGTGGAGGACAACAGTCCGAGTGCTTCTCCTTGGAGCTCCGCAGCAGTCCCCGTATCGGGTCGGCAGCCTGTCGAAGGTCTGTCTACATGGGAGCGTTGGCAAAGGTCAGCTGTGCACGATGGTCCCTCGTAGCTCGGGAAGAGGGCACCTTACCAGGTCCTCTCTGGGTCAGTCCTTGGAAACACAGCAGCTTTCAGATTGCGAAGGAGAACAACAGCAATTCTTCTCGTCCAGCAGGGTTTCAAGGTCAAGCGTCAGTTACTCCAGTTACTCGTTGTAGTGGACTTCAGCTTCTGAACACGATTCCTAGATATACTGTTGCTCTCCCATTCATTCCGCTGGGTCACACTCAAGCATCCAATCAAGACTACGGGCATTCATGCAGACAGGCAGCCAATCAGGCACACAAGGTATTCAGGCCATTCACTTCTCTCCAGACACTCACAACAAGTTGTGTGTATTGGGACAAGTACCGAGCCATTCAACACTCCAAGCTGCATTCATACCGGTTTCGGGCAGGGTTGTCTCAGTCATTGTGTCAACCACCAGATACTAGACACCCACAACACAGAATGCATATTCGTCACACACTCTATTCACCCAGGTCCCACCCACAGGAGATACCCACAACATACATCACCGGGAAGGCTCCAGCCAATCTAGCCGGGGCTTCACAACAACACCATATATGGCACTTCCACCCAACAGTCAGTCAGAGGGAAGGGACAAAGTCAGGGCTTCCCAGGACTTTGGGAAAACAAGGTAAGGGGGAATAGAAAGGAAGAGGCCACAGGGCCATCTTGTTTTCCATCAGGAATCAACGGATCCCAATGGCAGGGCCGGGGTATCCCAAAATGGAGGATACGCCGCGCACCTGTCAATTTCAGCATGGAGCTGCCACCAGCCCAAACCCTGCTCTGCGGGCCACCCACAGGTGCCCAAAAACATACACTAGGGGCACAGGGTTGTACCCCCACCCATGGGTGCCATAAGGGTATCCCACGGGTCCGTTCACCAAACCAAAAGAGAGAGAGCTGCACCGCCAGGAGTCCCACATGAACTCCTGTGCGGAAAACACGACAGAACACACAATAAAAAGCAGTAAAGGACAAGGATACGGAGGCCCTGTCCCTCCGATGCTTTTCCAGCATCACAGTCGCCCCTCCCCAGACTGAGCTGGAGGGTGCCTAATCTCCCACGGGATAGACACCCTCATCCAGAAGGTCAACATACCTTCTGGAAAGGCCATCTGCATTATCGTGACTCTTCCCTGGTCTGTGCTCTATGGTAAAGTCTAGCCCTTACAGGCTAATGGACCACCTCAGCAGTTTCGGGTTCTCACCCTTCATCTGCATAAGCCACTTCAGGGGCTTATGATCGGTTTGGACCTTGAAGGTTGACCCCGTGAGGTAGGGCCTAAAACACCTAAGGCTCCAAACTATACTAAAACATTCCTTTTCAACAGTAGCCCACCTAAGTTATCTACCCTTGAGTTGTCTACTGATGAATATGATAGGATGTTCTCTCCCTTTGTCATCTAACTGGGACAAGACAGCTCCAATTCCGGTGTCGCAGGCATCCGTCTGGACGATAAAGGGTCAGCTTTAGTCAGGCGCACACAACACGGGTGCCCGACACAGACTTTCTTTCAAGCCATCAAAGGCCCTCTGACAGTCTTCAGTCCAATTAACCTTCCTAGGCTGTTTGGGTGAAGTCAGAGCTGTCAGTGGTGCAGCTATGGTTCCATAGTCCGCCATGAAATTGCGATAATACCCAGTGAGGCCCAAAAAGGCTCTCACCTGGGTTTCAGTAGTGGGAGTCTCCCAGTCCTGTACATCCTGTACCTTACTCGGGAGAGGTAGGATTTGACCCCCTCCTACCTCATGACCAAGATACGTGACTTTCCCCTGAGCTATCTGGCACTTGGTGGCCTTGATAGTGAGTAGCCCTTTTTAAGGCCTGCAACACTCTACCCAGATGTGTCAAGTGCTCTTCCCAAGTGGAACTGTAGACGGCAATGTCGTCTAAATAAGCCACTCAAAAGGCTTCCAGCCCACTGAGAGCATGATTGATCAATCTCTGGAAGGTGGCAGGGGCATTCTTCAACCCAAAAGGCATGACGCTAAACTGGTAGAGTCCATCTGGTGTTGAGAACGCCGTCTTTTCCTTGGCATAGTCCATCAGAGCTATTTGCCAATAGCTGAGGTGAGGTCAAAGGTGCTCACAAATTGGGCAGCACCTATGTTGTCCACGAGTTCATCAGCCCTTGGCAATGGGTGCGCGTCAGTTTTGGTGACGGCATTGACTCCTCGGTAGTCCACACAGAACCTCCAATCCTTGGTACCTGCCTGGGAACTTGCCTTGGGGACAAGGACCACGGGACTGGACCAGGGACTGGTTGAGGGTTCAGTAACACCCAGGTCCAACATCTTGGCGACCTCAGCCTGGATGTGGTTCTTAACCGTATCTGACATTCAGTAGCTCCTACTCTTGACAGGCACGCTGTCACCAGTGTCAATCGTGTGCTTACACCATGGTGTAAGGCCTGGCGTCAGCGAAAACAGAGAGGCATACTGCTGGAGCAAAGTCCTGCAGGCCCTCTGCTGCTCGGTTGTCAAATCAGGAGAGAGCTGCACTCCCTCCACTGAGCCATCCTGAGGGTTGCTATGCAGCAAATCAGGAAGGGGCTCACGCTCATCCTCTTCTTGCTCTGAAGCCAGCAAGAGACATGATACTTCTGCTCACCTGTGGAAAGGCTTGAGCCTGTTGACATGGAATACCTGAGGGGCTACCCCTGGGATTCCCATGTCAACCAGATAGTTGACCTTGCCCATCTTGGAGATTATCCTGAAGGGTCCAGTCCATTTATCTGCCAATGCCTGAGGATTGGTAGGCTCCATCACGAGGACCTCCTGTCCCGGAGTCCAATCCACTTGTGATGCTTTAAGGTCATGCCAGTATTTGTTCAATTCCTGGCTGGCCTTGAGATTCGCTTTTGCTTGAACCATCATCTGTGTCATCCTCCGCCTGAGGCCTAACACATAGTCCCCCACTTGCTTGGCGGGACCGGGAGGGGTGGCTTCCAAACCTTCTCTGATCTAGGCAAGCGGCCCCCTCAGGGGATGTCCAAAGAGTAACTCAAAGGGGCTGAAACCAACACCCTCTTGGGGTACCTCTCTGTAAGCAAACAGCAGGCATGGCAGGAGGAGGTCCCATTTCCTCCTTAGGGGCTCTTCCAAAGCAACTACCATGCCATTGAGAGTTTTATTAAATCTCTCAACCAGACCATTGGTCTGGGGGTGGTAAGAAGTGGAGAACTTGTAGGGTACCCCGCACTCTTTCCACATGGTTGTCATGTAACTAGACATGAAGTTGTATCCTCGGTCAGAGACAACCTCCTTGGGGAATTCAACACGGGTGAAAATGCCCAGGAGGGCCCGGGCAACCACCTTGGCAGTAACAGTCCGAAGGGGTATAGCCTCAGGGTACCTGGTGGCATGATCTACCAAAACCAGGATGAACAGATGTCCACCTGACGTGGGAGGGTCAAGGGGACCGACGATGTCAATGCCCACCCTCTCAAACGGTGTGCCAACCACTGGCAATGGCTGCAGTGGGGCAATGACACTGCCTCCAGTCTTGCCAGACAACTGACAAGCTGGGCAGGTCCTCCAGTGGGACTCCACTTCTACTCCCATTCGAGGCCAGTAGAAATGGGTAGAGAGCCTCTGCTTAGTCTTCTTGGTACGAAGATGACCAGCCAAGGGCACCTCATGCGCCAACTGCAGTAGGAAGGGCCGGTAAACCTGGGGTACCACCAACCTATTGAGGGCACCAGGTTCAGGCTTAGTGGGCTCACTAACAAGGAGCTCCCCCTCCCAATAAATCCGGAAAGTCCTAGGCACTTCTCCTTGTGCCTGCGACAGGGCATGTTTCCTCAGACCCTCGAGAGAGGGACACTCTCTCTGTCCTTTACAGAAGTCTGCCCGGGAGGGTCCCCCTTCAGCTAACAAGCATTGAAGATCGGGAATATCCTCCGGGTTGAGAACCTTCTGGCTCTTCTCCCACAGGAGTTGAAACGGGGTTTACCACTGGACCCAGCCCGTCCGGCGCATGGATCCCAATGGGTGCTGTAGGAACAGCAGGAAGAGAAGGGGCTCCCTCCACAGAGGTGGCCTTCTTGCTCTTCCTTTGTCGTGCCTTAGGCCGCGCCTTCAGCTCGGGTACCTGACTCACAGCCAGACCCGGTGTCACCTGTGACCTAGTGACCGCAGCAGCAGTCATGGGAAGACCATCCGTGATCAATCCCAACTGGACTAGATCGTTACCTAACAGAATGTTATCAGGGACGTTGTCCTGAACCAGGACAGGAAGCTTTGTTGTCTTGTCTCCAATTACGAGTGTGACTCGGGCTAAAGGCGATAATTTGGGAGGCCCACTAGCTAACCTGGTGGTTCTCAGAGGAGCATCTACATAGTCCTCTGGCTTGAGCAGGGTCCTGTCCACCACTGTCATGCTTGCCCCAGTGTCTCTAAAACCAGTAAAACGCTGGCCATTCAGGAGGACACTTCTCAAAAATCTACGGGTGTTCTGTGGGATAGTCGCCAGTACTTCCGCTTACTGGTCCCAGGCCCCAAGGGACACTAAGGAAATCTCTACGGGAGCACCAAAAGTGATTCCGGTAGAGGAGGGGAGGACAGTGGCCTCCACCTCAGACATGGGGTAAGGGTAGGTCAGGCTGACAGCCTGTACTCCGAGTGCCTTACCTTTACACTTGGAGTCACCCCTTTTGTGATCCAGAGCCCCACAGTCCCAACAAGTGCCGGGAGGGCGGGGTACGGTACTGGAACCACCGGGAGCCTGCTTTGCAGCAGGTAGACCACTCCTCTTATTCCCACCCACAGATGACTTATCCCCACTAGATTTTTGGGTCTTAGGAGAGGAGGGTTTAGGTTTATTCGACTGTGACTGTTTTTGGGACTCCGCAGCTTTCTGAGAGGCCCCCTTTTCTTTGTCCTTGTCCTTCCCACTGGAGTCCTTAGGGGACACCCGGTGGGAGACCCACTTGTCAGCCAGCCTAGCCAGCTTAAAGGGATCCAAAATGTTCTGGTCAGCAACATACTGACGCAGCTCTGGTGAACAGGCTTCCGAAAAATGCTCAAAAAACAACAGGTGGGACAATTCAACAAAAGTTTTCACCTTGTAACCATCAATCCACCCCATCAACCCCATCATATTCATGTGCGCAGCACTCACCCAGACAACCCAAGACACATTCTCTCTTTTCTTAAAATCCCTGAACCTTTTAAGGTATTGGGTAGGCGTCTTGCCAAACATGGCAATCAAAGCAGATTTCAAACACTCATACTGACCCCTTTCTTCCTCACTCAGCTTCAGAATACAGTCATATCCAGTTTGAGGCACTCTGCTTAGCAAACACTTAGCCCAATCTCTTTTGTCAACATCATGAATTCCACAAGCCATTTCAAACGCTTCAATCCATTGGGGGATATCAGAACCCTCTGAAAATACACCAACCAAATCCTTCATAAATTTAGTGGCTGGGGACCTGACACTCTCACTGGGTTTCGTTGAAGTCTCCACTCAAGCTTTCTCTAGCTGGATTCTCTGACATTCAGTGTCCTTGTCTTTGAGTTCAAGATCCCTATTCTTGAGCTCCACTTGTTGCGCCAGCTCCTCTTTCTTAAGCTCACCATATATTTCCAACTTGCGATTTTCAAAGGCCAATTTCATCCTTAATAACTCAAGTTCCAAGGAATTGCTGGGGTTCGGAACAGAGGCAGCATGAATGGTGGCATTCCCAGAAACAGATTCAGTAGAAACCCCAGGGGCGGAGTCCTCATTGGTTGCATTAACCCCCTCATCAAGTGTTTCACCATTGGTCTGGTAGTCCACCAGGGCAGCTATCAGCTCAGCCCTAGACTTATCCACAAAGTCTAACTCCCTGGCTTCACAAGCACTCTGGAGAGCCTCTATGCTCATCCGAGTCAATTTACCATTCACAATAGACTCCATTGCTTGTAATGCAGTTATTTTGTACACACCCAATCCTTAATCGAATAAAGTGCAGATATTTTGTAAGAGGCATGGCTATACACTGATTCTTAAAACCATAAGTATCCCACCGCTGCCACCAGTGTAAAGACTGGTAGGGGGTGTCTGTACTTCGCTCTCTATATGGTAGAGGAGAGGTACAGTGGACCCCAGCCAAGATTCTCTATAAGGTAGCAATGGACGAACAATCAAGGCCTAGCTTCTCAGGAGGTGATGCAGGCTGGTTCTTAAGTACAGTGTAGTCCCCGAACCCCCACAAAGGAATGTCCACACACTGTATTACTGAAAACACAGTCTTTATATAATTAATATTCAAAGGTATGTACACGATCACAATAACGCACTTTGTACTTGGAAGTCAATAATGATAATTATATACAATTCTAAAGTGGTACCACTAATGTCATCCAATCTCATTAAAGTGCATCAACTATACGGTTAAAATGTGACACAGATTAATAGCGAGGAAACCAGCAATAGAGATAGGCAGGAACGTAAGATGGTTGAAACAATAGGCAGAATGCTGACCCCTACCACTAGGCACAGTTCTGTGTGGAGATCCCCCCACCTGGGCAACCTGTAAATAAAGATATATAGCACAAGCCCAGTCCATATATTGTCCGATAGCCTTACTTCCTCCTATTAATGTTGTACCCCCCCAATGTACCTGGTGGAGTAGAGGTCTCCGATGATGCGTCGACCGATCCGTCTTGAGTGCCTCCCTTTCAGGCGGGAGCCACGGATCGTCGAGAGGTGTGGGGGAACTTGGCGTTCGGTGTCGGGGAATCGACGGCCCTTCTTGAGTGCCCTCCCTTTAAGGTGGGAGTCACGGGTCGTCGAACGTCCGACGGTGAACAGGGTGAACTATGGCAGGGAAGTGGCAGCTTGGCTCCTAGCGTTGCTCGTCGATGACAGAGCGTTGGCGTCCTGCAAGGAGGAGGCGTGCGGGGCACCTCGGTGACGATAGATCTGGACCGCAAAGAGATGATGAAGAACTGTGGCCCAGCAAGGGTGTCGAGTCGTTGTTGTCTCTGTGGTCCTTAGGTGGCAGGAAACCCAACGGTGGAAACTCCTCGGCGCGTCGACGGTCGGGCCTTCTCCAGCGGGAGACAAGCGGGTGACGATGCAGACGAGAGTGTCCGATGATCAATGGAAGTTCTTAGGCAAACGGGAGCACGGCAGCTCCGGTCGGCGACGACGGTCACCGACAGTGGCGGACAACAGTCTGAGTGCTTCTCCTTGGAGTTGCGCAGCAGTACCCATATCGGGTCGGCAGCCTGTCGAAGGTCTGTCTACCAGGGAGCGTTGGAAAAGGTCAGCTGTGCACGATGGTCCCTCGTAGCTCGGGAAGAGGGCGACTTACCAGGTCCTACTGGGTCAGTACTTGGAAACACAGCAGCTTTCAGCGAAGGAGAGCAACAGCAATTCTTCTCGTCCAGCAGGGTTTCAAGGTCAACCGTCAGTTACTCCAGTTACTCGTCGTAGTGGACTTCAGCTTCTGAACACGATTCCTAGCAGTGAGAGGTCCCCAGATATACTGTTGATCTCCCATTCATTCCGCTGGGTCACACTCAAGCATCCAATCACGACTACAGGCATTCTTGCAGGCAGGCAGCCAATCAGGCACACGAGGTATTCAGGCCATTCACTTCTCTCCAGACACTCACAACAAGTTATGTGTATTGGGACAAGTACCGAGCCATTCAACACTCCAAGCTGCATTCAAACCGGTTTCTGGCAGGGTTGTCTCAGTCATTGTGTCAACCACCAGATACTAAACACCCACAACACAGAATGCATATTCGTCACACACTCTATTCACCCAGGTCCCACCCACAGGAGATACCCACAACATACATCACCGGGAAGGCTCCAGCCAGTCTGGCCGGGCCTTCACAACACCATATATGGCACTTCCACCCAACAGTCAGTCAGGGGGAAGGGACAGAGTCAGGGCTTCCCAGGACTTTGGGAAAACAAGGTAATGGGGAATAGAAAGCAAGAGGCCACAGGGCCATCTTGTTTTCCATCAGGAATCAACGGATCCCAATGGCACCTGTCAATTTCAGCAATTTCAGCATGGAGCTGCCACCAGCCTATACCCTGCTCTGCGGGCCACCCACAGGTGCCCAAAAACATACACTAGGGGCACAGGGTTGTACCCCCACCCATGGGTAACATAAGGGTATCCCACGGGTCCATTCACCAAACCAAAAGAGAGAGAGCTGCACCGCCAGGAGTCCCACATGAACTCCTGTGCGGAAAACACGACAGAACACACGATAAAAAGCAGTAAAGGACAAGGATACGGAGGCCCTGTCCCTCCGATGCATTTCCAGCATCACACCATGACCCCTCACCTCCAACCAAACACCAGGCCCCAAGACACCCCACTCCCCCAACAAACACCATCCCCATAACCCCATGACTCCAACAAAATGCCACCCCAAGCCCTCTCACCCCCAACAAAACGCCATCCCCATGTCCCCTCGCACCCCAACACAGCACCATCCCTATACCCCCTCGTCCCCCAACAAAATGCCATCTCCATGGTGCCCAACCCACAACAAAAGTCTGTGTCCGACCCCACACCCAAACAAGAATGCACTTACCTGGGCTAGCAGATGGATGGGCAGGCAGGTGGGCTGATGAGCAGGAAGCAAGAGAGGGAGCAGGCAGGCTAGCGAGCAGGCAGGCCTCTTCCAAACGTGTACTGCGGCTGGCATGGCAAGGCTGAAATGCCTTCTGGCAAAAAGCCTTATTCGTCATGCCAGCCGCAGTGCTGGACCTCTATTGGTCCAGCACAGCACTTTGTGACTTTTAAGAGCTGCGTAGTGAATGCACTGAGCCAAAAGCAGGTCAGCAATTTTCCCCCGCCTAGCAAGAGAAGACTTTCCTAATGGAGGGCGTCCGCTGTTGCTTGCTGGCCACCCTCCATTAGGAAAGTTTTTAAACCTGGCGGGCAGGATAAAAAAAGCATGCTGCAGCTGCACTTTGCCCAGGTGCCATATGTTGTGCACCTGTGCATTAGATATTTGTGTGCACTGTGAATGGGATGGCATGGGTGGCCGTATGGAGTCTAAAAAGGTGGGCATGTGGAGGTGCATGTCTGGAGGCATGTTGCAGAGCGGCCTTCAGTTCACTTGGAATGTGGCCCTTTTTGACCAGTTGTCCATGAATTAACCGAATGGAGAAATGGCTGAATTTATATGGTCGAAAACCCAAAATTCATACTTGCTTTTTGCTTTTTTTTTTATAATGCGGGGGGAGTCCCCTGCACCTTCCGCTGAACCCCCTACCTTAACTAATGCCCTTACCCCACCCCACACCTATATTTTAATAGAAATTCACCAACATTTCAAAACAAATCGGCCAAAATGATTCAGTCATTTCTTCCTCATTTTTGGGGGGACTCAGTCATTTCTACAGATACCTTTTTGACTAGGTTCAGTCCATCATCCAAGTGAGTTGATAGGCTGCACACTGTGCACCGGCTGTGAATTTTCCCTAATCAGGGCTCACCTCTGTATGTCATTTATATTGCACACTATTTCAGTCTTAAACACTTATAAGTATGCACAGCTTCTCATATTGAGAATAAAGAATTTGGCAATGGAGAAGCATACGGAAAAGGAAGCAAGACTATGAAAACAGCCAGTGCATTGCGAAAGCCGTCTGTTGTGAACCTGTCCCATGTTATGGCTGCAATGTTCAAACATTTCAAGATAGTTAACTCACATTATTTTGCATTCTGGTACCTGAGGCCTCACTTTACCCATTATCAGTACTGGAGTGATAAAACACAAGGACTGTCTGACCTTTGCATAGCTCTCAAATCACACGCTTTTGGCAGGTGTCACCTGCCTTGCAATCAGCTGATTCACCCGTCAAGACCCTTATACACCTATTCACCTCAATGGGCTTTCACCCACCCCCAAAAGAGTTGTGTGTTATCACCCACCTTGGTGATACAAAAGGTTGAGAGCTAGGCCTTTGCTCAACCATCTCTGTGATAACCTGGGTATCACGAATCAGCTCTGCCAACCCTTCCTGGCCGGCTAACTATTGCCCAATCTCCATCACTCCTTTCCTGGGCAAGGTCCTGGAAAAGCTGGCCATCTCTCAGCTTAATCTTCACACTGAATCTGTTGGTTGTCTCCATGGCCATCAGTCTGGCTTCAGAGCTGCCAGAAGCATGGACACCGCTCTCCTGAACATCCTTGAAGACCTGCTCTCCAACCTTGATTTCAACACCTCCTGTGTCCTCATCTTACTTGATCTCTCTTCTGTCTTTGACACAGTCAACCATGCCATCCTGCTCAACTGTCTCCGTGATAACCTGGGTATCACTGATCAGGCCCTGGCTTGGCTGACTTCTTTCCTCTCTGATCAACCCTCCCAGTTCCAACTTGGGTCCTTCCTCTCTTCTATCTCTATCTCTACCTGTGGTGTTCACCAGGGGTCTAACCTCTCTCTCTGGTTGCTCAACCAATACCTGGCACTTCTTGCCCACCGCATATTGCTGCTCCCTGCCCCAACTTTCAGTGCTATGCGGATGACACTCAACTCATTTTCAAGCTCCCTTCTGCCACCTCTTCTCCTTCTCTCATCTCAGACTGTCTGCCTTCTATCCAGGAGTGGTGTGCCGCCAACGATAACTGCCTTAATGCCAGTAAGACTGAGATTCTCCTCATCGTCACACCTGCTCCCTCCTTTCCTGTGACTCTCTGCCTCTCTTGGTCCTCTTCAAGCTCCCATCGTGAGGCTAAAAAAGGTGGGGTCATCTTCGACTCCACACTCTCCTTCTCTCCTCACATCTGTGACGTCTCGAAAAAGTCATACTACCAGCTGCACCTCCTCAGAGGTATTCTTCCTTTCCTCTCCTTCCCCCAGAAGCTCTGGTTCTCCTTAGGCTAGACTACTGCAACAGCCTCTTTCTAAATCTGCCTACCTCTACTCTCCGCCCTCTGCAGCTCATCCAAAACAGGACTGCAAGACTTATCCTTGGCCTCAAACCCAGGGATCGTATCTCTCCAGGACTGAAATCTCTGCACTGGCTCCCAGTGGCGGCGAGGATTAAGTTCAAAACCCTCTGCATTGTCCACAAGGCCTTCTCAGGCCTGGGTCCTCAATACCTTCAACTCTCTCTTCCTAAATATCTTCCTTCTCAAGCTCTTCGCTCATCCTTCTCCAACTCCCTCAGGGTCAGCCTCTTCTCCAAGCAACAAGTTGGTGGTAGATCTCTTTCTTCTGCCGGGGGCTCCCTCTGGAACAGCCTCCTGACCTCTCTGAAACCTGAGAACTATCTCTGGTTCTGGAAGCACCTCAAGACTTTCCTCTTCGCTTCTGCTTTCTCTCCTCCTCTCCCCTGAGCCCTTCATTAGCAGCACTTGACACCTGATGTGTGCACTTACCCTTACACTTGCCACCAGCTGGCTGCACTTTTTATTTATTGTCTTTATTTATTTTACTGTTCATCCTATGCACTGCACTGTCCCCTTTCCCTTTCCCCAAACTTTTCCCCTTCCACCACCCCTGCACTTGCGCGATCTCAATGTCACACGGCCTAGTAAGATCGTTGTCTTCCCTCTGTTCCCCCTCCCTTGCCTCGTCGCGCCTTGAAATACTTGTGTATAGGCACGCTATTAATGCCATATCATATCACATCATATACCTACCAAGAGGCAATTTGAGAGCTCTGAGAAGAAAGCCTGCCAGCAAAATCAAAAATTGTACTTGATAGTAAATGTTGTACATATCAGCAACGCTGACTTTTAATTTCCCCCCGGGTGCCGGTAGGCAGATTTTTAGGAAGTCCTATTGAAAGTATAAGGACTTTTAGGGTAGATGGCTTTTCCAGGGGGGTAGCCAAGAAACAGTGGCGTATTTAGACTTTCTGCTGGCATAGGTCCAAATAAGTGCATGCCACCCTCCATTTTTACTCCACCTCTGCAAGGCTCTGCACCTTCACCAGATTCCACCCCTTCAACAGACTCAGTCTGTGTTGGCCAAACTGCGCGGCTTCACCCCCATTTTGGCCCCCATTTTGGCTCCATAACATTATAAGGATGTTTTTAAGGTTGCAGGGATTAGAAAGTTATTGCTTCCTCTCTAGTCATTCACACCTGTCATCTTCTATGTTATGTAAGTTGAAAGAATATTTTCAGATCTGCTCAAGATTCGGAGAAGGTTGTGTGGTCTACAGTTGAGTGCACTACCGGTCATTGTTACCGCTAATTGTCTACTTTCGGTTAGGTCCAAAAACAATCTTTTAGAGGAAGTGATAACAACATAAACTGTCTGCCAACTGCACAAGAGTGAGAGAAGGTTTGAATGAGGAATTTTGGTTTCAATGCTAGTATCTGGTTTCTCTCACAAATTGCCTACTGTCACTCTTTGAGAGTCTGTTATATGAATGCAACATAACTACATTTCTACATCTGGTCTTGTCAAATGATAAAGTTTCCATATGAGATATATGCAAGTGGTACAGGCACATCTTATCCAAATGTTGAATAAAAACAACTCAACAGCCTTCTCATGGTTACAGCTCTGGTGTTAGCAGGGGCAATATGGAAATAAGGAAAGTTCCCTGCTGCACCCTGTGTACCTCCAATCCCTTGGGCTGAAGCACCATTAAAATATAGCAAAATCACAAGTGAAATTTGTAAACTCTGCGGGGGCATACACATGAGTGGGAAGCAACAGAATTCCTCGTAGCTGCACAATGCTGGCACCTTTTATAACAAATGAAGTGGTACATACTGTTTATATAATTGCTGTTACAGCACAATAATTCCTCTGTCGGTGTGGTTTAGGCTATGGGTCTTGCCAGCTTGTGTTTAAGGTAATTTAAAATGTTTGTTAACTCTGTAGAGTTGGTTGGACTGTACAATACATAGGAACACCTGCTGTTGTTTGAAGTACTGTTTCACAGTAAAAGTCCTACCTTGTATTTAAAATATAATTAATGTAAAGATTACTCATAAGCAGTTCTTTTAAAGGGCCGGTCCTACCCGGCCTTTAGTGCCTGCACCTCCAATTTTTGAGCATTTGAGTACCTACAATTCTCAACGGGCCTCATTACGACCCTTGCGGAAATGGAAAAATGATGGCGGAAATGCAATACCGCCATCGAACACCGCTCGTTGCGATCATGACCCGTCACCGTAAAGTACGATGCCATTAGCGACACCGCAGTGAACGGCAACGCTAACTGCACCAAGTACGCGCACGCGCGCCTTGCTAAACCGGAATCACCGCCATGGCGCAACGGTACGCGAATTCTGACCCTAGCGGACATGTACTGAACGCCATCAAGCACGTCGTAAAGTACCATTCCGCCATGGCGAGAAATACGGCAACGCGAACCAACCGTAAATGGCCCACTGAGTGCCTGTACTCCACTCCCTGGCCTCATCGCACAACTCCTGGCAGGCGCAATGTACTCACACTATGCAACCAGTGAAATCCACAATTCACCCATGCATGCCAACGTAGAAAAGCATGCAGGGGCTCAAAGCGCCCCGTGAGTGGGCATCCATGTACGGCATGTCACCATAGCCGTACTGACGCAGCACAGGCATGTGAAGGTACAATACATCAAAATGAAAATCAAGAACACATGACACAAAACAACAGTAGTCCCCCATCGCTTGCCACCAGCGCAAGGCAACATCCAAAACAGCATCCTGAGGGGGATTGCACCAGCCCTGTACTCATGCCAGTAAACAAACCAACCATCAGCAGAAGCATGTACCACACAAGTCGGCAGAGTGACTGAGCAGCCAGGCTCATCCCAAGAGGGGCCGATGGGAGCTGCAGGGCACAGATGGCATCAATACAGAAGCTATTCCAATGGACATGACCCCAGTCCCCCTCCAACAAACGCACGCAAACACAGTCACCTGTGACCAGCCACATTCTGAACAACCCATCATTCCACCAATCGACCTGGCTGACAGGCACCAGTCGGCCAAAAGCCAATCCCCCGCCCCTGAACAGCACATCATGTAAACAGTCACAATGGCAGCCTCTATCCGTGACCATACTGTGCTACGTAGGCAAACGCGGCCAGTACTGTACCACACAACTCAACTCAGAAGGCGGAACACAATGCAGATCATCACGCAATACATACCGCCACAAAGCGAAAATCGCCACATCACCTGCAAAGAACAACGCAACACGACAAATATCGGAATACAATTTAAATGCACATCCAAATGACAAAGGCCCCACAGCAATTTGCAAAATACCACCAAAACAACCATCATCACCGAGGGCTGCATCTGCAATAATTGACCGGCTTCCACTTGTGTGACGCCCTGTACCATCATGGCACACAGGGCCTACATCAACGTTCCAAAAGGCAACATGGAAGCGGCAAGAACCGCAGGTCCGTCCCATGAGGCAGGCACTAGTCGAGCTGAAAGGCCGAAATGTTGCACCTAGCCACCAGTACAGCGTAAGGGCATGTGGCCCATTGGCGATCGTCCCATATGATCGAAATGGTGCTCCACTGATTCACCCGAAGCTGCAGGAGTCGAGAGTAAAAACCATCTGGAGGAGTGGCGTAGAGATGGCATCTGCAATAGGGCAGGAGATACCTGTCACCCAAAAGAAACACAAATCAACCGATTGCATTACGGGACTCATGATGCATTACAATCTTCATTCAACACACCAAATCCACACCCACATGCATGCTAGCCCACTCCAAAGGAATATACACACCCCTAAATCAGTATCGAATCATAACGAAACCAATCGAGCTAAATACACCATTGGCAACGTCGGTTACTGTGCATGCGTCCGTCAAGATAGAACCCATGACATGGGATTAGTAACGTGCCTAGACACAAGTGTATGAAGGCGCGTCGAGACAGGGAGGATCCGACAAGGGTAGATAGACGTATGTCCCACTATGGCAGCCTTGCATCACATAACGCAGGGGAAGGGGAGTGAATCAAAAAACCCATGTACATGGCAGACCCTAAACGGATTCATCAGTCCATGCATCCACACATCATTCCCTCATCCCGCAATGAAAACGCATGAATATTCACTCACATAATATGTGAAACTTCCATCGCGTCTGTGCGTAATGCAGTCCGCAAAAACCACTGTGCCCCTGGCCGGATCTGTAGTGTTGTGAAGCAAGATGGATTTGGGAACGTCCTGCCTTATCGTCCACTACGCTATTGCGCATCCCATTCAATTCATATCATTCATTGCCTGCTCGTTATGGGCCATGTCCCAAGGACATTCTACAATAGAACGTTACATTTCCAGCCAGACCTGTGGGCGTATCCTCGCCGCTACTTCAAAACCCAAAATGCTGGCCTTCGAATTCCTCACTTGCAACATTACGTCGAAAAGGCTTCTGTGAACGCTTGCATTCACAATTACATCAATGTAGTGCGGCTGTGTGTCATGATGCTAACTGGCTGCAATCACAAATGGGACGCCACGCCCGTCGGTGAAGTACGTTACTGTGCTGCATGAGGGTCGGCCATCGATCGAGCCCTACATACCACTGACTCTTCACAGGTATGTAAGCGGCTGCAATCATAGCATGTGTAACAATGGGAGCATAGCATGAAGATCAGTCAAAGTACATCACACTGCCATCGGGATTAGATACATGAATCAAATCCCAAGATGCCATGCGGCCAAATGCAGCCTTACGTGCGGGACGTGCTCGACCAGAAGGGATTGCATCTGCCACAGATTCATTCAATCAGCACAGGTGGAGGCCATACAGGCCGACAGCACATATATTGCAGACCCAAACCCCTCCCACAACCACTCCCACTCCAAAATGCTACCGGCAGGACTAGCGATGTTGGGCCTGGGGTACCAGATAGCACTGCAAGTGCTACAACTACAAGAAGACGACGAACAACAACAGGTACAACAACCGGGCGCACAGGGGAGACGGAGGAGAAGGAGGAGGAGGAGGGCAAGGCAGGGTCAGCAAGGCCCACAAGCACTGCCACTACCACCACGCAGGCGGCCCGCAATCCCACGCCTCCGAGCCGATCCGTTCAACCTCACTGCTGAGCAGATCCACACCCTCTACCGTTTGGACCGGGACACCATAATCGCCATTGTGGACATGACACATGCTGACCTCGTGAGCATGATAGATAGCCCAACCGCCATCCCACCCCTACTGAAGGTGGTGTCTGCACTCCACTTCCTGGCCACAGGCACCTACCAGCACACAGTGGGACAGTTGCATGGCATTTCACAGCCACTGTTCTCACGGACACTCTTCCAAGTGCACGATGCCCTCCTGAAGCACGCCGACGACCACATCACACTACCACGCACGTACCAGGAGATTACCAACGCTAAAGTGGGATTCCATGCACTTGGCGGCATCCCGGGTTGCATTGGTGCCATCGACTGCACCCATGTTGAATTGGTTGTCCCACATGCCATGGAGGTCCAGTACCGCAACCGGAAACAATTTCATTCAATCAATGTACAAATGGTGTGTGACTCCAACAAGATATTTACGCATTGTTGTGCCAGATTTCCAGGATCTACCCATGATTCTATGGTCCTGAGGAACACAAGAATACCACGCTACATGGAGCGACACGCAGGGCACAGATCCTGGCTACTCGGTGAGTCTCATTCCATGCATGACATCGTGGCCCATTTGATGCGTCAATGACCTTGCTGGGGGGGGGGGGGGCTACTTAGCACTATCATTCCACTGACACCCTTTATTCGTCTCATACAGGTGATGCCGGGTATCCACTGAAGAGATGGCTCCTTACACCAATCCGGAACCCACAGAACGAGCATGAGGAGGACTACAACCATGCCCACTCACGTACCCGTGTGGTCATTGAACAGGCATTCGGCCTACTGAAGGCTCGTTTCCGCAGCCTCAGCAGGTCTGGCGGGGCACTCATGTACAGCCATGAGAAGGTTTCTAAGATGGTCATGGCATGTGTCATGCTGCACAACATGTGCATACGTAGGAATGTGCCCATGCCCCCTGACGCTGTACTGCATGCACCTGAAGATGATGATGATGATGAGGGTGGGGATGTGGAGGCACCTCAAGGAGTCCATGAGGCACAGGATGCACGTGCAATCCGACAGAGCATCATAGATGCATGCTTCTAGCAACCACGCATGGTGCCTATTACACGGAAAGGGGACCTGTGGCACTGTGTGTGTGTAGTACAGGCACATTGTGGACTGTACGCCTATGAAGGCCTCGTACGCAAATATCAATGTCCACACATGTCATTGGATGATAATGAGGTGCTGTATTGTTAATGTGATTTGATTTATACACCCTATGGACCCGCCACCCAGTGAAGCCCAACACACCCCCTCCACCCTACTACCTCCCCCCCCAACACCAGTGTCCAAATATGCATGCTGTCCGTGGGTAGACGCTATTGCAAGCCCCCTCTACGGGTATCAGGGGCACCCCTGCCCGTGGAGCGCAGGTTCCTGCCAGATCTGCGTTGGGGGCTGCCCTGGACGGAACTTGCCACGGATGATGTCTCTGCCTGCTCGCGTCCATGCATGTCTCTGAGGGTTTGTGAGAGCTCCGAGAGCACACGGCGCACAGCAGCAAGTTCAGCACAAACGTCTTTGGACGTCGCATGCAGTTCCCCCCTCAGGCTCTCGGTGCTTCTCTCCATTTCTCCCCTGAGGCTCTCACTACTTTTCTCTATTTGTGCCCTGAGTGTCTCGGTGGATGTTTCCATGGCTGCCCTGGAACCCCCGCATTCATTTGCATGGTCCTTGAGTAGCGTGGACGCTTCCTGCTGTTGCTCGATCAGCAGGTCGAGGGACTGTTGCCTCTGCTGGGCCATGGACATTTGCGGTGGTGTGACAGGGGGGCTGCTCAACACATGTTGCCTTGGCACAGGACTTGTGGGGGTTGGCCAGTCGTCGTCTTCAGGGTGCCCCTGCGTGGTTTCGTCATGGTGTAGGGGATGGAACATGCAGGGGGATTGGGAAAGGTCATGGATGGTACCTACGTCGCCAGCACTGTTTTCCGTGTCGGAGCATGCTGGCATGACAGCTGTGTCACCTATGGTGCTGCTACCACCAGAGGCAGTGCCATCAGATACGTTCTTTGGGGGGACCTGTGGTGCTGGGGTTGTGGACTTGCTGGCTGCTGGGGTGCCTGTTGCAGTCCCCTCCAGTGTGCTGCCACTTGATTCCTGCTGCTGCCGTGTCTTGATCCTTGCACCTGAGGTGGAGGCTCTTGGGACTTTGGTCCTGGCCCTCTTTGCAGGCGTGCTGGTAGGGGTGTCCTGCAGCTCGTCGTTGGTATCGGACCCTGTGGTGGAGTAAAGAGGGGCGAGCGTTAGTTATGGGTCTGTCGGATTTGGAATGGCAACGTATCAAATGCATTGGGGTGGTACATGAGGCTGATTTGGGACTGGGCCTTGGAGGTGGTCTCATTTTCGTGTGGATTGAGGATGCATTCATTTGGCTGCCTGCAGTTAGGGGGTGCATGCTGCACATGTAGGGGTTGTTTATGGCTTCTTGATTGATTTGTTTGTTCATTCTGACTTTTAGAGGGCGCTGTCAGGGCAAAGTATGTATTACACTATGGGGTCACATGGTACTGCACATGTTCGTGGTTTGTGGATTTCGCATTGTTTCTCTTGGCCAACCTACCTGATTCTCCGGATGTCGGCACTCCTTTCTCCATCCCTCCGACTCCCTCTATGCTCTCCATTCCTATGGTGGAGGCGCAGATTTCCTCCCGGGGGGTCAACTTGATGGGCGACTCTGAACCCCCCCCGGTAGCTGTGGCGATGTTCCTGTTCGCAGAAAGTATGCTGCGTACGCGGATCCGCAGGTCGTCCCACCGCTTGCGACATTGCTGTGGCGTGCGGGGTGTTGTCCCCACCGCACTTACGCGCTGTGCCACCAGGGCCCATATGGCCTTCTTGTTGGCAAGGGCCGTCCTGGTCATTTGACTGGAGAAGACGACGGCGGAATTTTCCTGGAGGGTCTCCGTGAGCACGGTCAGTTCCTCTCGGGAGAAGTGTACCTGCCGCTTGCGGTCACACGCTTTCTTGGCTACCTTTCCCATATTTATTTTTTTAACTGGGGTTGCTAACGGGTTGGGATGTGTGTCAGGGTCGGATTTTTTATGGTTGTGTTGGGATTCGGATTTTATAGTTGTGCGGCGTGCTGTTTCCCGTTCCGGCCACATGCTTTTACTTCCGTTTCCGTATATTTACGGTGGCCGTAATTTGCGGTGCACGCTCGTTACGGTGACCGCTCATTACGGTGACCGCTAAGATGGGTGGCGGTATTGCACCTGGTGCAGCGTACGGCGGCGGTAAGGGCCGTTTTGGGGTCATTTCCGCCATCGCAGCCTTTCGGATTCCGCCATGGCGTAATGCTCGTGCCCGATGGGTCGTGATTGGCCGCACTTTGCTCCTTCGTGCAATGGCGGAAACGCTATTTACGCTGTTGCGGTCCGGTCAGTCACTTTCCGCCAGGGTCGTAATGAGGCCCAACGTCTGAAAAAGAATACCGGTACTCAAATATCCGGCAAGGTTCAAATTACAGCTTTTAATTTCACTTTATTGCACTTAAAGGAAAGCAGCACCCTCTCCATCCTCCTCTCTCCACCTCCTGCAGTGCCCATAATGTCTCCTTCAGGGCCCACCCTGCAGAACAAAAGGAGAGACAAGCATGCAGCTACTGTGCTCCGAGCACACCAGCTGCATGCTTGACCCTCCAGGAACACTATTTCGCTAAGTGGGCTTTACCTTTTACTTGATTGAGCAGGGATTGATTTGGAAAGACTGGGACATTACTTTTTTAAGTTGTTTTTGTTATTTACAGGGCCTAGTCTAATATGTAAATGTTAAAGTAATTGGAGTTTGGATGGAAAAAACAATTTCGACTGAAAACTCGCATGCAGACCCAGTTCCCTACCGAATTTCTTATTAGGCAATGAATGCAAACAATAATAAAACTCCCCTTCTAAAGCTTATTTTATAGCTATGAAATCTCCTAGTTTGATACACAAAAAAGAAAGCCTCATTTGATATGGATATTCAAACTTTAACACAATGCATAACAACAAACTGTTTGAAAGGATCCTAGATACACTGCTTTACCAAAGTGTATGATCTTTGCAGTCAATGCCCAGTGATATTAAATTATGTGCTAAACAGGGTGCGCCTAAAAGAGGCCTGTGCCCAAGGTGCAGCATCCGAAGAGACGGGGTTGAAAGCACTGCGCTTCTTAGCTTCGTGAGTACCTGCACTTTTTTTTCCACTTAAAGCACTGCTCATAAGCATCACAGTTATGTCTTGTGTGACATATGTTGCAGTTGGTTGTCCTAGTACTACTTAGCATGCAACAGAAGGACACCAAAGACAAATGATAAACCCAGTAGGGATGCTATTTGCCTGCTTAGCACTGAGAAGCTTCTGTAAAGAAGGCTGAATGTATATCTTTACAGGACACCTTTACAGCTGTGAAACACTGTGTACCTTTGGCACACAGTGTGTGTTCTCACCCTTGCATGGCTTTGAGTATCCTTTCACAGGTTTCTTGATGCACTTGCGCATTCAGATTTACTCTTTGACAGTTTAACTTCTCTATGATTGATGTCATGCTTGTTCCTTTTGGGTGGACACAGACCTAAGAAATGTGGGGCCAGGGGGAGAAATTAGTGCTTGCTTCTGAACATCATTTTAATGCCACCCATGGGAACTCTGTTCTTTACCAGAGCATAGGCATGTGTTTAATATTGTAAAATTATGCATCATTTCTAACCTTTACTTTTCTGAAAGGAAAACCATAATGTTTGCAAGGGTTTAAAAAATGTGTTGTCATGTATTTGAGTATAAAAGTGGTTGCCTAACACAGTGTATGTGTGTGTTGATTAGCAAGAACTCCAAAGATAATGTGAAGTGGCATCAATAATACCACTGAGGTTTTGGATGTTTTGCATATTAAAGAGCATTTTGGGAAGCTAAGACTGACAAAAGAGCTTTATATCTGTTATATATATATCTGTGAGGGTTTTATGACTGAATCACTAAATACCTAAAGCACACTAGGTTTGGCATGTGTTTCCTTTTTCGTTTTGTTTTTAAATAAGTCACCCTAACAATAAGGTTTTTGCAAATATCAAACATATATTCAAGTTTTGCCATCAAAGTCTCTACTTATCATAGCGGACTGCTAACAGCTCAAAATCACAGAGATCAGAAAGAATCAAAATTGGTGGTATAATTTAAAAAATGACAACCAATACATTGAAAATAAAATGCTGCTCATCTGCTACCCTATGCCTGTGCCCAATCAGTCTTGTTGTAAATATGTTTTGTCACTCTTTTTTATCTTCCGCATTAGCCATCAGACCAACAAATCTTGCTACTATTTTGCATCAATGTGTATCAGATATTTACTGGGGGACCCGGCCTTTTTTTCGAATGCAATTATCTCGAAAACATTTCGGCGAATTTGTGTTTTTCGAATGTCTTATTTTTTTATTTAATACGTTTTTTTGGGTTTTGTAAGTTAAAAAAAGTGTTTAAAAAACAGGGTTTGGGGGAACCCCCATTAAAAAAAAAATGAATAAAAAGAAACATTCAAAAAAAATTCGACAAAATGTTTTCGAGATAATGGCATTCGAAAAGATTTCATTCGAAAAAATCACTATAAACCATTTACTGGACACAGCCATCCAAGACTCTTTATAATTTTGCAGCTAGGTGTCTCATTAAACTTTGGTCAAAACACCTGCACCTGCATGCCATACGCCTGGCACTGAGGTGTAGGAGAGTGTGATGCAGATGTCCTATCAAGTACAAAAGTGCTTAGATGCCAATTGTTCTCTCTATCATCGGTGGATTCAAGGTTGCATGCCGACCTGGTGTACCCATAATAGTTTGTGTGGTAGGGTTTAAACTTGGTAAATCCCTCATCAACTGAGTAAACCCCTCAATCAGCTGGGCACCAGGTTTCAATCCGCTCTAATAACATACATATACGGTGGACGTTATTATGTTTACTGTTTTGTATTGCAATTTAGGTATTGCTTTTATGAATTACCTTCTTATTGTAAGTTCAAAGTACTGATCCTGCACATAAATAGTCATGTCAAACCGCACTTCATAGTGTTTGATGTTGCCAAAATATTTTTTTGTGTGCCCAACTCCTGCACCCTAACAGTATAAAAGGATGGAACTCCAGCCAAAGCGATTCATATTTATTGATATGTATTTATTGTTTACATTTATCCCCCTGATTTTTTCTGGTCAATGTATTAGTGTGCTGGATTGTCATCTGGCGAGGATGTGAAAGCCATAGCTTTTTTTATTTGCATTAAATAATAAAATAATGTGTGTAATTCTGTCTCAAAAAGGGTGGTCTGCTAATCAGACCATACCTTTCTGAAGGCTCCATGCCAAAAGCATAGTGTGTATATGTGCCCTTGCTGCACCATTCTACTCACAACTGCAGCACCTAGTCTTCGATAGGGCAAAGAAGATGTTCAAAGGTCACATGTGCATTCCTGGCAGCTGCTGTGACCCAAATCTACCATATTCATAGGCTGAAATGTAACTTTTGTGCCTTTGACTACAAAGTAATAATTGTTCTCTTATCTGCCTGGTGGTACGGTAAACTCCAAGAGTAAGATGTACCTGGTTATGTTATAGTGACAAATACAAGCACACCATTATTAAAGTTACACCAATTTGATATCATACAAGTGTCAGCCCTGTGACCACAGAACAGCTATGTAAGGGCAATGTGTATACATGACTAGTTATTAAACGAAGTGTCGCGTGAGCGCTGAGTACCTGCTCATCCTGGTGAGTGATGTGGAGAGGCATCTAGTCTGTCGACGTATACTGAGGCAAAGAACTAACAACATGGGGTACCAACCCAACACTCTACTGGTTAACTCAAACCGGTTGGGCTGGACTTGCTCCCAACGCCACGGGATGGCACTTCTTTGGTTCATGTGACATCAGGAAAGTGCAAGCACTGGCAGAGAGGGCCAAGAGATTGTCTAACTGTAAGCTCATATGTAGAATGAATATCCGAGAGGCTGAGTTCCAGGAGACAGGATGATGAGGTTCCACAATGGTGCAATGAGCTGGTTCCAGAAGGCAAGGTACCAAGCAATGGCACAAGGCAGAGCAATGACAAGGGGCAGGCTAACATGCAGAGGCAAGAGACTGTCAGGAGAGGGAACCCTGGGAAACCAGAGAAGGAAGCACTGAACCCCAGAAAGGGAGCGGGAACCAGAGGGTGAAGACCCAACCCAGGCCCAGGGCAGGGATACCAAAGAAGACCCAGGGAAGGCACAGAAACCAACCCGCCAAAGCAAGGAACAGGCCAACCAAGAGGCAAGGAAAAGAAAACAAGGTAAGAGCAAGGAACAAGGATCAAGAAACTAGTCTGCAGAAGGGAACTTGATCAGGGAACTGACCGCATTGAGGTGTGTTCTCGTAAGCGGAACCTAGATAAAGGGCGGATCCAAAATGAGGGCTGGAGTGCAAGCCCTGGTTGCCAAGCAGACTGCGCATGCATGCAGAGTTGGGCACGGTCGCCAGGTCATGCGCAGACCCGCAATCACGGCTGCGCCCAAGGAACGGACCGAATGGGCCCATGAGAAGCGCCACCAGGGGTTACACCTCCATGTCGGGGTCCACCTGAACTGTCAACCTCGCCTCCCGGACCCAGTGAGTGGCATGACACAAGACTTTCTATCTGCATGGCTCCCTGGAGAAAATATTCAGGATGTCATCCTAACTTTATTCCCTGAGAGAAAAGGTACCACCTCCCCTTAAATCACAGGAGCTCTCACAAGAAAATCTGCTGACAACCAGGCTTTCAAGGGGCACTCATATAACATAGGCTAGCCTCTCACAGGGTGCTGCATAGCAAAGGGCCTTTGAAGTGCAGGCTTGGGAAGGAGGTAGTTTTAGGGTAGCCAGAGTGGGAGAATGATGTCTAATCATGGGGTTCACCCTCTTGCTTTACTTCCTGTCCCCTCCATTTCCTACGGACCAAAGCACTCTGGGTATGATGTAAGACGGTAAGGGTCACTTGTTACAGGGATTGAACCGCTTACAGCAGACTTGCTTCTGTGCAATCCCCTGTGACCTTTTACCTTTATAAATAAGGGGTCTCACACTTCTTCATGACTTTATTGGTGGACTTTCAAAAAGATCGGAAGAATTAATTCAACCTATTTTGTGATCCATTCCAAAGTCCGCCGAGAATGAGGTGATGATAGAAGGCATTCCATGGGAGCAGTTGGGGGGATTGCTGTTTGTTCCAAGGTCTTCCCCTCTTCGAGGTGCCTAGGAACTAGGCTCCTCACTGGAGGTAATGAGTCCCCGGTAGGTTCCAGTCAAACTCCCTGGAGTTGGGTAGCAGAAGAAAAGGACTTAACCTGTTCTGAAGCTCCAGTATTAGGACTCACAGGAACCTGAAGAAGTCCAAGGCAGACTGTTACCCTGTTTTGCCTCTTTGGATTGCTTTCAAACTGCTTCAACTGTGCCTGATGCCATTGAACGTACACAGGGCCTGTGGTTCTGCTTTTGGCACTATTTTGCATCTTCAAATTGCTGCTTGCATCTTCTAACAGGTTCAACAGCACATTGCACTAGCAGAGCTCATCGTCAACAAGACTCGAACACCGTCTCACTGCTGTGAATGCTTTCCATTCGCCACATCTTTGAACTGCATCAAAAGGAATGCCACAATGGACCGCACTGTCCGCACATAGCCCTGTCTTGAAGCCGACTCAAACCCAGATTGACTGCAAGGACAGCACAGAGAATCACAGTTTCACACTGTCAAACCACCCAAGAACATGAACAAGGCACTGTAAAAAGGCACTGTCACCTGGTCAACTTTCTGGGAACATAGTAACTTTTAAGCCCTGTTTTGCCCTTTTTCTTGAAATAACGTATCTTGAACAGTGCCATTGGTGCAATTGCTTGCTTGATCACCCCACCTGAATTTTCTGTGTTCTTTCCACAGGAGTCAGTTTTTGTTTGTGTTTTTCTAGTTAGTGAATTGCATTCTTGATTGTATAATTAAAGTATGTATATTTTTTTATACCCTTGATTGGACATTTATTTTGGTGTGTTCGTACTATTGTTGTTTGGGTTGCTAATGTCATCACTTCACACCCCTCCTAAGAGTATAGCCTTCCCTGGACCCACACTACCACAAAAGGTGAAGCTGGTATGCCAGTTAGGATGTGCCTGTTTAACTTTATGATTGGGATCACTGCTGATGTGTAGCTGAGTAGGTGGTTTAGACTCTACAGATGACCTTCTCTCTTGCTCAAATGTATTCCACTTTCCAACAAATCTCCTCCTTCTTAGGACGCTTCCTTCTCCTTCCAAAGTCATCCAAACTCTCCCTCCAACCTCCATTTTACACCTCCTGCTCTCCACTCAAAACTCCTCTGCGTCGCCACACTAAACCAAACACCTTTCTCCAGCTACTACTCGAACACCCTACCCAGCCAGGGTGAACTTGCAGCATCATATAACAGGACCTGGCCTCCACTGGGGTGGTGATTACTGGCAGTGTGGATACCTATGGATTGAGTGGGCCCTAGTTTGAGGATCATGTGGTTTGGTAGGTTGCTGACCTGAGGTTACATGAAGGCCTGCCACAATATTGCATAAGGGCTATTTGAAGTTTCTCTCCCTTCCCTTGGAAGTCATACTACTACTGCTGTGAGTTTGGATCTCGCCCCTTTGCTTGTGTGTGATACCAACCTTTACGAAAGCAGAGGAGGCTGTCGGTTTAGTTAAATTCTCCTTAATCAAGGGTGAGCTGATATGTTTAAAAACCAGTGGCATGGAGAGAAGTATGCATGTTTATGCCTTTGTTTTCACGTTCCACAGGAATCACCCTCAAATTATTTCCACATGATTTTGGGGTCGCCCAAGCATGGATCTTAATGGGGGCTGATTCCTCCGGCACCAGCCTTGCAGAATGAAATGTATTTCTCTGCTCATTGGGATTTTACAGGGTTTGAAATATTGGTCCTTCCATGGAAGTGGCATCCCTTCCTATGATAGCATTCTGAGTCTAGCTAGGGAGCTTGAGTGGCTGGCTCTCTGTAACAATTCCCCTTATGCTGCAGAGTTTTTTTAGGGATCCTAGAAAGTGCCCTTCCCTTTCTCTAGTAAGTATTAATCATAGGGCTAGTGAGGGAAAATTAAGGGCCTTTGGACTTGCCCCTTTCTGGGTCCTACAATTCGGTACCTGCAGGCTGGGGGTGCATGTCCCAAGGTCTGTTCTTGTGTCATACCAGCACTGCTCTGTAAGCAGCGGGTTGTTGTACCTTACCGGGGCTGTCCCCTTGGGGTTTTTACCCACCAGTAATACTAATTTATTAATAATAATAATAATAATAATAATAAGTAGGGATGGAACAAAGGTTGAATATTTCTGTTACTGCCCCCTTCCTTAGTGCAGAGATGCCCTATGAGTCCAGCATCCACTACTTTGGGACAGCCCCTGACTTGGCCTCCCCACCCAAGGTGTATTGGTTGAGAGCTACAGTAAGTTGTTGTGGCACCAGCTCTAAAGATCATGCTAAATCTTAGATTAAACGTTACTGAAGGACCTGTTCTAAAGACTGTGTTATAACATACTGTGTAATGTTCCATACTCTATTCCTAGTGTCACTGTAGAAACTGAATTTCAGCACAGCTCGAGAGTAGGGGGCAAATGTTAAACTACTCCATCCTCCTTTCTCAAAGTCTGCCTTCCTTGGTTAATCCCCTACGCCACTGGGAGCACAAAATGTACGGCTGAATTTTACCCCCTCAGGACAATGTACCCTGCTACTTCCCCAGAAACACACCATTACACACCATTACTGGACTGTTAACTGCACAGCAAGTTAACAGTCCAAAGCAGCA
This sequence comes from Ambystoma mexicanum, assembly GCF_040938575.1. Classification (NCBI taxonomy): domain Eukaryota; kingdom Metazoa; phylum Chordata; class Amphibia; order Caudata; family Ambystomatidae; genus Ambystoma; species Ambystoma mexicanum. The sequence goes on along the minus strand of NC_090924.1, from coordinate 642,992,667 downwards.
CAACATCTCCGGTAGGCTGTTTTTTACACCCCCAGGTTACATTTGTTTGAAGGGTGATACTTCTGTTAAGGAGTATGGGCATGGCGGGGATCCATGCGTAGGTGTGAAGAGCCTTCTGCGCCACCCGCCCCGTCTAAAATAAAAAATGAAGCTAGTAAAGACGAACGATTATACCCAATAAGGGAACTTAAAGCAGCAACGGGATATAGCAACCCGTTATATGAGTCACCTATGCAAAGTAGTGACGAAAGGCCAGAGAAGGATAGGGAAAGCAATATTACCTCCAAACTCCCGAGGGACAAGGTGAGACGCGAAAAGGAAAAAGGTGATCAAGCACAAGCAAGTACACCTCTAGTTGCAGGAAGAGAGGTAAAGAGATGGAAAGGAGATGAGGAAAGAACTGATGAGATGGCACTCACACAGAACGAATGGATGGGAGGGCAGATTTGATTGAAACTCAATGATAAAGGCATTGAGGACATGAGACAAAGAGGAGAACGAGACGAACAAGAGAGAAAGGATAAGTAGAAAGGACGATTGAGAGATGAGGTAGCGAGAAAAAAGGATAGGCAGAAACGAGAGCAGTTATATCATGATGAACAGTCCAGAAAACAGCAAAAGGTGGAAGAATAAAGAAAACGTGATAATAAGCAGACGACAGCTAATGATCAAGAAAGAATAGAACAAAGGAGAATTGAAGAAGAAGAACAAAAGATAAGAGAGAAGAGAATAAAAAGACAGAAAGATGAGGAAATACAAAGGGCAAATGAATGAAGAGATACGAGGTAAAAGGAGGAAGAGAGGGTTAGAGAGGAAGCAAGGAAGCGTAGAAAATTTAATGACGACATAGAACACAAGCGAAGACAGAGAACGCATGATCTCGAGTATCTGGAAAGGGAGGTTCGAAAACCTGATCCAGTGGTAGAATGGGAAGATATAGAAAAATTATTTCCTGAGTACGATTCAGTTCCAGGTATGTCTAAAGTAAATCTAGAAGATGACTTCGACACCAGAAACATCACAGAGACAATCCATAGAATATATGATGAGATGGGACTAGATAAAGTACCCCAAGGAAAGGGAAAGGATGAGCGCCTTGAAAGCACTCAGGTGTACGATACTGAGGATGCTTCATGCAACAGCAGACATAGAGGGCTGTCTTTAGATAGGCTGACTCTAAATAGAAATGAGGAAGTTGACAGAAGTTGCACGAGTTCGGCACAGGGAAAATCAGACGAAGAAAGGGAAGCCTATGAAAGAGAAGAAAGAGAAGAAAGAGACACAGAGCGAGGTCACGAGAGATGTTTCTCTAGGGGTGAGGGAATGATGGTCGGATTCAACTGCGTTCGCATGTAAAGTGCCTGAGTCAGTGACACAGTCAGATCGGCATGAAGGACTGCCACATGGTCAGAGGGGGGGTATCTACCCTGCCATATGTAAGCAGGTTAAGGACATTGCCAGGCAGACGGCGATGCGGGATTATTACCCATGTGGTAGACAGACAAATGATGAGAGAAAACAAAGGAGTTTAGTGCGTCACAGTTTCCCTTAGTAGAGAAAGGAGGGACAAGGCCACAGTATATACCATGGCTACAAATGGATAGAGAGAATTTAAAAAACAAGATCCCCATGTTGATATCTGGATCTGGGAAATGGATACACGAGTTAGAAAAAATGATGTGAGGTAACACGTTGGCTATAGGGGATATCAAGAGTCTTTTGATCGCCATACTTGGTGACAGAGCTGACGATGTTTGGACACATGCAGGTTATCCTGGTGTGACTATAGTTAATACTGCGCATGACAGAGCGCCGTTTAACAATTGCAGAACCACTGTATGGAAAGTGCTTCAAGTGCTATACCCAGATACTTCTGACATGGGAGCTACAATGATGCGTAAGATGCAAAAGAGAGATGATCTGTTGCTTTACATTCAGACTTTTCAAGACGCATGGGTACTGGAAACTTGTGAATCTTGGGGGAAATCTATACCATTGTTTTACCATATATTATGCCAAAGGCTGCCAGAACAGGTGCAGAAGCAGCTCAAGAAGTTAATGGGAGTCGTAGCTAAGCCATGGTCAGAAATACAACTGACCATTGCGCACTATTGCAGGCTGCTGCAAGAAAAAATTGCAAGAAGAATGATGCAAGGAAAGGCAAAGAGGCCAAATTAGTGCAGATAAAATTGTCGAAATATGTCATTGAAGGGGCAATGTTAACTAGCACAGATGGATCCAATGCACAGCAGATCAATAATCAAAGGCAGTTCGATCAAAGCAATAATGTGTGTAACCCAAGAGGAAGAGGCTACCAAGGAAAAGGATGGCAAAATAATCAGGGAGGCTTTCAGAATATACAAGGCGGAAATCAGAATATGCAAAATGGGCAAATGATCAGACCACCGCCAACGTGTTGGATGTTCGGGATGCCAGGACATCTAGTGCATATTTGTAGGAGTCAAGGGATGGTGCAAAATGACCAATTTACAAGAGGGGAGATGATGAATCCATCTGCGTTTTCGCAGCAGGGTGGCGATGGATTTGCCCAGAATCAAACTGCACAGCAGCAAGCGCCTAGAGTTCAGAAAAACTTGCAGCCACAGCAGACAGTGACCAATTTCCCACAAGGGCAGTCTCAACAGTCCCCGATGCAACTTTTACAGACTACAGGTACAGGACAGGTATTGAACTCTAGAGTAGGAAATGCCACTGGTGATGGAAGAAATCCATTCACTCACTGTGGGATGAAATTGTACATGGACTAGGACAGCTCACTGGGAGACCTGATGTGTTCCATTCTATCAGTGACACCAAACCCTCACGAGGAACCAAGGGTAGATCTCACTATAGGGGATAAAGAATATATGTTTCTAGTGGACACTGGTGCGACACACTCATGTATACATGAAGGCAAGTTTTCTTTAAAATGCAACGCCATTATTACCCAAAGTTTTACAGGAGCATCAAATCACATTCCTTTCACAAAAGAACTTCCAGTTTCTATAGGAGAATGTGACATGAAAGTGCCCTATTGTATTTGAGACAGATGCCTGTCAATATATTGGGTTGAGATTTGATGACAAAGTTAAATGTGACAATCTCGTTCACTCAGGAAGGCATAGTGTGTTAAACTCCAGGAATGCATTATTTGCAGGACAAATGGATATGAGAGCTATTCCATTAGAACCCGAGATATTCGCATATGGAGTGCGCATATTAATGTCATGGCTACCAGGCCTTGCAGACAGGACCATGAGAAACCCAGATGAGTTTCTGTTCAGACCAAGAATACCTATGCATGAGGAAAAGGGATGAGTGTTTCCCTTAACAATACACGCAGCCATAATGCGAGGAGAGATGGCTTTGCTTGATGGCTGTGATGATGAACGCAGACAATGGTGTGCAATAATCATCTTTGGGGAAGGTGACAGATTGACTGACGTCACCGATGACGACCTGTTTGAAGAACAACTAGGGGAGGATGAGATGATATTTGAGGTAAACCTCATTTATTGGATGAAAATGATTAAAAGAGAGGTGCCCCAAAGGATGATGCTGGCACGAAAACATCCTGAATATTTTGATGATGACATGGCAAAGGTGCCTGTCTCAGTATGGACTACAGGCCCTTATGACGTAGGCTTATTGAAAGGAGTTGGAAATGTGAAGATTAAATTGAAACCAGGAGCAATTTTACCAAGAGCTCCACAATATCCCATGTCTAGGGAGGCAGAGGAAGGAATTTTCAAGGCAATTTGTGCCATGATGGATCAAGGCATCTTAGTGATGTCAGAGCCGTCATGCAATACTTCGGTAGGGAGGGTCTTGGAGGCTAATACAAGATCTTCACCTGATAAACCAGATAGTAGAGGCCGAGTTCCCTCTAGTCTCTAACCCCTCTACAATTCTATGTAACATACCTGTTGAGACACGCTATTTCACGGTGATTGATTTGAAAAATGCATTTTTCTCAATCCCATTGCACAAAGACTCACAAGATTTGACATCTTTTACGTTCAGACAAGTTTGTCTGAAAAGTACAAGGCTGCCTCAAGGTTACTGTGAGTCTCCTTTGATTTTCAATAGAGTCCGGCAACATTGCATTAGAGAGTGTTGTTCTCCAATACGTGGATGACATTCTAGTTTGCAGCACAACAGAGGAAGAGTGCAGATGTGATTCCATTCAGCTATTCAGCTATACTTGCTGAGAAAGGATATAAGTTGACAAAGAGAAGTTTCAGTATTGTCAACAAGAGGTGTTGTACATAGGCCAATTGATTTCACATGAGGGAAAGAAGGTCACTCCTGAAAGAGCTGAAGCTATTTTGAAAACAGGCAAGCCACACACGATAAAACAAATGCAAAGTCTTCTAGGATTATGTAATTATGTGAGGGCATGGGTCTTTGACTATAGCTCTTATACCAGGCCCTTATTACAAGCCTTAAAGAAAGCACAGGCAACAAAAGAAAAAATCGTGTGGACTAAGGTAATGGAGGAAGGGTTTGATTAACTAAAAAAGGCCATTTGCACTACACCAGTTTTAAGGGTTCCCAATTATGCAGAGGAATTCTACCTGTTTTCACATACAGATGGTACTGTTATGACAGCAGTCCTTACACAGAAAACCATATTGGGGTACAAGCCTCTGGCATACTACAGTGGGATTTTAGACCCAGTGATGAGAGGTAATTTCCCATGCGAACAAAGTTTGGCTGCCACTGCGTTCGCCATACAGAAAGCTACAACCATTGTAATGGGGTGCCCAATAACGTTATTCATTGACCATGCATTATTTGCCATTTTGGAAAAACCAAAAGGTACATTGACATCACAAACAGCTTCCGCGTATGAAGTGGTTATATCAAATCCAGTGATTAAAATAGTTCAATGCAGAATAGGGAACCCAGCTATGTTTATAGCAGAGACAGTTACTGAAGGAGAGCCAATACATGATTGTGCGAACTATGAAGAATTCTATGATGAGATCCCCAGAGTAAAAGAAAATGCATTGGCAGAGGGAGAAATCGTCTTCATTGACAGTTCTTCTACGATCGATCAAAATGACGGACAGATATATACAAGTGCCTCTGTGGTGAAGCACACAGAAAATTGGTAATTTTGAGTACTCATTAGTGCATGATTACCCTCTCATTATTCAGCACAGGCTGCAAAATTATTGGTGTTGATACTCGCGCTTGAGAATCACGCAAACCGGGAAGTAACGGCGTACAGTGACTCTGCCTATGTGATGTCGAGAGTGCACGCAGGCTTAGCGTGCTGGGAAAGGAGGGGCTACCTCCGAGCAGATGGCATGCCAGTACAGCACGCCGTCTACAATTCCCAGTGGGCATAGCAGTCGTGAAATGCACAGCCCACACGAAAGGGACAGATTTTATCTCACGCGGAAATCAAGCAGCCGATGCTGAAGCCAAGCACGTGGCAACTGAAGATGAAATAATGATGGATGTGGGAATGTCTGCTGTGCAGGAGAAAATGATTGTTGTAAGGAGTGTGCTGGAAGGCTATAGTAATATGCCAAATACACAGTTAATGGAGCTCCAAGGGGAAGCACCACAGGAAGAAAAGAACCTTTGGAAGCAAAGAGGGTGTTCTTTAAACCCCGGTGAGGCTTTATGGTGACAGGACAGCAATGGTAAACCAGTAATGCCTATACCCCTACTGAAAATAGCACTGGAACAGTTAGACTATCCAGCGCATATAACAAGAGAGAATGTAGCAGCAACCATTGCCAAAGACTGGTTTGTACCAAACCTAGCAGAGCATGTTGCATTTTCTATGATAAATTGCATAGTCTGTCAGAAATGTATGGCTGGGCATACACTACGTGTGATCAGAGGAGTCATCCCAAGGCCTAATGGTCCTTTTCAGCACTTGCACATCGACTATGTCAATATGATTCAAGTCAGACCTTCCAGGATTTAGCAGCATGAAATGGCAAATATTGCAGCACAAACCTTTATTTATTGCAGGATTTTTGCGGGACATTTTTTATTAACTGGAGCGTGTAAGATTGCCACATTGCTGGAAAGAGGCAGAGTGCTAGGCTACAAGAGAGTCAGGGTATCATTATTATGTATTTTTTGTATTAATTTAATAAGAATAGTCCCAGATGGCTCTGGCTTGGCAGAACAGTGTTTTATTTGGCTAAATTTTTCGTTTAATGTGCATGCCTATTTAATAGTATTAACTAAATTGATCATGATCAGTTGTAATGCTGAAAATATTCCCCTTCTATGTTCTCTAATCCCCCAAACACCCACACACCTCTCACCAACACACATCACACATCTCACCAACTCCCCATCACAACTTGCATTCCTGAACCTCTCTGTCATACAAATACTCATGTGCTATGTCACACTGTCAAGTCACAATTTGCACTCCCCAGCCCCTGCCACACTCCAAATCATACTCCCAACTCACACCTTACACCCTCAATTCCTCCCGCAATATAGTCCTTGATTCTTTTGTGCTGCTTCTGCATCTTGCATCCTTTCTCCCATTCTATCGCACTCTTCCCTCATCCATTTTCCCAATCTGCAGCTCACTGCCTCTTTATGGTCAACCACTTCCTCTCTGGTTTCTGGCTCACTGACCACATGCTCCCTCTACTTTCTGTACTTCCGCTCGCTCTCAGAAGTCAGGCCCACAGCATCACTGTTTCCTCTGCTCTCTTGTGCACCGCTTCCTCCTCTAACCCAGTGCTCTCCCTCTGCTTTCTTGCCCATCACTTCACATCTCACCCATCACTATCCCTCTCTCTCCTTTACCTCTCATAGTGTGACCATTTTTTCATTTTTTTTAAATGTAGATTTTGAGCCAGATCCTCAAAAAATGGTGCATTTCAAAATATAGCTGAGGATATGCTATTTTTAGACAACCCATTTTTGGAAATGAGCAGGTCACCTTATTCTCAAAGGTGACCGGTGCATTTCCATGGGCTTGAGCTGTAGCGCAAATTGTGCGCTGGCAAACTGCCTGAATAGGGTTCTGGGTTGTTTGTTTAGTGTAATTATTTGCGGCGGAATTGACCATAATTTCGCCAGAAATTGATTTGCACTTCATTCAAGCAACCCAAAATGTACCTTTCACCACCACCCCACCCCTAGTTAACTGCTTGGTTGCTGCCACTTCCGTTGCAACCCTGCGGTGTCAGATCCGTCTCTCTAACGGGGATTGGGACCGACTCTGCAGGGTCAATTTTTAGTCATTGGGCCTCATTATGACCCTGCCGTTGGACCATGGTGCTACTAGCACCATGGTCCATGCCGGATTCCGCCATGGTGGATGGCGGAATTACCGCCCCATTACAAGGTTGGTGGGGCGGTAATTCCCCATTCACCATGGCCCCTTCCCCATTCCCATTTTGGGCCCATAGGGCACAATGGGAATGGGGAAGGCGCTAATTACGGCACCGTAAATTACGGTGCCGTAATTAGCACCAAGGTCCCTTAGTGGGTTGGACTTTAACGCCTGCAAAAAGCAGGCGTTAAAGTGTGAATTGGGCGTTAAGGGTTTAACGGCGCCGCAGCCTTTTACGGCACCGTTAACCCCTTAACGCCAGGGTTGTAATGAGGCCCATTTTCTTTTTTTTCGGTCCCGTGCCTCCAATTTTGAGGAAGCGGGGGACACCCCTGCATTCCCCAAGCCCAAAAATACTCAACATGGGGAGCGGGTGACACCCCCGCAACACATGTTCAGTATTTATGAAAATCGATTGAAGGGTCCTGGCAGAAATAGGTCAAATTGTAACATTCAATCGATTTTTGTTGGTCAAAATGTGTAGTACCTTGAATAAAAGCGCTCTCCCGACAGTGTTCTGCAAGCTCCCAGTGCCTTTCACAGGGACAGGCCCTTCAGGGGCCTGCCACTGTAAAATGCGACCCAAAAAACGCATTTTCATCCTGTTTGAGGAACAGAAATGCAAGCGACATAGCAGCGGTTCATACCTTGAAACATATGTAGGACAGGGTCAGGAAAGACTCTGTCATGCAGTGGCACCGTCACACCCCGTGCGCATAGGGTTGCCTACAATTTCTGCACATTTAAAAGTGCATCTTGCTTGGAAATGTGGGATGCGCTTTTAAATGGGCAGAAAGGCCCCCTGATTTGCTCAAGCAGAGGAAAAAGGCCATCTGAATGGGTGTGCATATAAAATGTGCCCATTCAGGTGTCCCTTGTAGATTGGGCTGCTCTTTTTTTGGGCGCAAGTGATGAGATGTGCAGAGCGCATTTCATATTTTGCGTAAAAAAAAAGTTTTGAGAATCTGGCACCCTGAGTATTTTTTTTGAGCAGATGTAATTTTTATTTTTTTTAAAAAAGCTGTTTTTCCACAAAACTGCCGTTTTTGCTGCATTTTGCGGGATTGCAAAATCGCTATAAGCTGGAGGGTCTGTCAAGTATGTAACTAGTACAGGTATCTAATTGTTGTGGTGTGTCCATTCTCTAGATGGATAGAAGCAGGTCCATGTACACACCCAGACTCTACCTCTGCAGCCAAATTCTTGGTTAGGGAAGTGTTTCCCAAATGGAGAGTTTGTGAAGTGATGAGGTCAGATAACGGTCCTCATTTTGTTAACGCAGTTTTTGAACACATCAGCTTGTTGCTTGGTATAAAGCACAAGTTTTCGTCAGCATATCACCGGGAAGGGAATGGGGTATGCGAGAAGCTCAACAGCTTTTTAAAGGAAAGAATATCCAATTTGAAGCTTACTCTGAAGAAAGGATGGTTGCACTGCCTTCCACTGGCATTGTATGCACTCAGAAACCAGCCTGGTTCTGACACCATCTCACGCCACATGAAATTGTGATGGGCAGAAGAATGCGGACGGCGTTAATGTCTCAAACTAGAGCTAGATGTGATGTTCAGCCAACAGGGGAAGTGCTAGGATTGGAAATGCAAAACTACCTGAACTGTATGACTTTCAGTTTTTCTGTAATTTCAAGACAGCTGCAGTGACAAAGAGGGTGTAGGGCAGTACAGAACACAGAAGGAGATACTACAACAGATAAGGTTCTGGAGTCACGTGTACCTCAACTATACCCTGGGGATAATGTCCTAGTTCGGAATCACACAAGGAAAAGGTGAGACAAGCCCTTTTACTGTGGAGGACATTACGCCATCTGCAGTCAAATTACAGGGAAGAAGAGCTTGGATCTTCCTTGGTGATATTAAGCCATATTTCAGAGAGACCTCTCTGCCCGCACCCCAACCCGGAGAGACTACAGACAATGGGGAAGAACCACAGCACGTGCAGACGAGATCTATGATGAGGAAGACGGACGCATAACCAGTCAAGTGAAAAAAGCAAGGAACCTTTGTAATTGTCATGATTACGGGCCAAAGGGTCTCCTTCAAACCATTAACCCCTTTAGGGACAAGTGGAGGTAGATGGGGAGATCAGGTAGGGGCCCAGTGGGTAAGAGCCTGGCATTCAAGACACTCACAGCAATCACTTTGAATAGACACCCCTATCTCTCAGAACAATAGCATACTAGTTTCCTGGTTGTTGCATCACTTCCTGCCACTCCATTATGAACACTGAAGAACTTCCTGGCATCCAGGAAGTTACAAGGCATTCTAGTGTTTGGGCGTTGCTACTGACTATAAAAGCCACACCCGAAGAGCAGCTCGTGCTTCGTGTGCTTTCTGTAAGCTCGAGAGCACATGCTTACCGCCGCCGCCTGGTTCTCAGTCTTCAGCCTTTCGATTTGTTTCATCCGACGTCCGGAGCCAGCACTGCAACGAGAAGAAAGAGAGAAAGAAACAGTCAGCTTACAGTGAGTTATGCGCGCCTGTAAATCGCCGTGCCACGCGCTCGGAAGCGGAACATTTCATACTCAACTTGAACATCGCTGGCATCAGGAACCGCTGTTCAGCAGCCCGCACACCTACGGCCCACCTTGGGTATCCTGCAAAGAAGGAGAAAAGACATTAGTATCCTCCGCCATCTCCGTTACCGCAGTAGCTACAGACCAGTGCTGTGAACTGACACAAAGCGCTGCGGCAGAACGGAAACACCAGAATTGCTCAGTGAGGTAACTGGGCAGTTCCGAACATTGAGACTTTTACTTACCTGAACTTACCTGCAAACCTTCCTGAACTGGAGGCCCAGTGCAGAAACTGGGTAATACGAACTCTTGAAGCTATGGCGCTGCATTGAGCAGCAGCTTCCAGGAAATAGCGCCCCTGCAAGAGCAGGATGGAGGGTGCACCACATTAAACACACAGGTGAGGCACGCACCAGGGCACATAGACATCCTAGGTGGGTTGGGGAGGAGAAGGAGGGTAGTTATCCCTTTGAGTTCAACACTAACTATTCACTCTTTTGGCAGGACAGACTTCCACTATCAGAAACAAGGTGTAGAACAGGAGAAGGACCGGGGGCCTCCAGGTAAGCGTGACAGAACATAAAGCCGTCCTAAAACTACTCTGCCTGAGCAATGGAGACTTCGGAGGTCGACCAGTTATCGCAGATTTTGGGGGAATTGAGGGCAGACCTCCATGCAGCCCGCGCTGAGACCAATACGTTGCGGCGCGAGTTGGTAGTAAATAAGAACAAGACGGATAAAATAGGCCAACAGCTGCTGCAAACTTTAGCAGGGATGGCCCCTTTACCAGGTGGAGCTACTTCCGCTCCAACACCACAGTCTTCCCCCGTTACTCCTGTGCAGGTGGTGATCCTGGGAAATGTTCCACTAGCACCACCAGACAGGTTCTTAGGAGATCCTAAAAGGTTTGGGACATTTCTGAATCAGTTTCGTTTGCATTTCTTATGCAAGCCTGGTTTATTTCCTACGGATCAGTGAAAAGTGGCCTTTGTATTATCTTATCTCGGGGGTCATGCAGCAGATTGGTCGGTTCCTCTGGTAAACTGAGACGACCTGTTACTGCACAATTTTGCAGCTTTCCAAGGTGAATTAAAAAAACTCTTTGCTCGTCGCACACAAGGACAAGCTTTAGATGACAAACTCCTATCCCTTAACAAGGGAGTCAAGATCTCCTGGCCTATGTAGCTACTTTCAATCGCCTAGTAGCAGAAGCAAACTGGCCAGAAGACAAACGAACCACATTGTTTTATAGAGGTCTACGAGGAGAACTTAAGGACATGCTAACACAAGTTGTAAATCCTCCGTATAATTGCGCTGATTACATAAATTTAGCCATTCAGCTTGATCATCAGCTACAAAACCGTAAGACTGATAGCGCCCACTCTGAAAACAAAGCATATTACGTGCGACCTAAGGAGGCGCTTGCACGCCAGCCCACAGACACACATGCTGAACCCATGCAATTGGGTGTAGTCCGGGGCCCCCTGACCAAAGCAGAGAGGGAGAGGAGATGCCAAGAACAACTATGTTTATACTGTGGGCAATCAGGTCACTTCCTTCATAGTTGTCCTACCAAGCACCCCCAGGAAGACAGTTGGGGCCATGGATGGGGGCAAAGAGGAGGCTGTTGAGTCGGAAAACTCCAATGCCCGGCAGTTCTAGAGGTCGGTCTATCGAGCATGAGAAACCCTCATTTGACCTCACACTTCGCGAGTAGTCATCTGCGGTCCACGAGTCCCTTCCAAGATGCATGCAGTTGAAGCCTTCATAGACAGTGGGGCCATCGGTAACTACATGGACTTGGGAATTGCTGGCAGGATGAGGCTACCTGTATGCGCCAAGACCACTGCGGATAATGTAACCACGGTGGATGGTACACAGCTACTCTGCGGTTAAGTCCCCCAACGCACAGCAGAGGTTACACTGATATGCCAAGATGGTCATCGAGAGGAAATGACATTTGATCTCATAACCGCTCCACAGTTCCAGTTAATTCTCAGCATGCCCTGGTTGGAGGCACATAACCCATCGATAAACTGGCGTACCAGAACCTTAACCTTCTCAAGCAAATGTAATTGTTTTTATGCTCCGGTACTCCTGTTACCTGCGTCTCTGAATTCGGTTCCAACACCAAATGAAACAGGTGTTTTGCCCGCTGAATATCAAGAGTTTCAGGATGTATTTGCCAAGGAACAAGCCAACACATTACCCCTGCATCGTTCATACGACTGTCAAATCGATCTAATACCTGGGGCGCAAGTGCCGTGTAGTCGTATATATGCTTTAACTGAAGGGGAGAACACTCATTTGAAGAAATACCTGGAACAATATCTCGAAGGCTACACTGTCGGAAGCGGCCTCTGCGTGAGCTGACGTTAGCATTGATACGTTGGTGTGCTGGAGGAGGTGCGGCTTGACGGTCTGATGTTTGGATCGTGTGCGACGCCGCTGGTGCGGCGCGGCTCAGCCCCCGCATCGCCTGCATCGACTGTGTAGCCTGTGCCGCCCCTGGCGTACGAGTGACGCTCGGAGTGCGGAGCGGAGCCCGGACTTACCACCCTCACCGGGGACCCGGCCCCTGTCATTAGGCACCCAGGTACTGGTCTATGCTCCCAATTTACTTGCTTTTTTGGCACCTCACTGTGTGGCACGGTAGGCTGGGGGCCAGGTGCTCCTGGGTCCCTTGGCCCAGAGGTGCGGTGGGTCGTTCTTGGCTCTTGTGGGGGCTGGCTGTTAGGTGCCGCTGCAGCGCCTCTCTATGGTTAAAGGTGTGAACAGATATAGTGGTATTATCTGCAGAGGGGGGTTCCCATTTGAGTAAGTGGGGCTGTGATTACCACTAGAAGGAGCTCTCCCAGTGCGTGACAGCTAGTTGAGCCAAACATTACGAGATTTTTCTGTGCCCATATAGTGAGGTATTTTTTCTGGGCACATAGATCATACCTGGATCTGAGCCCCGATAAAGCAAGCTCCTGAAGGCAAACATAATTTACTACGAAGTAGTTGATATTTTTTTATCCCTTCTTCTTTTTATATATATTGCTAACCTTTTAGAGCAAAATAACCATATGCCTTCACGTAAGAAGTCCCAAGCATGCTACAACTTGCGACAGCGGAAAATAAGGAGTAGTCCAGTGGATAAAGAGTGTGCGATGGGCAAAGAAAAACAATCAAAGCTAGCACCAGCCACTAAAAGAGCAATAACGGATTTTTTTCCAGTGAATCCGCACCCGGAAAATAATTCTACCGCCATGGATGAGGGGGAGGCGATCAATATGGACACGCAGGACCATGAGAGCTATGGAGATATAGATAATAACTCCCTACTGGAGCTATGCCTTTCCATGCAAAGATCCATGACACCTGCAGTGACTAAAGTAGGGCAACCGGCACCAAGCAATCGAATGGAGGAAGTAACTAAATCTCCGAGAAGGGGCTCTGTGAGATTGTCAACCACACCTAACCTGAACATTCATAATGTTTCTGAGCTGGAATCAAGAGAGATGGAGGTCAGCAATACAGCATCATCCAGCCCTATGGATTTGGCCGAACTACAATCATCGGTTGCATCTGTGCAGTTTGCCCTTAAGATCCTCCTTAAAATGTGTGGACCCATATTGGAAACTACATTAAATTCTCTTCCGCAAAATCCTGCCGCAGCGACAACTAATGCGAGAGCCCCAGGGGAGAATACGCCATCTAATCCAGAAGCAACTGAGAGTGTGGAGAATCCCGTAACGTCCCCCTATGCAGTCAATACACCTGAAGTATTTCTCTCCCGTAAACAGCGGCGACTAGCCAAAAGAGCGGCATTGAGGAGGAAGGCACGTGAGGTGGCGCCGCCAATATTGGATACTGAGCCTTCTGGGAAGAATAATAAAAAATCAAGGAAACCAACGGCAGGCGGGTGTAGACGCAAGGATAAGCAAGTAGGTTACTTAACAAGCTGGGTGCTGTCAGATGATGACGGGGACGATGAAATAGAAGATGGAGTTGCATCTGCATCCATTAACATGCCTGTCTCAGAGCAGCTCGAGGAGAATCATGTAACTGGCGGCAAAGATAACCTAGTAGCTGATAGAGAGTTAAGTAGAATTGAACCAGTGAATAATCCTAAGGATAGTGAGGCTCCTCAGAAAGAGAACAGGATATGCCTCATTAAAAATCTATACCAGCAAAGTGAGAGCAGCTGGCTCACTAGAACTGAGCAAATGATTAGACTTCACGCTGTTCCTCAACTACGTGTATTAAGATCGGATGACTTTGAATTTATTGAGCCTCTACAAGTTACTAACGCCAACGTTTCAGCCATCCATTGCAAGTTTATCTGCTCTGCCCAACTGATACGTAACTATAAAGATAATCTCCGAGTCGTAGACATTGAAGTAGACCCCGATCAGGAGGATCCAAAATGGCCACGTAAAGCTCCCTCAGCAGTAAAAGAAACAACAGAAGTTCCACCAAATCTGAAAAAGGACCGGGTTGCGATGGCTGACATCCAGAATGTTCTAACCTGGTTAGTATCAGCTCTACCGAATTATACCTACGAGGAGCCTATCACCTAGTGCGTGTCAAAAATGGAGACGAATGGAAGACTGCGTTCCGCACCAGATATGGCTTGTACGAATATCAAGTAATGCCATACGGACTTTGCAATGCCCCAGCGGCATTTCAACACTTTATGAATGATGTGCTGCAGGAACTACTCAACGTGTGTGCGATTGTTTACATTGACAATATCCTTATTTACTCAGCAAATATCCAGGAACATGTATCACACGTGCAGGCAGTCCTCCGCAAGCTGCGTGAAAACCACTTTTACGCTAAACTAGAAAAATGTTTTTTCCATGTCTCTGAAGTGGAATTTCTGGGGTACATCTTGTCTTCTCAAGGAATAAAGATGGACAATCGAAAAGTAGATGCTATCCTTAATTGGCCATCCCCTTCATCGCTCAAAGGAGTACAAAGCTTTCTCGGTTTTGCAAATTTTTATCGCCGTTTTATACCTGGTTTTTCACATCTGGTATTCCCGATTACATCTTTACTATGCAAAAACCAAAAGTTTGAATGGACTCCCACAGCCGAAGGAGCATTCCAGGTCTTGAAGGGCAAATTCATCACAGCTCCAGTGCTTCAACCTCCTCAGGCAGATCTTGTGTACATCGTAGAAACTGATGCCTCAAGTGTAGCCATGGGAGCAGTCCTATCTCAGAAAAATCCAAAGACAGGACATTTACATCCAGTGGCCTTTTGGTTGAGGAAATTCTCTCCTGCAGAACTAAACTACGTGATAACAGAAAAAGAATTACTGGCAATAAAAAATGCCCTCCAAGAGTGGAGACACTACATGCTGGGGGCCAAGCATACCGTTACGATCATAACAGACCATCGAAACCTACAATACCTAAGGTCAGCCAAAGCCCAGTCATCCCGACAACTCCGCTAGGCCCTGTTCCTAATGGAATATGACTTTTTAGTGACCTATCGGCCCGGAGTAAAAAACGGTAAAGCTGACGCTCTTTCCCATATAGGTAAAGGCAAAGAAGCTTTTGAAAAAAACAATCCAGTAGACATCATTCCGGGAAATAAAATCTTGGGACTCTGCGGGAATAACCCTTCCCCGATGGATACACTCAAAGATGACATTAAACAAGAATTGTCCGCAGACGAGTTGAGAACATGGGACATTAAAGGATCACAATATTCAATCCAAGATGGCCTTCGATTCTATCAAAAAAGACTGTACCTTCCGACACATGCTTTGCAGGAAAAAGTGCTCAACAGTTACCACAATTCATCTCTAGAAGGCCATCCCAGTGTACCTAAGATACTCAAAAAAATTGGATGATGTTATTGGTGGCCCACTTGGCCAAAAGACACCACCGAGTTCATCAATACATGTGGTATTTGCGGCAGAAACCAGCTGGATTGCTTCAACCCTTAGAAATTCCACCCACTCCATGGCACACTATATCAATGGACTTCGTCACCGACTTACCATCCAGTTCAGACTATACTACAATTTTAGTAGTGGTTGACCTTTTCTCTAAAATGGTCCATTTTATCGCCTTTAAAGGGCTTCCTTCAGCTCAACAATTAGCCCAGGTCTTCCTAGACCGCATCGTAAAATTCCATGGATTTCCGTCTGTAATTATCTCAGATAGAGGCAGTCAATTTGTATCGCAGTTCTGGAAAAAATGTTGCTCTCTGGCCAGAGTAGAAGGCCGTCTGTCCACTAGCCATCATCCACAAACAGATGGACAAACAGAACGCACAAACCAAACTATGGAACAATACCTCTGCTGTCTTCTACACCAAACAGATACCAACTGGTTGGAGATCTTATGGATGGCAGAATATGCATATAGTAACGCAACACACTCTTCCACGCAACAAACTCCTTTCTAAACATTGTTTGGACTCAATCCACGGACATCTGTCTATGACCCACCAGAAGAAATTGAAATGCCTGCGTTTAAAAACATGCATGCCCATATTACGCAGGCCGCTAAGGATGCAGCTAAACACCTACTAGCAGCTAAAGACACACAGAAGAAGTATGCCGACTACCATCGCAAATAAGCCCCAAGCTACCAAGTCAGGGACTCAGTGTAGTTAGGACAAAATACATATCATTAAAAGGACCAAAGAAATTTCACCCCAAATATCTGGGTCCATTTACTATAGAGGCCATAATCTCCCCAGTGGCCGTAAAGTTAACCATACCACAACACATGCGAATTCACCCGGTGTTCCATGTGTCATTACTCAAGTTGGTACACCCAGGAACTCAGTTACCAAAAGCGCCAGATCCGGTAGCAATAGATAGTGACGAACCAGAATTCGAAGTCAAAAGTATCCTAGATTCCAAGGTAGTAAAAAAGGTTCTATACTATCTGGTAGATTGGAAAGGATATGGGCCCCAGGACAGGTCATGGGAACCTAGTACAAATATCCATGCTTCCCGGTTGATACGTAAGTTCCATTGAGATAACCCCACTAAACCAGGGCCTGAGAACACACCATTAAGGGGGGCCTTGAGGGGGAGAACTGTCATGATTATGGGCCAGTGGGTCTCCTTCAAACCATTAACCCCTTTAGGGACAAGTGGAGGTAGATGGGGAGATCAGGTAGGGGCCCAGTCGGTAAGAGCCTGGTATTCAAGACACTCACAGCAATCACTTTGAATAGACACCCTATCTCTCAGAACAATAGCATTCTAGTTTCCTGGTTCTTGCATCACTTCCTGCCACTCCAATATGGACACTGAAGAACTTCCTTCCATCCAGGAAGTTACAAGGCATTCTAATGTTTGGGCATTGCTACTGACTATAAAAGCCACATCAGAAAGAGCAGCTTGTGCTTCGTGTGCTTTCTGTAAGTTCGAGAGCACATGCTTACCGCCGCCGCCTGGTTCTCAGTCTTCAGCCTTTCGATTTGTTTCATCCGATGTCCGGAGCAAGAACTGCAGTGAGAAGAAAGAGAGAAAGAAACAGTCAGTTTACAGTGAGTTATGCGCGCCTGTAAATCGTCGCGCCACACGCTCGGAAGTGGAACATTTCATGCTCACCTCAAACATCGCTGGCATCAGAAACTGCTGTTCATCAGCCCGCGCACCTACGGCCGGCCTTGGGTATCCTGGAAAGAAGGAGAAAAGACATTAGTATCCTCCGCCATCTCTGTTACCGCAGTAGCTACAGACCAGTGCTGTGAACTGACACAAAGCACTGCGGCAGAACCGAAACACCAGAATTGCTCAGTGAGGTAACTGGGCAGTTACGAACATTGAGACTTTTACTTACCTGAACTTACCTGCAAACTCGCCTGAACTGGAGGCCCAGTGCAGAAACTGGGTAATACGAACTCTTGAAGCTAAGGCAGTGCATTGTGCAGCGGCTTCCAGGAAATAGCGCCCCTGCAAGAGCAGAATAGAGGGCGCATCACATTAAACACACCGGTGAGGCACGCACCAGGGCACGTAGACATCCTAGGTGGGTTGGGGAGGAGAAGGAGGGTAGTTATGCCTTTGAGTTCAACCCTAACTATTCACTCTTTTGGCAGGCCAGACTTCCACTAACAGAAGGGAGGTGTAGAACAGGAGAAGGACCGGGCGACCCAATTGCTCTTTAGAGACCCAGGTAAGCGTGACAGTAATAAGGTTGTGGCCCAGTAATAAGACATTTCCTTTGAGCAAAATAAAGGAAAACGAACACAAATACAAACACCCTGTGCATCCTAATTGCAGAGTAGAAGAAGAAAATTGCATTCATTTGAGCCACAAGTAGCTTGTTGACTTTGGACTGTGGCACATTGAAGCCTTGATAAGAAAAGTTATGCCGAATTTTGATCGAGGATATATACATTGGAAGAGAAAACAATATCCGTAGTCATTCAATACAGAGGGGGTCATTACGAGTGAGGCAGTAAGGGGTTAACGACACCGGTAAAGGTGCCGGAGCCGTCAACCCCTTACCGCCTCATTACGAGTCTGCTCGCGGGAACCTGCTAAGGACACCTGGTTTTACCAGGTGACCTTAGCGGGTCCCGCGAGCAGACCAGGGTGCTAACAATGGGCCCGTTATTAAAGGGCCTGTTGTTAGCACCCTTCCCATTCCTATTTAGCCCTATGTGGGCTCGAATGGGAATGGGGATGTTCAGGGTCTGGGTTCCCTGAATGGGGAATTACTGGGCCCTCTAATGTCAGAATGGCCCGGTAATTCCTCATTCAAGGAACCCGGACCCGGTACCCGGTAAGGGGATAGCCATGCCGCTAACAGCGGCATGGTTACCCCCTTCCTCGTAATTACCCCCAATGTCTTTGTTTGGAGTTATTTATGGTATCACACAATAGTGACCTCACCAGTTGGCGTTTCCCGACCGTCTCAGGGGGAGTGATGGGGCACTCCTGGACCGTGTGGGTATTTGAGCCACAATACATACACAATCCCTGAGATCTTCTACGAGATCTTTCCTCAGGGGATAAAGGCCCTCGGTTAGCTGACCCCTATTGCATAGGTTCCTCATTAGAGCTTCCTCTTTGTGTGGCAGGAGCAGTAGAAAATGTACGAGTAGTGAGCTTCCCTTTGCGCCTTTCACTGCTCCATTCCTTTATCCTATAGTCAACCTGCATGACTAAAGCGATAAATTCTGTCAATGACGTGGGGCGTGGAACCCTAGATACTTCTTCTTTGAGATCCTCAGACAAGCCTCTCCGGAAAAGAGTAACCTGGGCTTCATCTGACCAAGTAGATTCGCTGGCAATCTGTTTGAATCTGGTGATATAGGTTAAGATGTCTTGATTGCCTTGTCTAAGATCTAGCAATTGTTCCTGGGCCGCTATTCGAATCTCCTGTCTGCCAAACATAGATCTAATGCTATTGCAGAAGGCAGGATGGGAATCTAATATGACGTTATTGGTTGTGACCAAAGGAGTTGCCCAAGCTAGAGCAGGTCCCACCATCTGCAAAATCATATAGCCTACTCTGTCACGATCGGTGTGAAAGAAGGCTGCCTTAAAAGCAAAGTGTACTGCACAGGCATCTAAAAATTCTTTTATCTTATGAGGATTGCCATCGAACTAACCCCCTGGTAGGGCCCCAGGGGGAGCTTCTGAACAATGAGGAACCCTGCTAGCTGTAAGTCAGTGATTGCACAGCAGCTATAAGTTGCTGGATCTGTTGATCCATCACTGAGGTAGTTCTTCACAAATGCCGGAAATAAGAGAATTTCTCTAGGTCAACTTGGCGTTGCTTACTGTAATAACCTTATAATAATAAGTACTTGAAAGCAAATGATCTCTCGGCAATTGTAAATGACACCTACCTTCGCGATGGTCAGCCCTTTCGGGATAGAAGCAGGAGGGAATTACCTGAAAACCCCTCTCAACCCCAGCCAAAAGGCTAGGTTGGAGTGGAGTCTCCAGGGGAAACCCCGAAGGGAAAAAACCCTGTGATGTGCTGCTGGGGAGCGTGGATTCCTGCAGCGGTTGGTGGAGGATCACGCTATTTTGAATGTGGTCTGGAATCTTGTTAGGAAGGATTCTGTGTGAAACAGAGTAGAGGTTCAGGTAAGTAAGGATACGGAATCCCAAATAAGTTGGATGGTAGAGGATTTAGAAAAGAAGCTTACCCTGACAGGCCTATTCACTTCTAGGCTTCTGTATTTCAATCTGATGGGAAATGCAGACAAGGTGCCTAATGTAAAATGTAACAGATTAGAATATGTCCAAAGTTCAAGACACAAATGTGAATAGAATGCTGTAAGAATTGGGATCTTACCCAACAGAGTTAGCCCCAGGGAGGAATAATAATGAACAGAATAAGGGCTTGAACTTGAAGGAACGGAAGGCTGAATAGGAGGTCTAAGGCTGATTCCTAAGTGGGCGTAAAAGGAAAACAAGATGAAGAGGGAGGAAATCCCGTGAGAGTCAGAATCCCAAAAACTTGCTAGAAGGTGAAAACACTACCAGTAGGAGCAGCTGCGAATACTGGGAGGTGTCTTCCTGTTGATCCGCAGGGCAAAGAAAGTAATCGAGATTTCTACGGATCAAAGAAGGGGAAAGGAGAGAGATAATGAAGATCGGAAACTCAGCGTAGCAGTAGTAGATCAATTAGGAAGTCAGAAAGGTAGCAAAGTTACGGTGCGCAGCGCAACTCTGAAGAGAGAAGCAACGCGTATGACCGAAGTTCCAGCTGCCGGATGTTCCATTCCGGAAGTCGGGGCGGAGCTAACCGCGCGGTCTGGGTAGCGAGAACAACTAGTGCGCTGCTCACTGTCTCAGGCTCCTCCATGTTGAGAGTCCCGGTTCCGAGCCAAAAGGTGGGTATTGGTACCCGGAAACGGGAAGCAGCGGGATCCAACAGGACAGCTGTAACACATACTGACCTATTTTGAATTGGTATTGAGGTCCTACCCGTCGTTGGTGGGGAGACTGACAAACATAACAGAATTTCTTCAAGATCCTGACAACAAAAAAATAATAAGAAGACTGCTCACAGTGATCGCCGAGCAGTTTCGTTTGCTTCCAGAGTACAGAGAGGACAAGACGAATGTCCTTATCACCAGAGAACCATAGACTGGCAAATGCTGTGTTCAGGCTAAAAAACTGTTTTTGCTTCCTTAGATGATCGAGATGCAGAGCCAAAGAAGCAGCATTTTCATCCCTCAGGAGGAGAGACATTCATATTGCCCAAGGAACAAATGCTGTAAGCTCACCTATCGATGCATTATCTATGCATGCATTATATTCATAATCATATTGCTGTCCTTAACGATCAGAGCTGCATTTTTTAGAGGTGCACAAAGTGTTGTTCCCATGCTCCTACCTGAGGATGTACGCATGATACCTACAAGAGTGCCGAGACCGTCTATAGTCATTCCTGTTCCAAGAAGGAATGATAGAGTGACTGAACTTGAAATGGATATGATAAGCAATGACACACACACAACACTTGTTTTAGCAAATGGTTGAAACGCCAGAGACACAGATAATGAGTACACCTGGTCTAGTGTCAATGATTTCAGAATCACATTCCAGGGAATGGGTGAGGTTTGGACAAACAACGATGAGAGGTTTCATACCCAGAGAAGTTGAGAGACAAATGGAGAAAGCTGAACTTTTAAAGAGACAAAAGGGTTTAAACAATAAGCAAATGGAGACAACAACTGCAAGCACACCTGATCCTGTGAGACATGATAATAGGGCAGTGACTGGAGGGAAGACACAGACAGAAATTATAAGAGACATTTTCCTGCCTAGTTGGTATATTGAAAGGATGAAACAAATTGCACAATCTCCTACTTGAACAGTACAAGTAGAAACACTCGGATTATTGATGGAGATGCCTCAGAATCCTCCAGCAAGAAGGAGCTAAACAGAACTATTACGTGACATACTTGTGGAAGCTCATATCAAAAGAATAAGAGCCAGAAAAAGCACACAAGAAGACAATAATTAATTGAATGATTACCTGGATAGCATAGCACATTTGGGAAACAACATATGGTACCAACACATGAAGGAAGTTGGAAGACAAACTTCGGATGAGGAATGTTTTGTACGTGCACTTCTGCCCTACAGCATGGGAAAGTCAAAAATCTTTGTAGCTATCGAGATAGATGTTCAGACAGCACACTGTCTGTCAAATGTGCAACTGAAAAAACAGATCCAGATGAAGATGATTATGTTCAAGACATAAAGACAAGAAACAATGCCAAAATGAAGAATATTGTGATAAGATATGAAAAACCTGGAGTAAAAGGAGCACAGATCAGAAGACAAGTGAACAAAAAATTGGAGACTGCAGGAAAGACTTCAGAAGAAGCTTGCAGAAGCCAAAGCAGAGGTCAAATGCAAATCTGGGGAACTGTGCTTTCACTAGACGGATGTGAAAAGGGAGTAGTGATCTGCAGAGCATGGGTAGTGATCGGTTGTTACTAGGCTACCATTGACATAGTGCAAAATGGATGAAAGCCATTATGGCCAAAGATTGCAAACCTACTGACATGGGTCGAGGACAGAGGAGGACCCTTGCAGATAATACCATTGGAGAGCCCAAAATTCTGTTTCAGAAATAATGGCACAAGAAAAATGGGAGAGAATCACAATTGTGGTTGAATCTTTGACGTTCCAGGAATGGTGCATGGTACTGCAGTGATCATGGATCACTATTGGGCGTGTGAATCCCAGGGATACATGAGATTGCCGAAAAAATTGGGCAAGTATATGTACATTGGTGAATGTCCATGTTCCAGCATTGGTGATTCCAAAAAGTGATGTGAACATTGACAGTTTCCCGAAAGCAGATGCTCACCTGAGGAAAAAGAGATCTGTGGAACTTATGAAGAGAACGAAGAGAGAAAATTATTTCTCTGCAAAATCCATAGAAGCTTTCGATGCTATCCCATACGAACATAGGTTGCTCAGCCTGATCTCATCATTATTCACGACGATCCTGATGCCAAGAATTCAGGTTGGAGCAAATACTAAATGGTTGCAGATAACCAGATGGGAGTTACTGCAGACCAGCAACACGACCATAAAAGGATTCAATGCAATCAGAGAAGAGCTGAGAGCAATCAGACTGATGACACTCCAGAACAGATATGTCTTAGACATGATCACAGCTATGGATGGAGGTGTTTGTGCAAAAAATTGAGAATCATGTTGCACATTTATACCTTCACGCGATGACGAGAATGGAACCTTAACAGAGGCCATAGATATGCTGCAAAAACTACAGAATCAGATGATAGATGAAGCTGACAAAGTTGATGATGACAGTTGGTTTGGAGCACTGTTTTCATGGATTCCACAATGGATGGCAGATGCATTCAAATTCCTAGGAACCCTGCTGGTAATGATATTACTTGGATTCATTGTGATCAAATTAATAATCTCACAATGCCAGAAGACTGCAAAGAAAGCCATAGGGATGAAGATCATGATTGATGTCGAGTCAGGATGGAAGCCCAAAGTCCTAACTGATGAAGAAATAAGAGACTTTGTGAAGGCCAGCATTTATGCACCACAAGGAACCAAGTTCCTGTATCCAAGGTATCATAGAAAATATGTGTGAAGTTGGATCTATTGCAGTCCAAGTAGAGAATGCCAATTGATGACATGAAACAAGGATGACCACGTGAGAACAGCAGGATGCTTGAAAGGATTCATAAAGATATGGACCCCAAGGAAGCATATCTTCAGACCAACATGTCTGGATCCAGAGGACGAAATTAAAGTGAAAGATGTAGAAAAATGGATGAAAAGAGTTTTGATGAATCACCCAGAAGGGGGAGTGACGAGGAAGTGTCGAGTATCGTCCCCACTCCAGTTGCCCCCATCCCATTACCGATTGAGTTCACACCAAAGTATGTGAAGTATGAAGAACAGTTAAATCAGCAGAGAGCAGCACATGGGCTCTGCCCAGTACCTATCAGGATAACAACACCTATTAATATACCGACACCTAAGAAAATCAGGACAGTAAGGTATCCATTAAAAAAGCCATACCTACATTATAAACAATATGACGGTTGTTTGAATAAAATACCAAAAGAAGCAAAGAATATAATGAAGGAAGATGAATGGTGATGTCATAAGAAATCGGACTGACACACATAGAAGATATAATGACCTAAGAATACTGACAAGAGATGAAACATAGAGAAGATACCATGGATAAGTGACATCTTGAGCCCAAGGTGAAGAAGTTGACGTCAAGATGAAGAAACTTATGCCACATACATGATGAAGATATTTAGTTAGTTTAAACGTGTACAGATGCAGGTAACTGCAAGAGGCATAGAAATCGTGAAGCTTGCTTATGCTTAAAGGTCGATAGATTGCGGCAAGCGCCAACGTTTACAAGTATATACCTCAAGAAGCACTTTATGTATGAATGCAAGTCCACTACACATATGAGCAGAATTGAACAAAGGTCACAAAAGGCTGCAGATGGAGTGTGTCGCAGTAAGAAAATCGAGAATCAAGACAGAGCAAAACTCAGCTAAAGATGACCATGCCAAGAAGCCGAGGTCTTGTCTGGCTGGAATAAGCCAACAGTGGATACAATTAAGGAGAGAAGAGAACAGAGGATCCTGTTCAGAAAGGTCAAGATAAGCCACAGAAGTCAGAGAACTGGTAGAATTAAATCAAATATATGAAAAGACACAGAGAAAAGCCGATTTCATGGTGTCCAGTCATGTGACAAAGGCAGGCTGAAAGAAGGAGACTTTCACACCTACGCATGGATCCCTGCCATGCCCATACTCCTTAACAGTTCTCAGAGCACAGAACAGACACAAGGCCAAACTACAAAGCAGTAATTGACACATGACCACTGAGGTGATGATTGATTGTAGCATAATTGGTGGGAAGCTTGGGTGCAGACAAGCTTCTGTGCACCTGGATGTTCTTTCTGCGTGCTGCTAGACGTAGGTGGAAAAGTATGAGTGGGGTTGATGCCAACCCAAACATAGTGGACCATGGAATCTAAGGTCCTATAGTGAGTAGTTACAATGGGACGTCGTACTTTTAGAGACGTTCATAGTGGCCATTTTGAAGGGAGGGCTTAGTTGACCCACCTGACACTTAATATCCAATCCCCTCTCCCTGTTACCATATACAGATATAGTACCTATGTTACGTTACCTTCCTATAACCAATCATATTGTATGTTAGGTTTTTAAGATTGCCACATAGGATGACGTTAGTACGTGTGCAGATTGTACGTCAGCAATGACGAGTTTTTGCTATAACTATTGTGCTTTTTCTAAAAGTAAAGACAGCGAGAAGATCGAGTGATTGCTGATGTTCGTTGTACTCCTCGTTTTATGAACTTGTCATTAAAAGGAGTCACTTTGCCAAACTATTGAGTTGTCTTAATTATTTGATGCATGAGTATGAAACTGCGTCCCCATCTATCTCAAGGGTACTGCCACTCATCTTAAAGGGCTGTTTGGAGATCATCCAGTTCAATTTTCTTTACAAGACATTTCCTCAGCGTTAGGCCCTTTTTTCTGCTGCAGCATGCCATTTAACACACAAAAGAGAAAGCAAAAACATTGGAACATGCTTTCACTTTCTTACAGAGAAACTGTTGACTTTTGCATGACATCTTATGCATGATCATGGTAAACCTGTTCCATTTCAACCAAGTTGGAATTAAAATGCTTAACCTATGAGACAACCATCTTATATAAATACTAGACTATAAAACCGCTTTTAATTTACTAACTCAGTTTGACCAATTACTTTACTCACTCTTTTCATTTTTTTAAAATGTATTTATATTAATATTTTCCAAACCAACATCATCAATGCAACATTTTATATCCATATAGCATTGTTAGTGTATTAGATGCATAGATTTTCACGATCTTCACTGCATTCTTAGCATCTATCTTACCTGAGCTGTCAGCAGTGTCTTTACAGTCATAGCCTTGTGCTGACAGGTTATTCCTCTGCCATTTGTGCAGTATGGGAGGGGGAGGCTCTCCTGATCAATCAGGTATTGTAGATGGGTTGCAAATATTAACCATGGGTCTAGATCATGGGACTGACATCTCAATATATACCTCTTCACAGTCCTTTGCATGCATCAGCTCTTTAAACATTTGCAGTAGGGGTTTGGGGGTCGGGGGCACATCCATGATAAGGCAACCTGTTTTTGGGTCAAGAGTAGCACAAGGTTAACCATTCAGCTTTGGGTTTTACCCATGAGGAGGACCTCCAACAGGCACATGGCCGGGTCCAGTGGGTCTTCTGTTGCAACAACAGTACAGAATTGGATTGTAACCTCATGCTAGAGCCCACCTACTAAGGGGCAGTCCTCAGCCAAGTGCCCGAAATTTGCATCATCCATCTTGCACTTCGGTCATGCACCCGAAGCTGTGGGTTCGAACCTCTTATCTCTGAGAGGAGTGTAATACATCTGATGCAGACATTTAAAGTGTATTAATTGATACTTGGGGTTTAGCAAGATTCACCTTGTCTGAATACAAGCCTCCCTCACTCCTTGTCTTCCAACTCCCACCCCGGGTTGATTTCTCATTATCTATGAGCAAACACATTCTCGTTACTTCTCCATTCCATAACTATCTTGTACATTGTGGATACCATCTGCTTGTGGGGACCTTGTTCTGCAATATACTTCATCATGGTGCTGGTTTCTTGGGATGCAGGAAATGCCGAAACCTGTGTGCCATTTCACCCTTGATCCAGTCTGCCAGAGAATGATGTTGTATCTATCGCCTGAGCTCCTTGTGCTGGAATGAACCTCCCATTCATATATCAGTCATCAAGTATAATACAGCCTTGGCTGTGCAATGTTTGAATGATTTCCTTGTCTGAGGTAGGCCCTTCAATCTGTCAAGGTCAATGGGCCTCATTACGGGTCCGGGGGTAACCCTGCCGGTGCTACCAGTGGGTTGCCGCCGGACCTGTAAAAAATTACTAGCGCCTGACTTCCCAGTGCCACTGGGCTATTACAAGTCTGATGGCTGGGAAGTCAGGTGCCAGTAAGGTTGTTAAAACCCATTCCCATAGGGTCCCATTGGACGCTATGGGAGAGGGGACACAGAAGCACTTACACCCTTCTTAACGGTTCCAGTGCTTCTGTGACGGCTTAGCCTACAATGACCTCTGTGCCCAGCAGGGTCAGACCTGTCGGGGACAGCAGCTACGGCAGGCAAACCCATAGTTTGCTAGTCCGGAAACAATGGTGCATGTGAGATTACCTGCACCCTTATTACTGGACCGGCAATCTCATCATGAGGCCCAATGTGTGCAGTGTAAGGTGGGGGTTTGTTGTATTTATGATGCAGCTGATGGCATGCCTATTTCATTGCTTCAACTGTGTCTATACCCACGTTGAAGTAAGGGAGTCACGCTCTGCAAATAGGATGCAGATGAACCTTTATTTATGATCAGTAGATAGAAGCTAGCAATAACATGCCCCACATAACCAATGCTTTCCCTCTCTTTCCAACTCCTTTCTCAACCGCCTTTCCCAGAACACTCCCTACCTTACACTTTCTAGATTCTACATTCTCCATTCCATTCTACCACTCAGTGCTAAATGCTTAGTTACAATACCTAGAATAAATGCTTAGTTACAATACCTACAATACTACACATCCTTCTCCCCCTAAATTGTGCACTGACACCCATATACACATCGAAGCAAATAACATACAAAACAAGTATAAAAATAGATGCTTGTAAATGAACTGTTGACCTGCACCAAAACATAGTTAAAACTTCTCTGAAAATAAAATAACAACAGAAAAAAGTCAGCAGTTAGAACATGGTAAAATAACAGTTAACACAACGCACACAAATATATGCAGTACTTATCTATGCATCAGGAATTCCTTTAATTTGGCAGGCACTCTACACACCCTTAAACTTCTCTTACGACCTGCCTGAGTGGGAGAATCATCCAACCCATTATTCCGATCCACTTCCACCATAGCAATTGGCACCCTCATTGTTAACAGTACAATTTCCTTGTCCATTAACATTCATCTCTTTATTTTCACATCTACTTTGTGAACTTACAGGGTAATCCCACTGATCCCGCTCTCTCATCACAACATTTTCATCTTCCTTTGCCTTATCTCTCAACAATTTTAATACTTTATTGACATTCCAAACCGTGCCACCTTCCACCTTGACCGCACTTTTAAAACACTCAACAACCCGTAGAGGTTTAGAAAACTTAGATTCACCTTTTTTGCTCATCCTTCCCTTCTTCACTCTCCCCAAGTCCCCCACACAAAAGTTCTCCCTTTTCCAGGCAGTGTTATCCTTAAATCTCCTATCATGATATTCTTTAAACTGTTTCTGACTTAGCCCAACCTTGTTAGCCACAAAATCCTTGTCAAAAACCGGTACTCCTAACCTATCATTCTTACAAAATAGGCATAATTTACTGCTAGGTACTCTGCCCCTCATCAGCCTGAAAGGAGAAACACCAGTGGTACTATGTGATGTTATCCTTATACTCCATAATAAATCACTAAGATTATCTCTCCAGTCTAAACCACTGGCTAACACTAATTGTATGCATTCAACAATCACTCTGTTTAGCGTTTGCACCATTCCATTGCTCTCAGGATGATAAACCAAAGAATATTATCATTGAAAGCCCATCTTGTCCACATACTCATTGATTTCTTTGCTACGAAATTGAGAACCATTATCACTCATAATTACACTTGGTATTCCTTCCTTTCTGTATACCTTTTCCAAAAACTCAATAACCTTTTTTGCCGTGATACAATCCATAACTGCATCTTCAGGCCATTTGGTATATCTGTCCACTAATACTAACAAAAATCTATTTCCACATCCGAGCCCTTCATAACAGCTAACTCCATCCATGGCTCATCCGGAACTGGAATAGGAGTTAAAGGGGACCTTTGTGATCACAATTATTACAAGCTGCACACAGTCGCAAACATCTCTTTATCTGTGTGTCCATAGCCGGCAACCAAAACCTCTCTCTTATTTTTCTCTTCGTTATTGACAATCCCAGATGACCTTTATGAGCTAACTTTATAATCTTCTCCTTCAACACTTCTGGTAGTGTCACCTTACCACCTCTCATAACCCAATCACCTTCAATAGTTAACTCATCTCTAACCACAAAATACCCCTTGAATTCGTCATCAATTTTCTCTGGCCATCCCTTCATTATCCACTCACACTTGATTTAAAATCTTGTCTTCCATACATTCCTCTCTCCACTTTTCCACACGGACAGCCTTGGGTCTACCACATACTTGCACATTTGACTCACACTCAAGTACTCCAGACACTTGCTCATCCAAATCATCCTCTGTCCCATCTATATTCCCCTCTATTATGCTATCTTCACAAGGCATTCTTGATAGAAAATCTGCATTACAATTTATTTTCCCTGTAACATATTCAATCACACAATTATATTCCAGTAATTTGAGACTTAACCTGGCAATCCTTGGTATAGCTTTAGACATGTCTTTAACAGTTAATACTTCTACTAATGATTTGTGATCTGTTTTGATTGTGAATTTCTCTCTCCATTCATATTGCCAAAATTGTTCTACTCCCCAACAACACGCTAGTAATTCTCCTTCAACCACAGAGAATCTTGCTTCCATGCCATTTATAGCTCTAGAGGCAAACATTATGATTATTTCTCTCTCCCAATCATTTTGAGATAAAACAGCACCAAATCCTTTGCCACTGGCATCCACTGTAAGTGTAGATTTCCTTCCCAGTACAAAACCACCTAACAATGGTGCATCAAGAATACATTTTTTAACAGTGTCCGCACATTTTTCATGTTCACTATTCCAAACAAATTTCCCATTTTTTTTCATCATCTCTCTCAATGGTTGGGTTATTTCTGCAAAATGTTCAACAAATGTCCGCTAACCCTAAGGAAGAATGTAGACCAGCTTTGCTGGCGGGATAAGGTGCCTTCTCAATGGCTTCCATAGCCTTAAATTTGGGTTTATAACTACCCTTAGATAGAGTGTTTCCTAAATAATCCACTTCATCACTTCCAAACTTGCACTTAGTGTATTCAACTTTTAATCCGTCTTCCTCTAGTCTTTTCAGTACCATACACAACCTTTGGTCATGTTCTTCCGTACCTAATCCACACACTAATATATCATCCTGGAAAACATATACTCCAGGTATCCCTTCTAATAAGCGTGACATTACCCTCTGAAAAACATCTGAGGCTAGACCAAATGGCATCCTAACATACCTATACATTCCAAACCGAGTAATACATGTTGTACATTTCTTTGACTACTGATGTAACTGTATCTGGTGATAAGCAGCTGACGAGCCAATAGTGGAGAATGTGTCAGCCCCAGCAAATACATTCTACATTTCAGAGATGACTGGCAAAGGATATTTTTCAACAATAATAGCTTTGTTAAATTCCCTAAGATCCATGCATATCCTCACCTTGCCATTGGGTTTCATGGGCACTACAATAGGGAATACCCACTAAGGTGCATCCACTTCTTCAATCACACCTTCATCTTTCAACCTAGCCAGTTCCACTTTAACATCCTCTCTCAAAGCTATGGGAATGTGTCTCACAGCATGTGACATGGATTGAATACCAGGTTTCACTAATATCTTATGTTTGTACCCATGGAGTTTCCTAATTTTTGCACTAAACACATTAGGAAATAATTCTCTCTCCTTTCCTCTAACATATTTTGGTTCAACATATTTAGGCTTAACACTACCATTGTTGGCTACTACTATGGAAACATATTCCACACTTTCTGCATTCAATTTAATCTGCAGTTTTGCCTGGTCTTCCTATCCTAACACATTCACTCCCTTAGAAGCCACATATACTTGAACTGCCAATCTGCCTCTAAATTCAACTAACACAAGTCTGTATCCTAATATCTGAATCATTGAATCCTCAAAAGCACCAGGATTTCTAACATCAGACTTTTCAGGACAGGATTAAAACCGTTAGAGCATAGTTCTTGCCATCTATTGTTTGTCCTTGCCGGTCCGATAGCACAGCGAATATAGTGCTCATTTTGACATCTTTGCAGAGCCTGCTGATGCAGGTTCAAATCCTGGCAGGGCCAAACTCAACCTTTCATCCTTCCAAGGTCAATAAATGAGCACTACACACCATGGGTAAGCAACGCTCAGATGTCTGAGGGTTTGTAGCGCTGTATAAATGCTAAATTATTATTATTCGTTATAATAGTATAAGGAGGACCCAAATCCACTGTGAGTTCTGACACTATGCCATCAATTTTGAACAGGGACTTAGGAGTGTTCTTTTTATTACTACTCCTAATCATCATGACTACATCTACCCCTCTTCTCTCTTCTTCATCGTCTTTTTGTACACACTTTATCCTTTGATTGCCTTTCTTGTTCTTGCACATTGCACCGAAATGACTTTTCATTCTTCAATTGGAACACTTTTATTCAAGGCCGGACAATATTGTAAATTGGCATAATGTCCGTTTTTACCACATCTGAAACATCTTCCTGTATATGTCCTTTTCATATTCTCCTCTTCTTTATTTTCTGACAAAAACCTGACAAATTCTTAGTTTTTACACTTTCTGTTTCTCACAGAATTGATCTCCTCGGGTACTTAATCTTCTTTTACTGCATTCACTTTAGTCATCTTGGGACCCAAGTCACATTCTCGCTCCTTCATGGTCTTACTGCATGTCACTGTATGCTCAACCTTTTTGGCAATAGCCATTGCCTCCTTCAAGGACGGATCACCACACATCCATAGCCTTTCTTGGACTACAGTACTGTTAGTATGGATAATAATTGGAGCACAGATCAATTCATCTTGCGTTACACCCTTCCAAAATTACAGCGTGTAGCTAACTTCTTTAGTGCATTGACGTATTCATCTACACTTTCACTCATATCTTGTTTCCTTGTGTAGAAATAATATCTATTCACAGCTACATTTGTCTTGGGTTGATATTAAATGTCCAGGGTTTGCATAGCCAACACATATTCATCAGCACCATCATCAACATCACCTTCAGTTCTTTGAGGGGACAATTCTCTATAAACTCTGTGCCCTTCTGGGCCTAAAGAATGCAAAAGCAACTTCTTCTTTTTGATTGCTGTGAAGGTTCCATTATCAATGGTATCAATGTAGTTCTTCCAATACTCATTCCATTCTCCGCATAGTATGGGAGGTTCACCAACTGTGGCTAGAAATGGTTTAGGGAGGTGAATAGTAACTCCTTGCATGTTGTTTAATATTGTAATTAAAAAATTGTAATTGCAAGTTCCTTTAACAGTGACCATGCAGCCTCAATCTTGCAAATAAGTTAGGGTATGCAATGTAATGTTCCCAACGTTGACTGACAATATCACTTAATGTGAAACATTCACATGTACTTATAAATAGTAAATCTCTTCTGGTAAGGATTCATAATAATGACACTTCCTGGATTGTTTTGATGAATGTGACAATTCTCATGCCTTTATAATTAGCGAGACTCCTCTGGTGAGAGTTGGCAATAATGTCTCTACATGGATAAAAATCACCGTCTGAAATTGAACCTTAAATTGTGCTGCCGCGTAAAGTATAGTGCCCGTAACTGAATTAGCCTTTTTTAAAGTTGACCACCGAAGGCAAGGTTATGCCGCAAGGTTCTTTACTCAAACCTCTCTGAAGTGATGCGTAGCGTAGTTTAATGGGCGCCCATGTGATTGGCGCGTAGGTTCATTGCTGTTCTGACATCCAAATATGCCTCAATCTTAATGCGCATCTACACGTTGGTTTACTTCCACTCAGCGTCTCTATGTTTGCCGCCAGCACAATAAAATTGGCAAGTGCAGCTATGTACCAGCAACACTGTGGGGCCTTAGTGACTCCAGAGATTACTTCCTTATCCAAGGACATGACTTGAATCCCATCCTCATCGCCATTTGAAGTAAGGGAGTTACGCTCTTCAAGTAGGATGTCGATGCACCTTTATTTATGATCAGTAGATAGAAGCAAGCAATAACAGGCCTCACATAACCAATGCTTTCCCCCTCTTTCCAACACCTTTCTCAACCGCCTTTCCCAGAACACTCCCTACCTTCCATCTTCTAGATTCTACATTCTCCATTAAATTCTACCACTCAGTGCTAAATGCTTAGTTACAATACCTAGAATAAATGCTTAGTTACAATACCTAGAATACTACACTTGTCTCCACTTTTGGGCCAATAAACAGGATGCAAGTGAGTAGGAAAGCACAATTAGTTTCCCCATCTTCTTATTGGAAGTCTGCGAGGGGGATTCAAACCATGGAATTGCATGTTGAGACATAGCTGCCAGTGCATAGTCCTCTACGTCAGGGACATTCAATCCCCCATAAAGATAGGGTAGTGTTAGAGTGTCCCATTCCAGCCTGGTCTGTTTCTCCTTCAAACCAGATGGGTTAGCGCCAACCTGAGTTTGGTCTAGAAATTTACAAGGTAGCTGTATCAGAATGCCAGTGAACAGATAACGTGATCTGGGAAGGATGACCATTTTAATTAGGGAGATGTACGCCATCATGGATAAGGGTAGTTTCACCCATCGGCGCGCTTTAGACCAGATGTTAGCCAGCAGCGGTTTGTAATTGAGGTAGGTCGTAAAGCATTCCGGTAGGTTGCTGCAATGGTAACTCTTAGGTACCTTACACTGTCCAGGTATACGATTAAACTCAAAGGGTGCCAGGGGTGTCTTGACAGAGTCTGTTAATGGGAAGATTTTTGTTTTGTCCCAGTTCATGTAGAGGCTGGTTTAGCGACTGAACTCACAAACCTTCTGTATCAGGAGCTCAATATTCTCGGAGGGGGTTTTGATATATAAGAGCAGGTCATCCACATATGACGATAGGAGTACAAGTAGGTTAAAGGGTTTCAACCACCAATGGATGTGGTTGGCGCAGAGTACAACGGCAAGGTGTTCTATTGCCAAGGCAAACAGTATTGGTGTTAGGGGTTCCCTCTGCCTCGTTCATGTAGAGAGGGGGAAGGGATCAGAGACATACCCGGCAGTAAATCATCTTGCGCTCGGTTTCTCATACAGCAGCTTAACCAAGGCTATAAAGTAGGTGCCCATCCCCATTCTGGTCATCGTCACAAACATGAAATCCCATTCCAAAGAGTTGAATGCCTTCTGAGCATCTAGTAGTGCAGCTATCGAATCCACTCCTGGGTCAATTAGTTTTTTTTTTTTTTAAATATATTTTTATTTTATATATAAACCACACGACATTACAACTTGAACATAAATAAACACATTTGACAACAAACAGCACTGCAATCCCCATCCCTCCCCCCTATGAGCCTGTATGGTGTTCGCCATTGGTATCTGCTGTGAACGGGGGGGCGTCATCGCTCTCAGATTCAATTGGAGCCGACCCCGTTCCAAACAGTTCAGCTATCAACAATTTCCATGCCGCGAGAGAGCACATTTCCTCCTCCTCCCCTGCAATACTGGTATCCCGCCACACAGCCGTCTCGGCCTCTGCCCATTTTTGGAGATCCCTCCACCAGACCTCCGTTCGT
This sequence comes from Ambystoma mexicanum, assembly GCF_040938575.1. Taxonomy (NCBI): domain Eukaryota; kingdom Metazoa; phylum Chordata; class Amphibia; order Caudata; family Ambystomatidae; genus Ambystoma; species Ambystoma mexicanum. The sequence goes on along the minus strand of NC_090924.1, from coordinate 642,958,239 downwards.
GGCTTATGACACTCCTTCCATCCCATGGCAATCCTACGTTTAGCAAGCACATAAGCCAAATCTTTCAATTTCTCGACATGTCTAAGTTTACGCGCTCTGGGATATCCCCCCAGTAAGCAGGCCCAGGCTGAATCCACTTTGAGCGTGACACCCTTTCCTGCCAGCTTCTGCGCCACTTCACCCCAATAGCCTGCAATTACTGGGCACGCCCAGAACATGTGTATCATGTCTGCATTCTCCTCGTCACACTTGGGGCACGCCTGGCGTCCAACATCCCGAAGTTTGGATATTCTCAAGGGGGTCAGGTATGCCCTGTGCGTTATATAAAGCTGTATTTGCTTAAATCTGGCGTTTCTCGATACTTTTTTATGATACCCGAGGGCTCGCTCCCACAACTCATCTGCCATCGGGGCCCCCATCTCCGTTTCCCATTCCAGTCTCAAGTGCACTAAATCGCTCCCAACCTTCGTCATCAACATCTCGTACAACCTAGAGACCTCATGCCCGCCCTCCGATGTGTCATATAGTATCTCCACCGTGGCATCCGGTTCATCGGCCAGGGTAGTTTCGGGCCACCTATTCCGGATCTCCTGCACTATCCTGTGATATGTCATATATTGACCCCTGTGCAATCCCGACCCTGCCTCTAATTCTTCGAACTCCAAGATGGTCCCATCCTGCCAAATATCTCCCAGGGTGATCAACCCCACTGACTCCCAGTATATCCGGATGGTTGCTCTGAGCTGCCCATCTCCCTTCGCCAGTGTGACCAATGGGAACTGCAACACACACGGCAAAGGGTTACCCATCATCCGGCAGGCCCGTTTCCACATGTTCCGTCCCAAAGCTAGCATTCTAGGCCGCTCCCTCATGCATGCATTAGCCACCCAGATCACCTCTCGCAGATAAAAAGGGGAGCAATCCCTCCCAAACAGCCTGTGTTCAGGGGTCTCGTCATCAGAGAGCCGCCTGGACACATATTTTAGCTGCGCCGCCACATAATATGCCTCAAAGTTCGGCAGTTTGACTCCGCCCTTCTCGTAGAAGTTCTGCAGCTTCCACAGTGCGACTCTGTTGTGCGTGCCGTGCCACAGGAATTCTCTGCAAACACTATGTAGCCTCACAAAAAACTTCTTAGGAATCATGTAGGGGATGTTGTTAAAATAATGCAGAAGCCTGGGCAGTACCACCATTTTAAGCATAGCTCCCCGGCCCATCATCGCTAGTGGCAATCTTTCCCAGAACCTCATACATTTCTCGATCTTCCCCACAGCAAGTTCAGTGTTATGCTTGTGCTCTTCCACAGTCGTGTGATACACGTCAATTCCCAAGTATCTAAAGCATCTCGTCGCCCACGGGATCTGCAACACTGGCAACCTCTCTACCGGAGTCCCCACATAGCCCCCTAGCGGAAATAGAGTGGATTTCTGGGGGTTTACCGCTATACCGGACAACCAGGCATACCTCCCCATCACCTCTAAGACATACTGCAAATTTTCTTTTGGGTATCTTAGGTATAGCAGCATATCATCTGCATACAGGGATATAAGGTGACACTCTCCTCTCACATCGATGCCGACCGGGTCATATTGCTGCCGGAGGTAAATCGCTAAGGGTTCTAGGGCCAGGATGTACAACATTGGGGACCAGGGACACCCCTGCCTAGTGCCTCTGCCCAACTGCCATCTCTCTGACACCACTGCACCCGTACGGACCCTGGCTAGTGGTGCACTGTATAACATCTCGGCCCACCTAACATAACCTGTCCCATCCCGTACCATCTCAGAGCCGCCAGCAGCCAAGGCCACCGAACAGAGTCGAACGCCTTAACCGCGTCCAATGCCACTATCGCCATTTCGCCGTCATCACTACAACCCCACTCGACCACCCTGTGGAGGCGCCTGTGGTTGTGAGTAATGTTCCTATTAGGGACATAGCCCGTCTGGTCAGGGTGGATCAACTTGCCGATCACTCTACGCATTCTAGTAGCCAGGACAGCTGTCAGGATCTTGCTATCTTGGTTCAGCATCGACAGGGGCCTGTAGGAGCCACAATCATGTCCCGGTTTATTTGGCTTGGGGAGCGGTATTATAATCGCCTCCCTAAGTGACTCCGGCAACCGTCCCATCTCGTACGCTTCGTTGAGCATTTCCAGCATGGGCGGGAGCACTTCCTCCGCATAAACTTTATAAAATTCACTGGGGAACCCATCTGCCCCTGGGGCCTTGCTAGTGGGCAACTGTCTCACAATCTCCTTCAGCTCTTCCAGGGTGATCGGAGCATCCAGCTCCTCTCGCTCCTCATCGCTGACCTTGGGCAAGCCTACATCTTCCAGCACTTTGTCTATCTCCTCCTGGCTGCCCCCCTCGCAATCTTCGTATAAGACCTTATAGTATTCCACGAATGCCCTGTTCACGCCTTCTTGGGTGTCTACCTCCTCCCCCTTTTCATTGGTTACCAATCTGATCGGGGATCGTGGGGTCTCGCTCTTGTACAGCCAAGCTAAGAGTCGGCCCGTTTTATCTCCCCCCGCATGCAGTCTCTCAATATACTTTCTATAGTTCAAATTACAGAGCCTGTCCCAATGTTCCGCACACTCCTGTTGCAATTTGGAGACCGCCTCCGCATCTGTCCCACCACCTTTCAACTCCTCCTCCAGCTCAGTCTCAGCTCTATGCAAATCCGCCAGGACTCCCCCCATCAATCCCTTAGACTTCGCAATGGCGATCCCCCGCATTACGACCTTAAAGGCCTCCCATAAGGTGCCAGCCGACTTAACGCTCCCTTTATTCACCTCAAAATAAGCAGTTATCTCTTCCCTAATATCCTCTCTGAAGGCAGGGTCTTTGAGCGCCTCCGCCCTAAGGCGCCATGTTGGTATACGCGCTCGTGGGGAATACAGTTGCCATCGCATGACCAGGGGCGAGTGGTCAGAGAGGACTCTCGCCCTGTAGTCTATATGGTCGCACTCCGCGACTATGTCTGGCGTAGTGAAAAAGTAATCAAGCCTCGTGTGCAGTAGATGCGGAGCCGAATAGTGCGAGTATTGTCTCACGCTCGGGTGTTTCGCTCTCCACACATCTACCAGGCCAAAATCTGCCAGCAGCGTCTGCAATACCTTAGCCGCCGGACTGGGCTTAGCCATCTTGTCATCCGACCTATCCTCCCTGGGATTCAACACGCAATTAAAGTCGCCACCCCATATCACCGTTCCCCCCATCCCAACACTGAGCTTGGTGCACAGCGTCCTAAAATATGTCGCCGTTTCCTGGTTAGGCGCGTATGTGTTTACAATGCACACTACTTTGTTCTCTACCAGCCCCCTCACCATAACCAACCTCCCATCCTCCGCCACAACCTCCTCAATTAGCTTGAATGGGACTTGTGGCGCCACCCACACCAGCACTCCTCTGGCATAGGCGGAGTACGTTGATCCTACCACTGTTCCCTTCCACTTCCTCCCTACCAGCTCCAGTTTCTCTCGCTTTAGATGTGTCTCCTGTAGCAGGGCTACGTCTATCTTCTGCCTCTTAAGATACAACATGACTTTATTTCGCTTAAGATAACTGTTAAGCCCCCTAACGTTCCACGTTAATATCCTGAGGTCTCCCATGGCCTATCAGTAGTTTCCTCCCCCCATCCGAGGCAATCCCTCCCCACTTTGCGAACACCCACTCCCGGTTTCACCCCCAGGCTCATACAAAAACTAAAACTCCCCCCCAAACCCCTACCCCCAACAACTGCCCAGCTCCATCCCTGGATCTCAGGCATCCCTGTGTTCGGTCCTCCTTGGAAAACCCAAATAGAGAACCCGACAGGGTGTCACCCCACTAACAGTGACTAAACTAAACACAAAAAGGGGTGTAAAGGGCGGCTTCTGGTGGCTCCTCTACTTCGCAACCATGTCCGCGCACGGACCACGTTTCATAACCCCTGACGCGCGCATGTTCTCAAGCGAGTTCAATGACTATATTCTAGTCCCAATGTTCATGACCCGACCGGGCCTACTGCGTTACTTATCTCGTCCTTTATTTTCCACCGGCCGTCTGAACATCTGACTCCTGAGGGCAGTTTTGTGCATCCAACCACTCCATAGCATCCTCCGGGGTGACAAAGAACAGCAGCTTGCCCTGAAAGAAAATCTTCAGTTTGGCCGGATAGAGCAGCATGTATTTAAGCCCCACTTCCCGCAATCTCCTCTTCACCGATCCGAAGTTCATACGACTGCGCTGTACCTGCAGGTTGTAATCGGGATAGGCTGTTATATTCGCCGCTCCTCGTTGTATTGTGCCTCCCTTGCGGAAGTGTTCAAGGATCCTTTCTCGGTCCCGGTAATTAAGGATCTTGGCTATCACTGGCCTGGGCGGGTTTCCCGGTGGTGGCTTCCTAGTTAAGGCCCTGTGCGCTCTCTCAACCGCAAAACCCTGCGACAGGGTGCCTCCCGTGATCTCCTGCAGTAGCATGTTTTCGATAAATTCCGTTGGATTGTGGCCCTCAGTTCCCTCCGGCAGGCCCACGATACGGATGTTGTTCCTCCGGGCGCGTCCTTCTGCCTCCTCCGCCCTACTCTCCAAATTGCCCATGCGTTGCACCAGGGCATGGAGTTCACGCTTATGCACAGCGCAGTCCGCCGCGGTAGGGCCCAATTCTTTCTCCAAAGTCTCCGTGCGCTCTGCCAGAGTACGCACGTCCTGCCTTAGGAGGTTCACGTCCTCCTGCACTGCCCCAACCTGGAGTTCCATTGCGGTCTTCAGTTCAGCCACAGCGAGCTGGAGCTTGGTCTCCCAGGTCGCTTTCAGGTCTGCGATCGCAGCGAGGACCACGTGGTTCGCACCCCCGGCGACCATTTCCTTGGCTTGCGTTTTATCTTTGCTTTTGGCTCCGTCTGGGCCGGGAGGCGTTTTAGCGTATTCGTCGAGCGTGTGCTGTTTGGTCTTCGCTCTCAGGGGCTTGTTAGACATGTCTCCCGTCCTTCTATCCACGCTCGGATCTAGGGCAGGGTGTCACAGTGCGCTCTGCGGGTGCCCCATCGTTATCGCCACATCTACGACACAAAGTTCCTCTGTCCTCCGGCTCCCCCGGCCATCTTGTCTATTACCTAGCTAAGCCAGGTCACGTCTCACCCTTTGAGGCGCACTTTAGGCCACAAAGGGCCCGGGGCACAGTTCCCGGTCACACCGCACGCTCCGGTTACAAAGTATCTTCGGCCAGGCCCTGCTCCCTTCCCAGGTCCACGCCGTCGGCCTCGCAGGACTAGGTGTCCTTAATGACCTTGATGCAACCGCGTCATGCACCTACACCACCACCACGCTCCAGTGCGACCGTCAGGCGCCCAGATCAAGCACCCCTTTGTTCCTTCGTTCGGCGGCCATTTTCTCGTTCATCGCACTCTCGCCTCCAGGTCTTCTTTTAGCTTCTTGTTGCGCTCTCACGGTGCAGGCCCGTATCGAAACGTGTCCACACGTTCACCTGAGATTCATGTACGCAGTCATATCAGTCTCAGCCAAATTACATCGGTCCTTGCACGGTTTTCAGTCGGATAATGTACGGATCTTCGGGAGCCCCCGTACAGACACGTCCTTTCACATGGCTTCCTAGCCACGCCCCCTCCTGGGTCAATTAGTTACAGTGTGCTAAACATTCTGCTAATGTTGGAGGTGGTGGATCGACCCTGCACAACGCCCCTTTGATCAGGATGTTCAAAGGCATCAAGGGCAAGAGCCGATCAGCCAGGACTTTTGCAAGTATTCTGTTGCCTAAAGTAAGCATTGTGAGGGGCCGTATGATTTACAGAGCTGCTTATCTTTGACTTAGGGAGCACTACTATCAGAGCCTTGCAAATAGTGGGGGGTAGTTCCCCCTTTTGCATGGCATCTGTGTACATCTGGAGTAGTCTAGGAACCAGCGTATCACTGTAGACTGTGTAAAATTCACAGGGTAACCCATCCAGACCGGGTGACCTCCCCGCATTAAGATCTCTGATCGCCTCCTGGATCTCTTTTAAAGTTATGGGGATATTTAGAGGAGCCCTTTGGTCTTCTTCAAGCCACAGTAATTCACCTTGACTGAGAAACGCCTATATTTGAGGCATTGTATCAGTAATTTGAGTAGAGTATGGCGTGCTGCAGTACTCTACGAATATTTGGTTAATGCAGTGAGAGCTGCTCTCCAGTCACCCTTTGTCTGTTCTCAACACATTGCTACCTGGTCGGCCGTGCTCGGACCTCTGCGACCATGACAGCAGTTTGCCTGTCCAGTCTCTGTAGACATACCTTGTGTAAAAAATATGGGGCGTCGTCATTTGGGGCGTATATGTTGACGGGTATCCACTCCCTGCCTTCTATGCTACCCTGGAGGATCACATATCGCTCTTCCGAATCTATGCTGGATTTCTTTAGTGCAAACCTGATGGCTTTGGGTGTGAGTATTGTGACCCCACATTGAGTCTGTGGATAACAAGGTGTACCACTCATTTGTTCCCCAGTGAGTTGGCAGGCCCCCACTGTGAATTCACACTCAGATGGGTCTCCTGGAGGAAGGCCATATTGGTTTTCTGATGGCATGGTTATGCCATTATCTTATGGACTTTAATGGGGTTATTCAGCCCCCTCACGTTCCAAGTGATGCACCTAAGCAAAGCCATGACAGTTCAGTCTGCGTGTGTCTCCAGCTGCAGGCCCTAGTCTCCAGGCACACAGGAATTAACACCTTGCAGCCCATGTGCCTTACAGATTGTATAATGAATGTTATTTCCCTGTTGCATTTTACAAAACATACCAATTAAAATGTAACCCAATTCCGACTGTCCTGTGTCCTCCCTTTCCCACCGGCTTCCCTTCAACTGCCAGTGCAATACCCAGCATCTTCCAGCTCGCAAACCTTAGTGGAGGACTAATTGACTGATTGGTCATGGAGGGGGCTCCCTTACAGTCTCAGCTTCGAGCCAAACAATAGAAAGATAGTGTATTTGGGACTGCTTGCGTACAGCTATGAGTGGTACAGTTCATTCAATGGGAGATATCAGCACACCTCAGGGAGATATTCAGCCATGGGGCTTAGTCAGGCTTATATTGGTCTCAATATACCGCATATGGGTGAAGAATTGTGTTCTTGTTATTGAGGATGACCCTGAGCCGGGAACAGCAAAGCATGCTACACTCTGTGTTCTCACAGAGCCTTCCAGGCTTCAAAGCTTCTTCTCATGGTCTGATCTGGGGGGCTGTAGTTGGAAATATCATTACCTCCACGTCCCTCTCCCTTGTCCCAGTACTTACCTCTGAGGCCCTGTCTCCAATCCATGAAGCCCTTTTTGCTTTTTCTTCCCTGAGGGATAATACCTTCCACTAAGCCGTAAGCCCCAGTTACATTATTTCCTGTCCTCTGGCCAGGAATCATCCTTTCATGTGCAGGGCCCACCAGAAGGTTCTCTGGGTGGGGCGGCAAATCTTTTCCACTGGGACATGCTCCTGGTTTCCCAGTGGGGCAGGGTCTCTGCTTGAGCGCCGACATCTTTTCTGTGTTCTTCTCGGTCCCCCTGCAGGGCAAGTGGGCCTGATTGACCGGGCAGCTTTTTTGAGCCCTGGGTCCTCAGGCAGCGCAAGTTCCTCCACAGGTCGGGTGACTTGCCGGAGGGGGCTGCCATGGTTGGCATAACTGGTACAAGCCGAATGCAGCCATGGTTGCCATGGTTCCCTGCGGCGCTGGTCTACACGGGCAGGCCATGGCCATGATTAGTTGTTCTTGGCCTTGCGGTCTATTTAGGAACTGCAGGCCCGGGGTTTCTTGTATTATTGCCAGCAGATCCTGCGGTTGCTGGTATGCTCGTCATGTTTTCTCCTTGCCAGCATGAGGAAGCATAAGGAGAATCATTGGCACCTGGAGTCCCCTGACTCTTCCAGTTGTGTGGACCGGCCTAAGGTCCGGCCTAAGAAAAGAAAGTCTGCAAATGATAGTATGAAGCATGCACTGCAGTTGTCCTTCTCCCAGAAGGAGATTTAGAGCCTGTTGAAAAAAAGCTATTCTTTAACATGAGGGTGGGAAGAAGGGCAAAGCGGATCTCCTCTTCCTCTTCTTTTTCCTTCAGTTCTGCTTCCTCCTCTTCAGTTGCCCCCACTTCCAGATGATGAGACAAAGGGGACGTACCTGGACAGGGAGGGCGTGGAGACTGTACTGTCGCAGGTGTGGGACAAGCATGGAATCCTCAGAAGAGTTGGTCCAGTGCGAACCTACGGATCGTACCATACGAGAATAAAAACATACCCCCAAGATGGGACTGCCCCTGATCTCAGATGCGCGAAATAAGAGCCTAAAGGAATGGAAAGACCCTGTTTGTACTGCCATGCACCGCTTTATGGCAAAGCTGTTTTCCTTGAAGGGTAATGAGGCATTTCGCTTTGACTCTGTGGCGAATGATGATATCTTTGCCAGCCTGCTGGGCCGGTAGTCTATGTCGGAGGAGGAGGCAGCGGTCTGGGACCCGGTGGACCACGAGGCTTACTCTGATCTGAAGAAAGTTCATGATGGTGCTCATCTGGCCCCCAGGGCCAATGTACACAGGTCCTACATGGCTGAAATTATTTTGGGGGGATTTAAGAAGATGCGCCGAGCTATGGAGGAAGGTGTGAACTGTGTGCCTCTTCTCTCGGACATGCAGAAGCAGGTGGTACTGCTGGCAGTCTAGGATGGGATGCGGGGATTGGCCATGAAGATGGGTGCCCGTATTGCGGCACAGTGGTATATTCATCTACTGGACTGGAAGACTGAGGGTTCCCAGAAGGTGGCAGCTCTGAAGTTTCTGTTTGTGGGGTGCTGAACTGTTTGGTGATACCTTAGAGGAGAGGATTCACAAGGTGTTCCGTGCAGACAAACATGAGGACAAGTTGCATAAGAAATTCTCTTCTGCTCCCAGAAAGTCCTCCTCCTTCAAGTTTAAGACTTCTTTTTCAGGGTGTTGATCCAAGTCCTTCCAGAAGCCGCATAATAGTATTCTTTTGCATTAGTTCCTCCAAGGCAGCGAAGAAGGACATCCTCTTGGGCAAGGTGTGTCAGAGTAAAACCCATGTGGGCCCCATGGTCGTCCAATGCCTGGCCTCTCTGCACGGTCCAGGACAGTTTTGGGTGGAATTTCTGTCCCTTCATATGCAACACACTTTGATCAAGACTCCTGTTCCACACACCTTACCCAAGCGGATGTCCTTGTTCACTGCTTTGGAGGAACTAATGCAAAAGAATGTTATTATGCAGTCCTTCAGGCTCAACAGGTTTGGGGCTTTTACTCCACGGTCTTTCTGGTGCCCAAGCCCTCAGGGAAGCACCAGCTCATCCTGGACCTCAAGGCATTAACTGCTTCGTGAATAAGGAGGGGTACAATATGGAGACACTGTAGAAAATACTTCCTCTGGTTCAAAGGGGGGATTCGTTGGCATCCCTGGATCTCCAGAAAACACATTACCATGTTGCAGTTCTCTCTTCCCAATGACAGCTCCTCAGGTTCGTTGTGGGGGGACCACATTTTCAGTTCTGAGTCTTTCCTTTTGGGTTGAGATTGGCTCTGAGGGAATTCAGCAAGTTGCTGGCTCCCCAGATGGCTCACTGTCACTTGCAGGGGATACAGCTTTTCCCCTATCTGGATGACTAGCTGATCCAGGCAGATCTCCGGGGGAAGGGTCTAACACATCTTCATCTGGTCTGCCAGACCCTGCAGGATTGGGGGTTTCTGATCAACAGAAGTCCTATTTGGTGCCCTCTGAGCACCTTGTGTTTATAGGAGCCAAATGTTGTACTTGGTGGGGATGGTCTTCCTGCCCCTGAAGCGGGTGCGGCAGCTTCACTCCGTTCTCTCCAGGGTTCTCCAGTGGCAGTGGGTATCAGCAAGGCTGTTGCTAACTCTACAGGGTCACATGGCCTCTTGCATTTCTCTGGTCCCATGGGCCCTTCTACATCTGCGTCCCCATGTCTCCTATCTCCTGAATCACAGACTCCTTGCTTCTCAGGATTACGCGGCCCGGGTCCCCGGTTTTGAAACAGGAGCTGTGGTGGTGGTTGAATGTTGGGTATCTCTGGAGGGGGATCGTCCTGGCTGGCCCTACAAAGACCACTCTTACTACAGATGCCAGCAGTCGGAGTGGTGGACGATTCTGGGGTTCCAGACAACACACGGGATGTGGGCCCTGGTGGAGCATCTGTTCCTCCAACTGGCTGGAGGGAGTTGTGTACCATTTCTTGAGCCCTGTTGGCCTTCTGTGAGCCCCTGGATGGCCATGCTGTTCAGACAACACTACTGCCCTAGCTTACGTGAACTATCAGGGGGGCTCAGGTCTTGGTATCTTGGTCCTTCAATGTTTTAGCCTCACAGATAGCTTTGTGCGGGGAGCAGCATCTGCTCTCTCTGGAAGCAACGCATATCACGGGGTAGACAACTTCCAGGTGGATTGCCTCAGCAAGTGGTTTCCTTCTCTCAGGACCTGGTGCTGTCAAGCAGGGTTTTTTTGGAGATCTATTGCAGGTTTGGGTCCCCAAGTCTGGATCTCTTTGCCTCCCCTTCTTTCGGAAAAGCTCCCACGATTCTGCTCCAGGTTCCAGGCAGTGAGGGCTTGGGGGTGGATGGCCTGAATATTGCCTGACCAAGTGGTCTCTTGTATGCCTTCCCTCCTATTCCCTGCCTCCCCTGATAGTTCAGCAGATGAGGGAGTGCAGGGCTACGGTCTGCTTGGTGGCTCCCTTTCAGCCCCAACGGCGGTGGCTTCCTTCTCTTCTGGACCTCCAGTGTCAGGCCACGCAGCTGCATCCGAAGTGGCCTTGTCCTCTACAAGCTGCGCTTGGGTGCGATGTCAAGAAGATTCAATTGGCAGCCTGGAAATTGCAAGATCTCCGGTAACTGCACTGGGGTATTCGGGCCAGGTAGTTGACTCTTTTCTTCGTGCCATCATGGTTTGCCTTGTCCGATTGGTGCCCAGGCTGGCAGTCAACCAGGACAAGTGAATTCTCCCTGGAATCACCACCTTCCCCCCGACCCAGCACCGCAGTGTTCAAGAGCTGAGACTCACCTGGGAAACCGTTATCTGCTGGAGGGTATGGAGGGATGCTCTGATATTGTATTTCTGGTAGTCTCATTGGCTAGGACTATGGTGCCTATATTTCAAGGCTCCAATCTTGAAGTTAGTGGTGGGTCGATTCAGCACCTGTGTCCACCCTAGATTCATTGGCACATAGGCCCCTTCTCTCCCCCAGTGGTCAGTCATGCCAGCCTGCTCACCTCTTATGCAGGGTGTGTTAGTGATGTTTTATGCTCATCAGGAGGATGCCACAGCTCCTTTATGCATAAGTGGATCAATCCGCCATACTCACGGCTACAGTCCCTCCAACCAGCACCGGCTGGAGATTATGCTGGGCTAGTCGTGGCAGCTGTCCACTCCCACACCCACTCCTCTCCACTCATGCTGATCTGGTAATGGGCTGTAGGGAGTCTCGTCAGGCAGATAGGCAGTTGGAGGACTCAGCTCCCTGCTCTTTGACATCCCGCTCGTGATCCTCCAGCTTCGCTATGCACCACATCCGCCAGCGCGCCACCCACCAGGTCGTGGTCTGCCGCAGCTCCTCTTCTTTTTCCTCAGTTGTCATGACGGCACCAATGAACACCGGGAGGATCAGAGTTCTTGTGCTAGATTGTGATAGAGAATTATTGGGCTCAGGAGGCGCTTTCAGTTAAGTGGCCATCTTAACCCGGCTTCCCGGATGCCCGTGAACACTCCCTACTTTACTCACTATTATTAAAGTGGCATTTTTACTTCAGCGTCAAAGCTCCATAACATTTATTGCTACTACCACCATGTGTTCATAGCCTGGGATGATGACAATTCCCCAAATTATTATTTGGTGGTGGGTCATTATCCCGAGGTAATGACGCCTAGCTGGGTCTATAAGACTATAGTAATTATTATTATTATTACAGTACATTGTATGGATGGGGATTTGCACAAAATAGCCGGAATCTAGGTTATACCAAGATGTTGTTGGAAGAGCCAGGTCTTCCATTCTTTCCTAAACTGAAGAGTACTGGGGCATAGCATAAAAAAGACTGTTTCCTAGTTTTTGCTTTGCAAGCCAGTCTAGTTTCCAATCTAGTGATACTCTTACTGCAAGGTGACTATGTTCTGCACAATGCTTTTAGTTTGACCATCTGGTAGGCCGGTGTACTGGCAATGGTTACCTTGTTGGTGAGACATGCAGTTTTGAGCCAGATCCTAGACAAGATGGAGAGAAAATATTGTAGAGTAGGTGGTGAGGTGAGCCGAAGAATGGTGGGCCACTTTATTAGCATGCAAGTGAGCAGGAAAGAATCCTATGAGGAGGCCATTACCCCCATCAATATGTAAATCACTAGGACCTGCACCACCATTGCAAAGTCGTGGAGCAGACGGGCTTGATCTAGTAAAGTGATCTGATGTCGAGCTGTTTGGGCTTTATTAGTGATGCCATGTTTGAAGGATAGATTACTAGATCACTAACCACTATAAAGCCTAGGGATTTGCTGAATGGTTGCCGTGAGGGTTGGATCCATTCAAGCGCATTTCTTCCATCCACTTTTGAGTAGGTTACTGTTTGGAGGGTTTGCCCAGGTGTACATATTCGGTCTTGGTGAGGTTAAGCTTTGTCATCTACGTTTTAATGATTTCAAGGCATCAGCAAAAGTTAGCAATATCTTGTAAGCCCTTGAACTTTAGGTACAACTATGTGTCGTCTGTGCGCATGTGTGTTGCAATGTTAGAATCAAAATAATGGAACCTTGAGGGACTCCACAGTTTACGAGGCAACATTCAGACCTGAGGCAGCCCATCTGGATAGCCTGCTGTCCACCAGATAGAGAGGATGTGAACCATGTCAGGATGGTGCCAGAAACACCCATCCAGTGTGCAAGAAGGATAAGTAGTGTGTGATGGTCAACCGTGTCAAATTCAGCAAAGAAGTCTAGGAAGACTAGCACGCAGGAGTCCCATTTGTTGATAATCTGAAGGGCATTGTCACTACCTGAATGGTGGCTGTTTCAGTGATGCATTTTGGGTGGAAACTAGATTGGTAATCCTGGAGCCGATCGAGATGCTTGGTTTTCGCAAGTAATTGGTTAGCAACTACCTCCTTGATGACTTTACCGATCCAGAGGATGTTGTTGATCGGCTGATAGTTTGCTAAGTCTTCTGGGTTGAAGGTGGGCTTTTTCAGGAGTGGTCAAGTAAGTCCTGTTTTTGGACATCTGAGAATGTATCCTCACTGAGGGAGGCATTGACTATCCTAAGAAAAGCAGTAAGGGCAGGGACCAGCAAGACCTTTAAGGATGATGTCCAGGAGGATATGGTCAATGTAAGAGTTCAGTTTTAAAGATGCAAGCGTGTGTGGGAGGTCCGCAGGTAAAAATAGAGAGAAGTTGGTCCAGGGTTGAATGGCCCATGCTGGGATATAGGTAGGGGCAATAAAATCAAACTAAACTGTACACATGTGCAGGTTATTATGTGGAAGATACTAAAAGTCAGATTCACAAAGGTTTGCACCCTTATTCACAAAACCTAAAACTGGAGCAAACTATGCCCTAATATCACCTTTATTGACCCTGTTCACTGTTAATTTTTTAAATCAATTTAACATCCATGAGAAACGTACCTGCTGGCTATTTCAATTTTTGATTGTAGGTGCCCTGAGCTTTGCTGTGCGCTGCCTCGGGATGCCCCACACATAAAAGATTCTCAATAATGAACACTCAGTTAATGTTCTTAAACTCTCCTGTGTAGTGTAATTCCTTTAATTATTTGAAATAAATAATAAAGAAACATTGCTATCATTATTGTCGCTATACATAACACACAAACTGCCTGATTCATGGAATTATTTGCGCCAAGAACAGGGATTTGCGTGCTATTCTGCCCGCAAATCCCTGTTTGACAAATGGGGATTTGCAGGCAGATTGGCACGCAAATGACTGTTTTTGGTGCAAATAATTCCATGAATCGGGCAGTTAGTATAGAAACGTTTATTAATGAATATGCAGCTATCATTGTCATTGCCTCTATGTTTACTCAAGACCAATCTATCATTTCAGAAGCATAATAGTCAGTAAAGAAGTAACTAACTACATCACTAGATCTCACTAGAGCTCTCCTCTTTCCCCATCTGATATTAATGATGGTTAATACAGGTTCTCATACTCACTATTATTCTTAGAAGGCATGGAGAGGAGGACTGGAGACTTGATGCCTGGAGCCTGGAGCCTGGAGGCTTGTGGTTGGCACAATCCAAAAAATATCAAATTCATTCGGAAAAACCATTTATCAAAATCACCATTTTCTCTTTTAGCAAAGATTCAGTGTCAATTGGGATTGACCATGGTGCCAGCAACAGTCCAATAAGAATAAGATGGGTCCATAGGTGGTGAGCTGATTGCCATGGGTAGGGATACTCCCCATACAGCTCAGTCAAAAATAGTAGTTCTTCTCAAAAGCAAAGAGAAAAGTCTTTTGAGACTCAGAAACCAACAATTTTTTTTCAGAGGCCTCAAAAATCAAGCAGATAACAAGGAGGTATTTTTTCTCTATCCCCTGCATAGGCACTGCAAGGAGAGAGTGATTTCAGTCTGATCCTGGGTCGTCTTCCAGTCTCGTCTGCCTCAGTCAGTCGATCAGGTCCACACACATCTCTGCTCCTATCCTACCCCTCCCAAAGCCCACATTTTTATAGTTTTTAAGAGCTATTTAACTAAATCTGTCTCCTTCCTCCACAGCAAGATGCTTCCCTTAGCATCTTGCCTCACTATCAGCGTTTAGCAAGAGCAAGAAGCAGACTTCCCCCTGCATTAGCAAGCTTCTCTTAGTGTCTTGCCTCTTTATCAGCATTTAGCAAGAGCATGATGATGTTTATCTCAAAAGCAAGGTCTATGGCAAGTTGCCAAAACCTTTCACCTAGCGGCAAGCTGCTTACTTATTGTGTTACAGCTAGTTGCTAAATAACGTATAGCCTCCATTCACTCGTTCTCGCCCATATCTGGCCTTGTCCGGAAACATTGTAGTTAATTGTAGTCCCTTGAAATATTGTTCTTGTTTACGGGAAAATTCAGAAATATTTAACATAACAGAATGGGACATTTGGAACACTTCTCAGAAGCTTTGGAGTGCATCCAAGAAGTATTGTTTTGAAATGTACTTTTGTGGTCCATAACAATAGATAAGACTGGTGCACAGACCAGATATCCAAACTAAACATCATTTTCTGTTCATAATTGTTAATTCTGCCCATTGCCTGAATACATTTTTATGGAATTCCATTATGTACATGCCTACCCGTTGATGACATGACTTGGGATTCCACTCAACCCTAGCTTAGAACTAAATTTCAGAAACTGATGCCCACAGCTCAGCATTAGTCATTAGGAAAATAGGTGGAGTTTAGATACCTCTTACCTAAAGCAAAGCTCCAAAGAAGAGCAATACGGAGTTTCCTGAGCTTCTTAGTGAGCAGATGTTGTGTGGGGTCGCAGAGCTGGCAGGCAGATCTGAATGTCATGGCTGCATAGGCTTTATGGCTTGCTTTGGTAAGAAGAAGTAGCAGCCATTCATTCACATTTACTGGAGGAGATTAAAACTGCTTTCTGGACATGAAATTAAACATTTTCGTTCTGTGGCCGTGATAAGCCAGTGCAGACTTTATTTTTTTTATGTTAGATTAGCATTTACATTTTCCCTGCATCATGCTAAAACACTGAGTATGGTATGTGGCAAGGCTCTGCAAAGTGCATGTATTCCCGGCTAGGATAAGTAATACACCCATATATGCACTAGGGAGGATTTCACCAGGTAGAGTTCAGCTGTTTTAACTGGACTTTTTAATGCATGACTTCCAATTTTTTTAGGCTATGGCACTTAGCTTTTGATAGTTTTTCAGTCCTTTCCTTTAAATGTGTTTACAGTAGCTGCTATAACCTCAAATGTTTACTGACTCACCAATCAGGACAGCACTACTCTGGGCATTTAAAAAAAAGCTAAACTGTGCCAGAATGGTGCAAAACACATGGTTGATTGGATGTAGGCTTTAGATTATTAGAAGTGAATGGGAGAACAGTCTCATGCTAGGACTATATTCAACTAATTCTGGTGAGCCATTGCTGGATCACTTTACTTGAATACCCAGCATCAAAAAGATTCCTCAGCTGGCTGCTCATCTACGGTACAATGATTTTTGGTATTGTGCATTACGCGAAACATGGGCAGTACAACAGGTAAAGCAGGTGAAGTAGCTCATGAATTGCAATGCCCAATGAATAACTGTATAGTCATGTTCAAAACATGGTTCTTTATATAACATAGGACTGAAGGAGAAATGGTACAGCTCGAGCGTAAAAGTCTGGATTAAAGCTTGAGGTTGTGCTTAAAAGTCTCTATCACCACACTGTGGAGAAAGTGGAAAGTTGCTATTGGTTTCCATCTAGGCGTCCCACAGCAATGGGAAAATATGAATTTCACCAGTGATCACTTGCTGAGACAAAGGGTTAAATATCGGGGGAAATGTTGCATCGTGTTGTTGGCCGATATCACAAGTGCTGATGACAAGTACAGTACTATAACATGGCAAGAACGTTTTTCGCCCAAGCTAGGTCTCACTAAAATGCCTTCATTACAGTCAGTAATCCATACCAATAAAGGAAACTTTAAGCACATCATGCAATAAGCACTATAATTAGGAAAAGCTGATCCATTGATAACTGATTAGCTGATAATAATAGTCAATGGTTGACCCTTCTCAAATCCAACTGTGGTTTGTGCACATAAGGAATGGACAATCATCAGCCACTCAAAGATGGCCAACCCTTGGGGCTAATCATAAAATACTATTGACATTTTTTGTTTTTAATCTGTTGCCCATTTTATCCTACAAAAAAAGGATGCTGAGCAGCCAACCGTGGTTATTCTATGTTTCTAAACTGGAATCAACTATGCCAAAATGTGGGATGGCATGTTTATTTAAAATTAAATCAGTCTGACATATGCATCGAAAAAAGGGTAGCTGGTTTATGACATTAGGGATATTACATGGTATACAATAATAAACCGGCTCTCAAAGATGATGAACTTCTGCGTACTCTTGTAAAGAGCTAATAAAGCACAATATTTGTTTTTTTCATATGGCACATTTGTTTGCTGAAATAATTGATGTTGAGTTCATTTTAAAATCCTGATCAATGAACTACAACCCTAACGTCAGGAATGGACAGCCTGTGTGTATCAGGAAGCAAATGGTAAGCAACTGAGATCTGGGGACATTTAGTTGCCCTTTTTTAATACAGAGCAGAATATGCACCACCATGTTTAAGGACTTTTTCATACAAGTTGGAGAATTCTGTAGGAAAACAGATCAACTAGAATAGAAAGAAATTCGGACAAGCGAAATTAGAAGGAGAAATACAGAATAACCACCTATTGAATGGAGTGTTATCAATAAGTGAACTATTTCACTGTGTGCTCCCCATCACTAACACCATATTTATCATATCTGTCACAACTAACATGAAGCCATCTTTTCCACTACAGCTTTTGTCTGTCAACGTTCTAAAAAACACAAGTATTCTAAAGGTAATAATGCAGGGGGATATAAGCCCCCACTATAAGATGTGCCTAATACTTAGAACTCTGATGAATGTCTCTTAATGGGTTGGTGGCACCTGTGGCATAAGCAATTTGTTTGTTCTTGTCTCTAGAGGAACTGAAAACATGATGAGGTAGAGCTCTTGGTTTTCCTCTTTTCATAAGTCTTGACATGGTGTTTATTCCTAAAAATAAAGGAAGATGTTTATTTGTCCATGTTAGCCACTGGATTAGAGTTTTAGAAAGAGTTGGTGTTCTCGCAACCAAGTTGATAAACAAAGGGACTCAAAGCCAAGGAAACGTTTACAGTATTTTAATTTTAAAAATAAAAAAAATGTCGGTTAGCATAAACCAGTAGATGAGGCTTCTCCAGAACTCCTTATTATGCCCCTCCCAAGAATGTTCAACTTTAGTTGTGACAAACAGTAATTCCATGTCTCTGGGGTTGGTAGTACCCTGCATTTCATTCTTGACTTATGGTGGGGACTTTTTTGGCATTGTTTGCTCTTGTCCGCATAATACTTTCGTCCTTCTGGACTTCTGGAATACCTGGCACAACCACCAATAGCACCCTAAATCATATGTACATATGTTCAGGCATCAGACCTTTGCATAATGGTTGGGCTCCCAATTGCCAGATTTAACCCAAAAGTTCAGGTAGACATTTTCTTCCTTTGTTCTCCTCTTTCACCATTTTCAAGATTTTTCAGAGGACCCAGAGCTTTGGCCTCCTCTCTCTCCCTCTATGCCTCCTTTATAGGCAATGAGAATTTCTTGAATATAAGAGGGTAGTTTAATTACATACAGGAGGACAAAAGAATTAACAAACCTGGATACAGGTTCAACGAGGGACCCTATCAAACAAATTATAGGTCAACCTGAAATGTAGGTATCAGGCTCCTGAAACCTTTGTAAGTCATAAGGCCCCTTACAGCCTATTAATTTCGCAAAAACCACACTGTACGCAAGGTGAATAGGAGGGGAGACTGGAGCAACACTTCCATGACCCCTGTGCAGTTTTAAGACACCTGACACATATCCTTCCCATCATAACCTTGAGATAGGAGAGAGACGCAGATCCCTCACCACAGATGTAGAATACTCCCCAACTCCCATCCTTCATAAAACATGTTGGCATTGAATAGCATCTTAACAGCTTGGGTGGCCTTCTCTAAAAATGTATTGTGTAGGGTAGGGCATGGCCAACAGCAGCATCAATATGAGCAAGCAACACACTCATAGTTTAGGATTTAGTTTTATTTCTAAGTTCTAAATTAAGCAGAGATAATAGATTATAGAATTTGCATTTTCTCTCATCTTTTTCAGTTTCTAGTTTCCTCTCTTGAGCAGCCAGAAAAATGCACAGGCAATCTTTTGCTTTCTGATGAACCTTCAGTAACTTGGGGGCAAGTTCTAATTCTTTAAATAATGTAATAACTAGGCCATCAGAACCAGATGATATTATAGTAGGGAAATCTGAAAAGGCTTTAATAAGCACAGCTGTAGTTATAGAAGTAAGCAGATTCCCTTGTCCTAAACGAAGAATGAACTTTATGAGATTTCGTATGAATCTAATGCCAACTAAAGAGTGGATCGTAGGAGGAAGGCAGTACACTTGAGAGACTACACCTGCAGAATATGTGGGGAGCAGAAAGAGACTTTATTTCATCTAACCATGACTTGCCCAAACCTAAAACAAGAACGTGACAGATGGCTGCACAAATTCTTCACAAAATATACCACACGATCCGTAGAGGATTGGTGGCTGGAGCTGCTACAAGGGAATTTGATATCCCTCACATTAGCCCTTCTGGCTTTCCTGGAAATTATCTTCCAAAAAATACAGGAGAAGGATCACTCGGCTGACAATTGATTGACTGAAAGTATGGTGATGAGCGTATAGGATCTTTTGCTCTGATTGCTGATAATTTCCTTTTCTGACCGAAAGTTTGTTATTTCTTCTTTGTTCGTCATTCTGTCTTCTACTTCACTGGAAATTTTTGTAAATTTTTGTAATTTTTTATCTAATCTGTTTAAATTTAAAGTTTTATGTTTTATGTCATGTGTTTATTTGGATAAAACAAAGCTTAAGGTTTTCTTTTGTAAAACCAAAAGCTAATAAAAAAAAAACAGGAGTTTTAAGCTGCCCCACGGTTCATCGTCAGTCCATGATAAAGTAACATGTTGAAAGCAAGCATCTGTCCCAGCACCAGTCCAATGCAATTTTAAATTCTAAAGTTATTCGGAAAAAAACATTTCTGTCTGCCAGAGATCCATGGGTAATTCCTTCATCATCAATGACCTTTCCAAGGTGCCACCTCCTTATTCTCCCATCTCAGCGGCCTGTCTGGATATTTCTCTTTCCCATAGCATCTAGCCATGATTTTAATGCTCACAAATATGGGCTGAATATCTGCGTCCTACCTACAATGTTAAGTCAAAGCCTCTCACCTCACCCTCCAACTGGAGTAATTCTTTACACATATCACTTAGAACTCTGCCTTCCTTGGTATACAATTCTTTTTAAATACACTTTAACTGTTTTCCAAACCAAGAGCAAATCAGTATCAAAATGTTCATTATTTTCAAAAGAGCCATTTGTTTCTCCTGCCAAAGTTTAGTTTAGAGTCTGTGGTAAGATTTTTTTCTTTCTTTCTTTCTTTCTTTCTTTCTTTCTTTCTTTCTTTCTTTCTTTCTTTCTTTCTTTCTTTCTTTCTTTCTTTCTTTCTTTCTTTCTTTCTTTCTTTCTTGTGTTTGATCAAATAAAAATGAACCTTTCACATATTAAATTTACATGATTCATCACAAATACAGACACAATACTTTTATATAAACCATTAAGAGAAAATAAAGAAAAAACAAGTTACATAGTATACATATAACATCTTTATAACTGTCATCATATATACAGTGAACAACAGTATTATATCAACACGGGTAATCTGATCAAATATGTAAATCAAGAAACCCATTGCTTTTAATACTCTTAAAACTTCCAATGCTAAAAAGGTTTCCATAACCGCACTTAACCTATACATAACTCATCTTTATTGAGCCAAATGAAATGATCAATAAATTGACCAAAATATTTCAGGCGAAGTTCCCATGTCGCAAGACAGCTTATCAAAAGATGTTTTAGTGTTTGTTTAGTTTCACCATTCTTACAAAGATCACAAAATTCATCATTTGACTGGGACCCTCCACCCTTTTCCAAGATCTCCCCAGTATGCAAAAGGTTGAGATGGAATCGAATAGACTGATCATGCCACATTGCATTTGGAAATAATTAGGGACCCAGCCCAAAGACTTATTCAGAAAAGAGAATGTAGAATGCAGGCAATAGCTGTGCACTCTATCAATGGTGGAAATCTGATCCGCAGAAAATAATGCTTTCTTTATTCTAGTTGGGTTTTCCCACAAATTCGACAATTGCCTAACACTAACCCTCAAATAACTTTCTGCCCTTTTTTCAGTTTCACTTAAACAGGTCCAACCCTCTTACAAAAGAAACCTTTAAATCCTCAAAAAGAGATTCATGATTAGGAGACATTGGCCCTCATTACAACTTTGGCGGTAGCCGTGCCGTTCAAAACAAACATTTTTTCTGGCTCCCGTGAATGGGCAAGAACCGGGTCATGCCGAGTTCGGAGGACCCGGTAATTGCTCATTTCCGGGTGCCGGAATCAAGGGCCTCCCTATCCCCATTCTGCCCCATAGGGCTGAATGGGGATGGGGACATCGGATGCACAGGCACATTCAGAGTTGTGCCGGTGCATCTGACGTGCTCTGCTCGCGGGTGCCGTTACACCCGCCAGGAAAAACCTGGCGGGTGAAACGGTTCCAACGAGCAGAGCCCGTAGTATGGCGGTCCGGGAAGTACGGTACCGGCATGCTTACCGGTAACGTACTTCCTAGACCGCAATGCATGTAATGAGGGCCATTATCTTTCAAGAGATAGACAAAATATGCCAATCAACCCATGCCTTGAGTGATGTCACACCTAACTCAAAACGGAGGAATGCCATATCTAAGGATAATGGAAGGTTTGAAACCTTCTTCCAAATCCCGCCTTCCAGCATTTCCCATATACATTCATAGGCTTGCGATTCCATATCAGCTCTGCATAGAATACCAGGATCACCTCTGCTTTATAGAATCTAAATAGATGTAACACAGAGAATCTGCAGTATTTAAGTATATTTTACGCATTTGACAGACTAATTGATCAATTTTCCTCCCCTCAATAACTTTCTGGGTATTTGCAACATTTGGCTGGGCACTAAATGGAAACCTAAATGAATAACCACTGTGAGACAGGCATGGTATCAAGAGAGACACAGACTCAAGAGTAACAATTGGAAAACCTTTGTTATCAAACTTTGTGGGGTTGGTGTACTGCCTACCTGGCCCTAACTCTAAGAGTATTATTCCCTCAACTGATGCTTCTAAGGGCTGTTGACATCCGCAAGTCCAAAACCAAACTTTGTCTCTGTCCAAACCTATGCTTGCCCTCACTCTTACACCAAATGCAGGGCTCTTGCTGTAAATCAATAGAGTTCACAATGTCTCTGGGTCTCCTGGGGTTACCTTCCCCAAACTGTGATCCATCCAGATTCAAAGAAAAATATACAGTGCCTCTTAGGCCTCTCAGGGTTCCCATCCCCACGTCTAGGCCTCTCTTCACCAAGTTCAACAATGTCTTTAGTTGGCCTCTTAGGGTTCCCTTTCCCAAGCCTATGCCCCTCTTTACAAAGTTCAAAATGTCTTTAGTGGGCCATATAAAACCATCCAGTTACCCGTGGCCAATCCACAGGAAAGAGCCCAACTGATTGCTCCTCGCCTGTGCATTCAGGTGCTTTTCCAGGACACTGAACTATATCTGCCCACAGGACAGGCGCATGAGTACATTTCCGCTTCATTTCAGAGTTGGAAGCAGAAACCCGGGATCTACCACGGACGGTTCTCACCTCGCTTTGCACATCTATGCAGCATTACGGGGTGACCTCTGCTGTGTGAACATGGGTACTGTGGAGATGCCCAATCATGGTCAAAACTGCATTAAGGGGGGTCTGCCATCAATCAATTGGTTTCCAGGATTGTATCCAGTTTTTTCTAAAATAGAAAATCCTGGCATAATTCACAAACACCAACCCATTCTACTGGAATCAGAGCGATGGACTGTGGTGACCAAGACATTTTCCACACAGGTACAGGATTCCTGGAACCAGTGCGGCGGATCACAATATTCAAATGTGGAGACAATCAATGCTGACGTGTTTTGCCAAATACATTCTGCATCCACCATCATCATGGCTATTTGGGCAGCACAAGAGCCAAAAGACTTTACCACATCAATCCTTAAGTGCTGCAGGGTGGGGACGCGGGCCATTTCATGCAGGAATCTTCCAAGTGTGAATTGCTGAAGCGCTTAAACATCAGCAGTGGAAGCCGGCACGCTGACGGCGCGCAGTATCCACAAAGGGCACCCAATTGACTCTTCATTGGAAAATGTATTGTGGAAAGAATAAGTAATGACTAGATGACGAATTTCAGCCGTCTCGGTATTCAGCAAGGTGACTCAGCTCACTGAAGCCGTGCCAAGACCCAGTCAATGCTGATCTGTGCAAACAGTCGTGCAATTGCTTCAGGCTGCGCCAGAGAACATGACTTCCAAATATGCAGGGTGGAGCTTTTTGGGAATGATGTGTTATTCTGACTAACATCATTATGAATCGGGTTATGAATGCTCACTTTGTAGCGTGGGAACGTTGTGCATTTGGTTCTCCACTGTTTCTAACAACTTTAAAGGACTAGCCTTTTTTTCAGTTTAAACAATCAAGGCAACAATTGACTCATACTTCCAATTAATTAGGTCATGCAGAAAATTCGTTTTACTATAACAATGCATTATTTGTTAAATGTGGGATTTATTGCACGAGCTTTTGAGGCTCACAGTGTCCAAGACGTGCATGGATTTCATTGAGTAATCTAGATGGAAGATTTGACTAATTTTCATTTTTCACCGAAGAAAGTTTACAAGTTCCAACCGTGTACCCCGCCTGCCAATGTGAGTTTCAGTGTACCAACTTCATTGGGCAGTTGTAACCCACACTTCCCATAAAAATAGTGCATGTACCCAGGACCATTTTAAACACTTTTGGGGCCCTGGGCACAGACATCTTTGGGGCCCCCCTCCACCAAACCAAAGGAATTAAGTGATCAAGAACATCTGAACCTCCTCCCACCCCCCATCATGCTCGCAACCCAGAGGTTGATTTTCAGCATTCAAAATAAGCATGTTTACTCCTTTTAAGTGCCTTTACCCTCTTCATTCTTACTCCAATAAGAATGATAAACAAGTAGCATTTGATGGCCAACATTGGCAGTCTATGAAGAGGCTTCATTAGTTCTAGTATAGATACAGGAGACTTTTTTTATCAATAGCACCCAGGAAGGTATGCAGCCTGTAGTATTAATGCAGGACTGTATGTAAAAGGTACATGTAACCCAGAATAGACAGATAACTCACATTAGCTGCCTCACAGAATGCAACCATGCTCAAGCATGAATAGAGGAGGCCAATTGGAAGGAAGGAGAAAGCTATACATACTATAGCATGGATAGCGAATGCAGATTAGAAGCTACCAGGAAGGTGTCTTTATTCAGACAGACTGAGATTAAAAGTGGGACATGGTTTTCAAATAATGTTGTCATTATGGATCAAAAGAACAAGCGCATATGGTGTGAAATATATCAATGCTCACTGTTATGGTGGAAGCAACACTATAGCCAGTGAAACCATGAGTGAGGCTTTTGGAAGATCATACCCTGAGAAGGAAATCATTCTGAAGGGCTGACACTTTTGAAAGGTTCGGACTGGCAATTTTGAGACGTTAGGCAATACAATGTTAAATGAGATGCCCAGGATCACACATTGGTTAAGGGGTGAAGCTGGAATGTGTGCCAACTCTGCAATTTCTGCCTTTGAACACTTTCTTTTCCAGTTCTTACCATGAACTAAAATAATCTCATTTTATAAAACTGACTTGGAAAGTACACAAATCACATTACTAAACAATTTTTAAAAATAAAATATTATAGAAGTGTGTTAAGCAGATTGGGAATTATTGTAGCTTGATTCCCTCATCATCAAGGGAAGTATATAACTAACAGCATACCAATCGATGTGATTTTAAAGATTTAATCTGGGTTTTTCTTTTATATTTTAAAGCTTTACATACTTTCAAAACACTGGCTTGTGAAATTGTCATTTATAAACGTGCAGAAAAACCTTTGACTTTTACAAAAAGTCAAACGAGCAGACCTTAAAATATGCTTGCCCGAGGCCTGCAACATCTGGTCTGCTCTCTTCTGTCTACCACCCCTTTCTCTCAAATGGCCTACATAAGAAGAACAATCAAGTAATGGGCTAAATGATGCCACCAGCACGGGAGGCGGCAAACTTCACAAAAGACAGTACAGTAATGAACGAGATATAAGATGATTGACCAGGATCACTGTATTGTCTGCTGGCAAAGTCAGGATAAAAGCATGAACACGTTGGTTCAAGAGTCTTGAATTTGGATACTTCTTCACCTCTTGGACTAACAGTTTATGTTCATCATTTGATGTGATTGCTCGATTTTACAAAATCCCAGCTGAACAAACCAATTTCTAGACCTTCACCATACGGATGAAATGTTAGTATTTATAGCAAACCCTATCCCGTGCAGGTACATTGCTGATAATAGTACCTGTTGTGCTGCAAAACCAAGTACATATGCAGGCAGGTTTATAAACTTCAGACATAAGACAGGCTCAGCCGGCCTTGCTGGAATGTGCTTTTCGAATCTTGCATATAAACACATATTTCTGCAATGAGTGCTTAACACACTAAGCTAACTTCGGAACCATTGTGGTACTACATTTATCAATATGCATTTCAAATTTGGCTATTGCACAAGATCAACATAATTCCCACAGGAAGGAAAGAATGCTACAGGAGTTGTGCCGTAAGGAGCCCAGAAACGATGTATACCACAGTGAACACAGAAAGCATTACAGGATGAATCGATCAAGGCAGAATGTACTTGTCAAAACAGTCAGGCAATAGGTTTAGAGCCTCAGCAGCACCCAATAAAATATCCTGCTGTGTGCTATTTAAGTGGGGTGAACAATGGAATCTTACTTCTTTAGATCAGGCAGCCTTGTGGGGCGCCCCTCAAAAGTGGGGGCCCAGGGCAAGTGCTCCTTTTGCCCTTCCATAAAAACGTTTCTGTTTGCAATCCATTCAAACTGCGGCCTTCGATTCAGGTGCCGAAAATGGCTAGCTGTGCTGTGCGGTGTGTTGAACGGATTCTAGTAGGTGGCTCAGGCCCCTTCATTTGGAAACACCAACGATCTGCTTTGTGCATGTTCGAAGGCCTCAACTTGAAAGTGTAACACACGGTAGTTTTGAGGGGGCTACATTGACTGTATTATAAAACTTTCAACAACAAAAGAAAGTGCACGACACATGTGAAGTCGAAATATAGGTATCACACAATTCTTAAAGGAATGATTCGGTCAAAAAATGTTATTGTCCCTACGGGTCGGCCATGTGTTTTTAAGCCTAAGTCGCTCGATTTTAGAAAAATTTCCTATGGACCTTACCCGAGTTTTCGTCCATTAAACGCACGCGAAAACAGGCATCAGGGCGCTGCCATTTTGTGATAATCCTATCACTTGCCCCATCGCCCTGGCTGACCTGCTTTTGCAGTTGGGAGGACGATTCAACAGCTGAAGAGCCTGGACCTAGTCGCATGGACGGTGTTTCCACCTGGTGCACATACAATCGGTGCGAGCTAATGCCAACCGAGGACGAGAACTGCTGCTTCTGTGAAAACTCGGGATGCGTGGCCTACATTTCGGAAGGCGAGCCACGACCACAATGCATCACCAAGCTGCCAGACTTCAGAGCAGCCTGCCTCACACGGTCCGTGTTGAGGATAATGATGGTGCTTATGCACAAACTTCGCACAACTGTTCGTCCTCGTAATCCGAGTAACGAATAAGTATACTCTGCTTGTCATGCCACTCCTATTTCATGGTCTTCTACTGTATCCAAAATTACATATACATATCATTGTAACGCATGAAAGTCGTTCAATAGTGTGCAGTGTCTAGATAGCATTTGTCCAAGCAGAATGCCATTAGTTACAAGAATTGTCATTGACAACAAACGTTTATTAAACTTATCTTGGTCATTTAAAAACAGTTTGTTTCATTCCTTTTCACAGGTGGTACAGGCTGGTGGCCTATCGTTCCTTTACATGGTGGCTTCACGGGAGGCTTGGACACCGCGTTCGAAGAGTAATACCCGCCTGTGCCGTTCGTGCTATAAGAGAAAGTTTCCCAAGTGACAGCGGTCAGTACAGGGGATTTTCTCTCGCTGTGCTGCAACCTGACCTGTACATTGTGTAAAGTCTTGTATTTTTGTGTCATCAAAATAAGATACAAAATAAAACACCACATATATTTTAACAATGGTTGTTTCGATTTTTTAAATGAATCAAGTACGTCTCCATTCAAGGATGGACGTCCGACATCTGTGCGCCGAATGGGTGAAGGTCAGGTCGCTGTGAAGCAGGGTGGTCACTATCTAAGCTAACATAATATATTCTCAATAATGCATGCACTAAATAACACTTGTTGAAAGTCTTTCAGTCGATTATGTCTCTATAAAAGTCACACATATATCTATACTATCAATCAACATTGGATTATACAGGCCTTAGGTTAAGGGTCTTGACCACTATAATACACTGGGCCTCATTACGACCCTGGCGGAAAGTGACTGACCGGACCGCAACAGCGTAAATAGCGTTTCCGCCATTGCACGAAGGAGCAAAGTGCGGCTAATTACGACCCATCGGGCACGAGCATTACGCCATGGCGGAATCCGAAAGGCTGCGATGGCGGAAATGACCCCAAAACGGCCCTTACCGCCGCCGTACGCTGCACCAGGTGCAATACCGCCACCCATCTTAGCGGTCACCGTAATGAGCGGTCACCGTAACGAGCGGGCACCGCAAATTACGGGCACCGTAAATATACGGAAACGGAAGTAAAAGCATGTGGCCGGAACGGGAAACAGCACGCCGCACAACTATAAAATCCGAATCCCAACACAACCATTAAAAATCCGACCCTGACACACATCCCAACCCGTTAGCAACCCCAGTTAAAAAAATAAATATGGGAAAGGTAGCCAAGAAAGCGTGTGATCGCAAGCGGCAGGTACACTTCTCCCGAGAGGAACTGACCGTGCTCACCGAGACCCTCCAGGAAAATGCCGCCGTCGTCTTCTCCAGTCAAATGACCAGGACGGCCCTTGCCAACAAGAAGGCCATATGGGCCCTGGTGGCACAGCGCGTAAGTGCGGTGGGGACAACACCCCGCACGCCACAGCAATGTCGCAAGCGGTGGGACGACCTGCGGATCCGCGTACGCAGCATACTTTCTGCGAACAGGAACATCGCCACAGCTACCGGGGGGGGTTCAGAGTCGCCCATCAAGTTGACCCCCTGGGAGGATATCTGCGCCTCCACCATAGGAATGGAGAGCATAGAGGGAGTCGGAGGGATGGAGAAAGGAGTGCCGACATCCGGAGAATCAGGTAGGTTGGCCAAGAGAAACAATGCGAAATCCACAAAACACGAACATGTGCAGTACCATGTGACCCCATAGTGCAATACATACTTTGCCCTGACAGCGCCCTCTAAAAGTCAGAATGAATAAACAAATCAATCAAGATGCCATAAACAACCCCTACATGTGCAGCATGCACCCCCTAACTGCAGGCAGCCAAATGAATGCATCCTCAATCCACACGAAAATGAGACCACCTCCAAGGCCCAGTCTCAAATCAGCCTCATGTACCACCCCAATGCATTTGATACGTTGCCATTCCAAATCCGACAGACCCATAACTAACGCTCGCCCCTCTTTACTCCACCACAGGGTCCGATACCAACGACGAGCTGCAGGACACCCCTACCAGCACGCCTGCAAAGAGGGCCAGGACCAACGTCCCAAGAGCCTCCACCTCAGGTGCAAGGATCAAGACACGGCAGCAGCAGGAATCAAGTGGCAGCACACTGGAGGGGACTGCAACAGGCACCCCAGCAGCCAGCAAGTCCACAACCCCAGCACCACAGGTCCCCCCAAAGAACGTATCTGATGGCACTGCCTCTGGTGGTAGCAGCACCATAGGTGACACAGCTGTCATGCCAGCATGCTCCGACACGGAAAACAGTGCTGGCGACGTAGGTACCATCCATGACCTTTCCCAATCCCCCTGCATGTTCCATCCCCTACACCATGACGAAACCACGCAGGGGCACCCTGAAGACGACGACTGGCCAACCCCCACAAGTCCTGTGCCAAGGCAACATGTGTTGAGCAGCCCCCCTGTCACACCACCGCAAATGTCCATGGCCCAGCAGAGGCAACAGTCCCTCGACCTGCTGATCGAGCAACAGCAGGAAGTGTCCACGCTACTCAAGGACCATGCAAATGAATGCGGGGGTTCCAGGGCAGCCATGGAAACATCCACCGAGACACTCAGGGCACAAATAGAGAAAAGTAGTGAGAGCCTCAGGGGAGAAATGGAGAGAAGCACCGAGAGCCTGAGAGCACAAATGGAGAAAAGCACCGAGAGCCTGAGGGGGGAACTGCATGCGACGTCCAAAGACGTTTGTGCTGAACTTGCTGCTGTGCGCCGTGTGCTCTCGGAGCTCTCACAAACCCTCAGAGACATGCATGGACGCGAGCAGGCAGAGACATCATCCGTGGCAAGTTCCGTCCAGGGCAGCCCCCAACGCAGATCTGGCAGGAACCTGCGCTCCACGGGCAGGGGTGCCCCTGATACCCGTAGAGGGGGCTTGCAATAGCGTCTACCCACGGACAGCATGCATATTTGGACACTGGTGTTGGGGGGGGAGGTAGTAGGGTGGAGGGGGTGTGTTGGGCTTCACTGGGTGGCGGGTCCATAGGGTGTATAAATCAAATCACATTAACAATACAGCACCTCATTATCATCCAATGACATGTGTGGACATTGATATTTGCGTACGAGGCCTTCATAGGCGTACAGTCCACAATGTGCCTGTACTACACACACACAGTGCCACAGGTCCCCTTTCCGTGTAATAGGCACCATGCGTGGTTGCTAGAAGCATGCATCTATGATGCTCTGTCGGATTGCACGTGCATCCTGTGCCTCATGGACTCCTTGAGGTGCCTCCACATCCCCACCCTCATCATCATCATCATCTTCAGGTGCATGCAGTACAGCGTCAGGGGGCATGGGCACATTCCTACGTATGCACATGTTGTGCAGCATGACACATGCCATGACCATCTTAGAAACCTTCTCATGGCTGTACATGAGTGCCCCGCCAGACCTGCTGAGGCTGCGGAAACGAGCCTTCAGTAGGCCGAATGCCTGTTCAATGACCACACGGGTACGTGAGTGGGCATGGTTGTAGTCCTCCTCATGCTCGTTCTGTGGGTTCCGGATTGGTGTAAGGAGCCATCTCTTCAGTGGATACCCGGCATCACCTGTATGAGACGAATAAAGGGTGTCAGTGGAATGATAGTGCTAAGTAGCCCCCCCCCCCTCCTGCAAGGTCATTGACGCATCAAATGGGCCACGATGTCATGCATGGAATGAGACTCACCGAGTAGCCAGGATCTGTGCCCTGCGTGTCGCTCCATGTAGCGTGGTATTCTTGTGTTCCTCAGGACCATAGAATCATGGGTAGATCCTGGAAATCTGGCACAACAATGCGTAAAGATCTTGTTGGAGTCACACACCATTTGCACATTGATTGAATGAAATTGTTTCCGGTTGCGGTACTGGACCTCCATGGCATGTGGGACAACCAATTCAACATGGGTGCAGTCGATGGCACCAATGCAACCCGGGATGCCGCCAAGTGCATGGAATCCCACTTTTGCGTTGGTAATCTCCTGGTACGTGCGTGGTAGTGTGATGTGGTCGTCGGCGTGCTTCAGGAGGGCATCGTGCACTTGGAAGAGTGTCCGTGAGAACAGTGGCTGTGAAATGCCATGCAACTGTCCCACTGTGTGCTGGTAGGTGCCTGTGGCCAGGAAGTGGAGTACAGACACCACCTTCAGTAGGGGTGGGATGGCGGTTGGGCTATCTATCATGCTCACGAGGTCAGCATGTGTCATGTCCACAATGGCGATTATGGTGTCCCGGTCCAAACGGTAGAGGGTGTGGATCTGCTCAGCAGTGAGGTTGAACGGATCAGCTCGGAGGCGTGGGATTGCGGGCCGCCTGCGTGGTGGTAGTGGCAGTGCTTGTGGGCCTTGCTGACCCTGCCTTGCCCTCCTCCTCCTCCTTCTCCTCCGTCTCCCCTGTGCGCCCGGTTGTTGTACCTGTTGTTGTTCGTCGTCTTCTTGTAGTTGTAGCACTTGCAGTGCTATCTGGTCCCCCAGGCCCAACATCGCTAGTCCTGCCGGTAGCATTTTGGAGTGGGAGTGGTTGTGGGAGGGGTTTGGGTCTGCTATATATGTGCTGTCGGCCTGTATGGCCTCCACCTGTGCTGATTGAATGAATCTGTGGCAGATGCAATCCCTTCTGGCCGAGCACGTCCCGCACGTAAGGCTGCATTTGGCCGCATGGCATCTTGGGATTGGAATCATGTATCAAATCCCGATGGCAGTGTGATGTACTTTGACTGATTTTCATGCTATGCTCCCATTGTTACACATGCTATGATTGCAGCCGCTTACATACCTGTGAAGAGTCAGTGGTATGTAGGGCTCGATCGATGGCCGACCCTCATGCAGCACAGTAACGTACTTCACCGACGGGCGTGGCGTCCCATTTGTGATTGCAGCCAGTTAGCATTATGACACACAGCCGCACTACATTGATGTAATTGTGAATGCAAGCGTTCACAGAAGCCTTTTCGACGTAATGTTGCAAGTGAGGAATTCGAAGGCCAGCATTTTTGGTTTTGAAGTAGCGGCGAGGATACGCCCACAGGTCTGGCTGGAAATGTAACGTTCTATTGTAGAATGTCCTTGGGACATGGCCCATAACGAGCAAGCAATGAATGATATGAATTGAATGGGATGCGCAATAGCGTAGTGGACGATAAGGCAGGACGTTCCCAAATCCATCTTGCTTCACAACACTACAGATCCGGCCAGGAGCACAGTGGTTTTTGCAGACTGCATTACGCACAGACGCGATGGAAGTTTCACATATTATGTGAGTGAATATTCATGCGTTTTCATTGCGGGATGAGGGAATGATGAATGGATGCATGGACAGATGATTCCGTTTAGGGTCTGCCATGTACATGGGTTTTTTGAATCACTCCCCTTCCCCTGCGCTATGTGATGCAAGGCTGCCATAGTGGGACTTACGTCTATCTGCCCTTGTCGGATCCTCCCTGTCTCGACGCGCCTTCATACACTTGTGTCTAGGCACGTTACTAATCCCATGTCATGGGTTCTATCTTGACGGACGCATGCACAGTAACCGACGTTGCCAATGGTGTATTTACCTCGATTGATTTCGTTATGAATCGATACTGATTTAGGGGTGTGTATATTCCTTTGGAGTGGGCTAGCATGCATATGGGTGTGGATTTGGTGTGTTGAATGAAGATTGTAATGCATCATGAGTCCCGTAATGCAATCGGTTAATTTGTGTTTCATTTGGGTGACAGGTATCTCCTGCCCTATTGCAGATGCCATCTCTACGCCACTCCTCCAGATGGGTTTTACTCTCGACACCTGCAGCTTCGGGTGAATCAGTGGAGCACCATTTCGATCTTATGGGACGATCGCCAATGGGCCACATGCCCTTACGCTGTACTGGTGGCTAGGTGCAACATTTCGGCCTTTCAGCTCGACTAGTGCCTGCCTCATGGGACGGACCTGCGGTTCTTGCCGCTTCCATGTTGCCTTTTGGAACGTTGATGTAGGCCCTGTGTGCCATGATGGTACAGGGCGTCACACAAGTGGAAGCTGGTCAATTATTGCAGATGCAGCCCTCGGTGATGATGGATGTTTTGGTGTTATTTTGCAAATTGCTGTGGGGCCTTTGTCATTTGGATGTGCATTTAAATTGTATTCCGATATTTGTCGTGTTGCGTTATTCTTTGCAGGTGATGTGGCGATTTTCGATTTGTGGCGGTATGTATTGCGAGATGATCTGCATTGTGTTCCGCCTTCTGAGTTGAGTTGTGTGGTACAGTACTGGCCGCGTTTGCCTACGTAGCACAGTATGGTCACGGATAGGGGCTGCCATTGTGACTGTTTACATGATGTGCTGTTCAGGGGCGGGGGATTGGCTTTTGGCCGACTGGTGCCTGTCAGCCAGGTCGATTGGTGGAATGATGGGATGTTCAGAATGTGGCTGGTCACAGGTGCCTGTGTTTGCGTGCGTTTGTTGGAGGGGGACTGGGGTCATGTCCATTGGAATAGCTTCTGTATTCATGCCATCTGTGCCCTGCAGCTCCCATCGGCCCCTCTTGGGATGAGCCTGGCTGCTCAGTCACTCTGCCAACTTGTGTGGTACATGCTTCTGCTGATGGTTGGTTTGTTTACTGGCAAGAGTACAGG
Source organism: Ambystoma mexicanum (assembly GCF_040938575.1). Lineage (NCBI taxonomy): Eukaryota > Metazoa > Chordata > Amphibia > Caudata > Ambystomatidae > Ambystoma > Ambystoma mexicanum. Next base: position 642,924,970 of record NC_090924.1, on the reverse strand, counting down.
GCTGGTGCAATCCCCCTCAGGATGCTGTTTTGGATGTTGCCTTGCGCTGGTGGCAAGCGATGGGGGACTACTGTTGTTTTGTGTCATGTGTTCTTGATTTTCATTTTGATGTATTGTACCTTCACATGCCTGTGCTGCATCAGTACGGCTATGGTGACATGCCGTACATGGATGCCCACTCACGGGGCGCTTTGAGCCCCTGCATGCATTTCTACGTTGGCATGCATGGGTGAATTGTAGATTTCACTGGTTGCATAGTGTGAGTACATTGCGCCTGCCAGGAGTTGTGCAATGTGGCCAGGGAGTGGAGTACAGGCACTCAGTGGGCCATTTACGGTTGGTTCACGATGCCGTATTTCTCGCCATGGCGGAATGGTACTTTACGACGTGCTTGATGGCGTTCAGTACATGTCCGCTAGGGTCAGAATTCGCGTACCGTTGCGCCATGGCGGTGATTCCGGTTTTGCAAGGCGCGCGTGCGCGTACTTGGTGCAGTTAGCGTTGCCGTTCACTGCGGTGTCGCTAATGGCATCGTACTTTACGGTGACGGGTCATAATCGCAACGAGCGGTGTTCGATGGCGGTATTGCATTTCCGCCATCATTTTTCCATTTCCGCCAGGGTCGTAATGAGGCCCACTGTCTGAAGTGTGGGTCTGTGCTCACAAGAATCTCCGGTATGTGGCATTTGTTATTGATAGGCAACGATATACTGCAGTAGGGGTCTAATGTTAGTTGGGGATCTGCTAGGTGGGCATCATGGCGTGGTCAGTGGTCTGGCACATGAAGAGAATACCTTGCAGGGACACAGGGTCAGAATGGCAGTAAGTTTCCACTGGCGAGGGTGCTTGGGCAAGGACACGTTTGTGGAGATGAACTAGCTATGTGCTTAGTTCAGGCTGGTTCACATGCAGGACAGTGATCTCAGAGGAAGAGTGATGTGTTACATTTATTAGCTGTTGCAAATACCTCTGGAGTTTTCCAGTCAGAGTGGGAACGAGGGTGGGGACCATGTGCTCTGCGCAGTGAGGCCTGGTCACCAAGATGGAGTGGAAAGGGGGTACAAAAATGGATGCCCCGTGTCCTGCTCGCTGGTCCCATCTACGAGAATGTCAACCAAAGTTAACATCACATAAGGGCAAGGGGCGAACCCACTACTGGAGGCACTTGGTCCGAGTTTCTACTGATAAGTAAAGGATGAGCGGGGGCCTGATGGCCCCTCGCTCTCACACACTTGCCTGCACGCCCACCGGCCCATCCATCCCCCCCCCCTCTATCAAAGGCGGTTCGCACCCGGGGATGAGCGCTGGCATGGGGGGCTCTCACGGGCGCAAATGGCCAAGGAGCCAAACAGCATGTACACTTCAAAAGGTATCCCACCCCCAGGGGCCATCGCCTCCTCAGACCCCGTGTCTCCAGGCAGGCCTCCCCTGAGGCAGGCCGCCCCCCTGCAATCCACATAAGTGTGTCTCCATTCAGCAGTCTTCCTGTGCCTTATCTGCACGCACCAGGCCCATCCATCTCACCCCCCTCTATCAAAGGCGGTTTGCACCCGAAGATGAGCGCTGGCATGGGGGGCTGTCACGGGCGCAAACAGCCAAGGTGCCAAACAGCATGTACACTTCAAAAGGTATCCCACGCCCAGGGGCCATCGTTCACATGGCCTCCTCAGACCCGGTGTCTCCAGGCAGGCCTCCCCTGAGGCAGGCCGCCCGCCTGCAAACCACATACGTGTGTCTCCATTCAGCAGTCTTCCTGTACCTTATCTGCAAGCCCCAGGCCCATCCATCCCACCCCCCTCTATCAAAGGCGGTTCGCACCCGGGGATGAGCGCTGGCATGGGGGGCTGTCACGGGCGCAAATGGCCAAGCTGCCAAACAGCATGTACACTTCAAAAAGATATCCCACGCCCAGGGGCGATCGCTCACATGGTCTCCTCAGACCCCGTGCCTCCAGGTAGGCCGCCCCCCTGCAAATCACATAATACCACGACATACACACGTCATTCATTCACAAACACACCCCTGTTTCTAATACTTTATAAACCACTTGATATGTCTCATGAGAACATCGTTGAGCTTTGCAAGTCAACTCCTGAACCTTCTACCTGAGAAGCACTGAGATCTATGCTAATCTGCTCGTCGTCGTGCTATCTGTGACCGCTTCAAGCAAACTCGTCAGTGTGCTACCTGTGGCCATCTACCTGTTCTCCTGCAACATACTGCTCGGCCTGCTGAATCCAACTGTTAGTTGGTCAAGGTAAGGCCATGTATCCTAGTCATATTTCGGTCATTTTTATTCAATTGTCATCGAATTGCATCCTTCGGGGGTCCAGTCTATAATGTAAGCATGTTTCCTTCTCGTGCAAGACAGAACATCCAAGGGACGAGTTACATGTTCAGAGTTTAGTCACATCATTTAAAAAATGTCTGTAACTTATGCAAATACTAAGCCGCACATGATGAACTGGTAAAGCTCCGGCGACCAAAACAAACCTTGCATTGAACATGGTATGGTTCATTTACTTTTTTATGACATTTTTATTCATCAAGGTTTTATAATAATCTTGATATTTACTTTTCAGAATTTTCAACAATGCCTGCCTGTTCGATTAGCAGTTGCCCTTCGAAGACCCATGCTAAATCTGTAGGCACTACAATGCATGTATTCCCTAAAACTGTTGATCGAATAAGAGAATGGGTCAGACATTGCGGATATCCACCGGAAGAGCTTGAAAGTAGAGTCCAGCAAGTCTTTGAGGACAAGAGGGGTGATCGATACCGCATCTGCAGCCAGCACTTTTCCTCGAACATGTACGCCACATCTTGGGTAACAAAGAAGAATAAACGGCGAACGTCACGAAAATTGCTCGCAAACGCTATTCCAACTCTATTCGACCACATTCTGCCACTGGTGAGTCAAGTGTCCGGATTTAGCGTTAGGCCTTGCGGTAGTGTGTAGGTAGCCGAATGGATTAATTGATATTTTAGGTGTTGTGTCCCTTGTAATACTTTCGATATTGATATGAGTGTATAGCTTTTTGAATAATGACATTTATCAATAAATTATTTTTTGATTTTATAACCACCAAAGTATTTGAAAGTTGTTTGATGGATATTATAAGTATGCTGAAATGTGGCCATTCCGTCAGAGGGAAAGTATGTCGGAGGCCATTGATTCATGTGACTCGTCAAAAACAAGGCAGTAACGTCAAAATACATGCCGCCTGTAGATTAAATCATGCGTTCTCATGGTCTGCACAACCGATGCTGGGGAAGCTGCCAGCAAGCAATCTACTGTGTGCAGCTGCATCACTTTTTATTGGGTCCAGTTTTCGAAAGTTAGAGTCTTTCTTTCAGTTTGTGGGACTTCATTTCATTTCTAATACACAGTACTACAAATACCAACATGATTATCTGTTTCCGGCCATTAGTGATGCTTGGAAAATTGAACAATTGTCTCTAGCAAGTACATTCGAAGGGAAACGATTCAGGCTAGCCGGCAATGGACAGTGCGACAGCCCTGGATGTTCTGCCAAGTACTGCACCTACCACTTTCAGGACATGGATAGTAAGAAAATTGTGAGTTCGGTGGTCGTGCAGGTAACACAATGTACATCCTCAGTGGCCATGGAGAAACTAGGATTTATAAAATCAGTGAAATATCTACAATCGAGGGGAATGCACATTTACCTCATAGCCACGGACAGACACGTTTCAATTGCCAAGACAATGAGAGAGCAGTTCCCGCTTATTAATCATCAATTTGACGTATGGCATCTTGCTAAATCAATCAATAAGAAAATCTCGACTGCAGGGAAAAAAAAGGTTTGGAAAGTATTTCACAGTGGTCCCAGTCTATCAGCAAACATCTTTGGTGGAGCTCCAAAACTTGTGAAGGGTCAGTGGAAATACTACTTGAAAAATGGCTGTCACTGATGCACCACTGTACCAACGTTCACCGCTGGTCAGAAAACCTACATTTCCACCAATGTGAACATGGCCCTTTGTCCCCAGAGGAGGCAAATAAGAAGAAGTGGTTGATTCCATCTTCACCGACACACAAAGCCATTGAGAAGATTGTTTTCGATAAAACTCTATAAAGAGATTTGAGGGGACTGACAGAATTCTGTCACACAGGAGGTTTGGAGGTTTTCCACAATATGTGCCTAAAGAACAGGCCAAAGCGCTGGCATTTCAGCATACAGGGCATGAAACATAGGACTCTACTTGCGGTCTTGGCCCATAACGAGAATCTCTGCCGTGAACAATATAGGACTACGGGTAATGTAAGGATGCCTCGCTACACTAAGGTGTTTTCTAAAAGAAGTAAGCAATGGGTCATCAAACCAGTCTATGAGGAAATGGAGTTTGACTTTGTAAAAAGCCTTATTGTTGCTGTACTCGAGAAGCACAGATATGGGATTTTGAACGTTTCTGTGCAGAGCACTGATGCATTGCCACCAAACATTGCCACTGTGCCATGTCAACCCAAAGCAGAGCTGGTTGTGAAGTACAAATCCCGGTTTAAATAATTGTAATATGATTGTCTTTTTGTAAATAAATGTTATTGTACAGTGTACATACAAAGTATGCTAACCCTAACCCCTCCCTTCACCATCCTGGGTGGCGAACAACCTGGGTGTCATGTTTGACTTTTCTCTCTATTCACCTCATATCGCTGACCTTGTCAATATGTGTATGTATATATTTGTGTTGCTGTAACTAAGTTTCGCAAGGCTTGCGTATTGCAAATAATAAAACAAACAATAAATCTCACTTTCAACTCAACTCCTCGGGTACGTTATACTTTCCCTGACCTTCCCCCAAAAAGTCAATGGGCCTCATTACGACCCAGGGACTAATGGGTTAACGGCGCCGCAAAAGGCTGCGACGCTGTTAACCTATTAGCGCCTAATTACGATGTCCCTTTGCGGGACCCGACCTTAACGGCTGGTTTTACCAGCCGTTAAAGTAGGGACCAGCAAAGGGACCTTGGTGCTAAGTACGGTGCCGCAATTTGTGGCACCGTACTTAGCGCCTTCCCCATTCCCATTGAGCCCTATGGGGCAAAAATGGGAATGGGGAAGGGCCATGGCGGCATGGGGAATTACCCAATCTGCCATGGCGGACACCGGCATGGACCATAGTCCTAATAGCACCATGGTCCTCCACCTGGGTCGTAATGAGGCCCAATGTCTCCATAGTTATGGTTCTCTAGGGCTGCAAAGCTTGCGGACACCAAGGACAAAATTGGGGGCCTCAGAACGTGCCAAGCGAGCCGTTTCAGGTGGGAGAGAAGCCAGTTCACATTTGCACATTGAGGCCTAGTACATAGATGGATTCGAAAATTCAAGTTCTCACAGATGGCTTTACTACGGGATGTTGCAAAGTAAGATGGTATGCTCGTTTAGAGTGAAGGTCAGCGGCTTTGATTTTCAGCTGGCGGCCTGAAGAGGCCCACAACTCACACTGGCAGTATATGGTTCTATTGTTTTTTTACCTTGAGAGACAGGGACCATGCCGAAAGGACTTCATTTGAAGGAGGGGTGCAATAACGTAAAAGACGATAAGGCAGAAAATTCTGAAACTAGACCGAGTTTCATGTTAGTTCAGTATACGAAAAATCGTTGTCAAGAGCACAGAGGGATTTACGGACTGCATTACGCAGAAACACAATGGAAATTGCAAATATAATGTAAGTAACTCTTTAGATGTTTCATACCGCAATGAAGAATTAATGAATGGATGAATGAATGAATGAATGAATGAATGAATGAAGAGCAAGTAAAACCTTTGTGGGATCGTCTTTGTACCGGCACCATGGGCATGCAGGTCCACATTCCACAAGCATGTAGACAAACAGTCGTTTCTCATTGTGTGTTAACCTCCATTTATTTTGTTAGTTTTCGCATTGATTTTAGAGCCGAACATACTCCATTGCACTATCCTTGAAAGCAAATAGTTTCAGATCGGCCGTAATAAATAAAATGAATAATATTAATAAAGATCGGCTGGCGAGACTAATTATAATTTTTATGTTTTCAAAACAGGTATATCGTACCCTACTGCTACTGCCACCAGTTTCAGACCCCAGCAGATGGTTTCTTCAACCGCCAGCTGCAGCTTATCATAGACAACTGCACAACTTTGACGAGCTTATGGGACGATCGCCAAGGGCCCATATGCCCTTACGCGGTACTAGCGACTAGAAGCAACATATCAACCTTTACGCTGGCCTAGTGCCTAGTTGATGGAACAGCCTTGTGGTTCACCGTGCGACCAAAGTGCTTCTTTTAACGAAAACCAACACCCTGTGTACCATAAAGTAACAGCGCGTGACTCACGATAAAACGGAACAGGATTTGCGGATAGAGAGAAAAGAAAAAAAATGACATTCCGATTTAATATGCCAATTGCTGAATATTCTATAAACATTTAATGTTAAATAAATGTACTTTACCAAATGTACCGTGTTGCTGTTTGATTTGAAAGTACAGTTTCATATTCCGAATTGTGGCGCGCTGTGTTGTGAGTTGATCTGTGTTGGTTTCCGGGTTCTGTGTGAAGTCGCGTAGAAGACGATTGGGCGCGTTTGCCTACGCAGCACAGTAACGTCACGGAGAGAGGCGGGGAATATGAATGTTTTGATAATGTCAGGCTCAGGGGCGGGGGATATGATTTAGTGCGGCAAAAGCAGGTCAGCCAGGGCGATGGGGCAAGTGATAGGATTATCACAAAATGGCAGCGCCCTGATCCCTGTTTTCGCGTGCGTTTAATGGACGAAAAACTCGTGTAAGGTCCATAGGAAATTTTTCTAAAATCGAGCGACTTAGGCTTAAAAACACATGACCGACCCATAGGAACAATAACATTTTTTGACTGAACCATTCCTTTAATACAGTGGGTGCGTGAGAGAGTGAGAGAAAGAGAGATAGGGAGACCGAGAGAAAGACAACACATATATACAGAGAAAGTGAGAGGTAGAGAGTGGAAGAGAGAAAGAGAGGGAGAGAGAGGCATAGGAAGGCCGAGAAAAAGAAAACACATAGACATAGAAAGTGAGAGGTAGATAGTGCAAGCGAGAACGAGAGAGAGAGGGAGAGAGAGATAGGAAGACAGAGAGAAAGAAACCACATATAGACATCGGAAGGGAGAGATAGTGAGAGGTAGATGGAGCAAGAGAGGGAGAGAACACATATAGTGAGAGAAAGTGAGAAGTACATGAAACAAGAGCGAGAGAAAAAGAAGGATACAGAGAAAGAAAACACATATAGACAGAAGAAGTGAGAGAAAATGAGAGGTAGATGGAGCAAGAGAAGGAGAGAGAAACAGAGTTTGTGTGTGAGAAAAATGGGGAGATATGGAGCATGACAGAGAAAGAGAGAACAAGAGAGTATGTGAGGGAGAGAAAGAGAAAGGGAAAATACATATATATCTCATTTTATATAATCATGTGAAAGGTTTATATATAAACTGTAACACAGTATTAAATAAATTAAATATAGTGAGTGAAAGTGAGAGGTAAATGAAGCAAGAGAGAGGGTGAGGGGGAGAGAGAGAGTGAGACATAAAACACATATATACAGAGAAAGTGAGAGCAAGTGAGAGATAGATGGAGTAGGAGAGAGAGAGAGAGAAAGAGAGATGGGAAGACAGAGATAAAGAAAAACACATATATATGCAGAGAACGTGAGAGATAGATGGAGCAAGAAAGAGAGAGAGAGAGAGAGAGAGAGAGAACACATGTAGTGAAAGATAGATGAAGCAAGAGAGAGGAAAGAGAGAGAGCGAGAGAGATGGGAAGAAAGAGAGCAAGAAAACATATAGACACAGGAAGTAAGAGAAAGTGAGATGTAGACGGAGCAAGAGAGAGAGAAAGAGTGTGTGTGAGCGAGAACGCGAGAGAGAAATAGCGATAGGGAGACGGTGCAAGACAGAGAGAAAGAAAACGAGAGAGTATGTGAGAGAGAGAAAACACAGTGAGAGAAAGTGAAAGGAAGATGAAGCAAGAGTGAGAGGAATAGAGAGAGAAAGAGAGAAAGAAAGAGAGATGGGGAGATCAAGAAAGAAAGCACATGCAGTGTGAGAAAGTGAGAGGTAGATGAAGCAAGAGAAAGCGAAAGAGAGAGAGTGTGTGTGTGTTTGTGAGAGAGGGGGGAGAGAGAGAGAGAGACAGAGAGAGGGAAGAAGAAAGCACATAAACAGAGAGAGTGAAAGAAACCGAGAGAGAATGGGAGGGGGGGCATGGGTACATGAGACAAGGAAACGTCCTCCTTTCCAAAACGGTATTTTCATTTAGGTGGCGATAAAATGCTATTCCAATCATGAAAGCAACAGAAACAGAGAGGTCTTGGGGCGCAATAGCAGGTGCACGTTTTTGCTATTTAATGGGAAAACGTATTGCGCTGCATAAGACATGATCTGACTTCCTGCAGTGTGAGTCGCGAAACGACTCCTAGAATGACAGCTTTCACTCCTGAACACGGTATACTGCAGACAAGAATACAAGCTGTGAACACCTGACTGCCCTACTGAAGTCTGGGGAGATGCCAGGAGAGAATGATAGCGTTACCCAACTGTTCTGCACTCATGCATTAACCTAGGAAGGATAAAAGGTAGAGCCATCTCGGCGCGCGCGCACTCACGCACGTACACTCTCTCTTTTAAGACGCTAATGCATTAGCCTGGTGTGCCATGTTACAAAAGCGCGCGAGACCCCACAGATGGAGCACATAATCCATTGGCCAGAGTTAAAGTGCTCACTTTTGATGATCATTTGTTTCGGGCTCAGCACTGTAAGCTCCTGTCTAGAGAATGTGTAGACCTTTTTATGACCGAACATGATATGACATTATGCTTTCATAATGAATTAGGTGCGTGAGCCCAACCATACCAAGAATTGCGGGATTTCATTTTTCATTTGTATTCATGGCTGTTTGCAAATAGTATCCGCAAAATCCAGAAAGTAAGTGAAATGGCTCCTGCAGGCACGGCTGTACACATCCCCCAGGGCGTATTAAGGGCCACTATTGGGGGCGCTTTGATTGCAGATCCTGTTGCAGTGCTTCATGTGCCTGGGTGGGTTATTGCCTGGGATGGGGCGGCAATCCTTGCATCTGGGTTTGCCATCTTCTGGGATATGGGTAAGTAGCCATGTCTCCTCTTTCTTCCATACTTCCTTTATTGCTCCTCAAATTCCAGCGCAGGATTGAAAGATGTTCCCTGTCCTGGTCACATGATCTCAATGTCAGCTTCACAGCATGGAGCCGTGAACGGCGCTCAACATCGGCGACGAATGAAGAAAGACACGCGCAGGCATTTAGTAGGTATTGCGTTCTTGCATTGATGGGTGAAATTTCGATGGGTTTTTTCTGAGTACATTTTACCGAAAAATGTAGGGGGGGTCAGGGTGGTCGAGAACAGGTAAAAAAAAAAAAACAAAAGGGGACAGGGGTTTGGTGGGGGGAACCCTCCCAAAAATAAAAATAAACAATTTTGATGAGTTTTTTTGGTAAAAAAATACTCAGAAATAGTAGAGTGACAGGCATACCACTTGGTATACATGTCACACTATGTTATGATTGAGTTGGTTTGCAGTGTATTTTATGCAACTGTGTGATCTTTATATTAATGCTGCTCGTGCAGATGGGTGAACTGGTGCCCATGTGGCCGCTTTTAAGACGAAATCCTACTTGCCTCTTCCAGACAAAATGCTTTATGTCTGCGAGAATGTTTCCAATGACGCCCTCGGCCATATAACTGCAAACATGTGGCTAGTCCTCACTATTGCCGAATACAAAGTTTCTGACTTTTCCACCAAATTTGTTACCACTTTTTGCGGTAAGGTTGAAAAGTCGAAGCAAAAAAAATAGGCAGCGTGCCATATGGCAAAATAAATCATGGCAGCCTAATAGATCCATCACGTGCGCCTCACTGCTCCCTGCAAAACTACTCCCCTCCCGCTTCCCCCAGCGTAAAGGCTTGTGGCACTGTTGCTAACAAAGTATTCAGTTCCAGTATGACGGTGGGTGGCATGGGCATGTAACCGTGCAAGGTTCAAGATTCAAGCACTGTGTTGGCATGAGGGCATCTGCTTTTATCTGGGTCTTTATCTGACCAGGGGGAAGTCAAATTTGAGGTAGCTGTAGAAAGGTTCAGTTGGAAACCGAAAATGTGATCCAAGAAAAGCAGACAGCAACCACTCATGGCACTTCTCCGTGGTGGGGGAGGGGTGAAACCATATGCCTTAGTTCCAATCTCAACTATCCCAGAGTCAGATGGCACTGCGGGACGTGCACCCCAAAAGGGTTTCAGGTAATATTATCCCCACCAAAAATATCGCCGTATATATGGTCGTTTGGAACGGCCATAGGCATTATTTTTTGGGGGGGATCATTTTTGTGTTTTTTGGGAGCAGGGTTACGGGGTTGCCCCCCTGCTGCTTTAAAAGTAATGCAGGGGTTGCGGGGGTGTCCCCGGCAGGTTCCATGTCTTAATATTGCTGAACAAATATGGTGATATTTTTGCAGGGACATTAACACATGGAAGCTCCAAAATCAGAGCAGCGGCTGCCGTGTTCACGCGTGGACGCGACCATGGGGGACTGCAATAGAGGCTCTGTGTATGGATATTTCCAAACATCTTTCACACATGGCGGCATCCCTGAGACCTCACGTCTTCAGGTGCAGTTCTGCTTTTACACTGAGCAGAGAATTTAGCAGCCATCTGTCATGGAATGATTTCTGGTAGCCACAAGCCCTCCACGGCGTAGCCAGGATTGTCTAACACGTGGGGCCTCAAGCTAATGTAGTCGGGCCCACTGCAGTGACATTAACCTCTGTAAATGCCTACACAGTGCTGCTGAGTGGGTATTCATAGATTTTGGGTGGGCCAGCCATATGCAAATCAGTCAGGTACTGCCACCAATGGGAGCAGCCCTGCCCGAACTTCTAGGCCAGGTCCCCTCTGCACGGAAACACAAGCAACCCCTGACATGTTTCGCCTTGTTGGGCCTCCTCATTGAGGTGCAGTTTGGTTCCCTATGGCGCAGCGACCAAGGAACCCACGTCTGTTCATACCCTCTCTCACACAGGGAGACAAACTAAAACCAAAAAAGTGATGGGTGCAAAGTTTGAGTTTAAGGCTTCAGAAAATGTGCTCAAACAGATTTTACGTGGGTGTGTTTTGGGTGGGGAGTGTCAGGATAGCATGGCCATGGGCAGCGAATGGGTGGATAAATAGTAAAACGACACCTACAGGCATTGGGCCTCATTACAAGTTTGCCGGTCCGGGAACTATGGTACCAGTAAGCTTGCTGGTACCGTAGTTCCCAGACCAGCAATCTACGAGTTGTGCTCGTGGGTGCCTTTCTGCCCGCCAGGTTGGACCTTGCGGGCAGAGAGGCACCCGCGAGCACAGCATGTTGGATGTACTGGCACCGTTTGTAACGGTGCCGGTGCATCCGACCTCCCCATTCCGATTGAGCCCTATGGGCCTCAAATGGGAATGGGGAGCATTCCGTTTCGGCGCCCGCGAATGGGCAATTACTGGGTCCGGCAGGGCCGTAATGACCTGGTAATTGCTCATTCGCAGATGGCAGACATTATCGGAAGTTTGGCAGCAGCCTGCCGGTTTTACCAGCAAGGTTACAGCCAAACTTCTAATGAGGTCCATTGTGTCCCTCCTCATATTCCATCGCTTCCTAACTGTACTCCAATGCATTCGTTTTAGCACATAGGGCAGTTAGAGGCACCGGAGTAGAAGGAGTGTCCATATTCATACACAAATACTCAGAAGCCACCATTTTTAGGACAAGCCCCTTCCAAATGTGAGCTAGAAAGAGAAAACCAAATTCCTGAAGAGGTTGTGACAAGATTGTAGTCCCTTGTTTCATGGCCCCAGCCGGGGGGCGCACAATTCTAAAATAACCCTGGACCAGTAATGGGCCACACTTGAACCAACCCATCATACCAGACCAGCTGTTCAAATGAGGCACTAAGCAACCTCCGATTTAAGGATGATAGTACAAGAGGTGGGCCAAAATCTCGTGTTCCTGATTTTAAATAAAGCACAGTACACCGGAAGGGGAGGTTTCGGGCTTCATCACGAGTTGGGCGACATCCCAACTGTAATACCGCCCAACTGTGATAGCGTTAGCGCCCACCGGTCGCAAGGTATTACTGCCGGATTACGGGTTGGGCGTTAACAGTAAATCCCCATCCCCCATTGAGCCCATTTGATCCAATGGGGCATTTTCCGTGCTAATAGCGCACATTAAAACAGCCAGCGTTAATACAGGGCGCTAAATGGGATTTGCACCTCCAGAAAAAAGCTGGAGGTAAAACAGTCCATTTAGCACCCAACTCGTGATAGGGCCAGCCCTTAAATTTGGCAGACCAACTTGTGATGAGGCACCTTGCAGGCAAGTATATTATAAAGACATTATTCTTAATGCACTCCTCCCATCTCTGTTTGCCTCTTTCCTATTACCAATACAGTTTATTTCTGCATACAGGGTAAATGATACCGCTTCAAACAAACCTTTCTTCCAGTGATCCTTGAGCAGGTTCCCCAATCACGACACTCTGGTCTTCCCCTTCCTTACTTCAACCCCGTTCATAAGGGACTTGTCAGTGGTCTTGCTGATGGTTCTAATATGTTAAAGTTTGCTCTGTGGCAGTGGTTATTCTTATGGGCTATGGCAGCCCTATGATTTCCTCCGTGACTGTGTTCAACTTAAATGGGTTTAGGTAGCCCTGTGATTTCTTATAGCGATAAATGTTCAACATTTGTCTCAAGGCTCATGAGGCCCTTTGTCTCATTCCTCCCTGGCAGTGCACCCATAATTTTTCTCCTTGGTGGGGAGCACAAAGTATTTCCGTTAGGCTCCAACCAGGCCATGCCCAACTGGGCAAAGCCTGCGTGGAACCGCTGCCCTTCGCGATGAGCCCTGGCCACGAAGGAAGCAGAGGCTGGAGCTCCAGGTAAGACCTGCTCCACACCACGCTCCACGTGTGGCCCCGGAGAAGGTACAGACCTCACAGGGCCCACGTATGCTGCGGTGCTGTCGGGGTTCTTCATCTTCACCACCCGTCCTGCCTGGCCCTGGGACGGGTGGACTTTCTCCCAGGTCACGCTGCCATCTTTACCCGGGGCTCTGTGCACCACACAGCCAACAACTCTTTCTCTCCTCTGGTCTTTCCAGTCTGACCTCAGGGTGGACCGTAGCCTCACAGGCCATACCATGATTTAGGGATGCCTGCTCATTCGAAACCCAGGCTGGTGCACTTCTTTATCTAGGCTGCACCCCCACAAGGCCCAGCACTTTTTATCTTTTGCTGGACTATAGCTGGCATAGGCAGCCTGGCTAGCCACCTCCCGGATGCCCCGAGGGGACACTCGAGGCTGCAAACCCCCACGGAGCGCTAATCTTGCTTCTTCTTTCCCTTTTCTCCTTCCTTATTTCTCTATATATCTTTGCCTGCCTTACTCTTTTTTTCCCTTCTTCCAAATCACACCTCTAATTATCTTTCGTTCAGTGAATTCCCTTGTGGAATCCTTCTCAGGTAAGACCATTCTTGCTGGCAGGGGAGACCTGCCTATATCCATTGTCCCATGGTGGGGATACATAGTTCAGTCAGGCAGGTCCAGTTAAGCACATACGCACATTAAATAAAACACTTTGTTAAAGCTTCTGTGTCCTTGTTTATTTCTCTTCCATTGTTTTGCCTGCCTACCCTTTCATAAACCCCCCTATCAATCACATATATTAGGTTGACAAAATTCTCTTGAGTTAAAACTCACCGTTCGTGTGACGTCATGTGTTGCGTGCGTTCGTGTGACGTCACAAATGTGTGACGTAACCGCTAAATATAAGGCTTTCAAAATGGTGACCGCAATAGCTTACATATAGGATGCCGAACGTGGCGGGAGGGCCCCTAAAAAGGACTTCTACTATTTTTGGTGAGCAACACTTCATTTGTATATCTTTACCAGTGGGCAATATATAATTTCGGAAGCAGTAACTTCTAAGTACTGCAATTCTGCTAATTATCAACCATTATGTTGATTTTAGTGACAAAGGAAACAACAAGGATAACACACTGGATAGGATATGACATGTTGTATTTTAAGGGGTGACACTAAGGGTGAGTTACTGGTTGGAATCTCCCCTTTAATTTATTAATATATTACAGAGGTGTAGGATCACGAATTATTCAAATCTTTAAATTTAATTAGAGATATTAAGAGGCAACAATCTGACCAATGCTAACTATCAAGAATTGTAATATAACTAAGGAATAACCTGTGAATTATGAAGCAATACTATTGGTGAGTTAACTAGAGAAATCCAAATAATCACAATAATGAATATGATGTTGTAGGATGACATTATTGATCACTCAACCACCGAATAATTTGATGTTTCAGATATAACTAGGTCCTAACCTAGTCAGCATTAAGTCTTAGTGTTTACAAGGAAGTACCTCGGTGATTGAGAATCTTAATAATTGCATGGTGATGGGTGTTAAAGGTGCATTAAATGATACTAATACTTCACAATATTGGGTGAATAGCAAAGGAAATGTAATACACTGGGGTTTTACAGTATCATGAGTGCTAGTGCAGAACCTGAGAGGGCACTTTGGACTAATTAAGTGCAGTTGACTCATCTTTGTCTGGGAGGAAATAATCTGGATGGTTACTAGCAGTAATAAGAATGAGCTCAAGAGGTGTTTGGCTATGTGGACATTGATGTGAAAAGTGTATGAAGCCTACCTTAAATAATTGCATTTTTCTTTACTTTGTCTTTGTCTTTTTCTGTGTCTCCGTATGTGGTGTTGGTAATTAGAAAACTATCTAGGTTTTGAGCAACCTGCTGTAAATTGAGCAATAGTTTTTTGCCAAAATTCTGCCTTGATAAGGACATGGGTCGAAACACGTGTCGGCTAGAAGAGGCATATGCTAACCTGCATTACCAGAAAAACGTAATGTATGTTTGTATCGAAGTAATTAACCATTTTCTATGCACATATTTTAAGGATGAGCGCGATTATTAGGACAAACAATTTTTTTGTGAGTACTTTGCCATAGGCGGTGGGCAAGGCCTTAGTTAATCCCCATTGCAGCCAATACCCAATCTAGTTAACAAGTATAGGCCAAAGGGCACGGCTATCTGGATTTGCCCAATCTGTGTATGTGTATCTGTATAAGTGTAAGTAACACAATATTTTGCATATATTAACAGACTCTGGTTGTGTAATTAGCTTAAAGGATCTCATTCTCTTACATGGCCTCATTAGCATGTAGAATATGAATGTAGTTGGAAGGAGCAGCATAAGAGGAGGTGACGACTTGTAGATATGAAAGGGATGTGGATCGGGATAAAAGGTAGGTACTCATGGAAGTGAGAAGGGGTGTGCGTTTCTCTATTGGCCTTCATTGAAATAAAAAGAGAGTCGCAGTTGAGTAAAAGTAAAGGTAACGGAAGGGTGGAGTGGTTTTAAATGACCAGTATTTTTCGTATATTGCAACAGGAGCAGGTAAAGTATGTTATTTAGAAGGTGGCCATCCGACATTATAAAGGAATTCTCTATATCAGTTGCTGAAAATGAAGGAGACATTTGGGAAAAAAAAGTGTAATAGATGTGGTAGTATGTTACGAAATGTTTTTGCTATATTTAAAAATAAATGTGCATGATCAATGAGGGGAACATGTATTGGTTGTCTTAGAAAAAGGGACAGAAATGCATGTATGATGGGGATATGCAAATGTGTATACACATATGTTACACCTGCGTGCACACATGCATTGCATGTGCTTGGTTCAGCGTCAGGGGTAGGTGTGTCAGAGTAGGGAAAGGTTAGGGCGATAATGGAAATTGTTAGTTATATTTTGCCAGGACAACACAACAGGAAACAGCAATAGTCACGACCCTATGCAACATAAAGAAGGGGGACAGGAGTAAAACGACACGACCAAGACAGACCGTGCAGGGCTGTCAACAACATCAGCAGAGTAAGAAAAAATTGGCATTGTGGGAGTCAAAAAGAAAAACAATTTTCTGACTTCACAGCCATGCAACCACATCCCAGATGAAACAAGGCAAGCAGAGGAAGAAGGACAAGGAGTGCAGACGTGATCCAGGACAACAAGCCGAGTCACATTAACAGAGAATTAGTGCAGGCACACTGTCTTTCTTTACCGAAGTGACCAATGTACTCACATGAACAACATCTTTGGAATAAAGTTATTGGCGATGTAGATCGAATTATTTTTGTACAAGTTTTAGTGATTAGAAAGAGTAAGAAAAGTAAAAAGAAAAAAGGAAATAGTTATGGTGGTGCACATTGTTGTAGATTTTGCTAAGCATCAAGTTTTAGCTTACAGACAAATTAATGAGAATGCACACTTGCAACACATGGATTCCACTGCGAAGACAATTCAAGCTATGTTATTTGCATCTCTGTACCCTCCAAGAGTTACAGAAGGCAGCACTGTATTATGCACCTGAACCAGCATATGGTAATGTGACACCCGTTCCCTCAGTAACTGAAGTACTGGCCCGACCCCCTGCTAGTGCCACGAAAGAGATAAGGGGGCTCAAACGACGTTTCACCACTTATTTTAAACATGTAAGTGCTTGCATGACCAATTTAGCCGACATCACTTACAAAACGTAATACCAGCACATGACCCGTGTGGGCAGTGAGGCTTCAGGGGAGAGCTGCTACGTACGCTTTTCTCATTCCCTACATCATAAGTGCCTTTAGGACTTTCATAGCCACTGAGATCCCATGAACTAGGGCACAGTGCCCAATGCACTTGGCACTTTACAGAACTGGGGGCCAATTCCAGGGAAAGTGTGCTGCACTACAATGGATTTCACAGAAGACGTTCCCCTATGACGATAGTTATGTAACAGCACAAACAATGATAGAGGATTATTGGAGGGCAGATTAAATAATACAACATACCCTGGATGGCCTAAACAGAGCGAAAGCTAGAATAGTAATACAAAAATAATTGCAATGTCCAAAAACAGGAAGAAAAGAGGTAGGGGGAATGCCTGGATGCTGGGAGAGGCCCCAAATACTAGTATATGGACAGGAGAAGAATGGGTCGAAGGGTTGAGGGTATGCTAAGCACGAGCACTCCTGACAATTCGAGTGGACGTGGTGCAGAAAGAAAATGACGAGTGCCTCAAGGATTGGGCAGGGTATTCCAAGTTGCTCACATGAGTAGGAAAAAAACCAGGCCCACTATCCTCCATCCATAAAATCCCTCAAGAATGCACCACAATGTTACCAGGATGATGGTCCAGTAAAGGTTGGAGAAAGCAGAACACATTTCCAAGATATCTGGCACGAGAGTAGGCACAGCAGTACTCATGGATCACTTTTGGTACTGGGGATCCGAAACGTACATGCAGCTGCCCCCAAATTGGGGAGGGATATGTTCCCTGGTGCTGTTGAACACACCCACCTTGGTGGTGCCCCAGAGGGACATAAAGAGAGATGGGTTACCCAAAATGGATGCGCACAGAGGAGGAAATGATCACTGAAGCTGAGCAGAGTGATGAGAGGAAACTACATCTCCAGTAAGATGGAAGAGGCACTTGACGCAATAGCAGAGGATCATAGCCTGTTCAGCAGAACAGAGTTGTTCTTCAACTCTGTTGTTCCTGGAATACAGGCAACTGGTGCAAGCCAGATGGGGAGTGCTGCTACATGATCTGGAGTGTGGACACAGATGTGAAGTACCATGATAACATGAGTGGGTTTAGCAAAGGTGTGGATGCCCAAGACACCCATCAGTGGGGAAGGACCTCCAATAAGCGTGGTTGATGACTCAACCAGAGGGGCAATGGAGAAAGGTAGAGGGATGTGTCCATCATTGCATCAGCCCGTTCCCCATTTCGACATTACAGACATGATTGATGAATTTCGCTCCAGGCGTCTACACCCTACCTCCATTGTACCGCTACACTACTCACTGAAGCAGCCCCACAGACCCTACCCAAATGACATCAAAGAGGCAATAAAACTGCAGGCGATGGAGCAACTAAATGAGCTGTGATCATGAAGAAGGTACATGACAGCATGGCTGAGGCCAGTACATGTAGGTGCATTAGAACACAAAGCACATACACATCCAAGCATGAAGATACATGAACACTAGGTCAAATTGCATTTAGACACTAAGAACATGCTTGCCTCCATTAGGTTAGAAAACATATACTCTCTTTTCTAGGCTGAAACGCAAGGTACATGCAAATACACATAAATCTTGCTTAGTGCAGAACGCAGCTAAAATGAGTGCCCATGTAAACCAAGATGCAGAACACAGCCACATTAGGTGAAGGGGAGACATTGGGAAGCCTTTGTTGGGTGTCCTGACCCACGTGTGGACTATTATGCTTCAACATTTGGTGCTGTGGGCTTAGGAAATCCAAGAGGGCGGAAAAGCCCACATTTGCGCCAGAATCCTAGAGAACCATGCAGTTTTGCGCACAGCAAAGTGGTCCCATGACCTGCCACCCACCAGTGCAAGCATGATGGGCCAGGAGGGCCATGAGTGAAATGTGTGCCAAAGGAAAAACAGCAGTGCCGGTTGGCTAAAAAAAGCGCTTTAAAATCACCTTTGTTTCCCTGAATGCAAGCTCAAAAGGCCTATTTTAAACATCACAAGATATTCAAAAATCTCAATGAACACCAGCAGACATTTGGCAGAATGTATTCTTGTGTGCATACCAAATCTGGAAAGATGAAGATCCCAAAACAATGTTTATAACAAAACTGGCTGAGCTGTGGATGTCAGCAGCTTAAGTTAAATGGACAGAAAGCCACTAAAATCGAAATGTTTAAAATAAATGAGTGACCTACTTTTGAGTGTAACATAGGTTGCAACTGTTAAATGTTGTAAGCAATATTGAATCAACACTACAGCTAAGTCAATGCCTAGTCTGGGATGCTGAGGAAAACCCTTATTGATGTATTTTTATATCCAGTTCAGTACTCTGTATGACAACCCTTGTATAACACCCCCCTCTTAGAATCCCCCTGACCCCACTGAGCCAAGAAGTAGGTTTGTTTTGCAAATTAAAAGGTTTATTTGAAAATTTAAACAATATATATATATATATCACACTTCTATAAATAAATTGATCATGGATATTACACTTGTGAATATGAGCAGTAGTCAGCAAGAGGTAACTTATGAATAGGAACAGAAGAATAAGGTGGGAATGAATGCTTTATATGGTTCAAGGAAACGCAAGGTGGAATAAAATGCAGTACAGAAATAACTTGTTATGATTTTAGCAAAAGGTAATATGATCACTTTTTCTTTTGACAATTCACTCCCCCCTATGCAATACAAGATATGGAAGGAGAGCACACAGTCTTCAAGAATCCCAACAAATCACACTTTATAATGCAATACACAGTTCCAGTTCTCCCACCAAGCTTAGGGAAAACAGGGATGAGTTTTAAACACAGGCGAATTACTTTAATGTGGTTTGCAAGGAAGTGAAAAGGTGCTAAAATTGCTTTTAATTCCCTCTAGAGGTTCAGGGTAGGTGATAGCTACTTTATATTAGTTCAGGCTCACTTTAACAATACTCTATGAATGATTAGCAGATTGCAAACAAATTTTAGCAAAGAGAAGCAAAAAGCTGCTGATTTCTACAGATGAAGAAATCGGGCCAAATCGCAAATCGTGGTAAATTTTGCGAGTGCGTGTCTCGCGATTATGGAAAAAGTATAGGGAGTAGGAAGTCGGTTCGTTGGAAAGCCTAGATTCTGAGCTTTCAGGTGAAAGTTAAATCTCATTCCTAGCACAAACGGTTCCGGAGATACGGATGATTTAATAAAGGTAGATTTTCGGATTTAAAGTAAAAACTCAAAATGACAGGTGACAGCTTGCAGCTGCAGAATTGACAGGTGACAGTTGTGCAGCTTTAAAAATGACAGATGACACGATTTCTAGGAGGCTGTTCTAATAATAGCTTGAATTAGATTATTTTAACTAAGAGATTGGGTTCTGCACAGTTCTGGCGGATACTCACTCCTAATTTTGAAATGAATGGGCCTCGTCACGGATCTGGTCAACTGGACTGGACTTCGGTTCTCTCTGCTCGGCGGGTCAATCAGGCACCGGTTCTGCTCACAGCGGTCTGGGTCTCTCTGGATCTCTGGTCTGGTCTCTGGCAATTGTTCTTGGCAAAGTATTCAAACAGCTCGCCCGGCTGTGGAATAGTTTTCAAATGACTTTAAGGATGCTGAGGCCTGCTGAGAAGAGTTCTCAGTTTGTGGGTTTAGGCCCTTGCTTTAAGTTCTGAAGTAAAGTTCTGGTCTTTGAAGATTGATGGATGTGAAGTCTGGAGTCTCCCGGCAGAGCATCCCGCAGAAAATTGAATTCAATGTCTCTACCTGTCCCAGCAGTCTCTTTTTATGTGTTTTAAAAAGTGGGTGGAGAGGCTAGCATCCCTAAGCCTGCCCCTCTCTTGATTTGAAAGGTCAATAGATTCTTTGGTCCCTGATTTGGGAAGGGATAGTGTGTCAGAGTGATGTCATTTTTATGACCTGCAGAAATGACACTCCCCTGGTCAATGTGCACACAAATCTATTCCTGATCCAAATACATATTTCCCAGGTACACAGTTGTTTGACATCACATGCACACATCATATATTACTAAAGATAGTCCCTGTCCCGACTCTGGCGTTTCTAGGAGCTTGCATTCAAAAATGGCAATTTATTTTTGATTTTAGTGGGTTTTGCAACATTGGTTTTTCATCAAAAATTATACAAAGGTACATTTCCCTTCCACATATATCCCAGTAACTTTCCATGTCTCTAGCTCAAACACATTGTCCACAATAATCATAATTAGCGGGGTTTTGCCCCAGAACATGGTACAAATTGGAGTTTGGACTCAAATCGTGAGGGCATTTTTCAAACTAAGACTCTCAAAGTTGTACATTCCTGTCATTTGGTTACAATAAGTTATCCCTATTTCTATAAAATATATATTTGTTGCAATTCAACTCCCCAAGTGTTTGGGTCCGCCTCCAGAAGTCTGGGTGGGTCAGTGATCACATGTCTCTCCTTGCTGGCAGAGGGCTGTTGACAGGAAACACTCAAAATTAACATACCCCATTCAACAGAAAGAGCCTTTTGTGTGGGCTCCAGCAGGCTGCCTGGAAGTCTCTCCTCAATCAATCAACAGGGTCATGTGATATCCTGCCTCCTGGTGTGGGAATCTCTGAGGTGTTAAGAGTTCTCAGCCTCTTGGCCTCTGGGAACAGCAGGTGGCTAAGGTTTCCAATTAACCAAAAAGCTTTGAAGTCCCTGCCCCTCTTGCAACTCCTAAATACAGTTTCCCTGTCAGAGTTTAGACCGCTATCGCCACCTTGGGGAATTTGTCAGTACTGCATCCATTTTTTAGTTGTCTTGAATTACTGCATTTCAATAGAGTGGTCTTTTGCTTGATAGTATAGGGCCCTTGCTTAACATTGTTTTGATGGCATCCTTACAGTAGAGTGGTGATGTGGAACCCCCCACAAGAAGGTTGTATCTTTGGAGTGGTCTCGTGCCAACTGCGCAGTTCTCCTATTCTGGCGTGAATGTGGGCGGCAATAGCTCATCCCCATATCCACCCAGTCTATTGATTTAGTTTGTTCTGAGATAGAATAATGGGCGGCGACAGCTCATCCCCACATCTACCCAGTCTATTGATTCAACATGGGTCAAAACCCTTGACAAATCCCCCCGCCCGACTGCGCTTTGATTTAAGTCGAGGGGAAGTCGGGTGCAAAGGAGGTTTTGAGCCCTTACGCTGGTATGTCCGCATTATCTTCTTCCAATTCTGTAGATGGCACAGTTCAGCATCTTTTCCTCCACCCAGTTGGATCGATCGGTTCTCCTCGCCGGTCCTGATGGGAATATTGGGCGGTACCCCGGGCCCCTCGGGTCTCTGCTCCCGGTCCCCGGATCGTCCTCCTTGGCCAGTCTCCAGGTTTTCTTTCTCCTAGGACGACAAAGGAAAGCGGCAATACCTATTCGTAGACATTTCTTCCCCACCATTGATATAGTGGGGTGGCATATACATTTTATAGTCAAAACATTTGCGTTCCTATTTTAACAAAAAAACAAGATACAATTATAAGACATTTTTTTTTTCCAAATCATAATATTTTAGAGACTATGGGGGGTCATTTCGAGTCCGGCGTTAAGGGAAAAACGAGGCCGGTAAAGGAATAACGACTTCCATTACCGTTACGGGCCATTCTGACCCGCCACACTGTTATTTACGCCACCGTAAACTACGATTGCGTAAATAGCGGACCAGTGTCGCGTGCCCGACACACCATCGCAGAAATAACGGGAAAGCGTAAACCATCTCCGATTCCAAGCAAAGCGAACACGGAAATAACGACCTCCACAAGGGCACAAAGTACCTTACCGCCATGGCGTTAATACCGGCATCGCGGGGAAGGTGTTAACAACCCTGATCAGTGTTTGGAAGAGGAACAGATGCACCCAATCAGCACAGGTGGAGGCAATAGAGTCTGGCACAGCACAAAAGGAGCACACCCACACACCACACCCCCACCCACACCAAGATGATACCAATTGTAGCAGCATTCCTGGAGCTGGAGGCCCTGCTTGCAAGGCAGCAACTACGACAACAGCAACAACAGCAACCACAGCCCCCACCACAGAGGATACACAGGAGGAGAAGGAGGGTGAGACAGGGCCAGCATGCCCTACCGGTGCAGCCACCATTACCACGCCGGCAGCCCCCAATACCCCACATCAGAGCCACCCCCTTCAACCTCACACCAGAGCAGATCCACACCCTCTACCGGCTTGACTGGGACACCATAACCACCATAGTGGCCCTGATACATACCGACATAGTGAGCCTCATAGAAATCAGCACTGCCATCCCCCCTCTACTAATGGTAGTGTCCGTGCTCCACTTCCTTGCCACAGGCACCTACCAGCATACAGTGGGGCACATGCATGGCATTTCACATCCAATATTTTCCCGGATACTCAACCAAGTGCTGGATGCCCTCCTCAAGCACAGAAGGGACTACATATGCCTCCCCCGGACTCCACAGGAGATATATGATACCAAAGCTGCCTTCCATGCACTTGCAGGCATGCCAAATTGCATAGGTGCCCTCGACTGCACCCACGTAGAATTGGTGGTTCCTCATGCCATGGAGGTGCCGTATCGCAACCGCAAGCAATACCACTCCATCAACGTCCAGATGGTGTGCAATGCCAGTAAAGCCATCACACAATGCAATGCTCGGTACCCCGGATCAACTCATGACTCCTTGGTCCTGCGGAACTCAACACTACCACGCTACATGGGCCGACATGCTGGACAACGTACCTGGCTGCTTGGTGAGTAACCGTAATGGGCCATGGCGGTGCATTGGGGCTCTGAGTAGGCTCTCAGCATACCACACTGCGAAAGGGGGTGGGGGAGATGCATACTCCACCCGGGAGGGAAAGTGGGGGGGATGCATACTCCACCCGGGAGGGAAAGGGGGAGGATGCATACTCCACCCGGGAGGGAAAGTGGGGGGGGATGCATACTCCACCCGGGAGGGAAAGTGGGGGGGATGCATACTCCACCCGGGAGGGAATGACAACGCTATTGTACGTTGTGCACCTCACAGAACACTGTGCCCCATGACAAGTGGCACGCCACATTACCACCTAACCACACAGTAGTGAATACGAGCCGACACCTAATTGTACCTGACAAACAGTTACCCTGGCCAAAGACCACGACACATGCACCACACATCGGTGGACCTTACACACCGTAAGGCCATCGTGCACCATGCAGTGCAATAGCACCATGTCGCTGACTCCTGCATCTCAACACAAAGGACAGTCATCCATGGGAGTGCATAGAGGTTAGTTTGACAGGGATCCTACTGCGTGTGACTGGTTTGGCACCTCCATAGGATAGCTGCTAATCACCATGATAGGGATCAGTGCTGAATGAAGGGTATGCTACCAACTACTACCAACACACCCTTACAGCAGGTCTCATGCAAGTCATCAATTAATGCAGTCCAACACTGCTGCATGCATAAACGATGCACATGCAACAAGACATTAGTGCGCACCATGACCCATCAGGGAGAAGCTACCCCCTCCATCATTCCATTGGCCAGCACACATGGCCGGACCAGTAATGGGTTGACTGTATCCAGGGACATGTGTGCATGGCCAGTCATCACCCGCTGCAATGTAAGACTAGCACAGTTCTCCACCATGAATGTACTAACACTTACCTTCATTCCACTCTCATGCAGGTGATGCTGGCTACCCTTTGAAACCGTGGCTCATGACCCCGGTCCGAAACCCCCAAAACAGGCACGAAGAGGACTATAATAGATCTCATACCTGTACACGGGTGGTCATAGAGCAGACCTTTGGCTTCTGAAGACACGATTCCGTTGCCTCAGCCGGTCAGGTGGGGCCCTCATCTACAGCCACAAGAAGGTGTCCAAGATCACCATGGCATGTGTAATGCTGCACAACATGTGCATCCATCGGAACGTGCCACTGCCCCCTGACGTGGGACTGCTACCACCAGATGAGGAGGTGGAGGAGGTGGAGGAAGGAATGGCAGAACAGCAACATGGTGCCGATGCACGGGAGGGACGTTCCGTGCGACAAGCATTGATCGAGCAATATTTCTGAATCACAAGTCAGCTGAGGGGGTGAGGATGACAGGGCATTGGGCACTGGGTGTGGGGATACATGTACTACATGCACTGTGAGACATTAAAAGGCACATGCACAATAATGAATGTCCACTCTGTATTGTAGGATAGACCAAACTGTGTATTGTATGATGATGTCCAAACGTGTACAACAGATCCTTCACCCTAAACCCCCTCACCCTCCCCCCCAACTCCCACACACATCCTCACCCCCCTCCACCTCCCCCCCCAACTCCCACACACACCCTCATCCTCCTCCCCCTCCCCCCCAACTCCCACACACACCCTCACCCCCCTCCACCTCCCCCCCAACTCCCACACACACCCTCCCCCGCTCCCCCTCCCCCCAACTCCCACACACACCCTCACCCCCCTCCCCCCCAACTCCCACACACAACCTCAACCCCCTCACCCTCCCCCCACAACAACCCCACAATGTTCCCATCAGTGCAGCATTGGCCACATGTGTGTGGCTGCATGGTCAATGGTCACTGCCAGAGCCTGGGGCATCCCTTCCATTCCGGCGCATCGTGCGCAGTGACCTACGGACCGGGCTGGTCTGCGTGGAGGAGTTCTGGGAGGGTGGCTCCTCCTGCTGGGGCTGTGGTCTGGGGGGTGCTGCCTCCAGGGCATCAGCAATCCTGCCAAGCATCTCACAGATGCGGTTTGTGCTGGTACTGATGATCTCGCCCAGGGCCTGAAGGTCATTATGTAGCACCGACCCTGATTCCCGGTTGTCCCGGAGAAACTCCTCTATCATGCCCGTGAGGTGCTGTAACGCTCACCTGATTCCCGCAGAGGCGCCGGTCTTGACTGGGTGAATGCTGTATCTTCAAAGGTGATGTGTAACACACGGTTGGCTCTTTGGGCTGGACCTCTGTGCACTGTATGTCTGACTCGAAGAGTAAGATGTCTGCAGATAGAAAATATGGGATTAATGAACTGGGGTTATTGGGTGCCTCTCTCCTCTTCCCTTTCTCTTCTCCTGTAGAACCCCAAAGGTTAACGCCCTCACCTTAGGTAAGTGAACGCCGAGCTCTCCATCTGCCTCGGGGCAGGGTGCCGTAACCAGTTTCTTCACTGGATAAGGGTGCAGGCCTCTTGACCTCAGAGGACTGCTGTCCGTCGTTAACTGCACGAACGGTAAGTTCTGGGCACTTCAAATGTCTTAAAAGTCTTTTGTAATGATATCTCTTGTTTTGCAGGGTTCCGGCGATGGCGGATGGCGGGCTAAAGAGAATTGAGGATCGAACCCCCGTGAGGAATAGAAGCGCCTGGAAGCACGTAAGTAAGCGCTTGTAGCCTGCTTCACAATGCGCACTAACTGTCCCTTTTATCTTGCAGGTACAAGTTCGGAGCTTTAGAGAAGCTGAAGGGTGCTGGAATACCCACTGGATTCGGCGTGGGAAGGAGAAATGGCACGTGAGTAATTAAGTTGCCCAATGTCTTTAAACGCACCTTCTATTGTCTTTCAGATGCGGGATGCAGCGCCAAAGACCTCCGGAGCGTGCGAAGAGCTGGTAAGCTTTTGTCTTTCAGATGCCGGAATGCAGTGCGAAGACCTCCGGAGCATGCGAAGAGTAGGTAAGCCTTTGTCTTTCAGATGCCGGAATGCAGCGCGAGGCGTTGGTGACACCCGATGGACCAGGTAAGAGATGCGCTGCCACTGAAGACCGTAGTGCTAACCTGTTCTTTCTTTGTCTTTACAGGTGCTGCTGAAGACTGGATTCCAGGATGATAAGCCTTTGTTCCCTTAGGCCCAGGATCAGAAGCTGAAGACACGATGAGTGTTCTGCTGCAGAGAATGCAGAATAACGCAAAGCAAGATTCATCCATCGGGTGTGGTTTAAATAGCCTCCTGTAGTGCTTAGGTGTCTCCTTCCACAGCCTCGCCTAGGTAAGAAAAGAGTTCCTGCTTTCCAGAAGAGTTCCAGTGTTCTGAACCTAGTGAGTGGCTCCTGCCCCACCCAACAGGAAAAGTAGTCCCAAACAGAAGAGGATCAGGGCTCAACTGGCAGGTAAGTAAGCAGCATGGTCTGCTGCAGGTAAGTCCACCCAAGCATTATGAGCCCGGCGCTTCCAGCGCTGGGACTGGGCATCTTTATGAGCCTGGTGCCACTGGCACCAGGACAGGGTCCAAAAGGTCCCAATTGGGACTGGCTGGCACTCGGAACCGGGGTTATGGGTCTGCTTCCAAGGGAGTTGGGCAAGTCCTGATCTTTTGGAAGCAGAGATCATGACAGCACCCCCCCTCAAGGCCCCTCCCAAACCGGTCTTCTCTGGGGGTTTTGGCTTGTTAGGAAATGTTCGATGAAATCTTTTGATTAGACGAGGCGCGTGGACATATTCTGCAGGTTCCCAGGATCTTTCTTGGGGACCGTAGCCTTTCCAGTCAATCAGGTAAAATAGTTTAGATTTGGAGATCTTGGAATCCAGGATGCTTTTGACATCAAACTCGAGTTCTCCGTCAACTAGAATAGGTTTTGGAGCTTTAGTTAGTCGGGTTTGAGGTTGCACGGGTTTTAATAGAGAGACGTGGAAGACCGGATGTATCTTCATGTGAGGGGGCAAGTCCAACTTGACCGCTACTGGATTTACTATGGTAATGATGGAATAGGGACCAAGGTATCTTGGGTTGAATGTGCGTGGTCCTTTTAGAGATAGATATTTGGTGGATAACCAGACTTGATCTCCTACTTGATAGTGAGGGGCTTCCTTCCGATGTTGGTCTGCTCCTTTCTTGTATTGTTCTTTAGCCCTTTGAAGGTGAGAAACGGCTTCCTTAAAGGCTTGGGTGATTGTAGAATGCAGGTGGTCTACTGCTGGTGTTCCAAGATCTTGTAGTGGATCCAACTCCGAGGTTCGAGGGTGACTACCGTATAAAAGAAAAAACGGGGTCTTCCCAGTTCCCGAGTGGACAGAATTATTGTAGGTATATTCGGCTATCCAGAGGATATCTTTCCAAGTTTTTTCAGTTTGTTGTAGCATGCAGCGCAAATACTGTTCCAGAGTTTGATTGGTCCTCTCGGTTTGTCCGTCGGTTTGAGGGTGGTGGCTGGTCGAAAGTCTCACATCAATTTGAGCCGACCGACAGCAACTTCGCCAAAAATGAGAAATAAATTGACTCCCTCGATCCGAGATTAGAACTGAAGGAAAACCATGCAGTCGGACGATGTTTTCGAGAAATTCTCGGGCCAGAGTTGCTACTGTTGGTAAGCCTTTGAGTGGAATGAAATGCGCCATCTTGGAGAATAGGTCCACGATTACTAGGATCGTATTGTATCCGGAGCATGGAGGTAGATCGGTGATGAAGTCCATAGAAAGCGTATGCCAAGGGCGAGGTGGGATGTCAATAGGGCGTAAGAGGCCGGCTGGTTTTTCCTTTTGACTCTTGTTTTGGGCGCATACTCCACAGGACATTATAAAGTCTCTGATATCTTTTTTCCAAGACGGCCACCAGAAGAAGCGCTTGATCTTTTCCGAGCTTTTGGCAATACCGGGATGTCCTTCCATTAAAGAATTGTGATAACAAGAGATTACCTTTTTCTGTAAATCTGTGCTGGGCAGGTATAACCGGTCTTGGAAATATAATAGGTTGTCCTTCACCGTAAAGTCCTTTCCCTGCAGATGCCAATTGTGTATGTCTGCTGGAGTTACCAGTAGCCTGGCTTTATCCTTAACTTCCTCTATGGATTGTGTGGCGATTACACCCAGAATTCTTTGTTCGGGAATGATAGGTACAGGTTTAGGATTGATCAAATGTTCTTCCACTCCCATCCGAGAAAGGGCATCAGCTTTACCGTTTTTTGTACCAGGTCGATAGGTAATTATGAAGTCAAACTCGGCAAAGAATAGTGCCCAACGGAGTTGCCTAGAGGATTGAGCTTTTGCGGTTTTCAAATATTGCAGGTTTCGGTGATCTGTAATCACAGTAACGGTGTGTCGGGCCCCCAGAAGATAATGCCGCCAAGCCTTAAAGGCGGACTTGATAGCTAGGAGTTCCTTATCAGTAATAGTGTAATTGATTTCAGGAGGCGAGAATTTGCGGGACCAAAATGCCACGGGATGCAACTGATTGGTTACTGGGTCCTTTTGTGATAGAACTGCCCCCATGGCAAGGCTCGAAGCATCAGTTTCAATGATGTAGGGGAGTTCTGGGCGAGGATGTTTTAAGATCGGTGCAGAGATAAATCTAGTCTTCAAATTCTGGAAAGCTTGTTCCGCCTCGGTAGACCATTCAAAACGTTTGTTTTTCTTTAACAAGGCGGTGATGGGCTGGACTATTCGAGAGAATTCAGGGATAAACCTGCGGTAAAAGTTAGCGAAGCCTAACATGCTTTGAACACCTTTTACGGAGGATGGCGATGGCCATTTGAGAATTGCATCGACCTTCTTTGAATCCATACGCACTCCGCTACGTGATAATATGAATCCCAAGAATTCAACTTCAGTCACGTTGAAAACACATTTTTCCAACTTAGCGAAAAGTTTGTGTTGACGCAATCTCTCGAGGACCATTTTCACGTGTTTCCGATGTTCAGTTTCCTATGAAGAATAAACGAGGATGTCGTCAATGTAAACAACAACACACACATCTATGAGCTCTCTGAGGACATCGTTTATAAAATATTGAAAGGCGGCCGGGGCATTGCAAAGTCCGAAGGGCATGACCTGATATTCAAATAGCCCATACTTGGTGCGGAAGGCCGTCTTCCATTCATCGCCCTCTTTTACTCGTACCAAGTGGTAGGCTCCTCTAAGATCCAGCTTTGTATATATGCATGCTTTTCTGACTTGGTCCAGGAGTTCAGGGATCAAAGGTAACGGATATCTAGTCTTAACGGTGATCTGGTTCAGGGCGCGATAATCTATACAAGTTCTAAGGTCCCCTTCTTTTTTTGGAACGAAGAACAAAGCTGAGGAAGCAGGGGACTTGGAAGGACGAATAAACCCATTCGCTAGGTATTGATCCAGGTATTGTCGGAGGTGAAGGTTCTCAGGCTCGGTGAGGGCATAAATTCTACTACAAGGAGGAGTAGATCCAGGTATCAGGTCTATCTGGCAGTCATAAGACCTATGAGGAGGTAGAGAGTTAGCTTGATCCTTCCGGAAAACATCTTGGAATTCTAGGTATTCAGGAGGTAACTGGGGAGCCTCTGAGGAAATTGCTGCCAATGCAACACCAGGTCGAGGGTGACAAGTAGAGACACATTCTGGAAACTGAACCGTTCTTGCTCGCCAATCGATCTGAGGATTGTGCTTTTCTAACCAAGGAATTCCTAGAATAATCTGGAACTGAGGGGCCTTGATCACATCGAACACGATCTTCTCATGGTGTCCATCTTGACTTATTAGCGTCACTTCTTGGGTGGTATGCGTTACTGGTCCGGATGCTATCTCCGTACCATCCACCGTAGTAATGACGTCCTTTACAGCCTTTGGACAAAGAGTCAGATTCATCCTCAAAACCATTTCATGATCCACATAATTGCCGATGGCACCGCTGTCGATGTAAGCTTCAATCGCATGTAATCGATCCGGATGTTCAGGGCTAATGAGGACCATAGGTATCACGAAATGCGAGGTCATGGAACTGGTTTTAACGCTCGGCAAGAGGACCTCTATTCTTGTCGGGCGAGGTTGTTTCCCTGCTCAGAGTTTGTGACCCTGGTAACTGCAGCTCCTACTGCCTTCTTGGCTGGTTTCACCGGACAGTCTCGAAGAAAGTGCCCCGAGTTTCCGCAATAGAGGCATAATTGCAGCTGTTTTCTCCTTTCCCGCTCCTTTTGTGTTAGTGGTCCTTTCAGGCCCCCTATTTGCATGGGTTCCCCAGAGTCTACTCCTTTGGAAGGAGTTGGTGATTTGGAAAATACTCGAGCATCAAACTTGGAACGATCGGCCTTCCTGTTCTGCAGTCTGTGGTCAATTTGAACGACTAAGTCAATATAGTTCGAACAGTCTTGCGGGGGATTCACTACTTGGGCTAACACATCTTTGAGCTCTCCACGTAAACCTCTATAAAACAGCGTAATCCTTTTGTCCTCAGGCCATCGAGTTTCCACTATCAGTCTGTTGAAAGACGCAATATAAGCCAAAAGGTCTTGATTACCCTGTCACAATGAAAGGAGCTCATTGTCCAAGGCCTGCCCCTGTGAATGTCTTGCAAACAGTTTTTCCATACTGAGCTGAAAAGCTTGAAAATCATGGAGAACAGGATCATCTTGATTAACTAGAGGGATCGACCAGTCTGCCGCATTGCCACTAAGGTACGAAAGCACGAAAGCTACCTTAGCTTGATCAGTTGGAAAGGCTGCTGGCCGGCATAAGAAGTGCAACCGGCACTGATTAATAAATACTGCAAACCTCTTTGGGTCACCAGAAAATCGTTCGGGCGGAGCCAGAGGTACATTCCCAGGTAGGTTGATCTGCACTGGGTTCGTAGAGGATGTTGAAGGAAGATTTGCCCCTGATGCGGGTAACGGGGTTTGTCCGGCTTGTGACTGTAGCAATTGTCTAGCGAGATCGTCTGTTCGCTCCTTGGAAATAATCAGTTCCCTTCTTAGAGCATTCGTTTCCTGACGGGCTGCATGCACTTCTGCTCTTAGTTCCCCAAGTAACTGGGCTAGCTGGTCGGTATCCGAGGTTTCCATAGCGCCTGGGTGGGAGTTTTGCGGTCGGCTTTGCGTTCTGTAACGCTCACCTGATTCCCGCAGAGGCGCCGGTCTTGACTGGGTGAATGCCGTATCTTCAAAGGTGATGTGTAACACACGGTTGGCTCTTTGGGCTGGACCTCTGTGCACTGTATGTCTGACTCGAAGAGTAAGATGTCTGCAGATAGAAAATATGGGATTAATGAACTGGGGTTATTGGGTGCCTCTCTCCTCTTCCCTTTCTCTTCTCCTGTAGAACCCCAAAGGTTAACGCCCTCACCTTAGGTAAGTGAACGCCGAGCTCTCCATCTGCCTCGGGGCAGGGTGCCGTAACCAGTTTCTTCACTGGATAAGGGTGCAGGCCTCTTGACCTCAGAGGACTGCTGTCCGTCGTTAACTGCACGAACGGTAAGTTCTGGGCACTTCAAATGTCTTAAAAGTCTTTTGTAATGATATCTCTTGTTTTGCAGGGTTCCGGCGATGGCGGATGGCGGGCTGAAGAGAATTGAGGATCGAACCCCCGTGAGGAATAGAAGCGCCTGGAAGCACGTAAGTAAGCGCTTGTAGCCTGCTTCACGATGCGCACTAACTGTCCCTATTATCTTGCAGGTACAAGTTCGGAGCTTTAGAGAAGCTGAAGGGTGCTGGAATACCCACTGGATTCGGCGTGGGAAGGAGAAATGGCACGTGAGTAATTAAGTTGCCCAATGTCTTTAAACGCACCTTCTATTGTCTTTCAGATGCGGGATGCAGCGCCGAAGACCTCCGGAGCGTGCGAAGAGCTGGTAAGCTTTTGTCTTTCAGATGCCGGAATGCAGTGCGAAGACCTCTGTAGCATGCGAAGAGTAGGTAAGCCTTTGTCTTTCAGATGCCGGAATGCAGCGCGAGGCGTTGGTGACAGCCGATTGACCAGGTAAGAGATGCGCTGCCACTGAAGACCGTAGTGCTAACCTGTTCTTTCTTTGTCTTTACAGGTGCTGCTGAAGACTGGATTCCAGGATGATAAGCCTTTGTTCCCTATAGGCCCAGGATCAGAAGCTGAAGACACGATGAGCGTTCTGCTGCAGAGAATGCAGAATAACGCAAAGCAAGATTCATCCATCGGGTGTGGTTTAAATAGCCTCCTGTAGTGCTTAGGTGTCTCCTTCCACAGCCTCGCCTAGGTAAGAAAAGAGTTCCTGCTTTCCAGAAGAGTTCCAGTGTTCTGAACCTAGTGAGTGGCTCCTGCCCCACCCAACAGGAAAAGTAGTCCCAAACAGAAGAGGATCAGGGCTCAACTGGCAGGTAAGTAAGCAGCATGGTCTGCTGCAGGTAAGTCCACCCAAGCATTATGAGCCCGGCGCTTCCAGCGCTGGGACTGGGCATCTTTATGAGCCTGGTGCCACTGGCGCCAGGACAGGGTCCAAAAGGTCCCAATTGGGACTGGCTGGCACTCGGAACCGGGGTTATGGGTCTGCTTCCAAGGGAGTTGGGCAAGTCCTGATCTTTTGGAAGCAGAGATCATGACAGGTGCTGGCAGCGCACTGTTTCTGCAGCCGATGTGGGCGATGTGGTTGGCAGGCTTCGTGTTGTTGTGCCTGCAGGACTTTCAGGACTTCCTGCAGGGGAAGTGGGCTCATGACAGACAGGTGTATCCCCTTTGCCTGTGAGCCCTGGGCCGTCACTCGACCCAGGGTCGCTATGGGCAACCTGGCTGTACGAGGGAGTGTCTGGGCTCTGTACATATTCATTGGGCTCCTCCACGTTGTCGATGGTGTTTGGTGATGTGCTGCCTAGCACATCGAGGATGCACATGGCAGCATTCTCCCCTGACGCACTCGATTCCTCATGGTGCAGCGTGGGGCATGTGTCCCCCAGAACTGCAGGCATGTCCAGAGCCAAGGATGGGGGTTGTGTACCCTCCATGGGGGTTGCTGGGGCAGGTGGTGTGGCATGTGCCTTCTTCCTGCTTGCAGGTGTGTGCTGTCCCCTGCCTGTGCCCTGGGAGGTACTTGTCCGGGGCCTTCCTGGTCCTCACTTTCATGACCGGTGCCTGTGGGGGGCAAGAGAGAGACAGCATGAGCAATGATCTGGGGGTCAGAATTACTTCCAGACAATGGTATTACGATGAAATAGCAGCGTTTTGGTGACATTTGGGTGCTGAGTGGGACTGTGATCTTTGCTTGGATGGGAAAAGCATACTGTCGGCAGGGTCACTCATGTTGGCGGAGTACTGTGGTGACTGACATTGACCAGCTTTTTGTGTGGCATGCCCAATATGGGTGTCAGCCTTGCACCTGACATCATCCGGGATCCCAGTTGTTACGGCATCATTGGAGGGGGGGGGTTTACCCAAACATGATGTGACTGCTTGAACAGCCCTTGGCGATGACTTGCATTAGGGATGCATGTACTGTTTACACTCATGGCACTCACCTGCGTTAGCTGATGAAGGTTCACCGCAATCCATATCGCCAACGCCTTTGATGGCTTCTGTGCCCATCATCTCTGCACATGTTTCCTCCAAGGGCATCATTTTTATGGGTGAGGCTGGGCCTCCTCCTGTCTCTAGGGCCAGATTGCGGTTTGCTGAGAGGATGGCCCGCACCCTCAGACGGAGGGTCATCCCAGCGTTTGCGGCAATGCGTCGTGCTGCGGGGGGGGTGTTTCCGACAGCGCTCACCCTCTGCGAGACCAGCTCCCATATCTCCTTCTTCCTGAGGATGGTGGGCCTGCGCATGTCGCTGCTGAAAACAATCTCAGCATGTTCATGCAGAGTATCAACGAGTACCTGGAGCTCATCCTGGGAGAATTTCTCCTTCTTGATGCGCGCAGCACCCTTTTTTAATGCTTTTGGCATGATGCTGGTCTCTGGAGTCTATTTTGCCTATCACAGTATGCCCACGAGTCCTGTATGGGGAGGATTGCAATGGATTGTGATTTTAAAGATGGCCGCCATGATGCTTCCCGTTCCTGTTCGATGACGTAATTTCCGTTTGCGGTTTTTACCGGTGCCCGTAATTTACGGTCATCGTTAATTACGGGCACTGCTATTTACGCACTAGGTGGAGGGCGATGGTGTTAGTTATGTCTCGGTTGTTGTCGGTAAGGGGTTTGACGCGCCCTTTACCGGTATGGCGCTAGGGGGTTTACCGGCATGGCGGAAAGCTTGTGCCCGCGAGGTCGGAATATGGTGCTAATTACGCCCTGCTACCAACGCGGATACGGTATTTCCGCCATGCCGGTAAAGTCAGTAATTTAACACGAACCTCGGAATGAGGCCCTATATGTGGGATATTCTAGGGTTGGAATTGAATTACTCTGGAGCGGTCCCCTCTGGTATTGCAGAGGACTCCTCCAGTTGTTGCAGAGTGTGCCTGGGATGGCAACACTTTAGCTGATTTATATGTACCCACTTGTCTTCCCCCTCTGCCGAACTGCCTTTGGGGATGCAGATCTTGTACACTACAGGGGAGATCTTGTCTATAATTTCAAACGGTCCCTTCCATGTAGGCAAACATTTTCGCTGTTTGGCCTGGTTCCTTTGGAAATTGTATAGATAGACCCGGTCCCCCACAGTAAATTCCTTCCTGGTGGTCTTCAGGTCGTAGTGGGTTTTCATGCTATCAGCTGATCTTTCTAGATTCCGCTGAGCATAGGCAAAAGCATGCTGAAGGTGTTTCCTTAAATTCTCCACATACTTGTGAGTTGTGGAGGCATTTATCAACGTTTGCTCTTGGGTCCTGTAGAGCAGATGCCGGGGAAGCACCATCTTGCATCCGGTCATCAACTCAAATGGTGACATTTTAGTTGCAGATGAAGGGGTAGATCTGATGGCCATTAGGACCAGAGGTAATCGGATATCCCAACTTGGCCCAGAATCCGCCACAAACCTTTTTAAGATGCTCACAATGGTTTGGTTATATCTCTCCACTGCTCCAGAAGAAGCTGGCCTGTAAGCAATTTGTAGCTTCCTTTCAACCCCCAGTATCTCCCACATCTTTGTCATTACTTCACTGGTGAAGTGGCTACCCCTGTCTGACTCAATCCTTTGAGGTAGACCAAAATGGGAAAAGATGTGGTTAATCATCAGGGCAGCTGCTGTTTCTGCCTTGCATTTTGGGGCTGGGAGACATTCCACCCACTTGGTAAACAAGCATGTAACGGTCAACATGTACTTGTTTCCTCTAGACGAGCGGATTACAGGGCCTACAAAGTCGATTTGCAAATCTGACCATGGCAGTGTCATCCCCCTCTTTTGGAGAGGCGCACGGTGTGTGAGGGATGATGGCTGAAATTGTGCACACACAAGACACCCCTTCAAGTATTGGTCGAAGTCCTGCCCCATGTGTGGCCAGTATGCAACCTCTCTTAAGATTTCCAGTGTCGTGTGAAACCCCCTATGACTGGCGGTGGCCGCATCATGGGCGTGACTTAACATCAGGCTTCGGAATGAGGTAGGGACCACCCACTGATCATGGCCAGCTTGGGATTTCCTTACCAACAAACCGTCTTGGATTCGGAACCTTTTTGGACATTTCATCAACACTCTTAGGTCCTCTTTCCCAATGTAATCGGTATCCGTCAGGGGAAATTTCTCAGGGTCCTCAAGGTGTTGGTAAAACTTACCAATAATTGGATCCCCCTTTTGAGCTTTAATTAAATCAGCATCAGGGGTCTCCTTACTCCATTGTGCAGTTGAAAGATCATGGTGAGCATTTGTCTGGGACCTAGTGATAGCAGTGACCTGGATTTCCCCCAATAGGGACTCTATTTCTATTAGATCCCCTTGGATGGCCCCCATTTTGGCCAGATGATCAGCTAAGTCACTTCCAGTTTTGTCTGGTCCCTCTACTTTGGAATGACCCTTGATATTTTTCAAGTAGATGGTCATCCCATTCGATGTGACCAGATCATCTATGTTTTGGATTAACTTCCCATGTTTCAGGGGTTTATTATTAGCACATAACATGCCTCTGGTTTTCCAATTAACCAGGTGCTCCACAAACCCGTTCTGTACATAATCCGAATCTGTGATTATGACCAGTTCGTGGAGTTGATGTTGGACAGCAGTGAGGATGGCCTGATGCACAGCCATCAATTCTGCCACCTGACTACTTCGGGGACCAATTTTGTATCCAGCGGAGGGTTCTGGTGACTCATTCACCCATGCAGTCCCTACGCCGGCCACCAGTTCTTTCTCCCCGTTGTCGTCAACATGGTACGAGCATCCATCCACATAGACAGTGGGCATTCCCTCACACTTGTCTTCTTCAAAGACTTTGTGTGGGGAATGAAGGTATGCCTCCATGTTGTCCTTGATTTTTAGACTTTCATCCTCGAGACAGTTTTCTCTGGCACAATCATGCAAGTCAGCCAGACCTTGCGCGAGGGGACTCTTCTTGTTTTGGCTATATCTGACCTCCACAGGAAAGCCTTGCATTGACAGAATCCAGGAAGTAATTCGGGAATTACTCACATTTCCGGCCCGGATTCTGTCACTTTGGAGATATTGCAGAGGCTGGTGTGGAGTCTCCACTATGATGTGTTCCCCCTGGATAAACGGGCGGTAATTCTTCAATGCCCACACCGTTGCCAGGAGTGCCTTCTCACAATCGTTGAATTTTTACTCCACAGAGGATAAAGTTTTGCTCGCATAGGAGATTACTTTATTGACCTTGTCATGCTTTTGGTATAATACTGCCGTCAAGCACGTATTAGAGAACCCTGTCTCCAGGAAGAACTCCTTGTTTCTGACAGGGTAAGTTAGGCAAGGCGCTTGTGCAGGGCTGGACTGGGAACCAAAAGTGGCCCTGGAACTCTTTTTCAAAGTGGCCCCATATTTCGCTGAAGGAGCGAGCACAGCGCGTGATCCCAACCCTTCCATGAGGGGATTACGAGTATCCCCCAAGAATGGATTGAATACAATTAGTCCAAATTAGTGCATTTAAACCAAGTTTACATCATATATGGATTTAAAAAATTGCATAAATAAGTTCATGATCTCGCAAAGTAGATCTTCAATGATAGATGGACATGTGAATCCTGTGGGTTCTGGGTGCCATGAATGTGTTTAGCTCTGGATCTTTGAGGTGAGTTTTGGAGGCTGTGGATAGGGGTGAGTTATGGATGATGTGAATACTGTGGGTTCTGGGTGCCGTTAATGCGTTTAGCTATGGAGCTGTGAAGACTGAGCTCTGGAGGCTGTGAATGAGGCGAGCTCAGGATGGTGGGAATAAGATAAGCGAAGGACAAGGTGAGGCAGTGAATGAGGCAATCTCTGGGACTCTGAATACATAGAACACAGGATGACGAGAATAAGGTAAGCACTGCGAATAAGCTGAGCTCTGGACATGGGAATACGTGAAGCTATTGTGCTATGAGTAAAGTGCGCTCTGGGGCTCAGGGTGAGGGACGTTCTGGGACAGTGAAAACAGTGTGCGTTGAAGTGAATAAAGTAATCACTTTGGCTGTGAATTAGAAATGGTGGAACTTCAAAAAGGGTCAGCTCTGAGGTCTGTGAATAAAGTAGGCCTTAGTGCTGTGAATAAGGTGAGCTCTGTGGATGGGACTAAGGTGAGCTTTTGGGGGCCTGTGAATATGGGGAGGTCTGGACTCTGTGAATGAGGAAAGGTCTGGGACACGGAAAACAGTGAACTCTGGTTGTCATGATTCAGGTAAACTATGGGGCTGTACATAAAATAAGCTCTGGCGGCAGTGAATGAGCTGAGCAGTGGACCATATGTGAATAAGGTGAGCTATGGAGGCTGTGAATAAGATGAGTTCTGGAGGCTGTGAATAAGGTGAGCTCAGAGTGCTGTGAATAAGGTGAGCTCTGGAGGTTGTGAATACAGTGGGCTCTGAGTGCTGTTAATAAGGTGAGCTCTGGAGGCTGTGAATGAGGTGAGCAGTGGACCACCTGTGAATAAGGTGAGCACTAGAGGCTGTGAAGGAGCAGAGCAGTGGGCCGCCTGTGAGCTCTGGGAGCTGTGGATAAGGTGAGCTCTGAGTGCTGTGAATGAGGTGAGCAGTGGGCCACCTGTGAATAAGGTGAGCTCTGGGAGCTGTGGATAAGGTGAGCTATGGAGGCTGTGAATAAGGTGAGCTCTGAGTGCTGTGGATAAGGTGAGCTCTGAGTGCTGTGAATAAGGTGAGCTCTGGAGGCTGTGAATAAGGTGAGCTCAGAGTGCTGTGAATAAGGTGAGCTCAGAGTGCTATGAATAAGGTGAGCTCAGAGTGCTTCTTACAGGTTATATTGCCTCCTATGGCAAAGGAACAAAGATTTTTGGATTACTTTCAGATATGTTAACCATAAGTAAACACACTAGGGTATCTTTTTGGTCGCTTAAAGTTAATGTTTGTCACGGAAAAAAGTCAGACAACTTAATTCAACATAAATTCGAGGTTGAAAATAATTTTTTTACTTTTGTTCAAAAGGGTAGAACAAGAAACAATCAAACTGAAAGTACAGCATTACAATATTCCATTCATATTGATAAAGTGACCTCAGAGACGGTTCATATTAAAAACTCAATGCGTTTCGGAAAAACAATTTCTTTCATCAGGAGTAGTTACTTGTGGGTACATTCAAAACTTTCTGAAATTCCAGTTTCTTATATCTGTAAGGTGTAAAACAAATAATTATCTCTCAGTTACTATGTGAAAAGCCAATGTACTTGCAAATGTTTTGTTAGAAATATTCAAAAATAAATACGGAAACTACCTGGCAAAGGTGCCCCACTGGGATTCTGCCTGTGTTACTACTCATATTTGAGCTACCACCACCTCCCTCATTGTGAATCAATCATCCTATGATCTGACGCAATCAGAAGAGGAAATCCTACAAAAAGGCCTCTCATTCATACCAACGGCTTGGTACGATCCTTTTCAAACTTGCATTGAATGTACACAACTTCTACGGAAGATACATTTAAAGCAGTTTTTCGCAGATAAAACCAATGACCAACGAGACACCACTGGGCTACGCCCCCCTTCTCAGTGCTGTGTACCTTCTAGTTCGCACACTGCCGAATCCATCACGTTCGAACAGGCTCTTATGAAGAATTTATTGGAAATTGAAGCTGACATTCCCTTTGTCCACAAGAACTGCTGTAAACCACACCTCAAGGCCCCTCTCCACCCTGGCAACGAATATTTCTATCACCATAAAACCAGCGGACAAAGGAGGGGCCATTGTCATTCAGAACACCAGTGACTACACCAAGATGGTAGAAGCCCTCAGTGACCATGTGTGCTACCATGCACTTCCCAGCAATCCAACAACATCCCTACAGGCACTGATCGCACCCATCATCGAAGAAGCTGTAGCAGAAGGCTACTTGAGCTCCAGGGAAGCATCTTTTCTGATACCTTCACATCCAAGGATTCCGGCTCTGTATGCTTTGTCCAAAATACACAAGGGCATCTTCCCCACACCTGGCTGACCCATTGTCTCAGGGATTCAGTCCATCTTGGAACTCCTGTCACAATATGTAGACTTCTTCATCAAGAATGAAATACCCAAGATTAAATCTTACATCAAAGACTCCACAGCAATGCTGATTCTTCTCAATTATTTGGCATTGAATCCTGAACTCGACTGGGTAGTGACCATCAATATTGAATCTCTTTACACTAAGATTCCGCAGCAAGAAACTCTGACAATGCTCAGCCAATTCCTAAGCTCAGGCATTGACCTATA
Source organism: Ambystoma mexicanum (assembly GCF_040938575.1). Lineage (NCBI taxonomy): Eukaryota > Metazoa > Chordata > Amphibia > Caudata > Ambystomatidae > Ambystoma > Ambystoma mexicanum. The sequence continues at coordinate 642,884,876 of NC_090924.1, read as the reverse complement.
TGAGGTCCCATCCTCCTTCATATCCTCATTGTCAGAGATAGCACTCACGAGAAACTATTTTTTGTTCAATGACCAATTCTACCAGCAGGTCTCTGGCGCAGCCATGGGTGCCACGTTTGCGCCCAGCCTGGCTAATCTATATGTGAACTCCTTTGAGCAACAATACATATACCCCCAAACCAATCCATTTCTTGAAAAACTGCTCATCTGGCGCCACTACATAGATGACATTTAGCTGACTCACAGCCTTCCATGCATGGCTGCATGCACAGCACACCCATCTACAATTCACCATGGGCATGGACAAGGGACAGACTCATTTCCGTGATCTAGCTATTGCAGCATCAGATAGAGTGCTCATTTCAAAGGTTTATCGAAAAGAGACTGATAAGAACTCACTGCTCTCATATTCAAGCTACCATCCACAATCCCTCAAGGACAATCTCCCCTTTGAACAATTCTAGCGCTATTGCCGCCTTTGTAGTAGAACCAACGATTATACTGCCCAGGCGAGCATACTGAAGAAACAGCTCATCAAACGTGGCTATCCATCCAGAATTGTGAATTCTGGATGGATAAATGGAGAATCAGCAGAATTGTGAATAATACATGCAAAAGGGCCAGGCACATCCCAAACACATGCACGCTTGAACAACATGCTAAGAACAATGATGACCCCTTGATCAAAGCTGTCTTAAGCTATTCTTTGCTTCTCAAAAAAGAGATCAAATCTCTGTGGCCAATCCTCAATACAGGCACAATGACTATGCCACCACCTCGGTTCGCCCTCAAAAGGAGACGTAACCTGAGAGATGCCCTGGTTAACACCGTACAAGCAGAAGCAGCTACTCTGCCAAACACCCAAGGCACACTATGGAATCTCAATCGAATGATGGGTCACAGCCCATGTGGGCTATGCTCCATGTGCACCCAGACAACACGGAGCACCACGGTAGACATTGGCTGGAAGTCTCCATGGGTCCAAAAACAGTTCACCAACTGTAACACTAAGGGAGTGGTGTAGATGATTACATGTCCCTGTAATCTGAGGTTCATCGGCATGACTGCTCGTTAGGTCAAGAAATGCATGATCGAACACTGATCATGCATCAGAAAAAAGAAATTGACATCTCCCATGTCAATGGTTTCGTTTTTTTGTGGCCGAGGGACACATGGCTGACACCTTCAGATGGACCATTTTAGAGAAAATCAAACAGCCCAAACGAGGAGGTAACTACCATGAATTACTTTTCACACAGGAACAAAAATGGATTTTCCGACTAGACACATGCAAAAAAGGTCTGAACGAGGCCATACAATGGCAAGAGGTGGCAGTAATACCAAATTAAATAGCCGCCCCTACACCTTTTGCTTTTGCCTTCGCTCATCCAATTGTTCATGTTTTGAAGCTTGCCAGCCTCTGGCATCGCCTACCAGCCAACCCTATACACGTTAGGACCAGCGGCCTTTTGTGTTGTGTTTTGCTTTTGTTTTTGACATTGTCCCCAACCTCCCCGGATCCACCGGGACCCATCCAGGATGATCCAGGCATGCCTGCACCACCCCCTTTTTCTGTGTGAACCCACTCCCGCAGGCATGCAAATGCACATCTGACTTCTTGCATTCACCTCTCCACCCTTACACTCTGGGCCTTGTGGCAGCAGCATTTACCTCTCTGGCCAGAGACCACTGCTCTGCCCTTTTACACCCCTTTAGCCTTGGCCACCAAGTACATGCTTGTCTTCTTGCCATCATTCACTTCTTGGTTCTTTCTCCACCCCGGGGTTTGTTTCTCTCTCCCCCCACCCCCACTTTGTAAAATTTCAAACCCTTCTGGGTCAGGCAGCGTCCCCTCCGGCTGTTTTTCGATCCCAGCGGCTATCAGGTTTGGCCACGCTCCCTAAACCGCCCCCACCCCTCGGCGACCACACACCTCCTTGGTCAGGCCCACCCATTGGTGGGACGCCACCTTCCATCACGCGATTGCCTATTGGTCAAAGCACACGTGCCCCATTTACCCATAGGCCCCGCCCACCCGAGTGACGCACACGGAAGCAAGCATTTGCTTCTGCAGCTGCTCGCCTCACTACTCACGTCCTCCTCCGGCGAGCCAGCTGCAGAAGTCGTTCATCAAAACACCTTTTTGGCATGTGCCCCTGTACAGTCTGCTGCACATCCCAGCCGGACTGGCCAGTACGCTACCATGTCACTGATCCCACCATTTCGTTGTTACATCCACTTGTTCACATCTCGTTGCAGGCAGTGATTCCATCCGGACCACATTGCCTTTTGCAACAGACGCCAACTCCTGGACCACATCAAAAAGCCAGGTGGGCACTCGAGACAGACCGTGTCCAGTCTCACTAGGTGGTGGCACCCTATCCTCCCGCACAGTGGCTTGCACCATGGCTGCCATGCAAACAAGTAAATTTAAAAATTAAAAAATTAAAAAATACAGGTGAGCGCTTCAGATGGATTGTGTTTAGTCTCACGAGGTGGTGGTACTCCATTTTCCTTCACGGTGGTCTGCACTCTGGCTGCCTCAAATGTCTCTCCCTACTTCCCACCCATGGGCACCAGTGTCTATGCCAAAAGCCACACAAAATGGTGGCCACGCTCTCTACTATTGTAGAGAATAAATATGCTACACAGCATGTACCAGCTTGGTAAATAGATTATGAGCAGGTTGTGGCTGCATTACAATATAATGTGGCAACATGAGGTATACTGATGCCCCTCCTGCAATGTTACTTGTGTTTCCTCATAGGATCCCAAGCAGCCTGCCAATTGCTGCTTGATTCAGAGGCCAGCAGGAAGGTCCATTAGATCTACTTCAGAAGAAATCTCGTCCTGAAGAAGATGGTCTGATTACCAGCGCACTATCGAAACCGGTCGACCATACCAGTTGTGGCTCCACCACAACACAACTAGATACTCCCGATACTGATAGGGGGTACAGTGAATATTAACCAAAACTCACACAGTGTGAGTTCCCTCTATAGCAAGCCCTAGAGTTCTCGGGCTTTGTGTTTTTTAAGAAGACTTGATCTTCTTAATATAGTTTTTTTGTTCTTTTGCTTCCTTGTTTTGACATCACCAGCATGCAAAGAAAAGGAGGCATCAGGGTAATTAAACGTACAGAAAAAATCCCGATGACCCCAGTCTCCACATGCTAGTCGATGCAGCCTGGTTGTAGTCTATGAGATATAATCACACTCTGGTAGACACTTTCATTTCCGGGGGTTACCTCTTTTTAGGCTGTTTTTCTAACATTGAATGTATCTGATCTACAATTAATTGTACATTTAGTATAGAGTCAGGGACAGCCTCTTGACCTTCCCCTCTTAGATAGGCGTTGAACCATCTGCTGTCTAGGGACAGGCACCCTCGCTAGGGCCAGGGTGTCCTTCCTGAGGGCCAGAACAGCTTATTATCTTGTGTTTTCCTTTGTGACTACCCCAAAGTTGCCACAACCACTTGTTTTGACTCTTACCTGCAGATATACAATTTCTTTCTCCCAGTACTGTTTTTACGGTTAGGGAAGGCAGTAGTACTTTCGGCTGTTTTTAGCCCAATAAAACCCTGTTGTTTTTTCTCACCTGAGAGCCCCCCCACTCCTAGTCCCCAAGTACCCCTCCCACCCCCACCCAGGTGATCCTCCCTTGCTACTCCAGCCCCAGGGTCAGGATCCAATAGCAATGGCCTTTCCCTGGCCACCTGCATAGAGGATCCTAGGGAGGTAGAAGTGAGAATAGCCTCAGGTTTCTGACAGTATATAAACTAAAAAGCCGGGGTCCCAAAACACACCCCCGGCAGACCACCTTACCAACCTTTTACCAACCTTAAAATTGTCGCTTTACCAACCTTAACATTGTCTGTGAGCTGTGCAGTTGAGACATGTCTCACATTGGCCGTTGCATCAAAATGTAGTAGCATCACAATCACCAAAACATCTCCTTGTTTGTCCATATCACAGATTGTTAGCAAAGGGACCTCTCTACATTGCCAAGTGCAGATGAGAGGTCCATCCAGATAAGCTGAAGAAAGTGGTGTTCTCTGCCACAAAGCAGTGGTACATATAAACATACGTTCAGGCACTGAAGTTAGTTTGTCTACTATGCCATTATTTTCAACAAGCCAGTCTATGAATCTGGCATGCATGATATTTCCAAAGAGCTTGGCTGTATCACTGAAAACAGAAATCGGACTATATGAAGCAGGGACCTGTCTTGGGCTTTTATTATAAATAGGTACAAAAGTGCTATCACTAATTAGTATTAAATAAGTGCATTAAAAGCTGCAATAACCAGAGGACACGGCAAAGAAGTAATACGTTAGAAAATATCTACACGGATGCCTTCAGGCTTTTGGCATTAGCTTGAGATGCCAGCACCTGTTATCCATCTTTTTAATCAAAGCAAACTGTTCGATGGTTAATGACAGTGATTATTTTCTTTATTATTACTATTTGTGGGCATCCTCTACCATAGCTATTTTTCCACTTACTTCTCTGGATGGCTCCCATAGTGCATAGTGCATAGTGCAAATGTAGTTCATCATTTTGTAGGGAATTTCATGATTCTCAGTAGCCTATCTTGAATGCAGAGGTGGCAATTTGCAAAGCTCATAAAAGTCGGTTGACTCACCTGACACTTCCAGTTTATTCCAGATCTTGAGCATGGACGTCATTTAGGGGTCACCAGGAGTCACAACTGCGACCCCTGTGATCTCCCTTGCTACCCCTGTAGTCTCCCTTGCTACCTCTAAAAAAAAGTTTAAAAAAAAAAAACATTCTCTTTTTTTTACATTGAGGCTCATGGGACGTGGCCAGCAGCATATGGCTCTTAGTTTCGGGAGTGGCTGGTTTTCTGATGGCTATAGCCGGTAAGATAGCTCAGTGGGTTGAGCGCTGGCTGCTGCAATGTATGTGTGGTCTGTAGGTTGCAGGTTTGACTCCCATCAAGGTCAACTCAGCCTTTCATCCTGCTGAGGTTGATAAATGAGTACCAACACAGGTTGAGTGATATTGTATGTATATTTGTTCTATATGAAGCGCTTAGTGTAAGTGCTATATAACACATCACTATCGTTTGGCCTTGGACATCCGCTTGCATTCACAGTGATTTGGTAATATGGGCCTATATGCACTGATATTAACGATAAATATGGTGATCCATTCTTGTATGAAATGTATATCACTTTACAGTGATGTCCTAACCATATTTTTTGTCACAAATAATGCTATGTGGTGCCGCTTCCTGTTTTGTCGTGGGGTGAAAGGTCATGTTCCATCGCTTCCTGTGATGTCACTTTGGGGTGGGATCAAATGATGTCACTTCCTGTGATGTCACCAGAGGTCAAGGGTTGTGTGATGTCACTTCCGCTACCCCAGGCATTTTGGTGAAATGACGCCCCTGATCTTGAGATGACAATTTTTCTCACTCTCTAGGTGCTGACTTTGAAGTCTTTCTACTTGATCATTTTTGTCCGAGGGAGAATATTTCAGCGCTCTAAAAAGCTCATGTTTTATCGTCATGTAGTTAGTGTCTAACCTCAGTGCATTATGTCTAAATTCCACAGTAAGGCACTGCTCGATTTCATTAATCAGATCAACCATCTTCAGGCTTACTACTTCAATCATAGTGTCTACTAAACATGTTAAGGTATTTACTGCATTACACTTCACTAAAGTTTTGTATCATACATTTTGGTTATCTAGGTTCCATTTTGTGTGTGTATTTAAACACATTTTATTTCCATTTGAAACAAACAGAATTATTTACAAAACATATATACATCAGTATACATATGAGTATAGGGAAGAGAGAAAGAAAGAGAAAAGGGAGGGGTGTGATTTGTTTCATTCATATCAAACATACAATTCATTAAAAGCATCCCAAATGTTTCCATAGTTCTCCAATTTATCCTTCTTTAGGAATTACATCTTCTCCCTAATTGATAGAATAACCGTATTGGTAATCCAGTCTTCATGAGACGGCCTAGTTAGACTCATTCACTGTTTTAAAATCAGTTTTGTAGCCACAATGAGCGCACTGTTCACCATTTCCCCTCCAACAGTTAGACCCGTGGTTCATGGTATCAAACCCAAAATACAGCAAATTGGAAATCTCTGGTATGAGTTGTTCAATATTATGTCTGTGTGCTCTCAAAACTTAATTCCAATAAGGTTCAACTTTGTTACAGGACCAAAGCATATGAAGAGATGTTCCATTTTTACTCTTGCAGTTCCAACACTTATCCATATCCAGTAATTTACAGTGCCACATGTTCCACAGAACCAGTATACCAGATGTATTATCCCTTGTTCAGTGTACCTCAAGTTAAGATCGATTTTCTACCATGACAATCCAAAACAAATGGGAGTTCATTGTTCATCGAATATTATTGTCCACAGTTCAATTTCTGATCTTTTTTTCTCTTACTCTTCTGGGTGTTTTGATTCAGTAAATGCATGAAAACGATATATAAATGAAGCAGATAGAGGAGCCAGTCTAGAAAGCCTATATAATTCCAGTGGGTTATGTACAACAGCTTTCACAGTTGTAAACAGAGTCTCAAAAACACTTTGTAATTGAACATACCTCTGAATCTCACAGGCTCTTAGCTTGTATTAAAAATTCAAAAAAAGTCTAGCAATTTGATAACATCCAAATTTTAACCTAATGTCCATACAACAGTCATTCACCATGATTTTCAAAAGATCATGCTATTATTTATTAATAAAGCCAGGTTTTTCCAAAGAGAGAAATCATTGGATAAAAGAGACTCCCCGCCCAATAAATAACACTTTGTTTCCATTCTTTTATGACACGACTAATTGAAGGGAGCATAACCACTATTTATTATACATAAATAAGGAACAATATAGAGGGATTGGATGAATACAAGATTTTTCTATTTTCATCAAATTTGTAGACCACTCCAGGTCATCAGTTAAGCAATAATGAAGAAAACGAAGTATGTAGGCTGTAAAACATTCTTTTAATTTCAGAAATCCACACCCCCAAGCCCCACAGCAACTGGGCTTTGTAACATTTTTAAAGGAATGTGTGCCTTATTATTTTCTCCTCACAAGAATTTACCAACGACTTTGTAAATGTTAGATATCATTTTGTTATACAATGGAAGCAGAAGCATATTAAAGAGATATAATAATTTCAACAAAAGGGACATCTTAATTACTCCTATCTTCCCCCAGAGAGTGAGTTTCAATTTCTCTCAATTTTTGTCTAACCTTTGAACTTCTGATAGCTTCAAACAAATGTTATATGGTAGAATCTGTGCAATGTCTTCGATCTTTAACACCCCAAGCGCTTTCATTCCTTCTCAGCCCAATGCAGTACAGTATCTCCAAACACGCCTGCATGACAGGCTGGATTTATTGTTTTGGATGAATTCACCTTGAAGTCACTAATCTTCCCAAATGTATCCAAAACCACAACTTCTGAAATGACTTTTCAGGATCACAAAGCATGACTAACAAATTATCTGCATAGAGGAGAATTTTAGAAGTATACTCCCCACACTTTACCTCCATAATGTCTTGATCCTCTCGAATTTGAATCGCCAGGGGTTCGATAAATAAATCAACTAAAAGAGGAGATAACACGCAACCTTGCCTGGTACCCCTATTTATAGAAAACGTCACAGAACTTAATCCATTCACTGATATCTTGGTGTTAGCTTTTTTATGTAAGGCATCAAATAGATTAAAAAAGGAAGGGCCATATGCTACCATACTCAAAACCTGACACAGATAAGGCCAGCTTACTCGATCAAATGCCTTCTCAGCATCTATGCTCACCACAGCTTTGGTAATATCAGACGTTCTATTGAAACAAATCATATCTATCAGTTCCCTTACATTATCCAAGCTATTGTGACCCTAATAAAATCCTGTTTGATTTTTCCCAAATATACCCGGCAGAATCTTACCCAATCGCCTGGCATAAATCTTTGCAAGAAATTAAATATCTGCATTGAACAAAGAAATGGACCTATAATATGTACAATACATGTGATTTTTCCCCGGTTTAGGAAATGCTATTATTAAAGTAGATTGCATTGATTCAGGAGTGGAGCTTCTCCCAATAATAGCTGCATACACTCTCTTAGGAATTGGTACAATTTCCTTATCAAATGTATTTATAAAATTCGATTGGGAAGCCATCGGGTCTGGGTTTTTTCCTTCTTTTTTGAAATGTAAAGCCTCCACTATTTCTTATGTCAGTATTGCTCCGTCCAATTGCCCAGAATCCTCTAATTCCATTTTCAGAATTTAAACAGATGCTAAAATCTCTTTAATCTCTTCCCTTTTCCCTGTTCTCTCCGGAGTATACAATCTTTCAGAATAGGTTTTGAACACCTCACAGATCCCCTAATTTTTCCAAACCATCCTGTTATTACCATCTACTATGGACAAAAGTTGTCTTTTATCATTGGTTTCTTCAAGGAAACTTGCCAAGAGTGAACCTGCTCTTTCGCCATATTCCCAATAGCCTTTCTCATATATAATAGGTTTTGTTCCGCTTTATATGTCAATCTATGATCCAGTATGTTAAGGAGGGAACAAATAGATACTGTCCCCTTCCCGGTCCAATATTGTAAATATGAGAAGCATTGTCCACTTAGACAGTTGTATCACCTATACCCCAAGCAGGGGTAGTAATAATAACCACATGTGAGCTTAAGATGGCAAGGATGACCACGCAGACGGTAGAAACATACATGCATTCAAATGTCATGAAGCACATATGCATTCACCATGAAGCCACACGGACATTAGGTTAAATGTGTACATGTAGAACATCTGTGCACCCACACACGTAGAAGAGCCATACCATAAGTGATAACAGAAGTGATGCCCATGCTGAAATGCAACACAAAAATATATGCCTGCATATAATACAATATAATATATGCAAACATATAAACTCGACAATACTGAGCAGCCATCTTATTCAAAATGGACACCACAGAAAAGCTCTGAACCAGCCAGCACGTTCAGGCATCATGAAAGCTTAACACGACTAAATCCATAAAGGCAAGCGCATTAGAAAGAATTGTTTAGCACATAAAGATAATTTAATACTGAATCTCAAGGGTAGAGTACAAAGAAAATAATGTCCCCATGTGAAGGAGAAATTCACTCAGAAAGCAAGATGGGGATTCTGACATTAAAAAACAATAATAAATAGAACCAAAAAGTAGGAAATACAGATTTCTGACAGTGTCGTCGAAAAAGTATAGGGCCTCATTACATGGATGGCGGTATTAGCACATGGACCAAGGTGCTATTAGCACCTTGGTCCATGCCGGTAAAATATCGGCACCGCCTTGGTGGAAGGGGGAATTACCGCCCCATTCCAAGGTTGGCGGGGCGGTAATTCCCCCTTCCATCACTGCCCTTCCCCATTCCCATTTTTGCCCCATAGGGCATAATGGGAATGGGGAAGGTGCTAATTACGGCACCGCAATTTTGCGGTGCCGTAATTAGCACCAAGGTCCCTTAGCGGGTTGGTTTTTAACGCCTGCAAAAAGCAGGCGCTAAAGCACCAACCCGCTAAGGGACCTCGTAGTAAGGCGCTAATGGTTAACGGTCACCGTTACCATTAACGGTGACCGTTAACCATTACCGCCATCCGTGTAATGAGGCCCATACTATCCAGAGCCAGCCAATGAGAAGGGAGAAAAGACAAAGGGTTGCAGTAAAATAGCCTTGGCACTGAACATGGTCTCCTTTTGATTCTCCAAGCAAACAGCATCTTCTGGGAACAAGTGTTTTCCCAAAGCTAATTCTTGCATGTCAGGCATTCCCACCACCCCCTATTATGTTCAAGTGCTGGTAACCTTCCAAAACGCCACGGCTGAGAAAGCCACCACTTGCCAATATCCACCCTCCATCCACGATCCCTCATATGGTGTTGCATGATCCAATGATGTAGTGCACAGAGGACATGTTCTATCTGTTGCAATGTAGAAGGTGGCCTCAGGCTGAGTTAGTAGATAGTGCCTGACTAATGATTTTTCTAACCCCTACATAAGCTATACATAGTTGATTCCCTTAACCAACTCCTTACCACGGTAGGTTTTTGGTACAACACATCACTTATGATGTCACAACCCTTTAATATGCATCGCTGAGTTCAGAACTGTTGAGCGACATGGAAAATAAATAAAACCGGAGTTTGTAATATTTTTGGTCTCTTCTGTTTTTTGGATATGGGATTTCCCCTGGCATGTCCTCTGCTTATCCAAAGGGGTCTTTTCCATATTACAAGTGCAAGTTTTGCTGTCATAACTCTATGGGCCTCATTACGAGAATGGAGGTAATGGAGCCTCCGTTCCGGGCTCCATTACCGTGTTCCTGCAATGGGGACTTACCGGGTTACTCCGTCATAGGAGGACCCGGTAATTCCTCCTTACAGGAACCCATCCCCATTCCCATTTGAGCCTCCATAGGGCTCAATGGGAATGGGGAGGGAGGTAATAACTGTCAGATTACATCTGGCCCGTTATTGCCTCCTTCTTCCCTTCGCGGGACCCGGAAAGCATGCCTGGTTTTACCATGCATGCGATCCGGGTCCCGCGATGGGAAGCTTGTAATCGGCGCTCCTGGAATGGAGGGGGCCGGTCACGTACCGGCCCCCTTCATTATGGCAGCGCCAGCCTGATAATAAGGCCATATCGCTCTTCACATCACCTGGATTATCATTCTGTTTTTACTGTTCCCTGTTTATGGGGAATATGATATAGGCTTAAAATTAATGGGGAATGGTGACTTAAAGTACTATGTTCACCAAAAAGTCTTGATGAAAGACCAGTGTGTTACAGACCCTAAGAAGTAATCTTTTTCACTTCTGTATCTCCCTATTATTGAAAGACTATCCACCTTATCCCCATTCAATCACTGTTAATTGGCTATAAACCTTTGTCAATCCAGATGACATAACTATCCACAATGGGAGAAATGACTCAAATATACATTCACGAGAAGATTCATATAGTTTATAAAATCAAATATAAAATCATTATATAAAAGCATTTGGGATTGTTTCCCAGGAGTGCATGTCCCACTGGTACTGGTATAGTCTGCATTATTTCAGTTTTCCCATTGCTACGCAGTTTGCAAAAAACCACAGTGTTGCTCATTACAAAGGGTGTGCTGCTGTGTCTCCCAGATTCCTATGTCGTATGGAAGTGCAATGCAACATGTATAATAATGCACATTACTACTCGTGGCCAGCTATCTCCCCATGCAAGGTCCCTTATTCCAAAATGGCTTTGGGGGTGCAAGTGTTGTACAGGTCAACATTCTCTGTGTATATCTAAGTGTTGGGACTATAACAACTGGGTCACATTATGAATATGCTGGTACCGGTAAAAACAAGTGGCAATTGAAATACCACTTGGGTTAAGATACAACTTAACTATGAATTTGATATCACATGGGTATTTAGTGGAAAGGTACACAGAAAGTATTGCAATGGAAAAATCGCCTTTTCTTTCCCCTTACAATGCTAAGTACCCTGTGCTGTAAATGTCATGTGCAGGTGGTAGTTTAATAATAGGAGATATTCAAAATAAGCGGTCCCTTGGATATGGGCTGGTTCCCAGGGGAATGCTGTCATTAGAAGGCCAATGCCCCTCCACTTAAGTGATTGCTGGAGCACACTTTACGGCTACCACTTCAAATTATGTAAATCTGTGATCTATGGGTCTAAATGGAAAACCGTACCGAAAAGCTCATACTGTAAATGAGCACTGCAAGGCGGTTCAGGGTCTGAGAAGAGCGTCTTTTCATCAATGCGGCACCGACCGGTTGTGCTCACTTTGCCTTTTAGGCTGGTGGGCAGCTATGTCCATGTACGTCGGGATGAGGTGATAAACTTGACTTAGTTCTGAATTCTCGCACAGACTTGGTTTCTGTGGATGTGATTTACAGAACGTTTTTGGGATTCCGCCATTTGAAACCCTGCGTGTATCCTTCCACACGTGAAAACAGTGGTTTTCATTCACCCACTTTCTCTTATACGAGAAGAATTTAAAAGGGAATTCGGCTCTTAAAGTGCTAAGCATTTTGCACAGGCACATCTGTTTGGCCTCTGAAGGCAGCAGAGGGAAATCCCCATTCAGTGCTCAAACTCTCCTGGACAAAGTGCTGGCAACAGGCCGAACAGAAAGAACGACTTCCTTAGCACCTGGGTGCAAAGCAGCAGAGTACGCCGACAAGCAAGAGAAGACAATGAGCCTGATTCACAAAGCGTTTTCAATGGGATTTTCTCACTGAAAAAAAAGCTTTTGTAAATCGGGACCTATCAGTAAAAGATTTCGAAGTCTGGCAGCAGCGGCGGGGGGTGGGCGGTTTGCAGGATATGGTGACAACTCAGCACAGCTTGTTTCTGATCCAACCGTTTTTACCTAATACAATGGAGCTCATTTTAATCAAATGAGTAATTTAGGCAGCAGGCGGATTTTAGGTGTGACAAGCATGGAGGCGGCTCTCCAACGCCACATTTTTGTTATTTTTACAGCAGAGTGCAAAAGTGCAGATCAAAATGCGGTGTACACGTGTGTATACCACCTTTTGGCCCGCCCTTTTACACTCTGCCATGCAACCTGAGTAAATGCAGCCAGCCCGCATTTACTTTAAATTGTGAGCGCCGCTTGCTAGCATGGCAAGCGGCGCTCACAATTAAAAGTAAACGCTGCTTGCCATGCTTGCAAGCAGCGCTCACAATGAAAATTAAACTCTGCATGAAATTCACGCATTTTGAGCAGCATTTCAATTTCATTGTGAACACTGCTTACCATGCGCGCATCGTTAAGCAGTGTTCACAGTTACAAGTAAAGGCTGTCCGCAGTCCGAAATGCAAGCATGTTGGGCAATAATTAATTGTGATTGACCACTATGCCAATGGATCCCTGTGGGGTCTGCCGGCTTTATGCTAATCCATAAAGCTGGTGGACGCCAGAGGGACCTCCAGTATTTGCGATGGCATGAAAATCTATTGAGAGGAGGAGGCAGCGGAAACACAAGTTGCGTTCCGCCCCTCCTCTCCACCATACAAATGCATGAAAATGTGGTGTGGCATGTTTGAACTGCCTTTCAATCACGTTACACCACTGACCAACATGAGCCCTAATGCATTCACTTTGTCCACAATGCCTTTGCTGCAGACCTACACAGGGCAGCTACTGGAGAATGCAATGAGACATAAGAGGAGATCAATGACAAGCACCAGTAGTGGCTGCCAGTTACACCAACCATGGACTTTAAATGTGAAGGATTTACACAGGTCCGAAAGCTTCTATATCATTTTGAATAAGTTCATAAAGTTCACTACTATAAAAAGAAGCACACAGTAAATCCGACTGTTTTGTTTGTGTGTGAACAAATCTTTGAACAGAGATGTGTGACTAAATATGTTCAGGTGTAAATGGATGGATGAAGCAACGCCAAGATGGCAGCCTAGTTGCTCTGCGATGTATGTGGCTCACCGTAATAATAAGGTCCCATTTTGAATGTCTAAAGATCGTGCATCTCAGTATATTTAAAGCTAGAACATTACTTAATGTTAGAACATTTAATAGTTGATAGAATGCAGTTTTTCGTTTTTAAATGTGAAGCATGTATACCACGAATCCCAGCATGCTCGATAGTAGCACCATTACAAAGTGCATTCCAATACATGCAAATCTTCTGTGGATTATATCATCACATTGAATACACCAACATATGCCCAAGAAGTGAACTACATGCATGGGAAGTATCTCTGAATTTAAATTAAATGCTCATAATGAGCTCCATTCTCTAGCGGAAAATGGCCCTTCTACTCCAATGAGTATTTTCTGCAACGACTGCAAAAGGAAATTTTATTGATTTGTTGCACATAGTCATAAACCAAACCTCAGTGTTGTCAAATATACTGCATCAGTCTTTAGTTGAAAAATGTACTTTAATACATAAATCCCAATATATTTTTTGCATGATAGGAGCTAGAAAAGAGGTCTACTCGCCAACAGATGTGAAAACATTCAGTGGTTAATAAAGGCTGGCACAAACAGCCACATAAAACAAATGGTTGAGAGTAATCACTCGGCAAAGATGAGCTCTACAGGCTCCGCCTGATAGTCCAGAATAGTTTTTCTGGTAATCTTTCATTGTGAGTATTTCTTTAAAGACTGCCTCTTTTCTAATTTAATACAGTTATCTAGAAAAGTGGTGCTGCAGTCTAAGAAATGCTATATTTATAGAGTTAAAAAGTGTGCAGTATAGTTTAAGGGCACTTCCCGGGTGCCATAGTTTAGCTCCTTTTTTTGACGTGCTGCCAGCAGGAGAACCCCCTCCAAGTGGCTGCCTTGCATCCCTGAGGCTTTCATGTTCCTGCACCACATTCTTTCATCGAATATGGTGTTTGTAAGGGAAGAGTTCCTCGTTCCTACGTTTGCACGCACCTCAGAATTGTCCCTCAACTGGTCAAAATCAGGATATTGTGGACACCATTTTCACTGTGATACTGTATTAGCGGAAACAAGACTGCATGTATTTTCTTTCTCTTCCTTTTATTCTACGCCAAGGACATTTCAAATGATACCTGTTTTACGAGAGCTGCGCCCGACTCAAAGCAGGCACGCCTTGCTGTGTTTTTGTTTACTTGAGGATCCCAGGGATTCATCAGCCTTGAGGATTGTTTTACTTCGAATTTGAATTGAAGTGAAGTATATTCAGAATGTGGGGGGGCGTGGCCAGCCAGCCATGCTGTAGGACGCGTCTTCTGTAGCTGCTCCTATGGATCCGCGATCGATCCGTGAAAACACACGCTTCAGACAACCAAAGGCGCCTAGGAATGGAGGCGAATGCGTTCGGGCATATGCTCCGCAATGCGGAGATATTATCATGATGAGAGGAAGCCTCATTGCAGCTTAAATAATATTGTTTGCTGCGACCTCTCCGGAAGACGGCAGCACAAGATGGCGGCGAACAAAGGACTCGAACTTTAGGACTTGAAAGTTGGCCAGTGAGGACTCGAGTCCGGGTTTGTGCAGGGTGCTGCTGGCTGCGAGCGAAGACACGCTTGCATTGCAGAGCCGGCGGCCCTGACGAATATTAACACGGCATTGGCAGCAAAAGCGGAGCGGAGGAGCTGCGAGCGGCGGCGGCAGGCATCTGCCTGATATTAAGTTTGGTACGCGGCGATCGTGGAGTGGAGGGGCTGCGAGCGGTGGCGGCGGGCATCCGCCTGCAACGCAGCTTTGTATACAGTGATTGTGGAGCCGGGGGGCTGCGAGCGGCGGCGGGCATCCGCTTGCAGCAAAGCTTTGCATATAGTGATTGAGGGGCAGGGGGGCTGCGAGCGGCGGCGGCCGTCATCCGCTCGAACAGAAGCTGCTCGGGCAGCTACATTTGTAGCAGCGGGAGCCGTCCGGGGCTCCGTGAGTGTTCGGAGCGCCCGGCGAGGATCGCTACGAGTGTCTCTGCTGCAGGCGCGCAACGGCTTGCAGAGGGGACACTGAATAACAAGAGGCATCTCCTTCCTGCCTACATCAACGTGACCGCACTGCTCCCAACTGGGACACGGCTGATTAAAACCGAAGTGGAGGTACCTTTATCGCACCCCTCCATGCACTATTGAGGAGGGAAGGCTTAGCCCAGACGAACAGAGGGCAAATCCGATATACACCCCCATAAATTGAAAAAGTTCCCTTTGAGACACAGTAAGGCACTTAATACGTGGGAGGGCACAAACCACTCTAAATAAAGACTACTCTTCGGTAATCACCTCACTGCTGGGAAGACACAGTGGCGCATAATCGACACAGGGAAGCAGGACTGCCACACCGGGGCTCTGGCAACCTTGGGCGCAGGACACAGGTCTCCGAATGGCGGCGCGAGGGGTCACCAGTAAAAGCAAGACTAAGCAAGCCACAATGGACACTTTTGCTAAAACACAACAATCTCCCGCAGCCACGACGTCCATAAACTCTATGACACCAGCGGTGAGTGCGGTGGCAACGGAAAATCATCACATATTGGCTGCTATCACGGAACTAAAAGACTCATGGGGGATAGCAATGTCAGACCTATGTTCTTCCTTGAGGCTAGGATAGATGCGCTGGGCATAGAGGTCACCCTGCTGAGACAAGATTTCCGGGGTCTGGCAGACCGGACAAGCAATTTGGAAAGTGCAGTGAAGTCCAACACAGATACCAGCTCCAGCAATGCAAAGGAGATCCATGTGCTCAAACAACAGGTAGCCAATTTGGAGTCTCGCGCGGAGGAAGCGGAAGGGAGAGCGAGAAGGAATAACATTCGCGTGGTGGGCCTGCTAGAGGGAGAGGAAGGACGAGACCCGACGGACTATGTTGAGAACTTTCTCCTACAGGGAATTGGGGCCGAAAAACTCTCTCAAGGATTCTCAGTGGAACGTGCACACAGAGCCCTCATGAGGAAACCGCAACCAGGGGCCCCTCCCTGTGCTATAATCGCCAAAATATTGAACTATAAAGACCGCGAGAAGATACTGGAGTACTTCCAAAAAGGTGGGACAATCGAGAGAGCTTCAAGCACCATCACGGCATATCCGGATTACACGATGCTGGTCCAGAGACAACGGTACAGCTACGTGGTTATCAAAAGGAGACTACGCACGGCTGGGATGAAGTATATGCTTCTGTACCCGGCTAAACTGAAGGTGGTGCACAAGAGTAAAATGTTCTTTTTTGACACTCCAGAGGACGCATCAACATGGCTGGAATTGCAGGGCTGCCCGGAAGGGGATGTGGAGGAGACCCGAGAGGAACAGGATAAGTGACTGGGACATTGTATACACATTGTCATGGTGTAAGATGGGCACTGTGGGGGTGATTAGTTAAAAATGTTGATTAATGGGTGTGGCAAAATGTTGCTGATTTTTTTTTGATAAGTTGCCACCAATGCAACGTATTTGAAGGACTTGAATATAGTAGCGCGAGTACATACGCAAACTATGTAGCAATGTGTAGTCAACTTTAAGCTCAGTAGGAGTGGCTGGGCGACAGCACCCTACCCCCCGATCTATTGTTGTAGTAGTAGTAGGTGCGCCACTAGGGCGCCCTCGCCCTGCAGAGCTGCGAGTATAGGCGTGAGCCAGAAAGAGCTAGATGCGGGGGAGCCTGAGATCCAGGGATGGAGCTGGGCAACAGTTTTTGTTGGGTAAGGGATGGGTGGTGGGTGAGGGGGGAGCGGAAAGTTTGGGGTGTATATAGTTGTTGGGAGTTTAAGTTTGAACATGAGCCTATATAGAAGAATTGGATGGTTGAATCTGTATCGCGCGGGAAGGTGGGATCTGTTAGAGGTACACAAGGAGGACGGTAATGAGCCATGGGGGATCTTAAAATAATCACGTGGAATGTCAGGGGACTTAACAGCTACCTGAAAAGGAATAAGGTCATGCTATACCTAAGAAGGCAAAAAATAGATATTGCGCTATTGCAGGAAACGCATCTGACACAGGAAAAGATGGAGCTGATTGTTAAGAAATGGAAAGGGGTGGTGGTGGGCTCAACATACTCGGCATATGCCAGGGGAGTACTAATCTGGGTGGCGCCACACGTCCCGTTCCAACCATTGCAGGAGGTAGCGGAGACGGATGGGAGGATGGTCATGCTGAGAGGGTTGGTGGAGAATAAGGAGATAAGCATTGTAAATACATATGCCCCCAATCGGGACACAGCAACATATTTCAGGACTCAGTGTGCCAACCTCGGCATATGTATGGGTAGCGCGGTGATTTGGGGTGGAGATTTTAATTGTGTACTGAATCCCAACATAGACAGATCGGATGGCAAGGTTGATAGACCTTCCCCGGCAGCGAAAGCGCTACAGACACTGCTAGATGACTTTCGTCTGGCGGATGTGTGGAGATACGAAATACCCCCAAGAAAGGCAATATTTGCATTACTCTGCCCCTCAGCAGCTACATACGAGGCTGGACTATGTCTTTGCCACGTCGGATGTGATAGCAGAGGTTACTCAGGTGGAATATAAGGCAAGGGTCCTCTCAGATCACTCACCACTGGTTCTGGGGTGGCAGTACCGCCCCAGAGGGCACGGATTCCGACATGGCGCCTTCGAGCAGAGGCGCTCAAGGACCCAGTCTTTAGAGATGACATACGGGAGGAGATTGCTAATTACTTTGAAGAGAATACGGGTAGCCTTGACTCAGCAAGTACATTATGGGAAGCCTTTAAGGTAGTAATGCGAGGGGTTGCCATAGCAAAATCAAAAGGCCTGCAGGGCGGGGTTCTGGCTGACCTACGACGAACGGAAGAGGAACTGGAAGGAGCATTAAAGGGCGGATGCGAAGACATGGAGCGGGTACTTGGGCTGCAGCAGAAATGTGCGGAACACTGGGAAAGGCTCTTCAACCTTAACTACAAAAAGTACATAGAGAGACAGCATGCGGGAGGGGATAAAACAGGACGGCTGTTAGCGTGGTTATACAAGAGCGAGGCTCCCAGACCTACGATTAGAACGATAATAAAGGAAGATGGCAGCGTAGTGGACACCCAAGAGGGGGTCAACGGGGAGTTCGCAGAATATTATAAAGTGCTGTACGCAGACGAGAAGGGTGGCAGCCAAGAGGAAATACTAGAAACGTTAGAAGACTTAGGACTACCCATGATAAGTAAGGAGGAAAGGGAGGAGCTAGATGCACCAATCACCCTGGAGGAGTTAGAAGAAGTGGTGAGGCAGTTACCTACCTGCAAGACCCCAGGGGCGGATGGGCTCCCTAGTGAATTCTATAAGACATATAGGGAGGAAGTGCTGCCCCAATGTTAGAAATGCTCAATGAAGCGTTTGAGGTGGGACGGTTGCCGGAATCACTCAGGGATGCGGTCATAATACTTCTTCCCAAGCCTAATAAACCCGCACACAGCTGTGGCTCTTACAGACCTCTCTCGATGCTGAACCAGGACAGCAAGATATTGACGGCTGTCCTGGCGAACAGATTGCAGAGAGTGATTAGTAAGCTAATACACCCCGACCAGGCGGGCTATGTCCCGAATAACAATATTACCCATAATCACAGACGACTCCGACGGGTTGTTGAATGGGGTAGTACGACTGAAGGCGAAATGGCGATCGTGTCCTTAGATGCGGTCAAAGCTTTTGACTCAGTCAAGTGGCCATGGTTGCTGGCGGCCTTGGAGAGGTATGGTATGGGGCCTGGTTATATGAGGTGGGTTAAGATGCTATACAGTGAACCACTGGCCAGAGTTAGAACGGGATCAGTAATATCTGAGAGGTGGCAACTTAGTAGAGGCACTAGGCAGGGGTGCCCTTGGTACCCGATGCTTTATATATTAGCCCTGGAGCCCCTGGCAATATACCTCAGACAACAATATGATACGATAGGTATTGAAGTGGGGGGAGAACGACACCTGATCTCCTTATATGCAGATGACTTGCTGCTATACTTAAGGTATCCAGAGGAAAATCTCCAGTACATACTGGAGGGGATGGCGAGGTATGCAGGACTGTCTGGGATAGCGGTGAATCCCCAAAAATCTAGTATGTTTCCGCTGGGCAGCTATAAGGGAATCCCTGAGAGACGGCTACCGGTGTTACAAATACCATGGGCGGTTAGTTCTTTCCGGTACCTGGGGATAGAAGTGTACCACACGGTGGAGGAGGAGCATAAGCATAACACTGAGGTGGCACTTGAGAAAATTGAGAAGTGTATGCAATTCTGGGAGAAGTTGCCCGTAGCGATGATGGGACGGGGCGCAATGCTAAAAATGGTGGTCCTCCCTAGCTTCTGCATTATTTCAGCAATATTCCATACATGATACCTAAGAAGTTCTTTGCCAAACTGAACAGTATGTGCAGGGATTTCTTGTGGCATGGTACCCGGAACAGAGTGGCGCTGTCGAAGCTGCAGAACTTCTTTGAAAAAGGGGGGATAAAACTGCCCAATTTTGAGGTGTATTATGTAGCAAGTCAGCTGCAATATGTGGCTAAGTGGCTTTCAGATGAAGCGACCCCTGAATTTAGGCTATTTGAACATGATTGTGCCCCATTTTACTTAAAAGAGGTGATCTGGCTGCCCAAGTCTGAAATGAGAGAGCGCCCTAGGATGATGGTGCTTGGGTGGCAGATGTGGCGTCGGGCATGCCGGATGATGGAGAACCCATTCCCATGCTCCCCGCATGTACCGCTGGTCGCGTTGGCAGGGGAAGATATGCAGTTAAGGGCGATAATGAGGACCCATTGGGAATCGGTGGGGATGGTAACGTTAGGAGACGTCTGGCAAGCAGGGACCATTTTGAACTTTGAAGTCCTTGGAGAGGAAACGGGGTTGCATGCGGGCCAGTCAATTACATATCACAGAATGGTGCAGAGAATTTGGAAAACGTGGCCTGAAACTGTATTGGAAGAAGAACCAGACGCCATCATAGAGGCAATATATGATATATCGGATGGGGGGCATGAGATTTCTAGGCTGTATGAGATGGTGATGTCCAAGGTCGGGAAGGACTTAACACAATTGAGGATGGATTGGGAAGAGGAAGTGGGAACCCCGATAGAGGATGGGATGTGGGAACGGGCCCTGGGATATCATAAGAAGGTATCACGAAATGCAATGGCTAATACAAATACAACTATATATAACGCACAGAGCATATATGACACCTATGAG
Organism: Ambystoma mexicanum; assembly: GCF_040938575.1. Taxonomy (NCBI): domain Eukaryota; kingdom Metazoa; phylum Chordata; class Amphibia; order Caudata; family Ambystomatidae; genus Ambystoma; species Ambystoma mexicanum. Next base: position 642,864,171 of record NC_090924.1, on the reverse strand, counting down.
GATATCCAAGTTTAAAAACGCGGGACGACAAGCGTGTCCCAAATGTGACGAGGAAAAAGCTTATATAACACACCTGTTTTGGTCCTGCCCAGTAATTGAGCGTTTCTGGAGAGAAGTGGCACAAAAACTAGTGGAAATGGGGGTCACCTGCTTGCTGGGTGGGTTCCCCAGATCATCAAAACTTAAACATGTTGGTAAACTGAAAGACTTGGCATATGTGCTTGCTAAACAAAGGATTGCCATGGGATGGAAGACTTGTCACAGGCCACGGGTGGAGGTGTGGTGGAAGGAGTTACAGAAATGGGCAGAGGCAGAAACAATGGTATGGCAAGAGTCGAGCACTACAGGGGGGGAGGAAGAGACAGGTACCCTGATGGCATGGAAATCATTGATAGCGGAATTGTTTGGGACAATACAGGATCGGACAGAATCTACGGGAAGCGAGACCCCGCCACGTGCGGCGGATACTGAATACAAGGAACAGACGGCTCATGAAGGGGGGCGGGAGGGGAGGAGCAGTGTCCAATATTGAGTATTAATATAATTGCTTTGTTGTAAAATGCACTGCGTGTTTGGTTGTATTGTTGTTTGGTTTGATTGAAATTAATAAAATAAAAAAATAAAAAAGTATATTCAGAATGTGTTAACAGTTTGGTTTCAGGATTGAAAAAAAGGCAGCTTTAACTATATACATATAAATTGTGAATGCAATTTACTGGTCTTAATGGTTGCTTAGGTGAATGCAATTTATTTTATATATGCATGTGTTTTCATTATATATGAAAGAGGAGGTTTTCATGAATCAATTGATTCAAAATAAACAATATCTATATAACAGCATGTATTATTACAGCACTTAGAAGCACAATATAAAATCAGAAAAGTCATAATTGGTTTTACTGTTATGGTTAATAACTGTCTATTTTCACTCCAGTAAGCTGTATTGTCATGCAACATAACATACAAAAAATCACCCAGATTATAATATTATACATTTACCTAAGCAGTGTGTAGCAGAAATAATTAGATATGTATATATTCAGTGGAAAAAGAGTTGGTTAAGTGAGAGTTAAGAGAGAGTTACACTGATCAGATTTAATGCAACAAAACCCCTGAAATGAAGTGCTCACATTTCAAGAAAGCCCACCTTAACTTTGCTCCCCCTGTTGCACAGTGTATGACCTCAATGATGACATCACTAATGACATCATTGATGACATCAATAATTACATTTATATGAAATTACTGATTATATAACAATATTTGTGTTGACCTCTTTTGATACATATCTTAATTTATTAGAGTTAATAATAACAACTTGACATGGAAGAGTACAGTCATAGACACAAATTATATGATTACGTATGGCACATTCATTTGAAGTACTTAACTTATGAAATGTAAAATAAAAATAAGTAACATTATACAAATGGGTTGAATGTCGTGTATTAGTAAACAATTACAATACTTAATTGCAGGTAAAGTATCTGATTCTGTTCAATCTATTTCAGGTATTTGAAACATAATATAATAGCTATACCTAAAGAGGCCTGGAGCCCCTTTACTGTGAACAAACATGGACAAATAAAATGCTCTATGGTAGGGTGCCCACTCGGGAGGGTCTACAAACACATTTTAGCACACTGTAAATCACAGAGGGGAAATAACCATTTGCATATCATTCTAGTCTAGCACCGAAATGCAAGGCAATTCTCCTCTGATTGTTTTGGCATTTTTCATAATTGTCTTGGTATAATGTATAAATATGAAAATTGGGCATTTTCTCATGATTGCTTTGGCACTTTTCACAATTGGTTTGGTAGAATGTATCAAATGTGAAAATTGGGTATCTTTTACAATAGCTTTGGCGCAATGCATTAATATGCTAATTAAGAATGTGTTCTTGGTATACTGTGCCAATCAATGAGTAGTGCAGCATTACTTTTGAGACAGCGTGGAACAAAGTGCCCAACGGTGGTTTTCTTTCTATATGTACCGAATCACTATTATGTTCAATAAATGTTGACACTGTTCACAACCAATTCTGTTTCGTCTTATTAACAGTTTATCCGCCAATACATGTTGGTGATTGTTTAGCGCGGGTTGGGTAATCTCTCTCTCAAGTTGACTCAGTAAGTGGTTTGGGGACCCACTATTCCCTATCAACCTCTGCTACAATCCTCACCCAATAGAGTTACAATCTCACTTTTTTGGGCCTTAGCGCACAACCCAACAGGTACACCACTTTGCCTTTCCCTGAACAAGAGTACCAACAGCAACACCAGACACATGTTTCGGCCTTGTTGGACCTCCTCAGTCAGATGAAGCTATGCCTCTTTAAGCACAGTGAGCAAGGGGTCCATATCTGGATTACCCTGGGTAAATTAGGGTGAAACCCCACGTTTCAAAACATACACAAAGAGGTCGGGGAGCTCCTCCTTTATAAGATAAAAGGTAGATGTAGTAGTAAAACATAAATAAAAATCGATAGAAGTAGAAACATGCTAAATGTTATGAAAATAGTCAATGTTCTTATTTAAATTTACAATTCTCCTTACCATAATAGCATTACATGAACACATTATTTTCTAGATGGCAAGTTTTATAAAAAAAATAATCACATACAAAAGAAAGTGCATGCCTGTGTGCATTGTGGTGGTATAGAATCTAAGAATTTTGGTTGGTATACAAAAGACATTAGTTACATATGCTAAATAATTACATCGATAGACAAGAAATGAAGATTAGAAAGTAAATATTTAATTATGGACGTAGCAATTGTATTATGAATATATTTAGTAATTTCTTTTAAGAATAAATTATGAATTTGTATTCAAATATAACAGATTTCCTTCCAAAGTACATACATGCTTTTATTCTATTCTTGTAATAATGGCTGTATGTACTTGCAATTGTATACCAAAAATTACATTTAAATAAACAAGGGCAGAATATATTGTACTGCGTATGTATGAAATATGTACACATACATGTAACAAAACAGAGTTGTCATATTTCAAAATGTAATTAATCACACCAGTGATATCAGTGATGTCATGTATAATGTCATTAGTGACGCCATCAGTGATGTCATGCATGATATCATTTATGATTTCACCAGCGACATCATCAGTGATGACATCTGCGATGTCATTGTGGTCATACACTGCGCAACAAGGGGTGTATAGTTAAGGTGGAATTGCTTGAAATAAGAGTGCTGAATTTTAGGGGTTTTGTTGCTTTCAATCTGATCACCTGAACTCTCTCTTAACTAATGTTTTTTACTAAATTTCAAGGGTTTTGTTATACTAAGGTTTCTTCAGGAACTACTAGCCATATCTTTCAGCCATGGCCACTGTACATGTGGCACCAATAGTTTTATTTTGGGCCTGCTCGTCATGGCCTACAGCCATGGCCATTGGTTATGGCCAAACATGTTGCATAGTTTCTTGAGATCTCACTAGCCATGGCATTTGGCCATAGCCACTGTACATGCTGCATCAATAGTTTTCTTTCGCACCCGCTATCCATGGCCTTCAGCCATTGCTTTTGTAGCTGTTGCAAAGTTTCTTGAGGTCTGACTAGCGATGGCTTTCGGCCATGGTCTCTGTACATGTTGCACCAATAGCTTTCTTTTGGACCACTAGCTATGCCCAATGGCCATGTCACACCATTAATTTGTTACCAAACACCCATTGCCTCCAGCCAAGTATAGGAAGGTGCTGCAGATGTTAACCTTTTTTTCGAACTCCTTATTCCCATGACAATGTCATAGTAATCATTTCCAATAAAAATTCCTGCAGTGGTTCTCTGATTCCTGCAATAACAGGAATAAAATGCTTGGAATTAAAAAGTCTTCACCACCACATAGGAATTCAACACGTGTCCCCCTTCTTTTTTCCAGTTCCCCTCACTCCAACCAATTGATTTTTCCCTTCCTAACCCACTTCCATTGCCCCTTATCACTCATCACTTCACTTGACACACATTTTCTCCTGAGCTCGTCTTGTGACTTTATGGTGGTAATCTTGTGAGTTTCCCATGGTCGTCCCCAGATAAACCTAACATTTTCGACCCATAACGAGCTCCCCAACCTTACCCAAAATCCCCAACTTCACATGGTGTCTTCTTTCCGACTCACGACCTAGCCTGATGAGATTGCTATTGCTATTATTATTGGTATTTATATAGTGCCTACAGCCAAGCCATCTAAGCGCTATAATTCAAAACAATCAGTGTTTCCCTAGGAGTGATTACATATGGGTTTTGAGTCTCTTTCTGAAGTCGAAAAGGTCATTTCACCCTCTAAGGTCATGGGGGTGTTCATTTCAGAGGTTAATGACATCATTTATCCTCCTCTAATAGTGTTTTGAGTTCTTTCATTTTCCTCTTCTCCCGATATTATGGCAGGAATTGCTCACATTGTGCAAATAAAAGAAAAATAGTTGCAGTTTTTCATTTCTGAAAACACTTTCAGCCTCTTTGCTGCAAAGAGCCAAGGCTGATAAGTACTAAGGTTTTAAGGAGCAGGGGGGCTGGATTTACCCCAAGCCATGGCTGAAATCTGTGTTTTTATGATTTCGTAATAACTTTTTTAACAAATTGTTCGCAAAATGTCCAGGTTGGTGGGGGCTATACAAACCTTTTATTTGGAAAATGTCATCTAAATCCATCCAGTAAATCAAAAATTAGCCCCAAGGTGGATGTAAAGGTTTTAAGGAGCAGGGGGCATCCCCTTCTCTGTCGAATATTTTAAACACTACTGGATGGATTTACCCCAAACCAGTCAAGGAAATAAAGTCAACAATTTGTGCCCACGTTGTTTTTTGGAAAATAAATGGGAGTAGGCTGTAAACAAATTGAGCTTTTTCATTTTCTTAATAACTTTTTCATTTCTTAACATATTAATCCCAACATTTCCAGACTAGGAGGCGTCCAAATACTTCCGCAAAGTCAAAAGTTATTAGCAATAGAATTTTTGGAATTCCTATGGCTCAAATGTTTCACTTTAACTATAGGGCCGCGATCTCTGCCCTATTATATATATTTACAAATATATTTCTGGGTATATGTTGCAAGGGCTTTATATGAGACTATATATACTCCACTGTTGTGTGGTCATCAAGGTTAATTTTGTGGACAGACCTGCATGAAAACATGCCTTTCTTTGCTTTATAGAAGAGGAGCCTCATTAGTATAGCCACAGCATGTGATCACCCACGCAAATCAAAACAAATTAGTACAATAAAGCTAAGTCTTTGTTAAATATAAAACAGGAAGAAGTGGTCTTTAATGCCTGACATAATAAGCAGAAGTACATGTCCGAAGTGTGGGTTGTGATAGGGCTTCTGGTATCTGTTGCAAGTCATGTCTGAGCCTTATCCCTATGTATGTCCGGCGAAGATAGGTCGGGTTGTGTCCCGGCCTGGGCCACTTGTGTCTGCTCCGCCTCCTCATCCGAGGGGGCCGGAGCAAACAATGAATGTATGAGTATGTTCCATGCCGTAATGTCTGCATTAGAGTGTGAGGTGTCTACACAGGCAGCCCTTAGCCAGACCGTGGACATTTCATACTAAACTTTGCTTCCACAACATGTGATGTAATAATTCATGTTCCTGAAAGGACTGACAGTTATTTTTAAATATGTAATTCTCAGTCTTGTCTGGCCTTATCATTTCCTTAACCAAATCACAACCTTTGAATCCAATTTTCTTGATTTAACAACCCCCACAGTTCTTTCACTTAGTTTGCTCAGAATGGCAGCATAACTGTTGATCTTATGGCCCAACTGGGATTCTATTGACGATTGGTGACATCTACCCCCATTTTTGCCAGGATGTCCCCAGCTTATTCTTCTCAGAAAGAATCTCTATCTCCCTAGAGACCCCAGGAGGATATTGCAGCAGCTGGAGGGGGTGGGGATATTGATATGAATGATAAACACTTATGCAAATGATGCCTCACGTCAGTGGTCAAATTAACAAGGGGAGTCCTAGGAGTCTCTCTGCCAGACATTAGTCCTGGTTACGAGAGCCATACCCAGATTCTTTAGCTCACTATCTTTCACAGAGGTGAAATATCCAAAACATATCAGTCTTTGTCCTGCTCTGGGGCAGTCCAGCACTGACATGGTAGGCAACTCTCCTTTGAACAAGAGTACCAACAGCAACCCTAGACACGTGTTTCGGTCTGGTCGGACCTCATCACCTCATTGATGACATTGCTAATGGCATCGTTCAGCGAACTGAAAGAGGCCCAATGAGTGGGCACTAGGTGAAGTGATCCCTTGGAGGTGTGGGTTTTTGTCAACTTTGGGAAATGCAGTGTAGTCCTTGACCCTCCAAGTGGAGAAGATGGACATGAACTGTCTCCTGAGGAATATCCTCCCAATTTTATGTTTGCAGAGGGCACAGAGAGGGTTAATACTATTGATTTTTTACAGATTACTCTACCCTCTATGCCTCAGCTGCTCTTTGGGGGGGGGAGGGAGAGAGGAGAGAGAGAGAGGGAGAGAGAGAGAGAGAGAGAGAGAAAGAGAGAGAGAGAGAGAGACAGAGAGAGAGAGAGAGCGCGCATTGGAGCCTGTGCCCAAGGACCATTATTCTGTTGACTACAGAAAGGATACTATTGATACAAGGAATCAGTTCCCAAAAGGCTGAAGATTCATCAAGAAAGCAATGTCGGCCTTACTCCATGGAATATCCAGCAATATTCAGGGTGATTTTGAGTGGGATTACACATGTTTTACAAGAACACCATACGGCTGAGGCTTTTTTCGATGGTCTGAGAGAGTAACCCATGAAACATCTCCTGGAAACTCCTACAAAGTCAAGAGGAATATGTGGCATCAGGATCATGTCTGTGTGCTAGGAGGCAACATAAATCGAACATCTCGAACAGAAGGTCACCACATCATCGCCCTGCACATTGATCCTTAGACTCCTGTACATTGCTGATGGCCATGCTTTGTGTATAGTTGTACTGAAGGTTTAATGCTGTTTAGAATTGATCTTTTGTTAAGTTTCTGAGGCGCTATTAAATCTACCAACTTTATTTGTGATTGTTGAAGCTGGAGTAAAGTATTCTGTGCTGTGCCACGATTTTTGTCCTTCATATTTCCTTTTTTAATCTACTTTGTATTTAAAATAAGGGCTGATGGGACAATGTGTTTTCTTTGTGTTTGTTTGTGTGTCTCTTTCTTTCTTTCTTTCTCTCTCTTTCTTTCTTTCTTTCTTTCTTTTTTTCTTTCTTTCTTTCTTTCTTTCTTTCTTTCTTTCTTTCTTTCTTTCTTTCTTTCTTTCTTTCTTTCTTTCTTTCTTTCCTTTCCCTTTTTGCCCATTAGGCCCTGTGCATGTTTGGTGATTCAGCTATGCAGCAGGCCTCCTCACAAGGAGGTCCGAGGGACGGCCAGAGGCAGAGTGCCCAGTTTCCGGTCTGCTCTGGGCTCTGTGTTCATGATGGCAGGTAGAGTGGCGTGTTGAGGGACCCTGAGGTGATCCAGGTAGTAATGGGATAAACTTCAATTTGTATAAGCGAAATGTAGAAGGGGAAGCTCTCTATTTCGGTAGAGTTTGTGAAGGGTTGTTGGGCAGCTTTATGACTTTTGCCTTAATTGCGGCCTCGCCCACTGTTTACTGCTATTCGCAGGTAGCAGTCTTCGTCCCAGCGAGTTACTATTTCTCCATTAAATTTGCCTTGAGGTATGTACTTTGCCCTTACATATATGAATTTGGAGTGAGGGGGATGTGCCACTTTGCCTGCCCTTACAAGCTTCAGAATGCAGGGCTCAATGAGGAGTTCAAACTTTTGCATAGCATCATTTGGGCCTGCTTGATTCTGACCCTCATTGTGGTTATTCTTATGTATGGAGCCTGTGAAATATAGCTGCACCCGCCTCCCCTTATGTTTGTTTGTTACGCTTGATTTATAATCATTTCTTGCATGCCTGACTCTTTACTGTACAATGCAGATGCAAGTGCCCCCCTAGGTACTGAAGTCTGGGGTACAGGAGGGACCACATGGCAGACCTGGGCCCTGCTCCCCTTTGGATGCTTAGCAGTGTTTATGTGCTCAGGTGTTTTATGTTTGGGCCTTTAGGTACCAGGGGAATCACTTGGATGACCTGTCCTCTGCATTGCCTCACCTCTAAGTCACTTTAAGGACCTGTCTGAAAGGTTTGACCTATTACGCAACCCTTTCCCCAGTTTTTACGGGTATGACGCCTTGCAAAGAGATGGATTTTTTTGTGACACTAGTATAACAGAGGTGCACATCATGCCAGCAGCTCAGACTCAACTGCGCGATTCTGCTTGGATTATTCGAGGGGATGTTATCCTGGTCATTGGTAAAAGAGAACATGGGGCGCATGCACTGCACTATTGGACTTTGCATCTATCTTGGGATTTGTTTTGAGTAGGCAACGCACCAATGATAGGGAGTATCCCTTCTACTCCCCATACATGATTCCTACTGATGTAGTGTCTATATACTACTCTTGAATAATTCGATGAATGAAGGTTCTTCTGTTGCCATGTATGAGATTGTGATTTGGGATCACTCAGTGGTTACTTTTAGGATAAGTGTCCAGGTGGGTAGAAGATAGTGTTTTACTCAATAATTGAGTCTCAGGGCCATTTTAACGTGAGGTTTGGCTTGTTTATTAGGGAAAATGAGGGGGTCAACAGATATGATGTCCGTTTGGGATGTGATGAAAGCTGCCCATTGGGAGGGCACTTTCAGCTATTCTGCACATATTATGAAGTGGCCTAGACCCGTGGTGGGCATTTTGATTAAAGATAGTGAATGAAGCCAGGATGGTATGTCCTCATACTATGGAGGTGGCTGATAGGTTGATGCTGGGGAGGCTGAAAGAAGAATTAAACAATATGCACAAAGTTAAGGTGGCGAAATCAGTCTTTCGTAGCATACGCATGTATTGAGAGCAAGGTGTAGTACAGTCCTTGCAAGGAGACCATAAGGCTTCCAGGTCTACAAATATATGACACTTGCCCTGAAAAGGCATCTCTGGTGAATGCCATGAAGCAATAAACTCATGCATCTGGGACTTCTATGAGGGCCTTTATCCGAATACGGCCTAGATAGACCAGGATTCCCTAGAGATGCTCTTTGATAGACTACATCTTATGATGCTCACAGGCAAATGAGATGCAGGCAGCAATCAGGGCAATGCACAATGGTAAGTCTCCGGGGGCCAGATGGCTTCTGTGTAGAGTTCATAATGTAGAATTGGTTCATGATTGCGAAGGACAGGGCAGAGCCCTAGCCTTTGGATGTGTGTTGTCATTTGACAAATTACCAAGACAGGCCTTCCCCTCCTCCCCTGCAAAGCATAGCTTATTAGATGTTTCAAAAGGAGAGAGAGAGAGAGGAGAGAGAGAGGAGAGAGAGAGAGAGAGAGAGAGAGAGAGAGAGAGAGAGAGAGAGAGAGAGAGAGATTTTTAAAGCCAAAGGGCCTCATTACGACCCTGGCGGTCCCATAATGAACGGTGCCGGTACAGGACCAGCACCGTTCATTAAGGGCTGCCTGATTACGAGGTCCCCTAGCAGGACCTGGAACAGACATCTGGTAAAACCAGACGTCCTTTCCGAGTCCCACGAGGGGACCAAGGAGCTAATAACGGGCCCTATGGGGGCTCAAATGGGAATGGGGAATGGTTCTGCGCATGAGGAATTACCAGGTCCTCCAAGGTCGTAATGACCCGGTAATTCCTCATTCACAGACCCAGGTATTGGAGCCCGGTATGGAGGCAGCCATGGCTCTAATAGCACCATGGCTACCTCCATACTCGTAATGAGGCCCGATCCTTAGAGGCTTTATGTAAAGGAAATACTTCAACAGTGCATCAAGTCATACAGGTTGGAAGCACAAGCATGCTCTGAACCAAGCCATCTCTGAGATGGCAAACTAAGAAATGTTGCCGATTTCCCACAATTCTGCCGCATCCAAGGCCAACCAAAAAAGCCTGGGCCTGATAAAGTTCTAAGGCTGGGAAACTCACTTGCCTGACAAAATGCTTTGTCAAATTACCAGGTACCCCATCTCGTCTTGGGAGAGTCAAGTGAATGTTTTCCACCTGAGGGTGCCACAAATCACTCTGGCTAAATCACACCCCCACGTGGTCAATGAACCCTCTCAGCATTAGCCCCGTTCGCATATAAATGGCCAATCAGGGGACTCAATGAGCCTCATTACAAGTGAGGCAGTAAGGGGTTAACGGTGCTGGTAAAGTGCCGGCGCCGTTAACCCCGTACCGCCTCATTACGCCTCATTACAAGGTTCCCTCGCGGGACCCACTCCGGACGTCTGTTCAGACCAGACGTCCTTTATGGGTCCCGCGAGGGGACCAGCATGCTAACAACGGGCCTGTCATTAACGGCCCGTTGTTAGCATGCTCCCCATTCCCATTGAGCCCTATGGGGTCTCAAATGGGAATGGGGATGGTCCGGGTTCCCTGAATGGGGAAATACTGGGCCCTCCAAAGACGGAATGGCCCAGTATTTCCCCATTCAGGGACCACGGACCCGAGTTTGGAGGTAGCCATGTCCTTATTAAGGGCATGGCTGCCTCCAACTCGTAATGTGGCTCACTGTATGGTAAAAGCCTAGCACTTAGTTTAGCCAACTTTAATTACTATCCCTTTCACTTGTCAAATATTCAATGTATATAGCATCTTTTGGAGGCCGAAAAGAGTTTTTCAAATGAAGACCACATCATCTGAAAACACAGAATTTTAATGCTTTCACCGTTTATACAGGGTGCATCCACATTAACCCCTTAAGTGCCAGGCTTTTATGCACGTCTATGCAAAAAGGACGCGCATACTCGTCCTTGGCCCTTAATTAAGGAAAAATATTTCCAATGCCATGTCATTAACATACACGCTCCTTTCTGGGTGGCAAAGATCTTGGCATTTTCCCTCTACGACCCTATCTAACAACAGCATAATTACACAAGTATAAACATTGGATCACTTACAGAACCTCAGGTTGGCAAGCAAATGTCTTAAAGTGGACCAAAGCCAGGGTCTGGAAACAGCATCAAATGCTGTTTTCCATTCAACAACAGTTAGATATAAAGCTTTTTTTTTATTTTGAAAAACAAAAGTGTGCAACAAAAGATTTAAGCAGTGGGTTTGATACGTGGTTCCTACCCATGTAAGGAATGCTACTTGTGGGAGTAATAACAAGAGATTGGATGAGAATTGACAGGCTTCATCCTGTTGTTGTAACGGTCTGGGTGCAGCGCTGTCAAGGGGGACACACGTACCAGTTACGTAAGTAACGTGGTGGCATAAACAGTGATGTGGAAGTGGTATTCGGAGTGGTGACTTCACTGCTTTGGGCACAGATAGTATAGATGCAGTTGTTAAGACACAGGTGCTGGCGCTGTGTAGAAAGACACACAGGGGATGGAAACGTGTGTGTAACTTCCTTAGCGATAGGATAGCTGGTGTAGTGTTGCCATAGCAGGCATGGGAGTGGGGGTGCAAGATCTTTTATGGGGTATCTTTATAGAGGGATGTTTTAGCAATACCGATGTTTGTAGGCCCAGGTTAGGAAAGCATTTTCTAGACAGGTCATAATAAAGGGCTGCAGGCTTTTGTGACATTGATGGTCATTTCTAAAATATTCAGCAGAAACAGTGTGCAGAAATGTTGTAAGATGGAAGTTTCCCAAGAGAACGCAGCCCCATCGAAGTCTCTTACTTTTGAGGCCACTAAGCCAGGCACCTGGGTGTCCAAGGAGAATTGACAAAAGAGAAAAAGGAATCAAATAAAGCTAATTAAAATATATTCACGGAGCCGGTCAAGTTTTTAGATACAGGCCTGGTAGCCAGACATGAGAAGGGAGCTCGGGGGCCAGAGCAATGGGGTAGGGGTTCTGCGGCACGCGACAGGGAGTCAATCAGAGGAGACAGGTTTTGGTGTTCTTATGGTGCAATCATTGTAAAAGTGTCCCCGCTGATGTCCGCTCCTCAGGGCACATCATTTGTCAGACTCGGTGAAATGGTCTTGCCCCGTGCCATCCCAAGATCACATGCCCAATTAGTATGGAGCAGGTTATCCATTTGTATATTGGGCAAGCCAACCAATGGCACACAAGTGGTTTCGACTGAACCAGCACCATCCTGTAATTGTGGGGTGGTGTGGGAAGATGTGTGACGTCATGAGGGGTGTAAGTGTGATTTTGGTCAAATAAATGTTTTATCCAATTCGAGTATGGTATGCTCACTATAGGGGTCTGACGTAGTTCCACCAATCAGCTCCTGTGACTTGTCCCAAAAATGTAACTAAAATGTTGTATGTTAAATTTGTAATTAAAAGTATAGCTGCAGTGGGCAGCGTCAAGCTCATTTCATTCAGTGTATTTCCACTGGGCTGTCAGAACCGTACCTCCCGGCTATTTGGGTCCAATAAATCTGCATTTCCTCTTGCTTGGTGTATGCTCCTTTTTGATGCCTTTTTCTTTCTTGTGATTACTTATTGGCACAGATCCCCTGGTACATTGTCTCTGCAGTTTTCCAGGATTTCAGGAAAATCATACTAATGTTCATGTAATTAAATCATTTTCAAATAAAGAGTACAAAGGTCATTTGTTCTTATTTCATTAAATCAATCGGAAGCCTGTCTGGGCTAGTGGCCTTCCAAAGGTTCTGCACTTCCACAGCAGCACAGACCTCCAAATCTGAAAGCGATGACTGTAAGCAAGAGGCTGTCTAGCTAGAAACTGAATACCATAATTAATTGGAGGAAGTTGCACATTGTTTTCACTGAGCCCCTTAAAGAGAGTATACCTCCACCCCTCTGTTATGTCCACATTGAACACTCAGGGAGTACCCACATTGTCCTATGAAACAACTTTCCAAACATTGCAATGATTCTTTGCGACCACCACATTAATCAAATCCTCCCATTCCCTTTCCGTCTCATCCAATGGGCCTCATTACACGGTAGGCGGTAAGGGTTTACCGGTACCGGTATTTTACTGGTACCGGAAAACCCTTACCGCATTACTACGAGGTCCCTTTGCGGGTTGGAGAATTTAACACCTGCTTTTTGCAGGCGTTAAAAACCAACCCGCAAAGGGACCAGGGAGCTAATTACGGTACCGCAATTTTCGGTGCTGTAATTAGCACCTTCCCCATTCCCATTATGCCCTATGGGGCAAAAATGGGAATGGGGAAGGGCAATGGGGGAAGGGGGAATTACCGCCCCACCATCCTTGGAATAGGGCGGTAATTCCCCTTTCCACAAGGCGGTGCCGGTATTTTAACGGCATGGACCAAGGTGCTGATAGCACCTTGGTCCACCGCCGTCCGTGTAATGAGGCCCAATATCTTTCTTAGTACCAAAGCTTTGTATTTGTCTGCCAAATTGTCTCAAAATGCATAACTGTTTCACTTCTATCTCTGTTGGAGCCCTTAAAACATCTAATCAGCTATGCTGTGCAGCCTTATAGACCCCATCAAACCACGAGTGAGAGCTATGTGAAATACTCTGAATGCAGGACTTGGTTTGGTGACCAAAAGTTCTAGATGTTAACTAGTGCCTTATAAGTACCTTCCATCAGAAAAGGGATACATCAATAGTCTATGCAATAGTGGCAATAATCCTTACATATATAACTGATATACCCTCCCACTCATCCTTTGCTACCTTGTCTCCTGACGTGGCTGCGTCTAATCTCCTCTCTTTTCGTTCATCCTCACTAAATGCTCTCTATTTTGCCTCTGTTTTCCATCCTTCGCATAAAGCCCCTCAACCTTGGCTCTCTCCTCAGATCCATGTTCTCCGTTGCCTTGATATGCTGACTGAAATCTAAGACTGTGGTAGATTATAGTTCTTACCCTTCCTACCATGCTCTTTATGATGTTTGTCTTCTTTCAGTTTAACGTTCCAATTTCTCTGATCTTTTGCACACCCAGCCATCTCACCCTAGATGTCTTTTTCAAACTCTTTCTCATCTTCTCCCTCCCCGTCCTCCTGAATATTCTATGAATTCTACTTTATAAGCTTTAGACTTTGCCTCATATTTCTCCTCTAAGGTGAGTTATCTATGCTCTGCTATTGAGTCTTCTACCCTCCAACCAACTTCCATTCTCCTTACCTTACCTCCTAAAGAGACATTTACCTGCTTTACTCCAATTACCAATGTGGAGACTTCTCTTCTGTTGGCTCAGGCTCACTCAACCCCCTCTCCAACTGATCCCATCCCATCGATACTCATTCCTAAAGTCTATCCTTCTCTTGTTTCCTACCTCATCTCTTTGTTTAATATCTGTCTTTCGACATGCCTCAATATCCCAATCTTAAAGAAACCTTCTGCTGACCCTTCACTTGTTTAATATTTCTGCCCTATTTCACTTTTTCCCAACCTTTATAAAATACTTGAACGTATTGTCTATACTCAAGTCTGTACATTTAGCTATCATAATTCCATTCTTCCCCGGTTTCAATCAGGGTTCCGTTCCTTTCATTCCACTGAGACTGCTCTTCTAGCTCTTCTAGATTTTTTACTGTATGCATGCTACTCTAAACATTTGTCTTTTCTTATCTTACTAAATCTATCCGCTACATTTGAAACTGTTGATCCCTCTCTCTTATTGGCTTCTCTCTCTTCATTTGGTTTTACTGGGTCTGTTCTTTCTTGGTTCCAATCATACCTGTCCCAGAGGACATTCTCGGTCTCCTGGGCAGGGGCCTCTTCTGATACATTCACGGTCACTTATGGGGTCCTTCAATGGTCAGATCTTGGTCCTTTTCTCTTTTCTCTCTATACTTCCCCAATTACTGAAGTTATTTCTTCCTTTGGTTTATCCCATCACTTTTATGCTGACATCAACAATACATTTATTTCTTGTCTACTTGCTATCAATTCTTGGATGTCAGCTCACTTTTTAGTAATCAATGCTGCTAAAACAGAGGTACTTTTTATTACCTGCTTACACTATTCGGTCTCCTCTTCCTCTCGCTTTTATCCTATTTCCTCCCTCTGAGTTACCTATTTCTTCGACAGCCTGTGACTTAGCACTCTGCTTAGACTGTGATATTTCCTTTAAGCATCTAATCTCTTTATCCTCACGTGGCTGTCGCTTTCACTTGCATAACATTCATAAAGCTCTTTATTTCTTGCCTTTTCAGGCCACCAAATCTCTGGATTCTTCTTTAATCTTCTCTCGACTTTTATGTTGCTCCTCTGCTCTCTTTGTGTTCCCTCTTGCTTGTATTCCCCTTTGAAATCTGTTTTTAACGTTTCTGTCTATCTTCTCTTTCTTTTAACTCTCATGACTCTATTTCTTCTTCTCTTTCTAATCTTGTCTGGCTCTCTTTCCAGTCTCACCTTAAATGTAACTTCTTACAAATCTCTCTATGGTCTAGCTCCTGAATATCTTTCTTCCTTAGTTTCATTCTATACCCCGTCACACCCACTTCATTCTTCTTTGCAATTTTTTCTCATTGTTCCGCATCAACCGTGTACTCAGTCTCGCTTTCATTCATTTTTGTTATTGCTCCTCACACTGGAATGCTCTCCCTCTTTTTCTTTGCTCTATCTCTGTCCATTCCTTATTTCATAACTCTTTGAGGTCCCATCTACTTCATTCTGGCTAGGGTTACATATTGGGTTTCCTATCTTTCACTTGTTCATTTTATTGTACTGTTTTATGATTTTATGGATAGCGCTATATAAAATTCAAATAAAATACCAACAACATATAATGACGCTCAATCAATTTCACTGCCCAAGGATGATCACTGAAACCTCGGGTTGTTGCAAGATAATACCAAAGCAAAAGTACCACAACATGGCACCCCAATAAGATTTTTATCATAAGTAAAACATGTAGAGATGGATTGGGTAAATGGTTGTGCTGTAATCTTGGCATGAACACAAAATCCTTTATAAACTTCCAACTCCTTATTTCCCTATTTTTATAATAAATATGACTACTTCCATGATCTACACTAAAGGTTGGGCTGGTAGGAATAACTTATGGGATTCTCAATTGCAGCTTCTGTGGCTTGCATTATTTAAGTATTCAGTCAGACGAGTGGCATGGGCATGTTGCCGGGGGCGCATTGGAATCTGGGTTTGTGAGACACCCTAAACCTAAACGTCCTCCTCTGAGTTCCTTCCAGTATTGCAAGTGGTTCAAACTGTCTATTTAAATTACCAACAGCAATAACATGCCCCCGCTTGCTACACGCAAGGTTTTCAGTGAGCAGGTTTTGTAAAGTCTCAAATGCAGCAATTGTCCCCGTGCTGGGTCAGTTATAGACATTAAATAAATATATCATCCTATTGTTGGGAAGTACTGTTTATAACCAGTATATCAACAGAGTCCCAGATGAATACCTTTGTATTATATTCCACTGCAACCCGGGTCAATAATCCACTGCCAGGGTGCTCCAGTTCACCCATTGCCTCAGGGATACTATTTGAGGTGTAACACAACTAGATGGCCCACTGACCAGGATCTTTTTTCTTTTAATTGAACATTTGTAAGGTGCTTATACATCAGAATTGTATTTCAAAGCGCCACAAGGCTAAATGGGAAGAGAATAGGGGAAATAATAACAATGGCAAAAACAGTAAATCTACATTCATGGTCCTACTAGACCTTGTGGCATTCGGGTGAGCAAGTGCCTTAAGGAGAAGTGCAGGGGATGGAGTTGGAAGGAAGGTGGAGCAAAGGAGTGGACAAGTGCTTGAGGAGGGCCCGGGAGGGAAATGCTAAGGGGAGCCAGGAGGGGAACCCAGGCTAAGTGCTATTGCAGGTGACTCTCAAGGGTGGGATGTGGAACCGCCAAGCATGGGCCCGAAAGGGCATTGCAGTGGGCCGGGAGGGGTGCTCGTATTTACTGGGAGGAAGGGTCTGGGATCCTGTGTGATTCATGAGAATCAGGCCACCTGTCACAGCGGCAGTGGGGTGATTTGCAGGGAAGGGAAAGAGGGAAAGAGGTAGACAAGAGCAGTTTTGAGCAGCTTCGGGTACTTAAGGAAGTCCAGCTCAAGCCGAAATGGGGCAGGAAGGCTGTTCCAGAGAGAGGCACCACCCGAGGAGAGAATCCTGCCCCCGCTCTCTGCTTGGAGAAGCGTTTGACAGTCAGAGAGTTGGAGTTAGAGGAGTGTAGGGCTCTAGCAGGGGAGTATTTAGGGAGTGGAAGTTGGGGATAGCATGGTCCCAGCCCCCAGAAGGCCTTCTGGATGATGCAGAGGGTCTTGAATTTGATCCCTGCAGCCACCGGGAGCCATTGGAGAGATTGTAGGGCTGGAGAGATAAAGTCCCTGGGCTCGAGGCCAAGGATAGGTCTTCCAGTCCTATTCGGGATAAGCTGGAGGGGGCGAAGGGAGGACAGAGGGAGATAGAGGAAGAAGCAGTTGTAGAAGTTCAGCCTGGAGAGGACCAGAGCTCTGAGGACATTGAGCCAGTGTCTGGGGGAAGGTGAGAAAGGGAAGAATGCCCCTCAGGAGGTGAAGCTGGAAGTGGGACTTCTTGGTAAGGTCCATGATGTGAGGGGTGAAAGAGAGAGCAGAATTGAAGATTACCCCAAGATTTTTGGCCTCACAGGATGGTGGGGCTAGAGGGCCCAAAGAGGGTGGCCAGAGGGTAGGTGGAAAAGAGGGCACAAGTATCTTGATGAGGAGGATCTCTGTCTTGCTGGCATTGAGACAGGGATTGTTCACTGCACACCATGCCTGAATGGCAGACAGACAGTCAGGGATGAGGGAGGAGGAAGAAGGGAAGTTTGAAGGAAAGCTGTGTGTCATCACTGTAACACTCAAAACAAGGAGAGGAAGAGGAGATCAGGTGAGCAAGAGGGGCGAGATAGATATTGAAGAGCCATGGTGATAGGATAGATCCCAGGGGGATATCACAGGTATAGAGGGTGGCGGTAGAGGAGAAATGGCCCAGTTGCAGCTGGGAAGGGCGGTTAGTGAGCAAAGAGGTCAGCCAATGCAGTGCCCGGTCAGTGATGCCAAGGGTGTCTCAGAGTCATTTTAAGAGGATAGAATGGTTAATCTTGTCAAAGGCAGAAGAGAGATTAAGGAGAATAAGAACAGCAGGAGAGTTGGAGTCGAGATTTGTGAGCATGGTTTCACAGGTGTTCAGGAGAGCAGTTTCCATGCCTCTGGATTCTCGGAATCCAGATTAATGGTCATGTAGGCAACCAACAAAATTAGTGGGGAGGGTCGGTTTGTGGAGCACCATCTTCTCCAAGAGTTTACCCAGGAAAGGGGTAGTGGAAATAGGGTGGTAGCTGAGCAGAAGGAGTCAGCAGACAGCTATTTAAAAGAGGGTGCACAAGGAAGTGCTTGAGTTTATAGAGGTAAAGACCCTTGAAAGCAAAGTACCTGGTATGATAACACAACATTCTGCCAGTCTGTGGCAGCACATTTCATTGAAAGGCCCTCTATATTCCATAACTTAGGGCTCAACCTTACCTTTGGAAACTACATGCAGCCCCACCTTCACCTGAGGAGCGGGAGACGTGTGATGGGGAATCCAATCGGCATCCAATGAAGTATTGATCAATTGCTTCAATGGCAATGCAGCGTGAGGGGTGTCATAGTTTTTGTAAATAAATCCCTTGGATCCAGTTTTAGCCCAGCTTCACAGAAGGTTTACAAACCCATTGCACTGTTAGGATGGTGCGGATCCCCCAGGTAACCCTTTTATCCGACACATACTCTAGAGCTTGACTTATTACCGTTCTACTTTCTCTAGAATCAAGAACCACCAATCTGTTTTGTGTGGTGAAATTTGATTCATGGAGATAAAAAGATGATTTGTGATACGTAGCCTTATGTATAGAAATCCTAGAACATGCATCATTTCATGGAGAAGGTCCTCTAGGCATCTTTCATATCTTCCAGCCATTAATGACCTCTCCTTGTGCATAAATAAGCTTTGGCAGTTAACATACAAAAAATAAACTTTTTTGTAGTTATGAAATTTTATTAGAAGATGGAGGTCATTACAACCCCGGCGTTAAGGGTTAACAACGGAGTTAACCCTTAACACCGGATTCCCATTTTAACGCCTGCTTTTGGCAGGCATTAAAGTCCATGGCGCTAACCCGCCATGGTGCTAATTACGCCGCCGTAATTTACGGCGGCGTAATTAGCGCCTTCCCCACTCCCATTATGCCCTATGGGGCAAAAATGGGAAATGGGGAAGGGAAAATGGGAAATGGGGATTTACCGCCCCACTCACCTTGGAATGGGGCGGTAAATCCGCCATCCACCATGGTGTAAACGTAGTTTACACCATGGTGGTAAAGTTGGTGCACTTAGCACCAAGGTTGTAATGACCTTGTTTATGGGCCTCATTACACAGATGGCGGAGAAGCATGGCGCTATTAGCGCCATGGTTCATGCCGGTAAAATACCGGCACCGCCTTGGCGGAAAGGGGAATTACCCCTCCATTCCAAGGTTGGCAGGGCCGTAATTCCCCCTTCCACCATTGCCCTTCCCCATTCCCATTTTTGCCCCATAGAGCTCAATGGGAATGGGGAAGGCGCTAATTACGGTACCGCAAATTGCGGTAGCGTAATTAGCACCCTGGGTCCCTTTGCGGGTTGGTTTTTAACGCCTGCAAAAAGCAGGCGTTAAATCCCCCAACCCGCAAAGGGACCTCGTAGTAAGGCGGTAAGGATTTACCGGTACCGGTATTTTACCGGTACCGGTAAATCCTTACCACCATCCGTGTAATGAGGCCCATGTGTTGTTTAATGATAGTGTTATTAAATACACACGTTATTGTCTATAAAAAGGTATGCAAATATACAAATTATATATAATCTTACTATTACTGCTGCCAATACAGTTCTTTATCGGATGCCTTGCTAACTAAATAAAACAGTGGGCAAAGAGTGCCTTTAATTTATTTTAAAATATACAGTATGCACAGCTAAAAATGCATAAAGGCTTTGTAATCTGCCCTGATAATATAGAGTGCCTCTTTTGTTTAATGTACACAGACCATTAATGAATGCAAGTCAAACAGTGTGCCGCTCTGGAAAGACCGGTGCTGGTAGGCCTACCGGCACGGTTGTTCCCAGACTGGCATACTACAAGACTGCGGGCGGGTGCCGTCCCGCCCACCATGGTCAGACCTGGCAGGTGGAACGGTATCTACCCGCAGAGTTTCACAGAAGCATCAGCACCATTATTAACAGTGCTGGTTCTTCAGTGGTTCTTCAGTGGACCCCATTCCCATTTTAGTCCTATAGGACTCAAATGAGAATGGGGATTTACATTTACCGGCGCCTGACTTCCCGGACCGCCAGGGCTGTAATGCCCTGGTGTTTCTAGCAAGTCAGGTGCCAGTAAAATTTGCACGTCCGTCAGCAACCAGCCGGTTTTACTGGCACGGTTACTGCCAGACTTGTAATGAGGCCTGTGTCTTTCAGCTAGGCAATCAATTAAAGTCATAGGGCCTCATTACGAGTTTGGCACCCGCAAATGGGCCATAACCGGCCCATTACGAGTTGAATGGGCTGGTAATTTCCCATTCGCGAGTGCCAGTGTGGGTGGGCTCCCGATCCCCTTTGTGCCCCATAGGGCAGAATGGGGGTGGGAAGCATGGTTGCACCGGCACCGTTGATAACGGTGCCATTGCAATCATGAGTTCTGCTTGCGGGTGCTGTATGACCAGGCGTGCAGAGCAGCACCCGCGAGCAGAACCCGTAATGTGGCAATACGGTAACAACAGTGCCGGTAGCACTACCGGCGCCGTTATCACTGTACCGCCACATTCGTAATCAGGCCCATAATGTGAGAAATTAGTAAAACAGACTATTTTCTCATAGTCACAAGTATCTTAAATCTGTCTGTGCTGTGTCATTCGATTAACCCCTTGAAAAAATGTATGCCACAAAGGTTATCCAGCAGGCCACGATAATAAAAGGAAAAAGTGCTGATGTGTTTTGTTTAAGATTAATCTCCCAAATGCTTTGCCTTTCAACAGACAGCATATCCCAGCACATTCCACTATCCCATTACCCCATCAGAAAAACCTCCTACTGTAGATGGACTGCACCTTGCCCCACTCTGTCACTGTGGGCCTCATTACAACTCATGCGTTAAGGGTTAACGCCGTCGTTAACCCTTAACGCCTGATTCCAATTTTAACGGCTGCTTTTAGCAGGCGTTAAAATCCATGGCGCTAAACCGCCTTGGTGCTAATTACGGCACGGTAATTTACGGTGCAGTAATTAGCGCCTTCCCCACTCCCATTATGCCCTATGGGGCAAAAATGGGAATGGGGAAGGGTAAATGGGAAATGGGGATTTACCGCCCCACTCACCTTGGAATGGGGCGGTAAATCCGCCATCCACCATGGTGTAAACATAGTTTACACCATGGTGGTAAAGTTGGTGTACTTACCGCCTGGGTCGTAATGACCCCATGGGGCCTCATTACACGGTAGGCGGTAAACCATGGTGCTATTAGCACCATGGTTGCCACCGGTACCATACCGGTACCACCATGGAGGAAAGGGGAATTACCACCCCATTCCAAGGTTGGCGGGGCGGTAATTCCCCCTTTCTCCATGGCCCTTCTCCATTCCCATTTTTGCCCCATAGGGCATAATGGGAATGGGGAAGGAGCTAATTACGGTACCGCAAATTGCGGTACCGTAATTAGCACCAAGGTCCCTTTGCGGGTCCCAACTTTAACGGCTGGTCTACACCAGCCGTTAAGGTCGGGTCCCGCAAAGGGACCTCGTAGTAAGGCGGTAAGGGTTAACGGTCACCGGTACCCTTACCGGTGACCGTTAACCCTTACCGCCTTCCGTGTAATGAGGCCCATAGGCTTTCTGAACACAACCCATCAAGCTGGTATAAATGTTATCACAGAAGTGAGCTGGCTGTCCACTGCGGTTAGTGCGATTGAATCTAAATCAACAGGATTACTTCCAAGTCTGCACAACGATGTAAGATTGACTCTATTGCCTCTAGTTTTCTTGTGAGTCGATCTGTGTCTGAATTTGCTTAGCAATGCATTCTTTACAGCCCTGTGGGTTATCCCCTTTCTTGAAAGAGAACAGAATGTACTGTGTCATTTTAGACATGCATGCAATCATTTTGCTGAACAATTCTGTAAAATACAAGTAATCAGAATGTTCTCATTTATAATTGTAATTATATTATTTATTGTTTAAGTTATGTTAAATGGATTTATATTTTGCGCTTTTACCATTGGCATGTTCTCCAGGCACTCACATGGTTCCGTAGGAAAGTGGGTTGGGTAGGTTAGTGTGTGAAGAGAGAGTAGGATAGAGGCTGTGCTTATTTGTTGATGCTTGTAGAGCCAGGGAAACATGGTTTCTGTGCGGGTCAGCTTTCTAGGTGTGTTTGGATTGTGCGTACTAATGTTTATGTGTCCGGAGGGGCTGCGTCCAGTGACTGGGATGTTAGTTTGCGGCGGATAGTCCTCATGGTGGATGTGTGGGATGTGTGTTTGTGTGAGGCGAGACTGGCCCATTAGTTTGTGTGAGGTATGTGTGGGGTACGCTGGAGAGGAGCAAGGAGTAGGGAAGGTTAGTGGTTGATACAGTGTGTATGTTTTATTGTTGGTTCCAGAATTGATATTGTCATAGGATTATCTCGGGTCCTCTGTGATATTGCTGGCAGTGCCCATTTTATTCTAAGCACTGCGAGTTGAATAGCCAAGTTTTCAGTCGTTTTCTGAAGGCGAGCTGGTCTTCTGTCAACCTCATGTCTTTCGGGATTCAGTTCCATATATTGTCAATCAAACATTTGTTTCATTTCCATTTGGAAGTTGTCGCTTGATCTAAGGTTTCTTCCTGGTTGGTATTGGTTGACCTTGGCCCAGCTGCTTGTCTATGTAGAGATTTGTGGGTGATGCAGAGGGCTTTGAAGTTAATGTACTTAATGAAGTTTTTACTGCGTGACAGTGTAGGCTTCTCAGGGCTGGTGTGATGTGGTATTTTCTGTTTAGTCTGAGGAGTATCCTTGCTGCAGTGTTTTGGATGCTTTGGAGTTTTTTAGTGAGCCGTTCTGACATTCTAAAGTATAGTCTGTTTGCATAGTCAATTCTTGATAATACCAGGGAGATGATTGCAAGGGTTCTGTGTGTGAAGGAGAGGTAGGGGAGGAACCCTCTAAGTAGTCACAGAAGGTAGAAGCATTTCTTCACTATTGCGTTGACTTATGGTTCTAGTAAGAGTCTGTTGTCCATGAGTATTTCCAGATTTGTTATCATGACTGATGCTTCTGTTTGGGTTCCCATTCCAGGTGGCCAGGTAAATTGTGTGTCTATTGTCTGTTGTGTTATCCTCTGGGGTGAGGTCAGTATTTCTGGTTTGGTCGGGTTTAGCTTGAGGTTGTTGGTTGTCCTCCAGCAGTATATGCCGGTGAGGCAAATGTTGAGGGTGTTGTTTGGGTACTGGGTTGTGGCTATCTTGATGATGAGATGGGTATCATCTGCATAGTTGCAGGCTGTCAGTCCATGGTTTTGAATGATTTTCATTGAGGGTAACATGTAGATGTTGAAAAGGAGTGGGGAGAGGCTAGAGCCTTGTGGTTTGACTCAGGAAATATTTTTGATGTTAAAGGTAAATGGCAGTAGGTAAGTTCTTTCAGTTCAGTTAGTGAGGAAAGAATGTTGCCACTGCAAATCAGAGTCTTTACACTGCTTTACACCATTCTCTCAATTAGTGTTGAGTGTCTGATTGTGTTGAATGTATGCTGTGGTCTGAATTTACTTTTGGGTCGTCGAATATGGACATAAGTTCTGATTCTGTTCCTCTAATGGGCCTCTAATGAGCCTGAAGCTGATTTACGAGTGGTCGAGTAGGATTTTGTATATGTAGTTCTCCAGTAGCATTGCCGTGTATGTAGATTATTTATATGTCTTTAGTTGGTGAAATCTTCTGTGCTTCCTGTTTCATTTTTTTTAGGAGTTGCTTGATGTATTGAAACATTTCAGTACTATTCCTGTGTTTCGGAATAGGTTCATTAGTAGCCGAAAGTAAGGTGCTTTGGTTGATGATTTCTTTGTAGATGCTTGGGGACGCATTTGTCACGGTGGACCTGGCGAGGTTGATGTCATGTATTAGTGTGGAGAAGACATCTTCATCTATGGGTTCAAATCGGTCGAGTATTGCTGCGGTTGGTGGTGCGCTGGTTGTTGGTGGTTCCGTAATTGTACTGGTTTTTATTGTTCCATGGCTTGCTTCAATGGTCTTTTGGATTGTTTTTATTTTTATTCTTAGGTAGTTGGTGATGTTGTCACATAGTGATTGTTGTGTATGATGCCTTAGATGCAGGTTGTGGGGTTTTTGAGTTCTTTGATGATTTTGAAGAGTTCTTTTTGTGGGTTTGTTGCTGATTCGATTCTTGTGGTGTAGTATTTTATTTGCTTTAAGGACTGCTAATTGTATATTCCGAGTTGTCAATGGTATTTTATTTTGTCAGATTGATTGTAATGGTTTCTCCACAGTTTTTCCAATTTGCTGTTTGTTGTTCTGCGTTCCCTCAGTTCTTCTGTGAATCACCTTGCTGCCATTGTTTTTCAGTGGCTTTAATATGTTTAGCTGGTGGTAATTGGTCTAGGGCCTCTGTGATCCAGGCGTTGAGGTTTTTTTTTACTGCTGAGTCAGTGATCATTTTGTTTAGCTTGGGGATGATTGATTTAGTTGGTTCCAGCAGTTCGGTTAAGGATTCCAGGTCCTGACTCTTCCAGTATCGTTTGTTAGTGGCGCACAGTATTATGATTCTGGGCAGTATGTGGGTAGGGAGTTTGACTGTGAATGAAATCAGGTGGTGATCACTTCGTATCATTGGTACTGGTGGGGTGGTGGTAGAGTGTCTGTCTCTGCAGAAGATTGCATCCAAGGTTTGTCCAGCATTGTGGGTGGATCCGTTCACTATTTGCTTGAAGTGGTGTGTTTCCAGAAGGGCGCTGAGTTAGTTTGCTGTGGTATCATGCTCTCCTTTGAACCAGATGTTGAAATCCACCAGGACTGTTAAGTTATCATGATAGGTGGAAAGGGTGGCGATGGAATCAGTGAGCTTGGTTGCAAAGTTCGGGTTGTAGGATGGTGGTCTCTAGATCAGAAGGAACAGTACATTGGCTTTGTCATTGAGCTTGATTTTGATGAGGAGGGATTCACAGTATTCTACATTCATTGAAGGTGGTGGTGTGGCACAGATGTGGTCTTTGTGCGCTTTGTTCCTTTCCACTCCTTCCCTCAGAAGCTCCTTGTCTCACAAGCTCTTATTCTCTCTAGGTTGGACTACTTTAACAGCCTCTTTCTGAATCTACCTGCCTCCACTCTCCGCCCTTTACAACTAATCCAGAACAGGACTGTGAGACTTGTCCTTGGCCTCAAGCCCTGGGATCCTATCTCTCCAGCTCTGAAATCCCTTCATTGGCTTCCTGTGGTTGCAAGGATTACATTTAAAACCCTTTGCATTGTCCATAAGGCTTTCTGGGGCCTGGGGCCCAATTACCTTCAACTATCCCTCCGTAATTACCTCCCCTCTAGAGTCCTTTGCTCCTCTACCTCTAACTCCCTCAGGGTCAGTGGTTTTTCAAGGAAATGAGCTGGTGGTAGATCTCTGTCTTCGGCGGGGTCCTCCCTCTGGAACTGCCTACCTGCCACCTTGAAACTTGAGGAGAACCATCTACGGTTCCGGAAGCTCCTCAAGATATTCCTCTTTGCCCCCCTTCTCCCTTGCTGATCTGCTTTCTCTCTCGGCAATTCTGCACCTGGCCACCCACTTCCCTTCGGGCCCAGGTACCTGCTCACCCTGCCACCCTCCTGCACTGCCACCTGGCCACCCCTTACACCGGGGCCTGTATCTGTACCCATACAGCCCCCCCACTTATCAGATACTCCCTATATGACTAATCCTACACTTGGCCACTCACAGGATGCACTACCACTGCTTTGGATCCCCTTATTTATTTTACTTATTATTTATCTTGTTCTCTTCTATGCTCTGCACTTTCCAATTTCTCCCCCCTTCCATGCACGTTCCCACTTTTCCCTTCCCCATGCACTTGCATGTTCTCAATGTCCCTGGGCCTAGTAAGATTGTTGTTTTTGTTTTCTCCCCTGTTCCCCTCCCTTTGCCTGGTCGTACTCTGAAACACCTGTGTACGAGCGCGATATAAATAAAATATCATATCATATCATTGTGAATCTGCCACCTCATTGTTTTTTTCTGTTGGCGTGTATTTGTTTGAAATTGTCTGGTTTGGCTTCTTGGGTGATTGTCTTGTAGTTGTCTGAAAGCCATGTTTCTGTGAAGAGTGCGTCAGTGTCACCCTCACTACCGAGGGCATACATTTCTGTTTTCTGTTTCACCATGGGTCTTATCTTGAGTGCAGTGTGTATGTTTTTCCTTGTCAGTTGTTGGCTACCGTTTCATTAGTCACAGCCGGGGTGATGTTTGTTGGGTTTTAATTTTGTGGGATTCTCTCTTGGGTGAGGCTGTTGTTTGCAGAGATTGTGGTTGGGGGCTCTGTCTCTTCATTGTGGAGTTCAATTACGTTGACAGAAGGGATTTGTAATTCTGATTCATCATGGTTGGTTGTTTGTACATGTGTGCTTTTTTCCAGTCTTTGGTTATGTAGGGGGTGTGGATGGTTATGGATTCTAGTTTGCCTCTGATTCTTCTTGGTGTCTCACTGAAGGTGTTTCCCGAGTTGCTGTGTTTTGTGTTTTGAGGTGTTTGATTTAGTATCCTGTTGGGGTCCAGGTTTATTTGATTTCTTGTTTTTGGGTTGTTTATCAGTTGTTTGTTTTCTGTTGAGTTGGAGTCATGGCTGGAGAGGTATCGTGAGATGTATTCCATGTTCGCTCTTTTCTTGGTATGTATCCTTAATCCACTTAGTGGTGCCCCCCTCAGGGTTTCTGGTTGTTGTGAATTCTGGCGGGTGGTTTCCATTACATTGGAGTGAGGTTCCCTTCCTGCTTAAGTTTTCTTTTATTGTTTATTTGTCTTATTTTGTATCGAGACATGTTGGTAGTCTGTGTTTATTGTTTTTGGATTGTGTTTGCGATGTTTTCCAGGGGTGAGTGCCCTCCTCAGTGCCTTTCTTTACTTGGAATAAGAGATGTGACCTTCTGCTGTGGTGTACAGTGGTGTCTGCTTCATTATGGCTGTTGGTGATTGCCTCCATTTCGCGTTTATGTTGATATTTGTTGTTGTGTATTTCCAGGTGCAGGTGCCCTCTTGGTCCAATTATTTCCAGGTCTTCTCCAGTTAGATCAGTGTATTTCAATGCTTTCCCGGTTTCCTTTCAAATTGGTGTGGTCTGACGTGCAGTGCCGTCTGCCTTGCTGTGATTGTTGTTTTGTGCCCCTTTAGGGGTTGGCTAAGAGGTTAATGTATATATTTGCATGCAGTGAATGATACTTAGTCTCAGAGTCTTATAGGGCTAGGGGTTTCCTGTCACTGGGATTAAGTCGCAGTATAGGGTGTGTAGTTGTGATTGCGTCTCTCTGGTGGTTGTCTTTCCTTTGTGGGGTTTCTTTAGTTATGGATCTTGAGCCTCCTGTTTCGATCAGTGACTTAGATAAGGTTTGTTCTCCTGCTGGCCAGGTTTTTCCTTGAGTTGAAGAGTGGCTTAGTTTGGGGTTGTTCTCCAGTTGGTTTGGTCGTTCCTTTTGGGGTCCTGCATGGTATCTGTCATGAATAAAGCTTCAGGCTCAAGAAGATTTGTGGCCCCCTTTGTTGTTCGCAAGAGAAGCCGTGCTCCGACAGGTTCTGGCCCTTTAAGACGAGTATGACCAGGTGCATGGAAGTTGGCTTGGCAACGCTGGCGTCCTGTCATTTCTTCATTGCCCCGCCTCCGGCGTGCTGCTAGCGTGTTCACGTGATCACTATGCGCTCACGTGATTGTTTAAATAGCGCCGCCGGGAATCACTCGGTGCTTCTGAACTTCCTGGTTCCAGTGGCGTTACTTTGTATCATTGAATCTTGTGTACCTTCCCTCCCTTTCCCTGCCCATCTTGGAACTGCCTTCCGTGTATCGGATTTCGGACTGTCCCTGGATATTGCCTGTCTCTTGCCTCCTTGGTGTTTGAACTTTGTTTGATCTATTCATTGTACTGCTCTGACCTCGGAACGTCCACGGATTTCGAACTAGCCTACGTTTGTTTGCCTTCTGGATTGCTACGGACTGCCTTTGAACTGCCTTGGTTTACGAATACTTTGGATTTTGGTTCTGGATCTTCCTTTTGGATTTGAAACTTTGTGTGTACTTTGAACTTAAGACTGACAGTGAGTCCTGCTTAGGCGTCCTCGTTCCGTCGGGGTAGTTCCTGTTTGGATTCTCTGCATTCCTCTACGGACCCTCGAATCATCATTGCCTCAACTGCTCCAGTACAGCTTCCTTCACGGTAAGGGTGTCTTCTGAGTTTCCCTTTTTGTAATCATTAGCCTGTCAATTCCAGTAGCTAGCATTTATTGTTTCATTTTCTTATCCACAGGGGTAAACTGGTAGATTGGCTGGTTCATTTATTTGGGTTTGACAGTGTTTAACTCAAAGGTCAGTGTTCCGTTATTCTTTGTTCACACTGTATTACTGTTACGGATTGTGGATAACTTACGTCACTTTCCTTCCAGTCGCTTCCAGTCTACCTATACTCCTGTGTCGGCGCACCTTATCCTGAGTACTGCAGCCATCCTGGTCTTCGTTTGGCATCCTATCTTTTGGCTACTAGATCGCACTGGTTGTTCACTTTCAGCCAGCGGGGTATAATAGTCAGAAGAATTCTTTGGCTACACTACGAGGGCAATATTCCCCTGACAGAATCTCTTCCGCGGTGGCGTGGTTCTCTCTAAAGTGGTTGTGTCTCAGTCTTGTAGTCTCATGGGGCTTGGGTTCCTCAGGACACTGGGGTTTTAGTGTTGAATTCTCTTCTGTGGTGGTTCTATTTCCGTCTCAGAGTCTCTTTGTTAAGGGTCTTGATCCCTCTCTTGTTGATGAGTGACTTAGATTGATTTTTATTCTCCCGGCATATTTGCTCTACCCTTGTGGGAGTCTTGTGTAGTTATTTGCTTCACAGTGGCAAAGGCCTCTCTTTGTTGGCTGGATTTTGTGGTTCTATCGGGTTTGCAATGGTGAAAACCTCCCTGTGGTGACCTAGTACTGCTCCACAGTGGCGAAGGCCTATCCGTAGTGGTTGGGTTTTGTGCTACTATTGGGATCACAGTGGTGAAGACTGGCCCATTACTAGGGTTGTAAGATGTAGGCAACCATATGTCAGAGTTGCATTTTGGGGCAACGTGCAATGCAGTGTAATTTGATGCAACCAAAACTGGTGAAAGCCAGGTCGATATTTTGTTTGTTTTGGATGGAGAGTGTGCTGCTGTGGGAGGAACACAGTATCATCTACACTCAGAATGCAACCTTACCTCTGTGGCGAAAGAGCTTCACATGTGTGTCGCTCCAGGTGGTTACCCAGTGCTTTAAGTGGGCCGGGGCCTGCCGGGGCCGGGCCCCGGCAGTCTCCAAAAAGTGGGGCTGAGCCAGGGCCCTGCCGGGGCCCCCAGTCCCACCGCACGCAACATTGGCGGGATGCATTATCCCGTCGCGGCCGCAGCCGCGACGGGAGATGCGCCTGCCATGAAGTCAGGCTAGCTGACAGAAGTGGCAGCCAACCACAGCGATGCTGTGCCTGGCTGCCACTTCTGTCAGTCATAGTAACTGCCTCTGGTGACCCCTCGCGCGAGGGGTCATCAGAGGCAGTTACTGTTCCTTTGTTTCCCCAGGTCGCCGAGGCGTCTTTAACCCTCGGCGAACCTGGGGATCCCTCGACATATTTCGAGGTTCATAAAAGATGGCTTTGAAAGTACACATTTCAAGCCATCTTTTATAAAGCTTTGCCGACGGACAATTTTGTCCGTAGTCAAAGCTTTATAAAAGATGGCTTGAAATGTGTACTTTCAAAGCCATCTTTTATAAACCTGAAAACATGGCCTGAAAACTAGGCAAACCGTAAGGTACGCACACAAATATATATACATGTTACATATCTGTGTGCGTACCTTACTATGGTTTGTGTACTTTGCAGGCCATCTTTTCTAAATATAGAAATATGTAACATATGTAACATATTTCTATGTTTAGAAAAGATGGCCTGCAAAGTACACAAACCATAGTAAGGTACGCACACAGATATATAACATGTATATATATATATATATTTGTGTGCAGACCATTTGCGTGCTTTTTAGGCCACGCCCCTCCCAGAAGCCACGCCCCCAAATGAGGGCCCCCTCTCGATTTCTTTCCCCACTTAAAGCCCTGTGGTTACCTATGTGCTTTGTGGGGATGGACGCCTGGCTAGCTCCCGAGCAGTTGGTAGCCTCAGATGTTATCTGGGTTCTGCTTAAGTTTAACTTTACTGCACAGCAAGGATCTGGGTGAGTTTCACACTGTCTCGCTTCTGAGCACGGCAAGGTTTTGTGGAACAGAAATTGCAGACCTCCTATGTGGCAGGATTCAACATCGCAGCAAACCCCTCAGTGCTCAGCAGGATAAAGATAGTGGTAGGAATTAACAGAAGAAAAACCTTGGAGTGCAACAAGATTTAGAGCAATCACAATGTGTAACTTCTGAGTGGGGTAATATTTGGACAGTGACAGCCCTACTGTCTGGCAGGAATCAACACTAGCTAAACATCTGAGCGCAGCAGGATTTAAACAGTTGCAGGAATCTACAGTAGCTAACCTTCAGAGCGCAGCAAGCTTTAAACTGTGGCAGGAATTAACACTAGCTAAACCTGTGAGCGCAGCAAGATTTAAACAGTTCCAGGAATCAACAGTAGCTAACCTTCAGAGCACAGCAAGCTTTAAACGGTGGCATCCCTCTTATGTGACTGGAATACAACCATAGCTAAACCTCTGAGCGCAGCAAGATTTAGAGCAATCACAATGTGTAACTCCTGAGTGGGGTACGATTTCCTATATGGCAGGAATCATCAGTAGCTAGCCCTCTGAGTGCAAATGGATTTAAACAGTGCCAGGAATCATCAGTAGATAACCTTCAGAGCGCAGCAAGCTTTAAACAGCCCTCCTATGTCGCAGGAATCAAACAGTGGTTAAACCTCTGAGCGCAGTGGAAAGCTTTCTGTTCTAAAGCCAGTATCATGAACGAAGGGGTGAATCTAAACACTGTATTCCTGCATGGTACAAATGGTAAAATGGCCTTTGCATTGTGAATTCAAAATATAAAAAATATGTTTCCCTATGTGTGCAACATGTGCAGGCTTCTGTGCATACATTTTCATATGGGGCTCTTAAGGACAATGAGCCTCATTACACGGTATGCGGTAAGGGATTACCAGCACGTTAAGAGCACCGTTGCCGGTAATCCCTTACTACGAGGTCCCTTAGCGGGTCCCTTACTTCACGCCTGATTTTACCAGGCGTTAAGGAAGGGACCTGTTGAGGGACTTCAGAGCTAATAACGGGCCTGCTGATAGCGGGCCCGTTATTAGCTCCTTCCTCATTCCCATTGAGCCCTATGGGGGCTCAAATGGGAATGGGGAATGGTTCCCCGTATGGGGACTTACCGGTCCTGCCAGGGTCGGTATGACCTGGAAAGTCCCCATTCCGGGAAAACGGACCCGGAAGGCGGTCAGGGGTAGCCATGGCTAATAGCGCCATGGCTACCGCCTACCGTGTAATGAGGCCCAATATGTCATCAACACGTTGCACAAGAGGTTCACACATTAGACATTATCAATCTCAAGTAAGTATAAATCGTCTTCTTGCATAGATTGCAAGCATGCATCATTTTGCTTTGCTGGTTTTAATTGGGATTCAAACGCTGTGTCATTCATCATCAAATAAGGTAAAGGCAGACCACCCATTTGCTTCTTGAAAGTACAAAACATAGAGCATTTTAAGGATTTAATTTTAATGTGATGGATATACTGCTCTTTTGTCTTTTCTCACCATTTTGGATTGCAGATGATGATAGGGTTCCTTCTTGTTATAATGATGTTTCCAGCAAGGGGTCGTGCAGTAGCTCACGTGCAATCTGTCACTTTAGCTGTCGGCCATGTTCTGCGTTCAAGTTCATTATTGGCAAGTGAATTTGTCTGTGTCCTGGCAAATGTAAAATAAACATTATGCGAGCCTAAATTTTACTGAGGCTTTTATGAAACAACGGTGCACTTGTTTTTTTCTCCCAAACAGAAACAAAATGATATAGGGCCTCATTACGAGTATGGAGGTAGCCATGCCGCTTTTAGCGCATTGGCTACCCCCATACTGGGTACTGGATCCGGGTTCCTTGAATGGGGAAATACTGGGCCATTCCGACATTGGAGGGCCCGGTATTTCCCCATTCAAAGAACTCGGACCCAGTACATCCCCTTTCCCATTGAGCCCCCGTAGGGCTCAATGGGAATGGGGAGGATGCTATCAACGGGCCCGTTAATAACGGGCCCGTTGTTACCATCCTGGTCTGCTCGCGAGATCCACTAAGGACGCCTGGTTTTACCAGATGTCCTTAGTGAGTCCCTCGAGCAGACCTCGTAATGAGTAGGTAGAGGGTTAACGGGGCCGGCAGCTCTAATGGCACCGTTAACCCTCTACCGCCAGGGTCGTAATGAGGCCCATAGTGTCCTTAACATTCATCACTCATTCAACACAGCCTGGCCATTCATGGAGCACAGCCGTAAAATAGAGTTTAGAATTTTACTGGTGATGTGGGCAGTGTTAAACTTCTGCAGACCTCAATCACAGTGCCTAGACACCTAGCATGCTGGAACTCCATTTTAGAAGCAAACATCATTATATTACAGGAAGTAGTGCCTAGGAATTCTGTAGCCCTTTTCTTAGCACCTATACGTAGTTAGGTAGAGATTACTCTACAGGGGGGGTGTCCTATTTAGTATATTTCTAAGCATGGGATTTATAAAAACGCAAACCCAGCAGGGAAGCAACAGAGGCCTGTACATGATGGTTGCGCCGGTGGGGTGGGGGGCACAGGTAGTGTGCCGTGGTAGCAAAAATAGTTGGGGTGGGTGATTTGGCTGTCGGTGGAATTTGGAGATGTAAACGACTTCCTATTGACCATCATTATTCTTAATTGGATCCATGAGTTTCGGAGGGGCATAGTCCTATCATCAAAGGCCCAGCAAGCATTCCACTAACGACCTCTAAACCGGCACCTGTTTGTTGATGTCAAAGCGTTGTGAACAGCAGATAGACACCCCTTGAAATGCCTCAGCAGTGTCTACCTGTATAAATCAGTGCATTACCCTTTTGTGGCATTCCAACAGAGAATTTGAGTGCACCAGACAGAAAAAACTGCTTTACCTTGTTCATGATTCATGAGTTGCCAGGTATTCACGAAATGCTTAATCCCCCCCATACCTACCACCACTTGGAATATTCCTAAAATAGGGGGGACAACCTGAACTGTTGGAGGAGATTCTGATGATAGGATTTGTTAATAAATGGCATATTACATGTTTCAAGCTTAGCAATAACTGTCTGTATCCTAGGAGATCCTTGACCAATTGAGAATGGGCCCTTGCATTTGCCAAAAGGCGAGAAAGTGAACTTTCCAGCAGACCTGTAGTGACATTGGGCGATGACTTTATCACAGCAGTTGCCTCATGGGCGGTACCAGCCCCTGGCTTCGGAAGGGTTTCAGCTCTCCCACTTTGAGCTCTAAGGCATCCCTATGTTGTGACGCCCAGCCCGTAGGTCCGAGGGATGCGACGGCAAGAGACTGTCACCTGTCACATTTCTCACCACGCAGAGCAGTGCATTTACTTACTTTAAACAATCATTGACATGATGGCGGTAGCAGCAGCAAATGCAGAGGGTCAGGGGTCAAAAGTCAATATATATCGACCGTCTATGATGAAGTTAACGGCTTAAATGCTGAGATCAGCTTTTACATGCTTCTCGCACTAATGATTAGCATCTCTGTCAAACTAAGTAGTCTCTGAATTGGGATGAAAGATGATGCATCTTCATTGGCTTTTTAGTTTCATAGGGATGCTTATCAATAGAGGTGCAGGGAATCTAAGGGAGTTGGAATAACTCTTCAGACTCTTGAGCTCGGGAAAGGGTAGGGAAGCCGAGAGCACAACTGAATTAATGGCCCCACTCACTACTGGCTTTCAGAACTCCCATCCAGCCAACCCAAAATATTGAGGCTGGCTCCACCACTGTATAGCCTGCGCAATAGTGTCAGAAGGCTGAATATGAGATGACCAATTTTCAAACCTCCCTTCAGCTTCCCTTCTGATACATTTCTGCATAACTTTTCAAATCCTTACTTTGTTGACTTAAGCATTCAACCTTGTGTTGGACACCTCCAATCCGTTTTTGCAGCTCCTGACAACTGACCATTAGAATCGCTGCATGAGGGCTGTTCTCTACCATTGTGTGATCATGTGCACGCCCACATGCCACAGACAATGAGGCATCCTCATTAAAAGCTACTACCATTGGGGAGGTTGAATTTGTAAAAGCTACATGACCTAAAGCTACCTCTTTATCTACCATAGGGAAGTTCACTACAGCAGGAGTAACTGAAACATCCTCTAATACTTTCTGAACAGATAAAAACAAGGGGTCAAACTTATTTTGAGATAGACATCCACCTTATACTTGTCTGAGTCTTGTTTGTTAATTAATCTTTTATTACACACTTAACACCTGAGACCAGTCTTTAAGTGCTTCGAACCTGTGTTGCTCTGCCTTGTCTTGCTTCGAGGACAAATGTGTTGGCCCTGCATCAGCCATCTGGCTTTATGATTGAGGAAGACATCTACTGGAATATACAGTTGTGGCCTCCTTCTTGTTGAGGCTTCTACAGTATCTCAAAGAAGGTGAAAGGGTGTTTTTCAGGACTAAAGAGCATGGCTGACATCCTAAGAATTATGCTTCCCGGAAGCAAAAATCAGACCATACCAGCTGTCCCCTCAGCACTACATGGTTCTAATGGTCTGATTTTTTTTACCCACAAGATTGCAGAAAAGGGACTCAATGTCATGAATTTAAGCATGTGCTTCCATTAAAGGAGATGCAATCATTGTGGATTAGTTGAAGGTCCGGGCACATGAGAGTCGGGAGGTCACTATCTGTTTCACTGTGAACATGGTTATCAGATACACCCGCAGCCACAACAAAGTTGTAGCTGTGTCAATGAGCACAATCACAGCCCAAGAGCCTTCAACATTCCTAAAGGCCACAAATGTTTCAGGTAGGCATCTGAAAACCGCCAGTCAACTTGAGGTACAGTCACAGTGACAGAATTGGGAGATGATTAAAATAAATGTCACCACTATTATAACCTCCTCATTTTAAATACAACACAAGCCAGGTCAGAGAGGCAGACAAAGTGGTGTTACGTGAGCTTGCCAGATTCTCAGCTGCAGCGTTTTCTTCTTTCACTAGTTTCTTGGCTTGCCTTGCCGCTCCCAAATGCCCAAACGGCCTCAAATGAAGGTGTGTCCTTCACATCAGGCGTGGACTCCAGAGGATAGGAATCAGGAACGCGAGAGTTTAGGGCAGTATCGGCACTGCCGGGTCCTATTGTACACCCGCTCAGGCTGCATCAACTGGTGGCTAGCTAGCCTTTTCCATGGGCTTCACTGCAGGCTTTTCCGCTGGATGAAAAAGCAGGTGCTGGATGGCATTGGCACTATCAGGTCCTAGTGCACACACTGGCAGACTATGTCAAGTGGAGCGGTGCCAATTTCCCACAGGTTTTCTGACACTTCACAATTACACATTATTTCTTGTTTTGTATTTTTCAATATCATGGGTTGAGAATTCCCCACAATTCCCAGTTGACTACTTGCACCCACAAATGCAGTTTTAGCAATTAATCTTTTATTACGCACCTAATACTGGAGAATAGTCTCTGATGGACCGGGATTTAAACCTGTGTTGTTCTGTGTTGTCTTGCTTCCCAGACAAATGTGTTGCCCCTGAGAAATTCCTTCAGGTTTTAGGACTTTTCTCCTGCTCTGGGAAGGGGAGAGGCGTCATATGTAACCGACTGCATAGTTTGAAGATTTTCAGCTATAGAATCGGCTATTAGGGAAGTGGGATGTTGTTGACTTTGGAGCCTCTTTTGGCTATACAGATTCTTTCTTCTTCATTTAACCCCAACATCTGGTCTTCTTTTTGCCCTTATCCATCTCTCCTCTTTGCTCTCAACAATTTTAGGCCATTATTTATAACCTTCAAGGATGTCTTCCACGGTTCTCTGGAGATGATTTTATTATTGTGGGCTAAACGTAAAATCTCTTGCCAGAACCCTCTTGTATTCATGTTCACCAACAGAGAGGTCCCTGTATCTTGTATTGTTGTTGACATTGGTTTCTCCACCTCACCGCTCCCTACCTTCCCCTGCTTTTCTATCTTTGCCCTGCAGCTTCCATATTTTATTTGAGCATGTTACTTCCTACTGCCCCCAACCTCCGCCCCTGCCTGTTCTATTTAATGTTTGTCTTGCTTTGTGCTCACAAACCCACAGGCCAGTTTTAAGTCTGGGTGACTTACATCATGGTCACATGGAAAAGTGGAATATGTGGCTTCATCTCCCTCTCTCATCTGGAGTATTCCTGACAACTACATGCAATACATCTTCTAATATCCTGCAGGCCCCTATTTGTCTGCTGTCAGACCATCTTCTGTTACGCTTCTGTTACACTTCTTATACCCATGGGTGTGTTGGCATACAAGTCTCGGCGCAACTTTGTGTTCCCTGCTTCTCTGCTTGCCTTCTCAGGTGAATAAAAGCTGTCTTCCTCCAATCTGGAAATGCCAGCACTTCATCTTGGGAGAAACTCTGAGTCAACTGTGTGACCTCCTGGTACAGATGACAGGAGTCTCAGGTAAGTGATGTAACTCTTTACTAAGTTACTGGTTACAAGTAGTTAGCCACAGGCACATAAGGGACATAGGTAGCCCACATAGATAAGGCAACATCCACCGGAACCCTCTCTCACAGTCCAGCCCACTTCAACTGACACTCCTGGAACACACTGTCCACAGCATTCTCTCTGCAAACAGTATCCAGGCATTCACAACATTCCAAGCTCACATGTCAACAGGAGAAAGGCAAACTCAGGGTAGAACACATCTCCCTTCTTTAATCAAACCAGTCAAATCCAGTAAAAACACTCGGAAGAGACACACCAATACATCCCAAAACATGTACACCCCTTGACACCACACAATAACACAATTGGAGGGACACATAGACCGTCACACACCACTTCATTCCAACCTCAGGGAAAATGTCTCCCACCACAACAAAACATACACCGTCGTCACAACAGTGGGAAAACTGCATAAACAATGGCCCGCCCCTTTCCTACTGAGTAAAGGAGAGGCAGCCACGAATGGAAAAGGAATTGCCACACAAGTCCTGCAAGCCAAACTCAACGTCAAACATCCAGTCCCGCACAACCTCACCTCAACTCGGCCACATGCCGCCCCATAAACTTGTGAGGGACACTGTAAACCAAAACTCAACAAAGATTAGTGATCGCAATATGAACCTCGCACTGAGGTACCAAAATAAACAAAAATCAATGCACCACAACGCACCAAACAATGTTTGCATGTCCAAAGCCAGGCCACAATGTGGCACAATGCAATAAAACCACCAGGGCAAACACTCCACTGGCTAAAATCCCTGGCGTCAGATGCCCCAACAAACCATTGTGTGCCCAATGCTCCATCAACAATTCACTGGTGTCCAACACCTCAATACCTCAACTCTTGGGTAAACTACCCTCACTAAGGGTACCAGGTGTCCAGCCTCTCACTACATTCCAGGGTCTCCAACACCCCAACTGCTCAACACCTGGGTGTCCAGCAACCCACCACGACTACTGAGGTGTCCAACACCTTTCGCCAACATGGGTGTCCAAAACCTGAGACGGCCTTTAGTTAGTTTTAGCTCCAATCAACTAACACTACACTACAACACGCACATATTCTCACCAACACAGCACAGCAAACTTAACTCATTGTTCACTACGCCATCTTAGGTGTATCGACCCACGTTCAAGTTATTATGCTGTAACATTTGGTGCTCTGGGCACACCAAAATGGTCGCCTGACCTGCCACCCACCAGTGCGAGCGTGATGGGCCAGAAGCGCCATGAGTGAAACGTGGTGCCAAAGAAAAAACAGCAGTGCCTGTTAGCTCAAGAAGCGCTTTAAAATCACCTCTGTTTCTCTGAATGCAAGCTCAAAATGCCTATTTCAAACATTGCAAGATATTGAAAAATCTTACTGAACACCAGCAGATGTCTGGTAGAATAAAGTCTTGTGTGCATACCAAATCTGGAAAGATGAAGAGCCTAAAATAATGTTCATAACAAAACTGGCTGAGCTGTGGATGTCAGCATCTATAGTGAAATTGGACTTAAAGCCACTAAAATCGAAATGTTTAAAATAAATGAGTGACCTACTTTTGAGTGTCACATAGGTTGCAACTGTTTAAATGTCATAGTTTTGAACTTAGAATCAGCGTTCTAGCTGCATGTGTCAAAATTGTAAGTTTGATTTGAATGGAGAAAAACTGGAACAAAAGTGACATTTGGCTGACGCCTGGCTTAAAGAGATTGAATTTTGCCCGGCAACTACCCCCGACAGGAGTTGAAACTTGCCCAGCAACGGCATTCACAGGCCTGGCTGCATTCTGCTGCCCCCACCAAAAGGAGATCACACCTCTCTGATTGAATCATGGGAGGAGTACCTGGGACTGCAGGAAATAGAACAATGAACTTTCCCTGGCTCAGGCAAATTTTAAATCAGGGGTCATAAATGGCTTCCTCTTTGAAGGAAATGGGAGGGGCACTACCTCTGTGAGCCAGCTGAGCTTGGAGGCGGGGACAAACAGGGAGTTCCCCATGTGCTTTGGGACCTAAAGCACACCCATCTGGGCCAGAGCATAATTTTAGAAAGATGAATAATTCATAGTACATAATTGTCAAAATTATATCAATAATATCATGATTCTTGTGATTTTTCTGTGCACATTTTAAGAGGTGTTAGGACTCTGTGGTATGTTCTGGGGGGTAGTAGCGGAAAATAGGGTATTAGTCCAAATGTATGTATTTTAAAAATCTGACACTTCATCATCTGATGCCCATATTCCTTGCACACATTTGTGTAAATTCTGGAAAAGTTTAGAGGTTGTGTTCTGGATGAAAAGGGCAGAATTCTGTCAGAAGTGAACACAACATCTTACAAAGATAGGGATCGGATGGTTTGGTGCTACAGATATGTTAATTGGACATATAATATCAGAAAAATTGTACATAGATAAATATGCATTTAAGTCAAAAATAGATTTGTGTGCAAAGTGACAAGGGGAGTGTTCTTTCTGTATGCTATAAAAAGGATGCCGGATGAATCACAATTCAGTTCCCCAGTCAGGCGATAGAGAATCCTATAGCCTATCAGGATCCTCAGGGGGTTGGGCATAGAAAGTCAGCCTTCCCACCCACTTTCACAAGACATAAAAAGACCCACTGAAACACAGGTAGGGATTGCTCTTTCCACTTTCTTGCAAAGCACTTTGCCGGACGACTTCAAATCCAGACAATATTCAGAGACCAGAACTTAGAAAACCAGACTCCAGATTCCAGAACTTTGTAGAAGAAAGGCCTAGTCCACAAGCTGAATCCTTTCCAGAGGCCTCAGAATCCAGCAACCTAACCAAACCATTCAACAGCCGGGTGAGCTGTGTGATTCTGGCTAGAACCCTGTGCCAAGAACTTTTGCCAAAACCAGAGACCAGACCAGACCACTGTGCAGTGCCAAGAACTTTTGCCAGAACCAGAGATCCAGACCAGCAGAGCAGAGAGAACCGCAGCTAAACCTGTTGAGCAGATCTGTGACGAGGCCCATTCCTTCCAAAATTAGGAGTGAGTATCCAGCCAGAACCGTGCAAACCAATCTCTTAGTTTAAAATATACTAATTCAAACCATTTCCACCTATTTAGAACTGCATAGAAATTGTGTGTCCATTCTGTGATTTCGAACCTGTGAAAGTGTCATTTGTCATTCTGAGCTATACTTTAATTTTGAGAATCTACCTCCACTAAATTGTCCGTATCTTTTGAACCGCACGTGCTAGGAACGAGATTTAATAATAATAATAAACTTTCATTTTAAAGCTAAGATCCTCAGCTTTCCCACAAGCCCTAAACCTTTCTACTCTTTATAGTTTTTCCGTAATCGCGCTCGACGCACTCGGAAAAAGTGCTGCGAATTGAAAACTAGCTCAATCTCACCACACGTTAAAAAATAGCTGTCTCTTGCTTGCATTGCTGAAATTCGTTTTCAATCTGATAATCCCTCCTGAATCATTGCTAGTGTTGACCTGGACTAATTCAAAGTAGCTGTCACCTACCCTGAATCTCCTAAAGGGTTTCTTTAGATATGGATCTTGAGCCTCCTGTTTCGATGAGTGACTTAGATAAGGTTTGTTCTCCTGCTGGCTAGGTTTTTCCTTGAGTTGAAGAGTGGCTTAGTTTGGGGTTGCTCTCCAGTTGGTTTGGTCTTTCCTTTTGGGGTCCTGCATGGTATCTCTTCCGTGGTGGCGTGGTTCTCCCTAAAGTGGTTTTGTCTCAGTCTTAAAGTCTCATGGGGCTTGGGTTCCTCAGGACAGTGGGGTTTTAGTGTTGAATTCTCTTCTGTGGTGGTTCTATTTCCGTCTCAGAGTCTCTTTGTTAAGGGTCTTGATCCCTCTCTTGTTGATGAGTGACTTAGATTGACTTTTATTCTCCCGGCATATTTGCTCTACCCTTGTGGGGGTCTTGTGTAGTTATTTGCTTCAAGTGGCAAAGGCCTCTGTTTGTTGGCTGGATTTTGTGGTTCTATCGGGTTCGCAATGGTGAAAACCTCCCTGTGGTGACCTAGTACTGCTTCACAGTGGCAAAGGCCTATCCGTAGTGGTTGGGTTTTGTGCTACTATTGGGATCACAGTGGTGAAGCCTTCTATCTGGTGGCCCATTACTAGGGTTGTAAGATGTAGGCAGCCATATGTCAGAGTTGCGTTTTGGGGCAAAGTGCAATGCAGTGTAATTTGATGCAACCAAAACTGGTGGAAGCCAGGTCGATATTCTGTTTGTTGTGGATGGAGAGTGTGCTGCTGTGGGAGGAACACAGTATCATCTAGACTCAGAAAGCAACCTTACCTCCGTGGCGAAAGAGCTTCACATGTGTGTCGCTCCAGGTGGTTACCTCTGTGCTTTGTGGGGATGGACGCCTGGCTAGCTCCCGAGCAGTTGGTAGCCTCGCATGTTATCTGGGTTCTACTTAAGTTTAACTTTACTGCACAGCAAGGATCTGGGTGAGTTTCACACTGTCTCGCTTCTGAGCACGGCAAGGTTTTGTGGAACAGAAATTGCAGACCTCCTATGTGGCAGGATTCAACATCGCAGCAAACCCCTCAGTGCTCAGCAGGATAAAGATAGTGGTAGGAATTAACAGAAGAAAAACCTTGGAGTGCAACAAGATTTAGAGCAATCACAATGTGTAACTTCTGAGTGGGGTAATATTTGGACAGTGACAGCCCTACTGTCTGGCAGGAATCAACACTAGCTAAACATCTGAGCGCAGCAGGATTTAAACAGTTGCAGGAATCTACAGTAGCTAACCTTCAGAGCGCAGCAAGCTTTAAACTGTGGCAGGAATTAACACTAGCTAAACCTGTGAGCGCAGCAAGATTTAAACAGTTCCAGGAATCAACAGTAGCTAACCTTCAGAGCACAGCAAGCTTTAAACGGTGGCATCCCTCTTATGTGACTGGAATAAAACCATAGCTAAACCTCTGAGCGCAGCAAGATTTAGAGCAATCACAATGTGTAACTCCTGAGTGGGGTACGATTTCCTATATGGCAGGAATCATCAGTAGCTAGCCCTCTGAGTGCAAATGGATTTAAACAGTGCCAGGAATCATCAGTAGATAACCTTCAGAGCGCAGCAAGCTTTAAACAGCCCTCCTATGTGGCAGGAATCAAACAGTGGTTAAACCTCTGAGCGCAGTGGAAAGCTTTCTGTTCTAAAGCCAGCATCATGAACGAAGGGGTGAATCTAAACACTGTATTCCTGCGTGGTACAAATGGTAAAATGGCCTTTGCATTGTGAATTCAAAATATAAAAAATATGTTTCCCTATGTGTGCAACATGTGCAGGCTTCTGTGCATACATTTTCATATGGGGCTCTTAAGGACAATGAGCCTCATTACACGGTATGCGGTAAGGGATTACCGGCACGTTAAGAGCACCGTTGCCGGTAATCCCTTACTACGAGGTCCCTTAGCGGGTCCCTTACTTCACGCCTGATTTTACCAGGTGTTAAGGAAGGGACCCGTTGAGGGACTTCACAGCTAATAATGAGCCTGCTAATAGCGGGCCCGTTATTAGCTCCTTCCTCATTCCCATTGAGCCCTATGGGGGCTCAAATGGGGAATGGTTCCCGGTATGGGGACTTACCGGTCCCGCCAGAGTCGGTATGACCTGGTAAGTCCCCATTCCGGGAACACGGACCCGGAATGCGGTAAGGGGGTAGCCATGGCTAATAGCGCCATGGCTACCGCCTACTGTGTAATGAGGCCCAATATGTCATCAACATGTTGCACAAGAGGTTCACACATTAGACATTATCAACCTCAAGTAAGTATAAATCGTCTTCTTGCATAGATTGCAAGCATGCATCATTTTGCTTTGCTGGTTTTAATTGGGATTCAAACGCTGTGACATTCATCATCAAATAAGGTAAGGGCAGACCACCCATTTGCTTCTTGAAAGTACAAAACATAGAGCATTTTAAGGATTTAATGTTAATGTGATGGATATACTGCTCTTTTGCCTTTTCTCACCATTTTGGATTGCAGATGATGATAGGGTTCCTTCTTGTTATAATGATGTTTCCAGCAAGGGGTCACAGGTTGTGCAGTAGCTCACGTGCAATCTGTCACTTTAGCTGTCGGCCATGTTCTGCGTTCAAGTTCAGTATTGGCAAGTGAATTTGTCTGTGTCCTGGCAAATGTAAAATAAACATTATGCGAGCCTAAATTTTACTGAGGCTTTTATGAAACAACGGTGCACTCGTTTTTTTCTCCCAAACAGAAACAAAATGATATAGGGCCTCATTACGAGTATGGAGGTAGCCATGCCGCTTTTAGCGCATTGGCTACCCCCATACTGGGTACTGGATCCGGGTTCCTTGAATGGGGAAATACCGGAACCCGGACCCAGTACATCCCCATTCCCATTGAGCCCCTG
The DNA here is from genome assembly GCF_040938575.1 of Ambystoma mexicanum. Taxonomy (NCBI): domain Eukaryota; kingdom Metazoa; phylum Chordata; class Amphibia; order Caudata; family Ambystomatidae; genus Ambystoma; species Ambystoma mexicanum. The sequence continues at coordinate 642,820,866 of NC_090924.1, read as the reverse complement.
TAGGGCTCAATGGGAATGGGGAGGATGCTATCAACGGGCCTGTTAATAACGGGCCCGTTGTTACCATCCTGGTCTGCTCGCGGGATCCACTAAGGACGCCTGGTTTTACCAGATGTCCTTAGTGAGTCCCTCGAGCAGACCTCGTAATGAGTCGGTAGAGGGTTAACGGGCCGGCAGCTCTACCAGCGCCGTTAACCCTCTACCGCCAGGGTCGTAATGAGGCCCATAGTGTCCTTAACATTCATCACTCATTCAACACAGCCTGGCCATTCATGGAGCACAGCCGTAAAATAGAGTTTAGAATTTTACTGGTGATGTGGGCAGTGTTAAACTTCTGCAGAACTCAATCACAGTGCCTAGACACCTAGCATGCCGGAACTCCATTTTAGAATCATACATCATTATATTACAAGAAGTAGTGCCTAAGAATTCTGTAGCCCTTTTCCTAGCACCTATACATAGTTAGGTAGAGATTACTCTACAGGGGGGGGTCCTATTTAGTATATTTCTAAGCATGGGATTTATAAAGCGCAAACACAGCAGGGAAGCAACAGAGGACTGTACATGATGGTTGCGCCAGTGGGGTGGGGGGCACAGGTAGTGTGCCGTGGTAGCAAAAATAGTTGGGGTGGGTGATTTGGCTGTCGGTGGAATTTGGAGATGTAAACGACTTCCTATTGACCATCATTATTCTTAATTGGATCCATGTGTTCGGAGGAGCATAGTCCTATCATCAAAGGCCCAGCAAGCATTCCACTAACGACTTCTAAACCGGCACCTGTTTGTTGATGTCAAAGCGTTGTGAACAGCAGATAGACACCACTTGAAATGCCTCAGCCGTGTCTACCTGTATAAATCAGTGCATTACCCTTTTGTGGCATTCCAACAGAGAATTTGAGTCCACCAGACAGAAAAACCTGCTTTAACTTGTTCATGATTCATGAGTTGCCAGGTATTCACGAAATGCTTAATCTCCCCATACTTAGAACTTTCACCACTTGGAATATTCCTACAATAGGGGGGACAACCTGAACTGTTGGAGGAGATTCTGATGGTAGGATTTGTTAATAAATGGCATATTACATGTTTCAAGCTTAGCAATAACTGTCCGTACCCTAGGAGATCCTTGACCAATTGAGAATGGGCCCTTGCATTTGCCAAAAGGCGAGAAAGTGAACTTTCCAGCTGACCTGTAGTGACATTGGGCGAGGACTTTATCACAGCAGTTGCCTCATGGGCGGTACCAGCCCCTGGCTTCGGAGGGTTTCAGCTCTCCCACTTTGAGCTCTAAGGCATCCCTATGTTGTGACGCTCAGCCCGTAGGTCCGAGGGATGCGACGGCAAGAGACTGTCACATTTCTCACCACGCAGAGCAGTGCATTTACTTACTTTAAACAATCATTGACATGATGGCGGTAGCAGCAGCAAATGCAGAGGGTCAGGGGACAAAAGGCAATATATATCGACCTTCTATGATGAAGTTAGCGGCTTAAATGCTGGGATCAGCTTTTACATGCTTCTCGCACTAATGATTAGCATCTCTGTCAAACTAAGTAGTCTCTGAATTGGGATGAAAGATGATGCATCTTCATTGGCTTTTTAGTTTCATAGGGATGCTTATCAATAGAGGTGCAGGGAATCTAAGGGAGTTGGAATAACTCTTCAGACTCTTGAGCTCGGGAAAGGGTAGGGAAGCCGAGAGCGCAACTGAATTAATGGCCCCACTCACTACTGGCTTTCAGAACTCCCATCCAGCCAACCCAAAATATTGAGGCTGGCTCCACCACTGTATAGCCTGTGCAATAGTGTCAGAAGGCTGAATATGAGATGACCAATTTTCAAACCTCCCTTCAGCTTCCCTTCTGATACATTTCTGCATAACTTTTCAAATCCTTACATTGTTGACTTAAGCATTCAACCTTGTGTTGGACACCTCCCATCTGTTTTTGCAGCTCCTGGCAACTGACCATTAGAATCACTGCAGGAGGGCTGTTCTCTAGCATTGTGTGATCATGTGCACGCCCACATGCCACAGACAATGAGGCATCCTCATTAAAAGCTACTACCATTGGGGAGGTTGAATTTGTAAAAGCTACATGGCCTAAAGCTACCTCTTTGTCTACCATAGGGAAGTTCACTACAGCAGGAGTAACTGAAACATCCTCTAATACTTTCTGAACAGATAAAAACAAGGGGTCAAACTTATTTTGAGATAGCCATCCACCTTATACTTGTCTGAGTCTTGTTTGTTAATTAATCTTTTATTACACACTTAACACCCGAGACCAGTTTTTAAGCAGCAACCGTAATTCGAACCTGTGTTGCTCTGCCTGGTATTGCTACGAGGACAAATGCGTTGGCCCTGAATCATCCACCTGGCTTTATGATTGAGGAAGACATCTACTGGAATATACAGTTGTGGCCTCCTTCTTGTTGAGGCTTCTACAGTATCTCAAAGAAGGTGAAAGGGTGTTTTTCAGGACTAAAGAGCATGGCTGACATCCTAAGAATTATGCTTCCCGGAAGCAAAATTCAGACTATACCAGCTGTCCCCTCAGCACTACATGGTTCTAATGGTCTGATTACTTTTACCCACAAGATTGCAGAAAAGGGACTCAATGTCATGAATTTAAACATTTACTTCCATTAAAGGAGATGTAATCATTGTGGATGTCCTATTGTACACCCGCTCAGGCTGCATCAACTGGTGGCTAGCTAGCCTTTTCCATGGGCTTCACTGCAGGCTTTTCCGCTGGATGAAAAAGCAGGTGCTGGATGGCATTGGCACTATAAGGTCCTAGTGCACACACTGGCAGACTATGTCAAGTGGAGCGGTGCCAATTTCCCACAGGTTTTCTGACACTTCACAATTACACATTATTTCTTGTTTTGTATTTTTCAATATTTTTCAATATCATGGGTTGAGAATTCCCCAGAATTCCCAGTTGACTACTTGCACCGACAAATGCAGTTTTAGCAATTTAATCTTTTATTACGCGCCTAATACTGGAGAATAGTCTCTGATGGACCGGGATTTAAACCTGTGTTGTTCTGTGTTGACTTGCTTCCCAGACAAATGTGTTGCCCCTGAGAAATTCCTTCAGGTTTTAGGACTTTCTCCTGCTCTGGGAAGGGGAGAGGTGTCATATGTAACCGACTGCATAGTTTGAAGATTTTCAGCTATAGAATCGGCTATTAGGGAAGTGGGATGTTGTTGACTTTGGAGCTTCTTTTGGCTATAAAGATTCTTTCTTCTTCATTTAACCCCAACATCTGGTCTTCTTTTTGCCCTTATCCATCTCTCCTCTTTGCTCTCAACAATTTTAGGCCATTATTTATAACCTTCAAGGATGTCTTCCACGGTTCTCTAGAGATGATTTTATTATTGTGGGCTGAACATAAAATCTCTTGCCAGAACCCTCTTGTATTCATGTTCACCAACAGAGAGGTCCCTGTATCTTGTATTGTTGTTGACATTGGTTTCTCCACCTCACCGCTCCCTACCTCACCTGCTTTTCTATCTTTGCCCTGCAGCTGCCATATTTTATTTGAGCATGTTCCTTCCTACTGCCCCCAACCCCCGCCCCTGCCTGTTCTATTTAATGTTTGTCTTGCTTTGTGCTCACAAAACCACAGGCCAGTTTTAAGTCTGGGTGACTTACATCAGGGTCGCATGGAAAAGTGGAATATGTGGCTTCATCTCCCTCTCTCCTCTGGAGTATTCCTGACAGCTACATGCAATACATCTTCTAATATCCTGCAGGCCCCTATTTGTCTGCTGTCAGACCATCTTCTGTTAGGCTTCTGTTACACTTCTTATGCCCATGGGTGTGTTGGCATACAAGTCTCGGCGCAACTTTGTGTTCCCTGCTTCTCTGCTTGCCTTCTCAGGTGAATAAAAGCTGTCTTCCTCCAATCTGGAAACGCCAGCACTTAGTCTTGGGAGAAACTCTGAGTCAACTGTGTGACCTCCTGGTACAGATGACAGGAGTCTCAGGTAAGTGATGTAACTCTTTACTAAGTTACTGGTTACAAGTAGTTAGCCACAGGCACATAAGGGACATAGGTAGCCCACATAGATAAGGCAACATCCACCGGCACCCTCTCTCACAGTCCAGCCCACTTCAACTAACACTCCTGGAACACACTGCCCACAGTATTCTCTCTGCAATCAGTATCCAGGCATTTACAACATTCCAAGCTCACATGTCAACAGGAGAAAGGCAAACTCAGGGTAGAACATATCTCCCTCCTTTAATCAAACCAGTCAAAACCAGTCAAAACACTCGGAAGAGACACACCAATACATCCCAAAACATGTACGCCCCTTGACACCACACAATAACACAATTGGAGGAACACATAGACCGTCACACACCACTTCATTCCAACCTCAGGGAAAATGTCTCCCACCACAACAAAACATACACCGTTGTCACAATAGTGGGAAAACTGCATAAACAATGGCCCGCCCCTTTCCTACTGAGTAAAGGAGAGGCACCCACGAATGGAAAAGGAATTGCCACACATTACCCTTACACAACGGGCTCCAAGTCCTGCAAGCCAAACTCAACGTCACACATCCAGTCCCGCACAACCTCACCTCAACTCGGCCACATGACGCCCCATAAACTTGTGAGGGACACTGTAAACCAAAACTCCACAAAGATTAGTGATCGCTATATGAACCTCGCACTGAGGTACCAAAATAAACAAAAATCAATGCACCACAACGCACCAAACAACGTTTGCATGTCCAAAGCCAGGCCACAATGTGGCACAATGCAATAAAACCACCAGGGCAAACACTCCACTGGCTAAAATCCCTGGCCTCAGATGCCCCAACAAACCATTGGGTGCCCAATGCTCCATCAACAATTCACTAAATACCTCAACTCTTGGGTAAACTACCCTCACTAAGGGTACCAGGTGTCCAGCCTCTCACTACATTCCAGGGTCTCCAACACCCCAACTGCTCAACACCTGGGTGTCCAGCACCCCACCACAACTACTGAGGTGTCCAACACCTTTCGCCAACATGGGTGTCCAAAACCTGAGACGGCCCTTAGTTAGGTCTTAGCTCCAATGAACTAACACTACACTACAACACGCACATATTCTCACCAACACAGCACAGCAAACTTAACTCATTGTTCACTACGCCATGTTAGGTGTATCGACCCACGTTCAAGTTATTATGCTGCAACATTTGGTGCTCTGGGCACACCAAAATGGTCGCCTGACCTGCCACCCACCAGTGCGAGCGTGATGGGCCAGAAGCACCATGAGTGAAACGTGGTGCCAAAGAAAAAACAGCAGTGCCTGTTAGCTCAAAAAGCGCTTTAAAATCACCTCTGTTTCTCTGAATGCAAGCTCAAAATGCCTATTTCAAACATTGCAAGATATTCAAAAATCTTACTGAACACCAGCAGACGTCTGGTAGAATGAAGTCTTGTGTGCATACCAAATCTGGAAAGATGAAGAGCCTAAAATAATGTTCATAACAAAACTGGCTGAGCTGTGGATGTCAGCAGCTTAAGTGAAATTTGACTTAAAGCCACTAAAATCGAAATGTTTAAAATAAATGAGTGACCTACTTTTGAGTGTCACATAGGTTGCAACTGTTTAAATGTCATAGTTTTGAACTTAGAATCAGCGTTCTAGCTGCATGTGTCAAAATTGTAAGTTTGATTTGAATGGAGAAAAACAGGAACAAAAGTGACATTTGGCTGAAGCCTGGCTTAAAGAGATTGAATTTTGCCCGGCAACTACCCCCGACAGGAGTTGAAACTTGCCCAGCAACTGCATTCACAGGCCTGGCTGCATTCTGCTGCCCCCACCAAAAGGAGATCACACCTCTCTGATTGAATCATGGGAGGAGTACCTGGGCCTGCAGGAAACAGAACAATGAACTTTCCTTGGCTCAGGCAAATTTTAAATCAGGGGGTCGTAAATGGCTTCCTCTTGGAAGGAAATGGGAGGGGCACTGCCTCTGTGAGCCAGCTGAGCTTGGAGGCGGGGACAAACAAGGAGTTCCCCATGTGCTTTGGGACCTAAACCACACCCATCTGGGCCAGAGCATAATTTTAGAAAGATGGATAATTCATAGTACATAATTGTCAAAATGATATCAATAATATCATGATTCTTGTGATTTTTCTTTTCACATTTTAAGATGTGTTAGGACTCTGTGGTAGGTTCTGGGGGGTAGTAGCGGAAAATAGGGTATTACTCCAAATGTATGTATGTTAAAAATCTGACACTTCATCATCTGATGCCCATATTCCTTGCACACATTTGTGTAAATTCTGGAAAAGTTTAGAGGTTGTGTTCTGGATGAAAAGGGCAGAATTCTGTCAGAAGTGAACACAACATCTTACAAAGACAGGGATCGTATGGTTTGGTGCTACAGAAAATATGTTAATTGGACATATAATATTAGAAAAATTGTACATAAATAAATATGCATTTAAGTCAAAAATAGATTTGTGTGCAAAGTGACAAGGGGAGTGTTCTTTCTGTATGCCATAAAAAGGATGCCGGATGAATCACAATTCAGTTCCCCAGTCAGGCGATAGAGAATCCTATAGCCTATCAGGATCCTCAGGGGGTTGGGCATAGAAAGTCAGCCTTCCCACCCACTTTCACAAGACATAGAAAGACCCACTGAAACCCAGGTAGGGATTGCTCTTTCCACTTTCTTGCAAAGCACTTTGCCAGACGACTTCAAATCCATACAATATTCAGAGACCAGAACTTAGAAAACCAGACTCCAGATTCCAGAACTTTGTAGCAGAAAGGCCTAGTCCACAAGCTGAATCCTTTCCAGAGGCCTCAGAATCCAGCAACCTAACCAAACCATTCAACAGCCGGGTGAGCTGTGTGATTCTGGCTTGAACCCTGTGCCAAGAACTTTTGCCAAAACCAGAGACCAGACCAGACCGCTGTGCAGTGCCAAGAACTTTTGCCAGAACCAGAGATCCAGACCAGCAGAGCAGAGAGAACCGCAGCTAAATCTGTTGAGCAGATCTGTGACGAGGCCCATTCCTTCCAAAATTAGGAGTGAGTATCCAGCCAGAACCGTGCAAACCAATCTCTTAGTTTAAAATAATCTAATTCAAACCATTTCCACCTATTTAGAACTGCATAGAAATTGTGTGTCCATTCTGTGATTTCGAACCTGTGAAAGTGTCATTTGTCATTCTGACCTTTACTTTAATTTTGAGAATCTACCTCCACTAAATTGTCCTTATCTTTTGAACCGCACATGCTAGGAACGAGATTTAATAATAATAATAAACTTTCATTTTAAAGCTAAGATCCTCAGCTTTCCCACAAGCCCTAAACCTTTCTATTCTTTATAGTTTTTCCGTAATCCTGCTCGACGCACTTGGAAAAAGTGCTGTGAATTGAAAACTAGCTCAATCTCACCACACGTTAAAAAATAGCTGTCGCTTGCTTGCATTGCTGAAATTCGTTTTCAACCTGATAATCCCTCCTGAATCATTGCTAGTGTTGACCTGCACTAATTCAAAGTAGCTGTCACCTACCCTGAATCTCCAAAAGGGTTTCTTTAGATGTGGATCTTGAGCCTCCTATTTCGATGAGTGACTTAGATAAGGTTTGTTCTCCTGCTGGCTAGGTTTTTCCTTGAGTTGAAGAGTGGCTTAGTTTGGGGTTGTTCTCCAGTTGGTTTGGTCTTTCCTTTTGTGGTCCTGCATGGTATCTCTTCTGTGGTGGCGTGGTTCTCTCTAAAGTGGTTGTGTCTCAGTCTTGCAGTCTCATGGGGCTTGGGTTCCTCAGGACACTGGGGTTTTAGTGTTGAATTCTCTTCTGTGGTGGTTCTATTTCCGTCTCAGATTCTCTTTGTTAAGGGTCTTGATCTTTCTCTTGTTGATGAGTGACTTAGATTGATTTTTATTCTCCCAGCATATTTGCTCTACCCTTGTGGGGGTCTTGTGTAGTTATTTGCTTCACAGTGGCAAAGGCCTCTCTTTGTTGGCTGGATTTTGTGGTTCTATCGGGTTCGCAATGGTGAAAACCTCCCTGTGGTGACCTAGTACTGCTTCACAGTGGCGAAGGCCTATCCGTAATGGTTGGGTTTTGTGCTACTATTGGGATCACAGTGGTGAAGACTTCTATCTGGTGGCCCATCACTAGGGTTGTAAGATGTAGGCAGCCATATGTCAGAGTTGCATTTTGGGGCAACGTGCAATGCAGTGTAATTTGATGCAACCAAAACTGGCAAAAGCCATGTCGATATTGTGTTTGTTTAGGATGGAGAGTGTGCTGCTGTGGGAGGAACACAGTATCATCTAGACTCAGAATGCAACCTTACCTCTGTGGCGAAACAGCTTCACATGTGTGTCGCTCCAGGTGGTTACCTCTGTGCTTTGTGGGGATGGACGCCTGGCTAGCTCCCGAGCAGTTGGTAGCCTCGCATGTTATCTGGGTTCTACTTAAGTTTAACTTTACTGCACAGCAAGGATCTGGGTGAGTTTCACACTGTCTCGCTTCTGAGCACGGCAAGGTTTTGTGGAACAGAAATTGCAGACCTCCTATGTGGCAGGAATCAACATAGCAGCAAACCCCTAAGAGCTCAGCAGCATAAAGATAGTGGTAGGAATTAACAGAAGAAAAACCTTGGAGGGCAACAAGATTTAGAGCAATCACAATGTGTAACTTCTGAGTGGGGTAATATTTGGACAGTGACAGCCCTACTGTCTGGCAGGAATCAACACTAACTAAACATCTGAGCGCAGCAGGATTTAAACAGTTGCAGGAATCTACAGTAGCTAACCTTCAGAGCGCAGCAAGCTTTAAACTGTGGCAGGAATTAACACTAGCTAAACCTGTGAGCGCAGCAAGATTTAAACAGTTCCAGGAATCAACAGTAGCTAACCTTCAGAGCGCAGCAAGCTTTAAACGGTGGCATCCCTCTTATGTGACTGGAATACAACCATAGCTAAACCCCTGAGCTCAGCAAGATTTAGAGCAATCACAATGTGTAACTCCTGAGTGGGGTACGATTTCCTATATGGCAGGAATCATCAGTAGCTAGCCCTCTGAGTGCAAATGGATTTAAACAGTGCCAGGAATCATCAGTAGATAACCTTCAGAGCGCAGCAAGCTTTAAACAGCCCTCCTATGTGGCAGGAATCAAACAGTGGTTAAACCTCTGAGCGCAGTGGAAAGCTTTCTGTTCTAAAGCCAGCATCATGAACGAAGGGGTGAATCTAAACACTGTATTCCTGCGTGGTACAAATGGTAAAATGGCCTTTGCATTGTGAATTCAAAATATAAAAAATATGTTTCCCTATGTGTGCAACATGTGCAGGCTTCTGTGCATACATTTTCATATGGGGCTCTTAAGGACAATGGGCCTCACTACACGGTATGCGGTAAGGGATTACCGGCACCGGTAAGGGCACCGTTGACGGTAATCCCTTACCGCCCTACTACGAGGTCCCTTAGCGGGTCCCTTCCTTAACGCCTGGTTTTACCAGGCGTTAAGGAAGGGACCCGTTGAGGGACTCCAGAGCTAATAACGGGCCTGCTAATAGCGGGCCCTTTATTAGCTCCTTCCTCATTCCCATTGAGCCCTAATATCGCCATGGCTACCGCCTACCGTGTAATGAGGCCCAATACGTCATCAACATGTTGCACAAGAGGTTCACACATTAGACATTATCAATCTCAAGTAAGTATAAATCGTCTTCTTGCATAGATTGCAAGCATGCATCATTTTGCTTTGCTGGTTTTAATTGGGATTCAAACGCTGTGTCATTCATCATCAAATAAGGTAAGGGCAGACCACCCATTTGCTTCTTGAAAGTACAAAACATAGAGCATTTTAAGGATTTAATGTTAATGTGATGGATATACTGCTCTTTCGCCTTTTCTCACCATTTTGGATTGCAGATGATGATAGGGTTCCTTCTTGTTATAATGATGTTTCCAGCAAGGGGTCACAGGTCGTGCAGTAGCTCACGTGCAATCTGTCACTTTAGCTGTTGGCCATGTTCTGCGTTCAAGTTCGTTATTGGCAAGTGAATTTGTCTGTGTCCTTGCAAATGTAAAATAAACATTATGCGAGCCTAAATTTTACTGAGGCTTTTATGAAACAATGGTGCACTTGTTTTTTTTTCTCCCAAACAGAAACGAAATGATATAGGGCCTCATTACGAGTATGGAGGTAGCCATGCCGCTTTTAGCGCATTGGCTACCCCCATACCGGGTACTGGGTCCAGGTTCCTTGAATGGGGAAAAACCGGGCCATTTCGACCTTGGAGGGCCTGGTATTTCCCAATTCAAGGAACCCGGACCCGGTACATCCCCATTGAGCCCCCAGAGGGCTCAATGGGAAAGGGGAGGATGCTAACAACGGGCTCGTTAATGACGGGCCCGTTGTTACCATCCTGGTCTGCTCGTGGGACCCGCTAAGGATGCCTGGTTTTACTAGATGTCCTTAGTGAGTCCCACGAGCAGACCTCGTAATGAGTCGGTAGAGGGTTAACGGGGCCAGCAGCTCTACCGGCGCCATTAATCCTCTACCGCCAGGGTCGTAATGAGGTCCATAGTGTCCTTAACATTCATCACTCATTCAACACAGCCTGGCCATTCATGGAGCACAGCCGTAAAATAGAGTTTAGAATTTTACTGGTAATGTGGGCAGCGTTAAACTTCTGCAGAGCTCAATCACAGTGCCTAGACACCTAGCATGCCGGAACTCCATTTTAGAAGCATACATCATTATATTACAAGAAGTAGTGCTTAGGAATTCTGTAGCCCTTTTCTTAGCACCTATACATAGTTAGGTAGAGATTACTCCACAGGGGGGCGGGTCCTACTTAGTATATTTGTAAACATGGGATTTATAAAGCGCAAACACAGCAGGGAAGCAACAGAGGCCTGCACATGATGGTTGCGCCAGTGGGGTGGGGGGCACAGGTAGTGTGCCGTGGTGGCAAAAATAGTTGGGGTGGGTGAGGTAGCTGTCGGTGGAATTTGGAGATGTAAAAGACTTCCTATTGACCATCATTATTCTTAATTGGATCTGTGAGTTCGGAAGGGCATAGTCCTATCATCAAAGGCCCAGCAAGCATTCCACTAAAGACTTCTAAACCGGCACCTGTTTGTTGATGTCAAAGCGTTGTGAACAGCAGAAAGACACCACTTGAAATGCCTCAGCCTGTGCCTACATGTATACATCAGTGCATTACCCTTTTGTGGCATTCCAACAGAGAATTTGAGTGCACCAGACAGAAAAAACTGCTTTACCTTGTTCATGATTCATGAGTTGCCAGGTATTCACGAAATGCTTAATCCCCCCCATACCTACCACCACTTGGAATATTCATAAAATAGGGGTGACAACCTGAACTGTTGGAGGTGATTCTGATGGTAGGATTTGTTAATAAATGGCATATTACATGTTTCAAGCTTAGCAATAACTGTCCGTACCCTAGGAGATCCTTGACCAATTGAGAATGGGCCCTTGCATTTGCCAAAAGGCGAGAAAGTGAACTTTCCAGCAGACCTGTAGTGACATTGGGCGAGGACTTTATCACAGCAGTTGCCTCATGGGCGGTACCAGCCCCTGGCTTCGGAGGGTTTCAGCTCTCCCACTTTGAGCTCTAAGGCATCACTATGTTGTGACGCCCAGCCCGTAGGTCCGAGGGATGCGACGGCAAGAGACTGTCACATTTCTCACCACGCAGAGCAGTGCATTTACTTACTTTAAACAATCATTGACATGATGGCGGTAGCAGCAGCAAATGCCGAGGGTCAGGGATCAAAAGGCAATATATATCGACCTCCTATGATGAATTTAGCGGCTTAAATGCTGGGATCAGCTTTGACATGCTTCTCACACTAATGATTAGCATCTCTGTCAAACTAAGTAGTCTCTGAATTGGGATGAAAGATGATGCATCTTCATTGGCTTTTTAGTTTCATAGGGATGCTTATCAATAGAGGTGCAGGGAATCTAAGGGAGTTGGAATAACTCTTCAGACTCTTGAGCTCGGGAAAGGGTAGGGAAACCGAGAGCACAACTGAATTAATGGCCCCACTCACTACTGGCTTTCAGAACTCCCATCCAGCCAACCCAAAATATTGAGGCTGGCTCCACCACTGTATAGCCTGTGCAATAGTGTCAGAAGGCTGAATATGAGATGACCAATTTTCAAACCTCCCTTCAGCTTCCCTTCTGATACATTTCTGCATAACTTTTCAAATCCTTACATTGTTGACTTAAGCATTCAACCTTGTGTTGGACACCTCCCATCCGTTTTTGCAGCTCCTGGCAACTGACCATTAGAATCACTGCAGGAGGGCTGTTCTCCACCATTGTGTGATCATGAGGCATCCTCATTAAAAGCTACTACCATTGGGGAGGTTGAATTTGTAAAAGCTACATGGCCTAAAGCTACCTCTTTGTCTACCATAGGGAAGTTCACTACAGCAGGAGTAACTGAAACATCCTCTAATACTTTCTGAACAGATAAAAACAAGGGGTCAAACTTATTTTGAGATAGCCATCCACCTTATACTTGTCTGAGTCTTGTTTGTTAATTAATCTTTTATTACACACTAAACACCCGAGACCAGTCTTTAAGCAGCAACCGTGATTCGAACCTGTGTTGCTCTGCCTTGTCTTGCTACGAGGACAAATGCGTTGGCCCTGAATCATCCACCTGGCTTTATGATTGAGGAAGACATCTACTGGAATATACAGTTGTGGCCTCCTTCTTGTTGGGGCTTCTACAGTATCTCAAAGAAGGTGAAAGGGTGTTTTTCAGGACTAAAGAGCATGGCTGACATCCTAAGAATTATGCTTCCCGGAAGCAAAGATCAGACCATACCAGCTGTCCCCTCAGCACTACATGGTTCTAATGGTCTGATTAATTTTACCCACAAGATTGCAGAAAAGGGACTCAATGTCATGAATTTAAACATGTGCTTCCATTAAAGGAGATGCAATCATTGTGTATTAGTTGAAGGTCCGGGCACATGAGAGTCGGGAGGTCACTATCTGTTTCACTGTGAACATGGTTATCAGATACACCCGCAGCCACAACAAAGTTGTAGCTGTGTCAATGGAGCACAATCACAGCCCAAGAGCCTTCAACATTCCTAAAGGCCACAAATGTTGCAGGTAGGCATCTGAAAACCGCCAGTCAACTTGAGGTACAGTCACAGTGACAGAATTGGGAGATGATTAAAATAAATGTCACCACTATTATAACCTCCTCATTTTAAATACAACACAAGCCAGGTCAGAGAGGCAGACGAAGTGGTGTTGCGTGAGCTTGCCAGATTCTCAGCTGCAGAGTTTCCTTCTTTCACTAGTTTCTTGGCTTGCCTTGCCGCTCCCAAATGCCCAAACTGCCTAAAATGAAGGTGTGTCCTTCACATCAGGCGTGGACTCCAGAGGGTAGGAATCAGGAACGGGAGGGTTTAGGGCAGTGTCGGCACTGCCGGGTCCTATTGTACACCCGCTCAGCTGGTGGCTAGCTAGCCTTTTCCATGGGCTTCACCGCAGGCTTTTCCGCTGGATGAAAAAGCAGGTGCTGGATGGCATTGGCACTCTCAGGTCCTAGTGCACACACTGGCAGACTATGTCAAGTGGAGCGGTGCCAATTTCCCACAGGTTTTCTGACACTTCACAATTACACATTATTTCTTGTTTTGTATTTTTCAATATCATGGGTTGAGGATTCCCCAGAATTCCCAGTTGACTACTTGCACCCACAAATGCAGTTTTAGCAATACGCAATAGGCTGGTTTAATTAATTAATCTTTTATTACGCGCCTAATACTGGAGAATAGTCTCTGATGGACCGGGATTTAAACCTGTGTTGTTCTGTGTTGTCTTGCTTCCCAGACAAATGTGTTGCCCCTGAGATATTCTTCCAGGTTTTAGGACTTTTCTCCTGCTCTGGGAAGGGGAGAGGCGTCATATGTAACCGACTGCATAGTTTGAAGATTTTTAGCCATAGAATCGGTTATTAGGGAAGTGGGACGTTGTTGACTTTGGAGCCTCTTTTGGCAATAAAGATTCTTTCTTCTTCATTTACCCTACCAAAATCTGGTCTTCTTTTTGCCCTTATCCGTCTCTCCTCTTTGCTCTCAAGAATTTTAGGCCATTATTTATAACCTTCAAGGATGTCTTCCACGGTTCTCTGGAGATTATTTTATTATTGTAGGCTAAACGTAAAATCTCTTGCCAGAACCCTCTTGTATTCATGTTAACCAACAGAGAGGTCCCTGTATCTTGTATTGTTGTTGACATTGGTTTCTCCACCTCACCGCTCCCTACCTTCCCCTGCTTTTCTATGTTTGCCCTGCAGCTTCCATATTTTATTTGAGCATGTTCCTTCCTACTGCCCCCAACCGCCGCCCCTGCCTGTTCTATTTAATGTTTGTCTTGCTTTGTGCTCACAAAACCACAGGCCAGTTTTAAGTCTGGGTGACTTACATCAGGGTCGCATGGAAAAGTGGAATATGTGGCTTCATCTCCCTCTCTCATCTGGAGTATTCCTGACAACTACATGCAATACATCTTCTAATATCCTGCAGGCCCCTATTTGCCTGCTGTCAGACCATCTTCTGTTACGCTTCTGTTACACTTCTTATGCCCATGGGTGTGTTGGCATACAAGCCTCGGCGCAACTTTGTGTTCCCTGCTTCTCTGCTTGCCTTCTCAGGTGAATAAAAGCTGTCTTCCTCCAATCTGGAAATGCCAGCACTTCATCTTGGGAGAAACTCTGAGTCAACTGTGTGACCTCCTGGTACAGATGACAGGAGTCTCAGGTAAGTGATGTAACTCTTTACTAAATTACTGGTTACAAGTAGTTAGCCACAGGCACATAAGGGACACAGGTAGCCCACATGGATAAGGAAACATCCACCGGCACCCTCTCTCACAGTCCAGCCCACTTCAACTGACACTCCTGGAACACACTGCCCACAGCATTCTCTCTGCAAACAGTATCCAGGCATTTACAACATTCCAAGCTCACATGTCAACAGGAGAAAGGCAAACTCAGGGTAAAACACATCTCCCTCCTTTAATCAAACCAGTCAAAACACTCGGAAGAGACACACCAATACACCCCAAAACATGTACGCCCCTTGACACCACACAATAACACAATTGGAGGGACACATAGACCGTCACACACCATTTCATTCCAACGTCAGGGAAAATGTCTCCCACCACAACAAAACATACACCGTCGTCACAACAGTGGGAAAACTGCATAAACAATGGCCCGCCCCTTTCCTACTGAGTAAAGGAGAGGCACCCACGAATGGAAAAAGAATTGCCACACATTACCCTTACACAACAGGCTCCCAGTCCTGCAAGCCAAACTCAACGTCACACATCCAGTCCCGCACAACCTCACCTCAACTCGGCCACATGACGCCCCATAAACTTGTGAGGGACACCGTAAACCAAAACTCCACAAAGATTAGTGATCGCGATATGAACCTCGCACTGAGGTACCAAAATAAACAAAAATCAATACACCACAACGCACCAAACAACGTTTGCATGTCCAAAGCCAGGCCACAATGTGGCACAATGCAATAAAACCACCAGGGCAAACACTCCACTGGCTAAAATCCCTGGCGTCAGATGCCCCAACAAACCATTGGGTGCCCAATGCTCCATCAACAATTCACTAGTGTCCAACACCTCAATACCTCAACTCTTGGGTAAACTAACCTCACTAAGGGTACCGGATGTCCAGCCTCTCACTACATTCCAGGGTCTCCAACAAGCTTGAATGGGTGACTGCGCCGCATCACCCTCAGCATCATGACACAGACCCCAAAAGCCTCTATGCAACCCCTTTTTTCATCATAGTACTGCAGGGGTGTGCATCTACTGGATGAAGACTGCTACACCTGGACCTTTTAGCCCATAATGGCTGCGAGCAGTCAGCCCTCTTGCTTCTCTACCTGGAGTCAGCCACACTACCGGTTCACAAAAGCGCCAGCAGCTCTGACCCACCACCGGCTGACGTCGCTGAACGTCAGTGGGTTCTTTCCTTCTCCCAAAGCCAATGCGCTGTCAAGTCTGTTGCGGTTGGAACACGCACGTGTGCAACATCATCATAAACACATTAAGCCCCGAACTGGACGGAGCTCAGCAACCACTCCCATGTCCCGTGAGCCTGGCAGCTCTTGATGGGATACTTGACCACGGAGCGCCCACCACTGCAACTCTGACACGGCTTTCATTGCCCCCAGAGCAAATGGCTGCACGCAACGGCTCACCACAGAAAAGAGCCACTCCGCTCTCCTCTGAGATCACAACTTGGCAAACACACAGGTAACGCCAACCTCGCCACAGCAACCACACTGTATGGGCTGGACACTCCCGCTCCGCCACTCTCGCTTGGCAGCGATATACAGGCTCTACTGGCATGAAGCATCATACACTGCCCCTTACAGTGATAGCACAAAGATGATGGTTTGAGGCCACGTCCACTTGGCTTCCTCTTGCAGCAGAGGAGACCGGCACCACTGTCTCTTTCTGCCTTTCACAGACTCTCTAAACTGCACTTTGCAGTGCCGCTCAGCCGCACCTCGCAGCTCTGTCTTCTGCTCTGCTCACACCTCAGCTCGCCTGCCCCTCGCAGGGATGATCTTGCTGCCACTAGTAGACTCGAGAAGAGCATTGCCCCACACTCTGCTCCCTGTTGCAGCACTCTTCACTGCCTCTTACTTCAGTTGGAGAGAGATGGTCTTCTCATTGGGTGGCTGGGGCCAGTGGATGTCTCTTCTTATGGGTGTCACTGCTTCTTAAGCTGCTTCTCCTTTCTTCTGGAATTTCCTGGCACACACCTTCTGTCCCCCAGAAAAGCTCTGGTACCCTGGGTTCTCCAGCCAGCTCGTCGCCAATGTTATGAAGTGACCTCCTTGTACAGATGACAGGAGTCTCAGGTAAGCGATGTAATTCTTTACTAAGTTACTGGTTACAAGTAGTCACAGGTACATAAGGGGCACAGGTAGGACACATACATAAGCAGGCATCCACCAGCACCCTCTCTCACAGTCCAGTCCACTTCAACTGACACTCCTGGAACACACTGCCCACAACATTAGCTGAGCACTCAGTATCCAGGCATTCATAACACTCCACGCTCAGATGACTACAGGAGGGAAGGCAAACAGAAGGTACTACACCAATCCCATATTCCATCTTTGAACTACATCATGAGTGGGCTGCAATGCTGGCACCTCCTCACTGCGTGCACACCGACCTCCTCACGCAGGAAGATGCTAACAGAAATAGACTTAACTTCACAACACTCAAAAGTGAGAAACTACTCAACCTACAGTTGCACTACTGAAACTGCATCATCCTCACCAATCACTTGTGAAACACTAATGTATAGGCGCGTTACAAATGCCATATCATATCATAATCAAGCAAGAATCATGATAACAGCAATCACTTGAGCTATGCCCGTCTCCCGGCCAACAGCCTTTCACTTGTGTTGGTCATTGTGTGAGTCATGAGTAAGAGACTTCAGTCAGTTTAAGATTTACGAGAATCATCTTTTCTTTAAATCAGGAAAAAAAGCATGAACACATTGCAGTGGGCTTTACAGTTGCCCTTATCCATATCGTGTTTTGTGCGTGCAAATGACTGTGCACTCTCCAAATAGTTGGCATATGCACAGTTTGTGGCAGATCCACAAAACCATAGTAGGATCCAGATGAGCATGACGATGGTTGTGGTGCATGCATGCATGGACGTGTGTGTGAAATCTGCATGACCATGTGTGATACACAAGGGACAGATAGAGCTCCAATTACCCTCCACTTGTATATGCAAAATGGTTGTGGCCATATACAGGGACCGGGACCAGAATTGGTGTGCACACCTACCAACCCACGCAGAGCATGGGCGGTGCCTAAAAATAAGGCAAGTCATTTACACCCTTTCTCCCTTACCACAATTTGCTGCTTTTTTCGAAACTGGCATCAGATCCAAATATGAAAACATGTTTCCCTGAAGGTGTTTCACTTGCCTGACTGTTTGATACCAATTTTAGCTGAATTCCTGCAATTTAAAACGTCTCACTTTTCAAAATCGCAGGTGCAGAGCCCGAGCTGCAGTTTCCCCCAGGTGTACAGTGCTCACTATGGGATTGCCTATGAATGACCATCATCCTGCGGTTTTGGTGTGGGAGAAATCATAAATGTGAATAGCCGCACTTTGCTGCTGATCAACAGAAACACTTGTGAATCTGGGCTGTCTTGTTTTGGTTACATGTAATACATACACTATATAATCTTCCTGGGTCATGAGGTTAAAAACAGTTGTCAGTTTCTGCCTTTTCGCCAGTAAGGCCATCATCACTACAAAAGATGGCTAGTTAGCCTATTAATGAGAATTTATTTCCGCACACAAGGAAAGATATTGCATCCAGGGGAGGTTCGGTTGACACTATTTGGATGTAAATATTACAGGTCTATACACACACCCTTCCGGTGTGGAAAGTCAAGGGGGCAGAGAGAGACCTACCCATTCTTGATGCATGAGTTGGGATGTGGGCTAGGGTTTCTACTCTGTAAGTAGCAGGAACGGATGGTTTCCTAGTATCATTGATGGATCTCTATCAAGAGCCATCTTAAGCTGTTGTACTACAGAAGGAATTGTGGACTAATATAATGAGTGACCTAGTTGGTGAGAAAAATTGCCATCAATTTAAGAACCACCATATGTCATCAATCATAGAAACGCAGGAACGTATCCAATAATGGTCATCCATCGATCATTCAGATATGCAGTGGCATTACGGATCAATTTAAATATTGATTGTATATAAAAAAAACATTGCTGGGTTCATTTGCATGTTTTTGACAAAAGTTCACAAATCATTGCCTATGGTGATGGTCAAAAAAGGCTAATATTTGTGTTGACCTTGTAAGCGTATTTGCTCTACAAAGTTCTTCAATTTAAGGTACCACGAGCAAAGGGAAACCCAATTAGTTGATTTTCTTTCTTTATGTCTTTCAATCTCTGCAAAGTCATAGCAAATGATTATGTTTCAAAACAAGTACATTACGTTCTGATTTTGGTCAGTTTCTGTAAAGACATTCTTGATTTATGAGGACTACCAACCGAGCCAACTATCAATAATGTAATCCCGATGTGTGTGTCGAGGCAGGAGGTGATCATATTTACTAACCCTCTGTTTACAGCTTCGAGTTCCAGATCCTTCTAAAAAAGGGAGCATAGAAAAAGCTCAAATCCTGTGTCGTTACTCCATATTATGTAACTGGATTTCATTTATTTGTTTTTTATTGTTATTGTGCGCTTCTTTAAATGTAATTCATGCTAAATAATTTCAAACGTACTTGTTTCTCTTTATTCCTTGTGTTAATTCATTTACCTAGTTTCAGGATTCAAGCAGCAGTTGTTGTTCAATAGCTTTTGATTTACTTGATCAATTTCTGAGAAGGCTGCATTGGTCAGCACGTATGGCTTGTGCAGCGCAGGCACACGTATTGTGTAGGCAGCCGGCAGTTGCCCTCTGAAACTTGTAGCATATGCAGATCCGACGGTACATTTATTTTGTCCACAAAGAATGTGCATGTGATACCAATTTCTATGTAAATCCGTTGAAAATCTTCACAGTAAAACTTTTGGAAGGGTTATCTAATTAGATGAGAAGTTGTGGATCTTTTCTGGCACCATTTCTGAAAGACCATAAACAAATGTAGGACTGTTGACTCACATTTGTCTTCTACTTTGTTGGTCAAACCTAACAAAACTGGAGGGGAGGATGTTGTTGCGCAACTGAATGGAGTAGTTTTGTGTTTTGGTTTCTCCATTCCGGCAGCGCACAGAAGGCAGCGAAAGTAGTGAAATCCTGGCTGCTCAGAGGTGAAATGGCACAGCAGAGGGAGGGTGGCAAGACGTGTGCCGGGAGAAGTCGCTCAGGGACGAAATTACACACCCAGTGTGAAGACTGACGACGAAGGGAGCCTGACCCAGGCACAACTAAGATGGCGGCACAGTGAAAGGAGGAGGCCGCAGAGACGTTGCAATAAGGGACCGCAGTGGCCCACCATACGGGACTGCTGGCGAATCCGCATCCCCCACTTCCACTTCGGGGGGACGGCCAGAGACATTAAGGAAGAACCTCAATGGCACCGGAATGGTGGCAGCAGAGAGCCGCAAAAAAGAAATTGACGGCCAAGGAGGACGTTGACTTGAAGTATGCGGCCCTATCGATGGGGCGGAGCATGAGGTGAGTGAGAGAGCCCTCCCCCTGCTAGCAAAACGAGCAGCAAGAAAGATCTGGAGGGCCGGAGGGATCTGTTGCTCCTCTGGAGGGCCGGAGGGATCTGTTGCACCCCAACACCACCACATCGCCATAGTAGCTTGTAGGGAGGGGTGAGGTAGACAGGGGGCTCAGATCCAACGAAGGAAGGGTATACTGGCAGTGCCAAATACACTTAAATGAATATCCCTCACACAGCCGTTCAAGTGGCCAGAGAAGTTGTTGAATCCGGGTGACACCATATAGGAGTGAACAAGGTGGTGAAGGACAGAGATGGCAGGAGTAAGGTGGAAGGTGCTAATATGGCCAAGGAAAGAGAAAAAAGTAAGAAGGTGAGCCTCTAGACAAAGATGGACTCATTTACAACTGCAGCCTCATCGTGGGCCCAGGAAAAGAAACTGGAATAGAGAGCCCAATCCCAACACGACAAACCCAGGCCTAATCATTCGACCAAAGAAATCCTGCAAGCAATACATGAAGTGGAAACTTCTCTGAAATTGAAAATAGAGTCGGAGGTGGGGTTGCTAAAACAAGACCTGCATAACGTGTACTCCAGAGTTGGGGAGACTGAAACCAGAATCTCTTAGTTAGTGGATAGAATGGAACCATTAAAATAGGTGGTACAAGACCTACTCTCCAGAACGCAGCAGCTTGAAGACAGGGCGGAGAACTCGGAAGGCAGAGCCAGGTGTAGCAATACCAGGATCACAAACCTTCCAAAAAAACAGAAGGTCCATCAATGGAGCTGTACCTGGAGGGTTGGATTAAATAATGGGTGGGCCTGAACAGCCTATCCAACTTCTTTTCAGTGGAGAGAGAACTCCCAGAGTACCGAGCAGGGAGCCAATACCAGGGACTGCACCGAGACCAGTCATTGCCAAACAGCTGAATTACAGAGATCAAGGCGTGATAATGCAGATGGTTAAAAAGAAAGATGTACTACAGGTGAACGGGGCAAGAGTCGCAATACACCCCAACTTTATGAGAGCAGTCCAAAAGGGATGCCACTCATCTGAAATGACAAAAGGGAGGTTACGTGAAAAGGAACTCAAATACACAATGTTATATCCAACCACACTGAGAGTGGTATGCCCAAAAGGAGTGAAATTCATCACAGACCCAACAGAGGTGTGGCACTGGATAGATTCCGTTGGCCACAGGGCAGAAGGAAAAGGCAAAGGACATTCCACTGATCTGGGAATATCAGAAAGAAACACGAACCACAAGGAGAAGACTTAGGCAGTAGGAATGAAGAAAGAAACACATGGAATAGAAGTGTCGGAGAGGCTCATGGTAGATAATTGCCTCTGCAGCAAGACATCGGACAACTCACCCCGACAGCACAGCACAGGAGAGTCAACATCTGTTGTAGTGGATCAGCTTTGTTGTAGGATGAAGTTAGAGGTGTTCATTTGTTTAAGGCGACAGATACTTCTCATTGGTGGAAACTATGAGTGGGTAGTTCAAGGTGAGAAGTTAGCTGTCCAGGTTCAACAAACCTTTCATTACCGGCCAAGGAAAACCCCAAGGATACCCACCACAGTCATTAAGGCAGATAAGCGAGACAATCGACATGATACAATAAGGAATGGAGATGGATTTAGGGGATAGGACCGTGCTAAACTGCCTGTCTTGGATTGTAAACGGCCTGAACAGTAATATCAAGCGAGCTTAGTGTCTAAATACCTAAATATTTTCAGTGGGTAAAAGGCAGACATTGCGTTGCTACAAGAGACACACTTGGTGGGAACATCATGTGCTTTCCTGGGGCTGTCACAGTCTAATGTGGTTGAGTATGCAGGGTAGGTCCTAATGGGGATCTTGTGGGGTGGCCATCATGATTTGCTGAGCTCTCCCCTGAATATCCTGCAGATTGGCAAGGTAACCAGAGACACAGATGGGAAATATATCCTGATTACCGGGGAGTTATGGGGGGGATCCATAGCCATGTTAAATGTGCATAGCTAGAAGAGGGGTGAAGTGTCCAGATGGGTGAGAGAAGTAGTTAACAGCCAAAATGAATAGTGCATGAAAGGAAACAATATAGCAGAAGCAATTGCCCAATATTGTGCATTATACAGGGAACGGGGCGGCCCGAGCATGGAAGTAGGTGCCAGCTACTTGAGATGAAATTCACTTACCCCTTATAGGGGAGGAAATGAGGCCAGCACTAGAGGCTGAAATTAGTGTTGAGGAGATCCAAGCTATGGTAGCCCCATCACAGCCTGGAAAGACCACTGGCCCTAAAAGGCTTCCAGTTGAGTCCTGGAAAAAAGCTGGAGAGATGTGCTCAAAGCAACTAGTGACATATTTCAAGACAGTACCAGAAGGCGGAACTACCTAATAATCTCAGGAAGGCCACGAAAATGGTTATTCATAAGGAAGGGGAGAACCCACAGATGTGCTATGCATACTGCTCCATATCCCTTCTAATCAAAGAAACAGAAATACTATTAAAAATATTGACAAACAGATTGATCAAAATAATCTGACAGCTGATACACTCGGACCAATGCGGATTCATCCCTGGAAGAGCAACTACAATGAACTTACAGAGGGCGCATAATGTTTTGTGGAAAGACTCACTCCTGCAGAAAAAGTGTTTGACTCATTAAGATGTGATTTCCTTTGGGTAGTGCTGGAAAAAAGGGATTTTGGGATACGATACATCTCATGGGTCAAGCTACTATACTCTAACTCTACTGTTATACCCGATAAAGAGAGGGTTAGAAGCGATCCCAGAAGGAAGTCAATTGACAACCACAATGGAGCCCTTTATTATAAAAAGGTATGAAGGATGGAGATTTTCTGAAAGAAAATCTAGAATCAATACTCTTGAGACTACAGGAAGGCATCATACACTGGGCCAACCTACTCATATCACTTATGGGTAGAGCCAATCTCTTCAAGATGATGGCTCTGCTGATACTACTCTATGTACTTCAAAACACCCGTTGAGAATACCTAAAGATGTTTTCCAAATGATTCAAAGTCTCCAAAGAGAGGTTATCTGGGGACAAGGGACCCAGAGAATAGCACTTAAGATGCTTATGCGATCGTTCTGGGAAGGGGGACTGGGGCTGCCAGACATACACAAATATTACTGGGCATCGCAGTTGCAAACAGCGAACAAATGGATATTTGGGATGCCTCAACCAGCCCTTGTTAGATTGGAGAGGGAGCTGATAGAGAGACACCTCCCGCTACAGATCCTGTATGGATCCCTCCAAGGGAAAGCACTACCATTGGCAGGGCAGAGTATAATACAGATAAGGAAGGAAGTCACCAGGGCAATGCAGTGGAAAGCAAGAACGACCCTGGAATCGCCACTGGGGGAAAACCCTGAGCTGCCCAAAATCAAACAAATGGGCATATAGACTCAATACATTGCTAAAGGAATAAGGAAGGTAAAAGATGCCATCCAACCAGGTGGTGCTAATACCCTTCCCGGACCTGGCAGCAAAATATAATCTGGCCAATAAAGTCATATATACCTACATACGATTCAGACATGCTCCGAACAGTGAACTGTTGGATAGCTGGGATCAGAGGCGTAGCCAGGATGGTCTAGCAAGTGGGGCCTGGAGCTAATGTAGTTGAACCCACCACAGGAACATTAACATCTATACCTGTCAACACAGCACTGCTGATCGGGCATTTACAGGTTTTGGGTGGTACTTGCCCACTCATGCCCTACCCTGTCTATGCCTCTGGCTGGTATGTCCCAGAGCACATGCCACTGAAAACAAACCTGTTGTCAGAGAAGCTGAAAAATAAGGCCATTACCATACTATATCAGACTATTAACAATGTCACGTCCCCTCTACTGATGAAGCTGAAAAGTAAATGGGAAACAGATCTGGGCACCTTGTATGGAGGGAATTGGAAGGAAGTCCTACTGGCACCCAAACAAGCTAACATCTCCAGTAGGCTTCACCTAATGCAATATAAAATACAGCATAGAATTTACTATACCAGGGAGAGATGGTATCAGATGGGGAGGGCAAACTGACCTAGACTTTCTTAAATGCAAGGCTGCAATACATGCACTCATACAGACGATCTGGAGTTGCCCAAGGATACAGTCCTATTGGACAAGGGTTATCGCAATCATGTCAAGGATAATGGGGACACACACTCCGAGGTGTCCTAGGATGGTGCTTCTAAGCATATGGGGAGAATGTGGGGCCCTAAATTGGGAAAAGAAACTGCTGTTGATGGCCTTGATGCTGGCCAAGAGAGACATGCCAGCAAAATGGGGAAGCCCTATGGTCCCCGCCATTGCATTATGGAGGGAGGGAATGGGTTAATGTTGTGCACTGGATCAATTGGGCGCCCTATTGAATACCACACAATGTGGGGGAAACGGTTGGTAAAGAACTGAGAAGAAAGGGAAACTCATTGGATCGGTTGGTGTGGGTTGCCTCATTGCCCGTGATGGAACAAGCTAGACATGATGAATAATATTGGTAGAAACAACAAGGGAGAAGGGGTGGAGGTAACAAGGGGAGGGCATGGGCAGGAGGAATGATTTGATAATTATGTCACACACTGGACTGTTTTTGTTTATGTCGGTTAGGTATAAAACCAATAAAAACTTGTATCAGAAAAGTAACAAAACTGTAAAAAAAATGTGCATCTCACCCATTAAAGTAATATTTTGCAAGCCTTAAGTGGGTGCTGCCCATAGCAAGATTTACCTACCTCATTTCAAGATAAAAATCTCTATCACTTGTGAAACAAAAAATTACAGAAAAATTATTATTATTATTTACCTTGAACACTACTTACAAATTCCATTCCTTTGCTCTTGTTTCACTAGACAATGAGAGCAAAAATTGAAAATTAGCTGAAAGCGGACAAAGAATCAAGCTTCCCATGTCCTTGTCCTTTAATTAAAGACATTCTTGTTATCATTATTATTATTATTATTATTATTATTATTATTATTATTATTCTTAGGGTATTTATTGAACATAGAACTGGATTTGGGGAGCAATTGAGTGCTCTGCAATCATGGAGGGCAAACTTCGGTGGGGGAAGCAGAGGAACAAGGGAGCTAAATAGGGGAGGGGAAAGGCGGGCAGTTTTGTAGCAAGGGATCTACAAGCAACCAAGCGAAGAAATAGTGGGGAACAGAACACCCAGTCCAGGATGTGGTCGGGACTGGATGGTGAGTGGAGCAAGGTGTTAAGGAGGACTCATTCCTTGAAGAGGAGGGTCTTGAGCTCCTATCTAAAGTGTAAAAGCGATATGATGATTCTGATATTGACTAGTCTGTTGACTTGGGGCATTGACAGAGATGGCCTATCTTCTGGTTCTTTCCTTCCAGCACCGTCAGAGTTCAAGTTTGCCCATTTTCCTTACTTCTGGTGGATCATAGATGCTGAGTTTCTCAGTGAGGTAGCTTGGGGAATTCAGGGTGGCAGTCATGTAGATAATGCAGCAATATGTTAAGATAATCCAGGCTTGTAGCAGGAGCCAGTGCTTGTCGATGAGAGTCAGGGTGATGTAGTCAAATTTGCACAGTCTTTTGATCGTGCTGCTGCATGCACAACACATCTCAGAATGTGCCAGGGTAGTCGCTGGCAGGCCATATAAAAGGGCTTTTCCACCGACCCGGTGGGACGAACCATGAACAAGCCTTGAACAGCAGATCTGAAGTTGTTTTCTGGGATGAAGGGATTGATTTTTGACGCAAGAGAGAAAGTTGGTACCAAGCCGTTTGTGTCTTTCTTGCTATGTGCTGCTTGATGGAGCGGTGCCTGTCGATGTTGAAACCAAGGGACCTGGTGCAGGTGGTCAGATGGGGTGTCAAGCCTTTGAGGTTCATAGCAGAGAGTCAGGTCTAGATGTCAGAGTGTTCAGTGTTGTTGGTCAGCAGTAGGAAATCCGTCTTGGAGGGGTTGAGCTTCAGATAAGCACTGGACATCCACAACTGGATCTTTCTGAGGCAGGCCAAAAGTCTGTGCATCTCTTCATTGGAGGATATCCTGAGGTAGAGCTACGTGTCATCTGCATTATTGGTTGATGTGGATGTTGCGTGGAACGAGGAGAGTTCTGAGTGGTTCCATTTAAAGTTTGAAGATCCTAGGGGCTTCCCAGGTGATGGATAGAGTTGGTGATTTAGGGGAATCTATTCACACAAACCTGTGCATTAGGTTTAAACTTGCATCGTCACCCCTTGACAACTGTTACATAATTGCATATATGTCTCAAAGTCAGGATTGGTAGAAAAATGATAATTTAGTCCTGAGTAACTCTTATAGCTGAACTTTGTTGGATTACGTGACCATCAGTGCAGCCTTTCTCCTGCCCATCACTATTCCTTTAATAATCTTGTGAAATGAAACAAGGAACCTTGGAGTGAATATATCTTTCATTCTGATGTCTCGCTGTTGCGACAGATCATGTCCTTATCACAGAATACATTCAGCTATGTGTACTAAAGCAGATCCTCCCTTTACCAGGAACAGCCTCAGAGGAGAACAGTGATGCAGACACACTGAACTTTGCAGTTATGAATTTCAGATGTCTTGAATCCTCACAGAAGTACAGCTTCAAGGTTGGCATTTGTGTTTTATAAATTTGTAAGTGCTTCCCTTTCAGGTTGAAGTTCTGTGAAATAAACAACTACTCTGAGAGTATATGCATAATATTTAGGGGAGGATTGCATTTGCACATCAGGTGTTCACCTAACAGGATTTAGTTTGATTTTTCTTTGTTTAGTAATTGCTTCTATGTTAGGTGAGCAATTGTTGCAATATCTCCATGACAGAAAACCATCTCTCTGTGCTTTCGAAATCATCATTGGACAAGCTCAGAAAAGAGCGGGGAAACATTTTGGAGGAGCTACTTAATGGCTTGGTGCCTTGAGGGCCATGCGAGGGATAAAAAGGTGGATAAAAAGGTGGACCTCCCCCGAATTTTGTACTCAGGGTATCCCTGATTCATTCCTTGCCTACATTCTCTGTTCCCTGCAACATTATGTGTTTTACTGACCTCTGCAACTGTATTCGCTCCCCACTCTGCTTCTCTGCACTTTCTCACTGCTTATTCTCTGTTCTCTCCTCTCCCTCTCTCTTCTCCTCCCTTCTCCCTCCCTTTCTTTTCTATGCACTTATTCTATGAGAATTGTCCCTGAAACTAGTATGATAGCAACATGTTTGTCTCCTCCCCCTTCCATACTTGTTCCCTCCCCTTCCAGCACTATCTTAAATGTCATCAGGCCTAGTACGATAGTCGTTTGTTTTGTTCCTCTCCCTCCTTCTCATTCTCTCTGCCTCACCTCTTGTAAATTCCAGCTCTACCAGAAATGTTGTCCAGCCCAGTACGGTAGTGGCTTGTCTGTTTCCCTTTCCTTCCTATCTGTGTCTTTGCACTTGCACTTTGTCTCCTCCCCCCTTCCATACTTGTGTCCCCCCATCTAAAATGTCGCCAGGCCGAGTACGATAGCTATTTTCACATTCTTGTTGTTCATGGCCTGTAACAATGTCATTGTATTTTCCCTTGTTACCTCCCTTGCCTTGAAGTGCTTTGAAACACATTGGGTATAGGCACTATATAAATTAACTATCATATCATATCTTATCATACTGACCAAGAAACAGGGTTGAGGTGGTAAGATAAGTATTTCTCTCCAGATTAGCCTACTGCAATTTTCTATACTTATACCTCCTTAAGAAACCGATTCATCAGTCAAAATGTCTACAAAATATAGCAACAAAATGCTGTTGGGTCTCAAGGTGCAAAACCATGCCACCCCTGCATGATCACCATTCATTGGTTACTGATAACCAAAACACTTCATCATACATCATGCCTTTTGGAATCAAGGCCTTACGTACACCAATAAATCTGCAGACACTTGCCTGCTATGAATTATAGTACTTTTATTTAGTGAATTGTCAAAGTTCTTCAACCCAGTTCTTTGTCCTGGTCCTTCCTCCTATTTCCTAGAACGGTATCCTAGTTCTTGTCCTTCTTTTACATCAAAGTCCTTCATGCTAGACCTTTCAGTTAGTCCTTTGTCCTAGCCTTTCTTCATCCTAGCCCTTTTTCTTAGACCCGTTGTTCTCGTGTATTGTCTTTCATTGCATTTGTTTGTCCCAGTCCTAATCGATCTACAACAGCCTAGTTGTATTCTTTCATACTAGTCTTTATCATTCACACTAGTTGTCCTTTGTCCTTGTACATCATCATCCTAGTCATCTATGCCATCACCCTAATGTATTCGCTTCATGCTGGTCTTTCTCTTTTGTCCTATGTCCTTACGTCTGGTATTTTAACCTAATCTTTCTCCTTACACTTAATCCTTCTTCTTCATTCCAGAGCTTTGTCATAGTTCTTCTCCTTCATCTTAGTCCTTCTAATTTGTCCTAGCCCTTAATCCTAGCCTTTCATCCTTGTCTTTCATCCTAGTTCTTCATACAATAATTAATTTTTCTTAGTCCTTCTATGTCATGCATAGTACACAAACTGCTAGGATGTAATGTAAGTTACTAACCTGGATCAGATGAACCTGTATGCTGCTCTTAAGGAGTACCCAAAAACCCCTGAGCCTCCCCTTCAGATAGACAGCGAGGGGCCACCCAGGAACCTCAGGGAAACCCTCTGGGGAAGAAAACCCTGGGAGACTGATGTCTTCTTGGCGGGGGTGCTGCAAGTCTGGTCTCGGTTTATTCAGGCCATGATATGATAGCAGGGAAGCAGGGGAAGTAGGAGAAAGGGAATCAGATATCTGCCAAATGTTATAAGTAGAAAAAAGGAGCAAGCGATAAGACAGTGTTGCCTAGAGGACTATGGGGGGCCTCAATATAACTGGAGATGGTTGGAGTCACCGGAATAACAAATCCTGTTTTTCAAGGGAGAGGAGTTAATGCGTGCTGGAGGGAGTGAGAGAGAAAATGCGTGTCATGGTAATCCCTACCTTGGTAGTACCCCGTGAGTAGGCAAGTTGAAGGTTTCCACATGGAGGGCTGGGCGAGTCAGTGAAGGGATTACCCATACGGGGCTCTAGAGGTGAAGGCAAAGTCAGAACTTGTAATTTATAAACAATGTGTGTGTGTGCCGTGTGTTGCTATGCGCTGTACCGTTGCTGTGAGAGGAGTTTGTCTGTAAGCACGTTTCCTGATTAGCATAGACAAAGGCAAAGGGTTTGTGTTTTTGCTCTGCAGCTGCTAAAAGTAAAAGTAATAAGCATTTGTGTAGGTAAAGAGCTCTCTCCGGCATGAACGAGAGTGAAGAGTCGTACCGATGCAGGGCTCGTTGCTAAGCAACCACTCGGCGTTCATAGCAACAAGGCTTCGATAGCTGCCAAACCGGGTCTGCTGTGCGATCGTAAGAAGTCGAACTATTAAGTGAAAACCGAGATTAAATTCAAGAGTATTAGGACACACAAGGGGAATAGGACAGATTCCAGGAGAAGAAGCGACATACTCACGGAGCGTGCACTAGAGAGAGTAGTGCCACGTTGATGGCAGGACTGAATGGTGTCTGCAATTTAGGGAGCCATGTTGAGAGGAACTTGTTTCACCATACCAATCCTCCTCCAGTGCCTCCAAAGGGACCAACAGAGCCCACGAGGCATAATATTCTACTTCATTTTGTCCTTCTCCTTAGTCATAGCTCTTCATCGTCGTCTTT
Organism: Ambystoma mexicanum; assembly: GCF_040938575.1. Classification (NCBI taxonomy): domain Eukaryota; kingdom Metazoa; phylum Chordata; class Amphibia; order Caudata; family Ambystomatidae; genus Ambystoma; species Ambystoma mexicanum. The sequence goes on along the minus strand of NC_090924.1, from coordinate 642,790,906 downwards.
CATCCTAGTTCTTCATCCAATAAATCTTTTGTCTTAATCCATAATGTTACTTTTCTCCTAGTCCTCCTTCATTCAAATCTTTCATCATAGTCCTTCATTGTTTATCCTAATCATTCATTCTAGTCCTTCTCCTTCATCCTAGTCCTTCATCCTATTCCTTATCCTTTGTCTGAATCTTTCACCTTCACTCTAGTCCTTATCTATTATCCTAAATCATCTCCTTAGTCCTTCTCCTCCATCATTTGTCCTCAACCTTCATACTAGGGCTCCTCCTTCACTATAGACCTTTTGCTTAATCCTAATCCATTTTAAGTAGGTTGTTTTCATCCTAGCCCTTCTCCTTCATCTAATTCCTTGGCCCTAGTCAATAGTCTTAGTCCTCCATCCTAATTCTTCATCCTAGTTCATCACCCTAGAGCTTCCTCCTACTCCAAGTTCTTCATCATAGTTTTGCATTTGAGCCCTTTGTTGCAGGTCTTAATTCTCACTTAATACTAGTCCTACTCCTTTGTCCTAGTCCTTTGTTCTTATACTTATCCTTCATTATAGTGATTCTCTTTTTGTCTTGTATTTCATTCAGTCATTCTCGATAGCCATTCTCTTTCAACCCAGTGCTTCATCTTAGTCATTCGGTTTCATTCAATCCTTCTCCTTTTTATTTATTTTTATTTATTGAGCATTTGTTAAGCACTTATACAACTGAATAGTGTTTCAAAGTGCCACAAGGCTAAATGGGAAGTGAACAGTGGGAAAATAACTATAGCAAAAACAGTAAAAATCCAGTTATGGTCCTATTAGGCCTTGTGGCATTTGGGAGTGCAAGTGCAGTAAGGAGAAGTGCAGGAGATAGGGAGGTAGGAGGGGGGAGCAGAGGAATGGCAAGTGCCTGCTAAGGGGACCCACCGAGGGAGAATCTCAGGCTAAGTGCTAGTGAAGGTGACTCCCAAGAGTGGGATGCAGAGCCACCAAGCAGGGGCCTGCAAGGGCAGTACAATGGGGATGAGGGGTGTTGGTATAGACTGGGAAAAGGCCTGGAATTCTGTGAGATTCATGAGGAGGCCACTATTCACAGCGGCAGTGGGGTGATTAGCAGGGAAGAGGGAAGGCAAGTAGAGAACAGCAGAGTTTTGAGCAGTTTCCAGAACTTGAAGAGGTCCAGCTCAAGTCTGAACGGGGCAGGGAGGCTGTTCCAAAGGGAGGTGCCAGCTGAGGAGAGAGACTTGCCCCTGACTCTCGGCTTGGAGAAGGTTTTGAGAGTCACAGAGTTGGAGTTAGAGGAGCATTGGGCTCTAGTAGGGGAGTATTTAGGGAAGGAAAGCTGGTGATAGCATGGTCCCAGGCCTCAGAATGCCTTGTGGATGATGTAGAGGGTCTTGAATTTAATCCTTGCAGCCACCAGGAGCCAGTGGAGATTTAAGGACTGGAGGGATGCTGTCCCTGGGCTTGAGGGGACCTTCATCCCAGTCATTCTTCTTTGTCCTAGCTCTCCATTCTAGTCCTTATTCTTCACCAAAGATCGTATCCTTCATCGTAGTCCTCCATCCTAGGCCTTCTCCATCATCTGACTCCTTCTTGCTAAACCTTCTCGGTCATCTTAGTTCTACGTGTTTTTCTTAGTCCTTTTTCTTCATCTTAGTCCTTCATAATAGTGCCTAGTCTCTGCCCTTCTCCATTGCCAAGTTCTTCTCCTTCCTCCTAGTCCTTAGTCCTAGTATTTAATTCTAGTACTTTGTCCTAGTACTAGTCCTGCATCCTAATCTTTTACCTTCATCCTAGTTGTTCATATAAGCCCATCGTCCCATTTCCTTGTCCTTCATCCTGGTCCTTCAATCTATTCTTTCTTCTTTGCCCTAGCCCTTCACCTCATTCCTTCCTCTTTGTCTAAGTTTCCCTCCTTCATCCAAGTACTTTTGCTTCATTCAACTCCTTCCTCCTAATCCTTCTTCTTCATTCAGCAAAGTAATTATTGTTCTTCTTAGTCCTTCTTCTTCAACCTAGCCATTCATCCCAGTCCTCTTCTTCATTCTAGTGCTTGCCCTTAATCTTAATCTGTATCCATTGTCCTGGTCCTTAGTCCCAGTGCTTAGACCCAGGACACGACCCTAGTCTTTCATCCCAGGCATTCCACATAGTCATAGCCTTGTGAGAAGAGCCAAAAAATAAAAGAGAGCCAGACCTCCAGAGCCTCCTTAACCATCAAATTCGTAATCCCAACAGGGCCAGGGGCTCTCAATGAATTAATTTTTTTAAGTAGAAGCTCCAGATCTTCCCTCTACATTACTAAGTACCAAGGGGGCTTTTTCTCTTTCATTAGGTCAGAAGTGGAAATGGACCATTGGCCAAAGAGCTCTTTGTATCATTGGATCCAACTCTCTACCGCTACTGCATTTATAAGAGACGTTTGATGTAAAGCAGAACGTTTACTAAGCCACTGACAGATCTGCCTATTGGACATAGCAGATAGCATCCTTTTGCAGCAATTGGGCCCTGTAACAAATTAACGCATTTTCATAACATTGCTTTCTCTTTTTTTGTAATTCACGTTTAGTAATCAGACTCAAACGATTAATGGCTCTTAGGTCTTTTCGGAACTGTTTTTTTTTCACTCATGATCTGAGCATCCTGTACATGATTATAAGCTAATATCGGTTTTCTGCCTGGTTTAAGGGGCACATTATACTCCATTAGGTAGGGTGCATAATTTACATCTACATTATGTTCCAGCTGGGAATTCAATTTAGCAATCAGAGAGGAGACATCCCGAGGTTTAAGACGCAATCGTAATCGTCCCTGATAGCCTCCACACTTGCTTGCCATTTTGTACCCGAATTCCTTTTGGTGTTGCGCCAAAGTACTTTTACAAGAGCGCAATCATTTTCTTTCTTACGCACAACTAGCATGGATATAATCCTTTCAACTAAGGTGCAAGACACAAACACATAGTCCAAAATGGAACAATAAATGCCATTCAACATGGTTGTTTTTGCCGGTATATCCCTCCTTGACTGGCCATTATAGCTCGTCGTTGGAACTTAAGGGGTTAATGAACTAGAAAATGTCAGAAGGCATTGAATGGTGAAATACCAAAATCACCAAAAAAGGCCTTAGCACTGGGGGGGGGAACTCATGGCAGTTGAAAGGTTAAGCATAAATAGGTTTCTGGACTTCATAGCCGTAAGCCATGCAACAGCACGTTCATGTCGAGTACCGACACAACGGTCTGTTTCCTCCATGATCTTTTCAGTATTATCCATACACAAAGTATTCATATGGACAGCTACCATTATGAAATCCTGCCCATAATGTGTGTGAAATGTATCTAAAGCAGCCAAAACCTCAGTTTATTGAATCAAATATGATGTGCGTGGCTTGCCATTTGTATCATGCAAATACAAATCTCCCAAAGTTACAAGGGAAGCAGATGTTAAGAGGACCTGTTTAAAAGCACAGCCCTGTTGCACCAAAGAAATGGAAACCACATATTTGTACCAAAGTCTAACCCTGTAGTTCAGCATTCACTAAATGTCTGTAATGTGCCTCTCATTCAGAACATGCTGAAATAACCACATTTAACCCTACATATGGATCTGTGCACATTATTTCTACAGACTCTTACTAAGTAGGATGGTAAGAGTTATGCATGCAATTTAAACTCTGATATTAAGCATGGCATTCGCAGCAATAGACAGATACGATCAGCTGCTTCACTGAGTGGCAGCTCGTCCATAATGGGTGAGGGGGCGTCGACCCACCGGGTCTTGGCCCCGTTTCACCCATTACGGAGGAGCGGACAGCAGAGGAGCCAGCCCAGTGATACACTGTCTGCTCTCAGCTGCTTTTTCGAGCAGAGGAAGCGCTCCTGGGCTGGCTGATCTGTTAAAGGGAAAAATGGTTTCCCTTTCACAGTTTAGTTCCTCAAACGCTCAAGCTCAATAAGCCATGCAAGGCTGGGGGTATTTTGCTTCCACATCCTTGCATAGCTCATTGGAAACGCTGGCTGGGGAACTGCATGTCTATTTGTGCGAGGGGGCGGTCCTGAGCCTCCTCGGAGATACAGACAGAGCAGGCTGAAGTGCGGTGTTCTTCACCCACGCTCAGGCCTCTGCATGCATGGGCAGGAAGCTTCCTGATTCCTGCCCATGCCTGCAGGTGCTGGAGCACTGGGGAGACAATTTCAGAACCGGAGGTAGAAGGTACGGTTATGTTCATGTATTTATTATTAAAATATGTGTATGGATGTGTGCATGTCAATGTTTGTTGATTGATGCTCATGTGAATAAAAAAGTTTTTGCTGTGTATATGTTATGTAAATGTGTGTATTTGTATGTTCATCACTTATGTGTATGGATGTGTGTATGCTTGTGTTATGAGTGAGTGCATGATGATGGGTACTTGTGTGAATGAGAGAGTGATTGCTGTGGGAATGTTGTGTGAATACGTGTGCGCGTGTGTTTGTATCAGTCTGTGGAGCTGATTTTGGCGAGTGGTGATGGGTTGTACAACAAAGGCGTTTCAAAAATGCCTTTGTTGCACAATCTCCCTTCCCACCAGCAAAAATCAGCTCTCCTTCTGAGGCGCTGTGGAGCCCAGGGGACAGGTATGGTATTTATTTACTGGACATCTATGATAGGGCAGGCATGGCAGTTTTTCCTGGGAATCATTGGCCAGTAAAAAATACCACAGCTCTAACCTGGGATCCCAGCGCCTGACACGCATCTGCTCCCTGCTCCCCCAGCACCTCACAACTCACACATAATCACATTCATAATTAATGTGATTTATGTCTGAGTACAAGGCCCGGCACACCATGGGGCAGGCATGGTATTCTTTTGGAATGGTTGATAAAGCAAGCCGGATAAGTGTTAATATGTAGCTAGGTTGGTATTTCAATGCAGCCAGTCTAGCCATTTCTTACTGTGGCATGACTTTTTGTACTGGGCATCTTTGATAAAGCAAGTATGAACAGTGGTATTATTCTTACTGTGCCAGGACATTTTATATTGGCCATCTTTGATAACACAGGCATCAAACGTGTTATTATAAAGCTAGACTGGCATTTTAATGCAACCAGTCTAGTCATCTCTTGTGGTTTGACATTTTTATTGGGCATCTTTGATAAAGCAAGCATTTTAGCACATCCAGTTTGGATATCTGTCATACTGTGGCATGCATTTATAATGGTAAAGCCTATTGGAATATGTTTTTACTTTGGGGTACTGCCATATATTGGCAGAACAAACATGGACATGTATCATTACTGGCATTATGTGCAAAGCAAATTTGAGTATGTTCTTATTTGGGAATACTAGGGTATAATGGTGCATTCAGCATGGACATGCATGGGCACAGCCAGTGTGAAAATGTTTTAAACTGACACATATTGTGGGCAAAGGAATCACATAAATGTGTTGGAGAAATGCCCCTGTGCACTGTTGGTGACTTGCATTTCTTGGATGTTTTCATGATGAAACCAATTGCAAACTGTTTGGCTTTTTACCCAATTTTTCTAAAAAATGTGCCCTAAAATGGACCAATTTAACCCATTATTTATAAATCACCCTTGATTGGCTCGAGCTCGCTCATTATGGCATATCTTGGGATAAATATTTACACCCCTCCAGTTAAAAAATTCACCAGCCGCCAATGGCATCAGTTGTTCTGGAGGATAAAACTGCAAGATTTAAGTTTTCTCAAATGTTTCTCAGACAGAAAAGGGAAAATGGCCTTTATACTTTCAGATGTGCCTTACATCAGTTCTAACTATTATGTTTACATCTATGTTTATCCATTATTTACATGTACATTGCTGGTAAAGTGGTTCTGGGTCTTGGAATAGCACAGTAGTCTCATCATGCTGCACAATTTACTTGCCCGGAATATTATCTGAGAGGAGGCAAATCTGGGAAAACCCTCTGTTAGGATGCGTCCCTGACTTTGTCCTGCTAGGGGCTTAACAGAGTACCTTACCGTGGTCGAAACACACATCACTGAATTCAACTAAAAGCCATAACATGTAAGTGGTCGGGCGCATCACATTTGGGTGATGGCAATGGCTGGTGTGGAGAGTTAGAAACATTGCCACACTTTGGGCTGTTCTGCCCTCTCTACAGATACATACGGAGAAAATACTTATTAAATGTTCTTAGGTCCAACTGCTTACAACACTTGAGACTGGGATTCTGCTATTACTGTGCTACCATAACTTACTAGTTACCTTTGCCCTTGTCTGCTTTCTAAAAGCATCTTGGCACAGAAGAAGTTGATTGTGCCATGAGACAGAAATGCAGTAATGTGATTGTGTTTCCTTCTATTCTTAAAATTACTAACCATATTTTGATTTTAGTGTGAGAATGTGAAGTTGATTCAACCCTGATTTTTCCTTCCTAAGTGATATGTGTTTTTTTATCTCTTGATTTTAATATGTGATTCATTTGTCTTCATTACATGTTTGGCAGTTAGGAAACAAGGGTGCGGGTAGCAACGTACTGGTACCCTTTCCGGACTGCCAAAAAATGTGAGTTTGCCGGTAGGGGCACAGAGTTCCTGGCAGGCCTGACCTGCCGGGAGTTCAAGTCCCCTACCAGCAGTGTTTTTACTGAAGCACCGGCACCCTTAGCAACGGTGCCAGTGCTTCAGTGACCCCATTTCCCGTGGAGTCCCATCAGACTCCACAGGAAAGGGTATTTACTGTTCCACCGCCTGCCATGATACCCTGGTGGCACAGAGATGTCAGATGCCAGAAACTGTGTTACGGGTCGGCGGTAGCCTGCTGCCTACCGGCAGGTTTTACCGCCAACCCCGTAATGAGGCCCATTGTTTATTATGTGTTGTTTGATGGATTTTTTAAATCCGAATAAACATACTTGAACTGAGTAGGTAGACAAGGAAGAGGGAAAAATGCTACAGACAGATATAGTGGCAGAAGTGCCATTACCTTCTTAAGGCTTGCTAAGCAGATTTGTTTAGATAGAAATGAAAGATGAAGGCATTTGATACGTGGTCACTTTTCAGATGTTGCATGTTCACCCCGCATTTGAAAGATAAAAGTCTTTGAACTCTAATTCTGGATCAATATGAGAAATATCTGCAATTGAGAAGATAACGGGGAAATGCTAGCTTAAATATCTCACATGTGCCTCATCACACGCTTCTGAGGATTTTACAAGCTTCCAAGGCTGATTGCTGTACATAAGAGAAAAAGGGGTGGTTGGTTAATTATCAGTCTCGATAACATTCATTATGGTTCTGTTGTAATGTATATTGTGTAAATACTAGGCAATATGGTCTGTGTGATGTAGGTAGGATTCTGTGTGGAATGCATTGTAGTGAATAGAACTCAAGTAGGTAATTATTCTGTGATGCAGGCAGGAGCTTGCAAGGAATGTTACGTCCTTATTTAGATTCTGTTATTAGGCGTTGCTGTCCTGGCATTGAGGAAGGGCAGTGCTGGGGTTCTGCACTTGATAATAAAAACAGAAGAAACGTTAATCTGGTGTGGACATCACTTCTTACTATTTCATTGCTAGGGAGAACTTGTCACAGATCGGAACTTCCTGTTGAATTGTTATAGTCGTGCAGTTTTTTTTGTGTGAATTATGAAACATCTGTGGTAATTGAGACTTCCCAGTATTGTTCTTATGGTTCCTTTTGGATATGGAGAAATCTTTTTTGTCAGTTGCCTTGGAAAAGTGGAAATAGATCTTCAAGAAAATGCAGAAGAAATGTTCATCTGGTGTGGACATCACTTCTTACATTTGGCGACGAGGAATTACAAAGCACAACCCCGGCATCCCACACAGATTCGCCAATGTTGTGGCTGACAAAGCCGCACTGCCTACCCAGGCGTAGTAGCGGCTGAGGAGGGACCGAAAAGTAAACAAACCACAACGCCCGCCAGCATTGCAGCGGCAGATGCAGGACACAAAGGGAAGTAATAGCACGCAACATTATCAAGTTAAGAAGGGAAGCCAACGTAGTGAAGCTAATTTGCCTGCTCTAAAGGCTGCCATAGGAGCCCTTGATCCAGACAGACAATCGCTGCGTGTCTCAAAGGGAGGTCCCAAAATCGTTTGTACAGTCCCGTTGAGTAAAACATCATCTGCTCATGCCCACTGCTGGCTGCAGGCGCAGAAGCTTACCTGACCTACAAAGGAGGGACAAGTGCACACTGCGCATGTACAGAATACATCGTGCTTCGTGCAAAATACCGAGTTAAGTGAAAAACACAGCAAACAGCGCACCCACGTATAAGCGGTCAACAAGATAGACAAGGAACAAGCAATAAAATATGTGCGCAACAAAAATAAAAAAATAAATAAGTGGGAGTGTGGTACAGCCTAATCAGCCCTACTGCTTGTGCACAAAGGCACAAAATAAATACTGAATAGCATAAGTGGGGCAACAAAGTCACAAAGGTGCACGGGACATAACTGGCACTTTCCAAATTACAAGGACTACCAGACAGCTACCGCTTGAAAAGCCCAGTACATCAGTTCTCATCTCAGTATATGCTCTGATCACAATGCAAGGATTGTTGGGATTTGTTGGGAATTCATATTTTCCACTATGGTGTTGACAGGTCTACCAGGCCCACCAGTATTTATGGCATTTCCCGGCCCACCCAAAGTAAAGTGGGCACAAAAAGGTTTTGTCCACTATATCAAAGCAATATGGGGAAACTCATATTCAATGAACAGGAAAGTATACCTACTAATGCATTCTTTGGGTTATGAGGGACAGCGTATATACAACACGCTACCTCCTCTCTCAGATGAAGGTGATGGTGACAATATAAGTGAGCTGGACAATGCTTTGAGAAAATTGGACATTCACTTTAAACCCAAGACAAGTACGATCTTGGAGAGATATAATTTTGGGATTCGCATTCATGAACAAAGGGATAGTGTTGACGAATACGTAACGGCTCTAAGACATCCAGCTCTTTCATGTGAATTGTAAGAATCTTTCGATGAATATATCTGAGACCAGTTCATGATACACTGAAGCAGCAATAAGATAAGGGGAGAGCTGTGGTTGAAGGACGAGCCTACATTAGAAGAAGTACTAGATATTGCAAAGAAGGTTGAGCACTCCCTAGAGTGTATAGCGAAAATTGCGGAAAAAGAGGACAATGAAGGTAACGTTGAAATCTTGAACATTGCTGAGAAAAAACAAAAGAGAAGAGGAATATAGAAAACCGCTGTGAAAGAGAAAACTGACGTCAAGACTAACAAGTGGAAGGAATAGAGAAAAGATGATTGCGAACGTTTATGTTTCAGATGTGCAAGTAATTCACACTTTGCCACATCGCTGTCTTGCCCAGGAAAGAAGGCGATGTGTGCTAAGTGTAAGAGGTGTGGCCATTTTGCGAATTACTGCAAAAATTATCAGCCAAAGAAGGGCGTTAGTGGTCGATGATGATGACTGGCAAGTGGCATCTGATGAGGACAACGTTGTAATTTTGAAAACATTACAGTCAGTGTTGTGCAAGAATCCAATAGTGATGAGTGTGAATGGGAAGAATATTGTCATGATGGCTGATTCAGGTTCTAAAATATCTTTGATGTGAAGGGCAGTCTTTGAACAAGAGATGCAAGGTGATAGCCTCAATTTATTGGTTCCGGATATAAACCTGTGAGGGGTACAATCAAGATAACTGTTGGGGTATTTCGAAGCAAAGTTTGTACTCAAAGAGACATGTCCACATTACCAAAAAAGGGCATGACCCTACTGGGCTGGCGCAATCAGAAAAACTTGAATGTAAGTTTGGATCCCAATACGGTTGATCAGGTGGTACAGATTGGTACCTCCGTTGGTGACTCATGTAGGAATGTATTTAAAAAGGTTTTGGGAAAGGTAAAGGGGATGCAACATCAAATTGCATTGAAAAAGATATATGTTCCAGTGGCTGCTAAGTTACGACCTGTGCCACTGGTTCTGAGGGAGAATGTAAGGAAGGAGTTACAGGAAGTGTTACGCACGGGGATCATTGAGAGCGGGAAGTGTGGAATGGATATCTCCATTGGTGATTGTGAAGAAACCTTCAGGTGATTTACAGCTATGTGTGGACTTACGTGACCTGAATCGGTGGGTGTTGATTGACTGCCATCCCTTACCAAATATGGGTGAAATGCTAGCTGTAATAGGACACGTGCTTATAGTCTCAAAATTGGATATGGCCTTGGCATATAACCAAGTAGCAAGAACAAAGTTATGGCAGAAAAAGTCACGAGTTCACAGCGCTTATACAGTGATTAAGAAAATAAACATCAAGGCTGCGGGTATCTGGGCGGTGTGGGTGTACTGCCAATACACATCCACAGGAATAGTTGAAGAAAAACAAAGATGTTCCCAGTCTCACTACGCCAAGAAATTATAATTAGTTGTTTGTGCAAGAAAAGCATTTATTGTTTGTGCGAAGAGAAGCCTGACACGTGTTTCAAGCTGTGTACAGCTTTTCATCAGAGGCTTAAATTGCATAGTACATCATTTCCATACAAATTGGGTAAAGTTAAAAATAAAACATACACATGATTGTTTTGTGCAAAGAATTGTTACATAAAGAACATAGGCACAAGTTGTGAGCAAGCAGTCCAGGGCGCGATGCAACCACAAAAAATATAACACATGAACATCACATGTAGGAAGAGTAAAAAAGTAGAAATTAAGTTACCACAAATTAACCAATTTCATTCGTAGTAGTCCGTTGACAGACAAACAAAAAAAGAAGAAAAAGAAACATGATTTTAGAAACAAAAGTTGGCCATAGCAGCGCAATCAAGTTCCACTTAGTAAGCTAAGTCTTAAATCAAAGACTGTAATGTATTCCAAAAATAAGTACCTTAGGTTGCAGCAATAAGAACCCCATATTTAGAGTAGGACAATGCCAAATACAGTTCTGTAGGCAGATCGATTAAGTAATACCTGGAAAGCCAATTGCAGAAAAATATTACGTAAGTTACCAAAACAAACCGTAATGCTGTCAATAAAATCAATAAAAACATACCTCAAAATGCCTCGCAGTTGCGGAAAGCTAATTTAGCCAAAGAAACCAGGAAAAGAAAATAAATCTCAAATTAGTATTAAAAAAACCACCAAAGTACCCATTAGATTAACTCCAATTAACTTGTGATTCAAAAGGACTGTGGACAATTCCTGACTGGTTAACCAAAAAAGCCAATTAAAAGTTAAAACTACAACATGGGGAGAGCAAAATAAACAGACCTACCTCAATGACCGCTTGTTTCAGTCTACTCGTGTTACCATTGCACAATGCACGAAAGAAAGGTAGGACTAAATATACTGGAATGCAGTATAGCACAATGCATGGCCTTCCAAGTAAGACAAACAGAAAGGGGCAAAAAGGATCGCCATGTTGGGTGAACTAAACACACCTTTAGAAAAGCCTAACTTAGTGAAACCGGTCCATAAGCCCAAATTACCCAAAAAATAAAAAGGAGAATTTAGCAAACAATTATTACTCATGTTTTGCTGATGAAATTTATTTTTTGTTTTTTGTTTAAATTTATTTATTTATTTAAATATATATATATAATTTTTTTGTTTGTTTTTTTTTTTTTTTTTAGAGACAAAATTAATTTAAAAGTAACAAGCCACCGCTAGTCATGAATAATTAAAGTGGTATTTAAATAAACCAACAATTCCAATGCACTAAAAAAAGTGTGGGGCCTGAGTGCGCTGCTACTGAACAACATTACAAATAAAGGCACATTGCACAGTAATAATACACGTGGAACAAGAATATAATTACAGGAGGGGCTCCCCCCAAGAGGATAATTAAAGGCACTTGTCAACCCCAACAGAGGAAATATGAATTATAAAAATATGGCAAACTCATGATCTGAATTAAGTCCTTCAGAAACAGTGCGATATTTACAAATTAATTTGGCCTCCAATTGTCGTAATTTTAGTGTAAGGTTACCACCCCGTGGGGGCAATGACACTTTGCACAGCCCCACAAAACGAATGTCATTTTTGCAGTCCATTTGATGAGATTTTTGCCAATGATAGGCAAGGGGGTATTTAGCATTTTGGCTCCCAATGGAAGCCAGATGTTCACGAATTCTAATTTTAAGTGGGCGAATAGTGCTCCCTATATATTTCAGGCCACAGGTGCATATAATGCAATACACTACAAACTTAGAATTGCAATTGATGAAAGACTTGATTTCATGATTACCTCGTAGCCCAAAAGAGACTGCGGATGTTTCAAATGTAAAGTTGCACATATTACAAACACCACATTTATGAAAGCCAAGGACTCTGGCGGAATTGAGCCAAGTCTTGGGCATAGATAAGGGGCTCATAAATGATGGACTCAATACATTTTTAAGGGATGTACCTTTGCTGTAAGTCACACTGACATTAGTGTCCAACCAATTTGAGATGTCTTTGTCGAGATGTAACAAGTGCCAATGTGTGCTTAAAATAGCATGTATTTTGTGACTATCAGAGTTATATCTTGTGATAAACCTGATATTTTCAGAGTTTAATGATTTAGACCGAGTTTTCGGCACCAATAGATCCGCTCTCTTAACCTGACGTACTGTGGCTGATGCTTGTTCGATACACTTCTTATGGTAACCTCTATTCAAAAACCGGGATTTGATAAGAGCACATTCTTGATCATAATCCACTGATTGGGAGCAATTTCTCTTAGCGCGAATGAATTCCCCTTTGGGAATATTGGCAATGACATGTTTTTTATGGCATGATTCTGCATGTAACGTGGCATTCACTAAGGTCGATTTGCGAAAGGTTTTGGTAATTAGGCCGTTAGGGATTAGTTCTATGGAAAGGTCCAAAAAGTCAATGTGAGATTGACTAAAGGTTGAGGTAAATTGTAATCCCCAATCATTATCATTTAAACAGGATACAAATTCAACAAGAAGATCTTTTGTACCAGTCCACACTAAAATAACATCATCGATATAACGTTTCCACAAATAAATAAAAGGTGAATACATGGATTTAGAAAACACACATGTTTGCTCGAAACAATGCATAAAAGCATTCGCCAGTGCAGGTGCAAAGCTTGCACCCATGGCTATACCAATCAATTGCTTAAAGTACATCTGATTGAAAACAAAAACATTGTTTTGCAAAGTAAATAATAATAATTCCTTGACCATTTCTAGATGCTCAAAATAAGAAGCAGAAAATTCTCGAAACAAAAAATCAACACTTTGTAATGCTTTGTGGTGAGCTATTGACGTGTACAGGGCTTTGACGTCTAAGGTAACCAACCAACAGTCTTGGTTAAATTTGAGGTGATCTAACATTTCTAAAATGTGCATGGTATCTCTAATAAATGTTGGGGTCCGCAATACCTCTGGTAGTAAAAATTCATTAATGTAGATGGATATTGGCTCAAGTACCCCACCGCCTCCACTAACTATCGGTCTCCCCTCAGGTATATCTGAGAAAGCCTTATGGATTTTCGGAAGAAAATATACAGTGGGCATGATGGGCCCGTCAACTGTGAGGAAATTCCTTTCAACATCAGTTAAACAACCTAATTTATGCCATTTCAAAATAAGTGCATTAGCCATTTCATGAATAGAATGTAGAGGATTGTGCGGAATGATTAAGTAACAACCTGCCGAATCTAAGTTTAGTTTAGTTTAGTTTAGTTTATTATTTATAAGTGATGCATACCCATGGCAATGTAGTCACACATATTCATTATGACCATATTGCCACCTTTGTCAGCCTCTTTAATAATCAAATCTTCGTTACGAGACAAATGATAGATTGCAACTTTTTCAAGTTTATTCAAATTACAATTCACTTTAAATGTGCGTCCAGGAATAGAGTCTTCCAAATGATGAATATCCGTTAACACCGCCTGATAAAATGTATCAATAATATTATCAGGCGGAACTGTTGGTGAAAATTTAGATTTCCTGGACAGTTCCTTAATACACACATTTTGCTGTACAATATCAAGTTCTTTAAGAACATCTGTAAGGCTAGTAGAGGTATTGGATATTGCATCATCCAAAGTCATGAGTACATGGGTGGTAAATAGAGTTTGAAGAGAAATGGGAGACGGGATAGGTGTCAGTGGCGTAGGTTTATAAGTCCGTACTTGTGTAGCAAAACATTTCTTCAGTTTAAGTTTCCGAATAAATTTGAAAAAATCAATTTGGATGTCTACGAAGTTATTCATAACTTTGGGGACAAAAGAGAGTCCCTTGTTCAACACAGATATTTCAGCTGAAGAGAGCTGATATGTACTTAAATTGGTAATAAGATTTACAGATTCTGGTTGGGAAATTGTTGCTGTGACATGGCCCTGGTTAGTCTTCGGGACGGTGGTACGGGTCCGCTGCCTGGGCCTGCCGCCCCTTGTGCCCCGTGTGGTATGCCTAGGGTTGCAATATTTGTGGATAGTGGGGTCTGGAAACTAACTTTTTTTGCTGCGGCTATTCTGTTGCCTTTTTTGTAGCGCCTGAGTTGTTCCAAAAAAGGCGATGGACCTGATGGCACAATTTATGGCTCTACTGAATCCTCTTCAGAATTATCGAGTGTAACGGATGAGGTAGGGTCAGTAAGTGAAATATTAGATGTGCGAGGAGGGACTGTTTCAGAATCACTATCAATCTCAGAACTGGCTGGAGTAGACGCCAGAGTGCTAGAGCGAAATCTCGAGACCTCATCATATTTGGCTTGATATGTGTAAATTCTATTGTCTCTATAATCTTTATCATCCCTGGAAAATTTCCTAGATTTGCGGAGTTTGACCTCATCTTGATGCTTCCGCAAAATTTCATAGAGTGTCCTAAAGTTTTTGTTAATGGTTGAGCTGGGGGCCTCAAATGAGTTGATCTGTTTCTTAATTCTGTCAATTTCAATAACGATGCGGGAATGTACCCGAGTGGCATGTTCTACTAAGAGCGCCAACATTTTATTAGAACTAGAGGTTAAATTAGTTTCCCATTCTGATAGAAGATCAGTGTCTAGGGGATCCTCAAAATCCGGTAAAATTAGGATTCTGAGTCCCCTGGGGATTTTTTGTTCGTGTAAATAATGAGCCAAAGTTGTTTTCTCCCAAAATGTGTTAATCTCCTTGATACTTAGTTTTTCTAGTTTAAAAAATAAGGATCTAAGGTCTGTTTTAGCAGTGTCCATTCTTTTGAAAGGATTCAGAGTTGAGCCCCGAGGGGCAAATAATGCTTTAATGTCATCATCTCGAGTGAGTAAATATTCAGCTGCTTCAGCCATAATACAGCTGCTGGGTATAGTGACTTGAAAATGACAAGAACAAAGTTATGGCAGAAAAAGTCACGAGTTCACAGCGCTTATACAGTGATTAAGAAAATAAACATCAAGGCTGCGGGTATCTGGGCGGTGTGGGTGTACTGCCAATACACATCCACAGGAATAGTTGAAAAAAAACAAAGATGTTCCCAGTCTCACTGCTCCAAGAAATTATAATTAGTTCTTTGTGCAAGAAAAGCCTTTATTGTTTGTGCAAAGAGAAGCCTGACACGTGTTTCAAGCTGTGTACAGCTTTTCATCAGAGGCTTAAGTTGCATAGTACATCATTTCCATACAAATTGGGTAAAGTAAAAAATAAAACATACACATGATTGTTTTGTGCAAAGAATTGTTACATAAAGAACATAGGCACAAGTTGTGAGCAAGCAGTCCAGGGCGCGATGCAACCACAAAAAATATAACACATGTACATCACATGTAGGAAGAGTAAAAAAGTAGAAATTAAGTTACCACAAATTAACCAATTTCATTCGTAGTAGTCCGTTGACAGACAAACAAAAAAAGAAGAAAAAGAAACATGATTTTAGAAACAAAAGTTGGCCATAGCAGCGCAATCAAGTTCCACTTAGTAAGCTAAGTCTTAAATCAAAGACTGTAATGTATTCCAAAAATAAGTACCTTAGGTTGCAGCAATAAGAACTCCACATTTAGAGTAGGACAATGCCAAATACAGTTCTGTAGGCAGATAGATTAAGTAATTACTGGAAAGCCAATTGCAGAAAAATATTACGTAAGTTACCAAAACAAACCGTAATGCTGTCAATAAAATCAATAAAAACATACCTCAAAATGCCTCGCAGTTGCGGAAAGCTAATTTAGCCAAAGAAACCAGGAAAAGAAAATAAATCTCAAATCGGTATTCAAAAAACCACCAAAGTACCCATTAGATTAACTCCAATTAACTCGTGATTCAAAAGGACTGTGGACAATTCCTGACTGGTTAACCAAAAAAGCCAATTAAAAGTTAAAACTACAACATGGGGAGAGCAAAATAAACAGACCTACCTCAATGACCGCTTGTTTCAGTCTACTCGTGTTACCATTGCACAATACACGAAAGAAAGGTAGGACTAAATATACTGGAATGCAGTATAGCACAATGCATGGCCTTCCAAGTAAGACAAACAGAAAGGGGCAAAAGGGATCGCCATGTTGGGTGAACTAAACACACCTTTAGAAAAGCCTAACTTAGTGAAACCGGTCCATAAGCCCAAATTAGCCCAAAAATAAAAAGGAGAATTTAGCAAACAATTATTACTCATGTTTTGCTGATGAAATTTATTTTTTGTTTTTTGTTTAAATTAATGTATTTATTTAAATATATATATATATATAATTTTTTTTCTTTGTTTTTTTTTTTTTTAGAGACAAAATTAATTTAAAAGTAACAAGCCACCGCTAGTCATGAATAATTGAAGTCGTATTTAAATAAACCAACAATTCCAATGCACTAAAAAAAGTGTGAGGCCTGAGTGCGCTGCTACTGAACAACATTACAAATAAAGGCACATTGCACAGTAATAATACACGTGGAACAAGAATATAATTACAGGAGGGGCTCCCCCAGAGGATAATTAAAGGCACTTGTCAACCCCAACAGAGGAAATATGAATTATAAAAATATGGCAAACTCATGATCTGAATTAAGTCCTTCAGGAACAGTGCGATATTTACAAATTAATTTGGCCTCCAATTGTCGTAATTTTAGTGTAAGGTTACCACCCCGTGGGGGCAATGACACTTTGCACTGCCCCACAAAACGAATGTCATTTTTGCAGTCCATTTGATGAGATTTTTGCCAATGATAGGCAAGGGGGTATTTAGCATCTTGGCTCCCAATGGAAGCCAGATGTTCACGAATTCTAATTTTAAGTGGGCGAATAGTGCTCCCTATATATTTGAGGCCACAGGTTCATATAATGCAATAAACTACAAACTTAGAATTGCAATTGATGAAAGACTTGATTTCATGATTACCTCGTAGCCCAAAAGAGACTGCGGATGTTTCAAATGTAAAGTTGCACATATTACAAACACCACATTTATGAAAGCCAAAGACTTTGGCGGAATTGAGCCAAGTCTTGGGTATAGATAAGGGGCTCATAAATGATGGACTCAATACATTTTTAAGGGATGTACCTTTGCTGTAAGTCACACTGACATTAGTGTCCAACCAATTTGAGATGTCTTTGTCGAGATGTAACAAGTGCCAATGTTTGCTTAAAATAGCATGTATTTTGTGACTATCAGAGTTATATCTTGTGATAAACCTGATATTTTCAGAGTTTAATGATTTAGACCGAGTTTTCGGCACCAATAGATCCGCTCTCTTAACCTGATGTACTGTGGCTGATGCTTGTTCGACACACTTCTTATGGTAACCTCTATTCAAAAACCGGGATTTGATAAGAGCACATTCTTGATCATAATCCACTGATTGGGAGCAATTTCTCTTAGCACGAATGAATTCCCCTTTGGGAATATTGGCAATGACATGTTTTTTATGGCATGATTCTGCATGTAACGTGGCATTCACTGAGGTCGATTTGCGAAAGGTTTTGGTAATTAGGCCGTTAGGGGTTAGTTCTATGGAAAGGTCCAAAAAGTCAATGTGAGATTGACTAAAGGTTTAGGTAAATTGTAATCCCCAATCATTATCATTTAAACAGGATACAAATTCAAGAAGATCTTTTGTACCAGTCCACACTAAAATAACATCATCGATATAACGTTTCCACAAATAAATAAAAGGTGAATACATGGATTTAGAAAACACACATGTTTGCTCGAAACAATGCATAAAAGCATTCGCCAGTGCAGGTGCAAAGCTTGCACCCATGGCTATACCAATCAATTGCTTAAAGTACATCTGATTGAAAACAAAAACATTGTTTTGCAAAGTAAATAATAATAATTCCTTGACCATTTCTAGATGCTCAAAATAAGAAGCAGAAAATTCTCGAAACAAAAAATCAACACTTTGTAATGCTTTGTGGTGAGCTATTGACATGTACAGAGCTTTGACGTCTAAGGTAACCAACCAACAGTCTTGGTTAAATTTGAGGTGATCTAACATTTCCAAAATGTGCATGGTATCTCTAATAAATGTTGGGGTCCGCAATACCTCTGGTAGTAAAAATTCATTAATGTAGATGGATATTGGCTCAAGTACCCCACCGCCTCCACTAACTATCGGTCTCCCCTCAGGTATATCTGAGAAAGCCTTATGGATTTTCTGAAGAAAATATACAGTGGGCATGATGGGCCCGTCAACTGTGAGGAAATTCGTTTGAACATCAGTTAAACAACCTAATTTATGCCATTTCAAAATAAGTGCATTAGCCATTTCATGAATAGAATGTAGAGCATTGTGCGGAATGATTAAGTAACAACCTGCCGAATCTAAGTGATGCATACCCATAGCAATGTAGTCACACCTATTCATTATGACCACATTGCCACCTTTGTCAGCCTCTTTAATAATCAAATCTTCGTTACGAGACAAATGATAGATTGCAACTTTTTCAAGTTTATTCAAATTACAATTCACTTTAAATGTGCGTCCAGGAATAGAGTCTTCCAAATGATGAATATCCTTTAACACCGCCTGATAAAATGTATCAATAATATTATCAGGCGGAAGTGTTGGTGAAAATTTAGATTTCCTGGACAGTTCCTTAATACACACATTTTGCTGTACAATATCAAGTTCTTTAAGAACATCTGTAACGCTAGTAGAGATATTGGATATTGCATCATCCAAAGTCATGAGTACATGGGTGGTAAATAGAGTTTGAAGAGAAATGGGAGACGGGGAATAGTTTATTAGAACTAGAGGTTAAATTAGTTTCCCAATTAGTTCTAATAAAATGTTGGAGCTCTTAGTAGAACATGCCACTCGGGTACATTCCCGCATCGTTATTGAAATTGACAGAATTAAGGAACAGATCAACTTATTTGAGGCCCCCAGCTCAACCATTAACAAAAACTTTAGGACACTCTATGAAATTTTGCGGAAGCATCAAGATGAGGTCAAACTCCGCAAATCTAGGAAATTTTCCAGGGATGATAAAGATTATAGAGACAATAGAATTTACACATATCAAGCCAAATATGATGAGGTCTCGAGATCTCGCTCTAGCAGTCTGGCGTCTACTCCAGCCAGTTCTGAGATTGATAGTGATTCTGAAACAGTCCCTCCTCGCACATCTAATGTTTCACTTACTGAACCTACCTCATCTGTTACACTCGATAATTCTGAAGAGGATTCAGTAGAGCCAGAAATTGTGCCATCAGGTCCATCGCCTTTTTTGGAACAACTCAGGCGCTACAAAAAAGGCAACAGAATAGCTGCAGCAAAAAACGTTCGTTTCCAGACCCCACTATCCACAAATATTGCAACCCTAGGCATACCACACGGGGCACAAGGGGCGGCAGGCCCAGGCAGCGGACCCGTACCACCGTCCCAAAGACTAGGGCCATGTCACAGCAACAATTTCCCAACCAGAATCTGTAAATCTTATTACCAATTTAAGTACATATCAGCTCTCTTGAGCTGAAATATCTGTGTTGAACAAGGGACTCTCTTTTGTCCCCACAGTTATGAATAACTTCGTAGACATCCAAATTGGTTTGTTCAAGTTTATTCGGAAACTTAAACTGAAGAAATCTTTTGCTACACAAGTACGGACTTATAAACCTACGCCACCGACACCTATCTCGTCTCCCATTTCTCTTCAAACTATATTTACCACCCATGTACTCATGACTTTGGATGATACAATATCCAATACCTCTACTAGCGTTACAGATGTTCTTAAACGTGATATTGTACAGCAAAATGTGTGTATTAAGGAATTGTCCAGGAAATCTAAATTTTCACCAACACTTCCGCCTGATAATATTATTGATACATTTTATCAGGCGGTGTTAAAGGATATTCATCATTTGGAAGACTCTATTCCAGGACGCACATTTAAAGTGAATTGTAATTTGAATAAACTTGAAAAAGTTGCAATCTATCATTTGTCTCGTAACGAAGATTTGATTATTAAAGAGGCTGACAAAGGTGGCAATGTGGTCATAATGAATAGGTCTGACTACATTGCCATGGGTATGCATCACTTAGATTCAGCAGGTTGTTACTTAATCATTCCGCACAATCCTCTACATTCTATTCATGAAATGGCTAATGCACTTATTTTGAAATAGCATAAATTAGGTTGTTTAACTGATGTTGAAAGGAATTTCCTCACAGTTGACGGGCCCATCATGCCCACTGTATATTTTCTTCTGAAAATCCATAAGGCTTTCTCAGATATACCTGAGGGGAGACCGATAGTTAGTGGAGGCGGTGGGGTACTTGAGCCAATATCCATCTACATTAATGAATTTTTACTACCAGAGGTAGTGCAGACCCCATCATTTATTAGAGATACCATGCACATTTTGGAAATGTTAGATCACCTCAAATTTAACCAAGACTGTTGGTTGGTTACCTTAGACGTCAAAGCTCTGTACACGTCAATAGCTCACCACAAAGCATTACAAAGTGTTGATTTTTTGTTTCGAGAATTTTCTGCTTCTTATTTTGAGCATCTAGAAATGGTCAAGGAATTATTATTATTTACTTTGCAAAACAATGTTTTTGTTTTCAATCAGATGTACTTTAAGCAATTGATTGGTATAGCCATGGGTGCAAGCTTTGCACCTGCACTGGCGAATGCTTTTATGCATTGTTTCGAGCAAACATGTGTGTTTTCTAAATCCATGTATTCACCTTTTATTTATTTGTGGAAACGTTATATCGATGATGTTATTTTAGTGTGGACTGGTACAAAAGATCTTCTTGTTGAATTTGTATCCTGTTTAAATGATAATGATTGGGGATTACAATTTACCTCAACCTTTAGTCAATCTCACATTGACTTTTTGGACCTTTCCATAGAACTAATCCCTAACGGCCTAATTACCAAAACCTTTCGCAAATCGACCTTAGTGAATGCCACGTTACATGCAGAATCATGCCATAAAAAACATGTCATTGCCAATATTCCCAAAGGGGAATTCATTCGTGCTAAGAGAAATTGCTCCCAATCAGTGGATTATGATCAAGAATGTGCTCTTATCAAATCCCGGTTTTTGAATAGAGGTTACCATAAGAAGTGTGTCGAACAAGCATCAGCCACAGTACGTCAGGTTAAGAGAGCGGATCTATTGGTGCCGAAAACTCGGTCTAAATCATTAAACTCTGAAAATATCGAGTTTATCACAACATATAACTCTGTTAGTCACACAATACATTCTATTTTAAGCAAACATTGGCACTTGTTACATCTCGACAAAGACATTTCAAATTGGTTGGACACTAATGTCAGTGTGACTTACAGCAAAGGTACATCCCTTAAAAATGTATTGAGTCCATCATTTATGAGCCCCTTATCTATGCCCAAGACTTGGCTCAATTCCGCCAGAGTCCTTGGCTTTCATAAATGTGGTGTTTGTAATATGTGCAACTTTACATTTGAAACATCCGCAGTCTCTTTTGGGCTACGAGGTAATCATGAAATCAAGTCTTTCATCAATTGCAATTCTAAGTTTGTAGTGTATTGCATTATATGCACCTGTGGCCTGAAATATATAGGGAGCACTATTCGCCCACTTAAAATTAGAATTCGTGAACATCTGGCTTCCATTGGGAGCCAAAATGCTAAATACCCCCTTGCCTATCATTGGCAAAAATCTCATCAAATGGACTGCAAAAATGACATTCGTTTTGTGGGGCTGTGCAAAGTGTCATTGCCCCCACGGGGTGGTAACCTTACACTAAAATTACGACAATTGGAGGCCAAATTAATTTGTAAATATCGCACTGTTTCTGAAGGACTTAATTCAGATCATGAGTTTGCCATATTTTTATAATTCATATTTCCTCTGTTGGGGTTGACAAGTGCCTTTAATTATCCTCTTGGGGGGAGCCCCTCCTGTAATTATATTCTTGTTCCACGTGTATTATTACTGTGCAATGTGCCTTTATTTGTAATGTTGTTCAGTAGCAGCGCACTCAGGCCCCACACTTTTTTTAGTGCATTGGAATTGTTGGTTTATTTAAATACCACTTCGATTATTCATGACTAGCGGTGGCTTGTTACTTTTAAATGAATTTTGTCTCAAAAAAAAAAAAAAAAATTATATACATATATTTAAATAAATAAATTAATTTAAACAAAAAACAAAAAATAAATTTCATCAGCAAAACATGAGTAATAATTGTTTGCTAAATTCTCCTTTTTATTTTTTGGCTAATTTGGGCTTATGGACCGGTTCCACTAAGTTAGGCTTTTCTAAAGGTGTGTTTAGTTCACCCAACATGGCGATCCTTTTTGCCCCTTTCTGTTTGTCTTACTTGGAAGGCCATGCATTGTGCTATAGTGCATTCCAGTATATTTAGTCCTACCTTTCTTTCGTGCATTGTGCAATGGTAACACGAGTAGACTGAAACAAGCGGTCATTGAGGTAGGTCTGTTTATTTTGCTCTCCCCATGTTGTAGTTTTAACTTTTAATTGGCTTTTTTGGTTAACCAGTCAGGAATTGTCCACAGTCCTTTTGAATCACGAGTTAATTGGAGTTAATCTAATGGGTACTTTGGTGGTTTTTTGAATACTAATTTGAGATGTATTTTCTTTTCCTGGTTTCTTTGGCTAAATTAGCTTTCCGCAACTGCGAGGCATTTTGAGGTATGTTTTTATTGATTTTATTGACAGCATTACGGTTTGTTTTGGTAACTTACGTAATATTTTTCTGCAATTGGCTTTCCAGTAATTACTTAATCTATCTGCCTACAGAACTGGAATTGGCATTGTCCTACTCTAAATGTGGAGTTCTTATTGCTGCAACCTAAGGTACTTACTTTTGGAATACATTAAAGTCTTTGATTTAAGACTTAGCTTACTAAGTGGAACTTGATTGCGCTGCTATGGCCAACTTTTGTTTCTAAAATCATGTTTCTTTTTCTTCTTTTTTTGTTTGTCTGTCAACGGACTACTACGAATGAAATTGGTTAATTTGTGGTAACTTAATTTCTACTTTTTTACTCTTCCTACATGTGATGTACATGTGTTATATTTTTTGTGGTTGCATCGCGCCCCGGACTGCTTGCTCACAACTTGTGCCTATGTTCTTTATGTAACAATTCCTTGCACAAAACAATCATGTGTATGTTTTATTTTTAACTTTACCCAATCTTTATGGAAATTATGTACTATGCAATTTAAGCCTCTGATGAAAAGCTGTACACTGCTTGAAACACGTGTCAGGCTTCTCTTCGCACAAACAATAAAGGCTTTTCTTGCACAAACAACTAATTATAATTTCTTGGCGCAGTGAGACTGGGAACATCTTTGTTTTTCTTCAAATATAACCAAGTAGCGTTAGAAGAGAATTGTAGAAAGTTGACAGCGTTTATTAACCACAAAGGGGTGTTTCATTTTCTCACAATGCCTTTTGGCCTAGTTTCTTCATCATCCATTTTCCAATAGATTATGGACAAGTTATTTTGTGGAATAGGAGGGGTGTTCTGTTTTCAGGATGACATTTTAATATGTGGAAGGAATGAAGAGGAGCATGAAAGAATTTTGGACAGGGTGTTAAGGCTACTGGGGTCAAGGGGTATCACTTTAAAAGAAGAGAAGTGTGTATTTTTTGCTCAAAAGGTCGAATATATGGCCATGAGATTTTGGTACATGGGGTAAAACCCAAGAGTGCCATGGTTACCACAATAAAAGAGGTAGTAGAACCCAAATCTAAGTCGGAGTTGCATTCATTTTTAGGCATGTTTGAATTTTATCAAACATTTATTAAGAACTATGCTGAAAAAGTGGTTCAAATGAGGAAATTGCTCAAAAAAGGGGAAGATCTTGTATGGAATGAAAAGTGCAATCAGGAATTTAAACTAATAAATGAGGAGATTGATTTGCCGGCCCTTTGGGTAAATTTGATACTGGAACGAAAAACATTATTACGGTTGACGCCAGTGATGTAAGGTTAGATGCTGTTTTATCCCAAATGAGTGAAGAGGGTGGTGAAGAGATAATCGCCCATGCGTCGAGAAGCTTGAGGGGTGCCGAGAAAAGGTATACAGTGTTGGGAAATTAGGCTTTGGGGTGTTATTGGGTGGTTGAGCAGTTTAAGAATTTTGTGTGGG
Organism: Ambystoma mexicanum; assembly: GCF_040938575.1. NCBI lineage: Eukaryota > Metazoa > Chordata > Amphibia > Caudata > Ambystomatidae > Ambystoma > Ambystoma mexicanum. The sequence continues at coordinate 642,766,400 of NC_090924.1, read as the reverse complement.
GCACTGATTTTGCAATAAGGACTGACCACAAGCCTTTGAAGACCATCTTTGAGAGCAAGGGCCTGGATTAGGTGTCGAGATGGGTCGCAGGTTGGAGTACCCATTTGCAGTGCCATAGTTTTGAAATGTGTGTAATACCAGGCAAGGATAATGAATAGGAGTCGAGAAGAGAGGCAGGAGTCTGAACCAATGGAGTTGTTTTTTTTTTTTACACATGGTGGAGCCATAGGTAAAGAGGAGTGGTGCGATGCTCTATCGCGTGATGACATGCCATCGAAGGTTAAGTTGTATGTGGAGTCCGGATGGTCCACAAAGGGATGAATTAAGTCTGGTGGACGGGATTGTGTTCCGTTGGAACGTGCAGTGGTCCTTGAATGTTTTAGATCTCACATTATTGACATAGCGCATACAGGTCATGTGGGAATTAGCAAGACCAAAGCCATTTTAAGGAATGAGTATTGGTGGACCTGTTTTGATAGGAAGATAAAGTAGACTGGTGAATTGTGTTGAGTGTACTAAAGGATGTAAAGATGTGATGGCGGAAGGGCAGCCGATGATGGTAAATGATGTGCCACGGAAAGTTTGGGATGATGTGGCCATGGACGTATTGGGACCAGTGTAGAAGGGTTTTTGGTTGTAGTAGGTATATTGTGGTGTTGATGGATTTGTTATCAAGATGGTGCGAATTTAGGGTAATGAGAGGGACCAGTGGAGAAAAGATTGTGGAATTCTTGCAGGATGTCTTTGCCAGGGAATCGATTCCCAGGAGTAGTCTAACTGATAATGCATTGCAATTTACAAATGGAAATTTCCAAGAATTTGTGAAGAGTTGTGGTGTGAAGCACACATGATCAGCACTATATCATCCCGAAGGCAATGGGGCAGTAGAAAGAATGAATAGATGCACAATGGAAGCCATTTGTACGGCAGATGTGTGTGGGTTAGATACGAAATTTGCTGTGCAGGAGAATTTACATGCCTTGAGGATGGCTCCACACACACTCCACGATGGGAGTGTCATCTTTCAAACTCATGAGAGGATGCAAAGCATATTCAGCAGTGAGCCAGCCTTGGTTGGGTATGGGAGGAGATTCAGATTGTGTGGTTGAAGAGTTAAGAAAAAGTTTGAAGGAGAAGAAAGAACCATATGTGATAAGAGAGAACACAAGGAGAGGTGAAAAGGAGCTCAGGATTGAGTATGGCGTCTGGGTGAGAATTAGGAAAGGTGTGATCAGGAGGAAAGGAGGTGTGGTTTATTCGGATCCTGTATGGGTTGTGGCTGTAATGAAAGGTGCGATGAGAGTGACAAGACAAGTCTGGAACAAAAATAGGATTGCCATTGTGAAGAGTAATTGTGTTGGATATGAAGGGGAGATATGTTGTGTAACTACTATGTGTTAAGTATCTTGTATAAATGCTAGGGAGTAGGGTTCGTGCGATGTAGGTAGGATTCTGTGTGGAGTGCATCGTAGTGCGTAGAACTCAGCTAGGTAATTCTTCTGTGATGCAGGCAGGAGCTTGCAAGGAATGTTATTGTCATGATGCCTACCTCCAAGGAGCCAGGTCCGACCCAGCAACCCCAGAGGCAGGCATCATTTCCCCCAGGGGAGTGCCAGCGGGCCCAAGCTGGGGCCCTTTGGACGCAGTACTGGCGCCTTAGGCGCCAGGCTCATGTTGGACCCCTATTCTGGCGCCTTAGGCGCCAGGCTCATAAAGCTAGACATGTGTTCAAGTGTTTTAATGTGCACTTACCTGATGCAGACCATGCTGCCACATCCAGGCCCTCTTGAGGCCTGAATGGAACTACTTTACCTGTGGGATTACTTTCCACCCGGGTGTGGTCGGGGAAGGATACATACCTGATCGGAGGAAGGATACACACTTGGAACTTCTTCCAAAGCTATTTAAACCACACCCGATCAGCAACTCACGCTTCGCGTTGTTCTGCTCCTCGCAGCTGGACGCTCACCGTGTCAGCTCCTGCATCTGGACCTCAGCCACGCCTGTCAGAATCCTGGGTCACCTGCAAAGGGAGACAAAAGACCTTACCTGCTAAATCAGCACCACAGAGACATCACACCGACGATCCTGAAAAGGAAGACAACATTTTAAAAGCATTTCGCTACGATCGCTGCAGCGCTGCATTTCACTCACGTTTCCTGGACGCCATGATCTTCAGCAGCGATCATCCGGATCCACAGCCACTTCCCAGAACCTAGAGAGAAAGACAAAAACAAGGTGAGAGAAGGAAGGGAATAGGAAAAGCTCAGTTTCCTTCTAAGTCTTACCTGTTGGGTCATTCCCATTTCATTTCGGGTCTTGCCGCTTCCAGGCATCCGGACCCCGGCCCCTATGGGGAAAAAAGACAAAGACATTGAATGAGCGAATGCAAGACATTACCCGAGCGCTCATCCAGAACTTACCTGTCATTTACTGGAACTGCACGTTTCACTTCGGGTCGGCGCCATATCTCCGGCATTCCGAACCCCGGCCCCTAAGGGGAAAAAGACAATGAACATTATTATTAAGCTTGGACTTTTGGACTTGCAACAGAACTTTTACAGAGCCTTACCTGAATAGTCAAGCTTACCTGAACTCCCATCAATCCTCAATCCAGTGAAGTAACTGGGTTTCAACGCGCCCCTGCATCAGAAGCAAGATGGAGAGCTCATCTTTCCTGACCCTAAGGTGAGACTTCACGGGGAATCGTGGAAGGGTATCGTGGAGGGTTGGAAGAGAGTGGGAGGCTTGAGCATAACTCAGTCAGTAGGTAATACTCCCTTTTCACGCACAGGGGAATATTCCTGCGAGCCGGAGAAGCCAGAGTAGAGGGGCCCTTCCTGTCCATCTTCAGAGTCCTGCGCTTCACCATTGAAGAAGCATCAGCACTCGAAGCCAGACCTGCGCCTCCGTGGGAATCAGGTGAGCGTTACAGAACGCAAAGCCTACCCACAATTTCCCACCCGGGCGCTATGGAGACTTCCGAGACTGACCAGCTGGCCCAGCTTTTGGGGGAATTACGGGCGGAGGTGCACTCATCCCGCCAGGAGACTAACGCTCTCAAAAGAGAACTGATCTTATCCAAGGAAAGAACAGATGACCTAGCCAAAAGGTTATTACAGGCCCAGGCAGGGCACACTCCTTTACCTAATTCCGGAGACATTTCCACATCAATGGGTTTGAGTAACCCGGTACAAATTAATCTACCTGGACACATGCCTTTGGCCCCGCCTGAACGTTTTGCAGGGGATCCCAAGAAATATGCCGTCTTTATGAACCAATGTCGTTTACACTTTCTATGCAGACCCAGAGCCTTCCCTAACGATCAGACCAAGGTAGCCTTTATACTATCTTACCTCAGTGGCAGTGCTGCCGATTGGTCTATTCCATTGGTAAATCAGGATGATCCCATTCTCCAGGATTTTCAGGGCTTCCAGGCCAGCATGGAAAGATTGTTCGCTCGACACTCTCAAGGACAGGCCCTTGATAACGAACTGCTATCCTTACGACAAGGTAATCAGGATCTTCTGTCCTACATTGCCACCTTTAACAGACTGGTTGTGGAAACTGGATGGCCAGAAAACAAAAGGATCACATTGTTTCATCGAGGCCTGCGCGGAGAGCTTAAGGACGTTCTAGCTCAGATAGTAAACCCACCCCAGGTCTGCGCAGACTACATAGACCTGGTGGTTCAACTTGATCACAGACTTCAAAATAGAAAAGCAGATCGGTTCAAGTATGAAAACCGAGTACCGATCAAAACCCACGCTAACTCCAAGAGTACCGACGTATCTGAAACTATGCAAATCGGTGGCGTTAAAGGACCATTAACGCAGAAAGAACGAGAGAGAAGGCGGCAAATGCAACTTTGTCTGTATTGCAGGAATTCCGGTCACTTTCTTCGAAATTGTCCAGTTAAACCACTTAAGAAGGTGGTTGGAGCTACTGATAACGAATTATTGACACCTGATTCGGGAAACGACCTAGCCCGACAAGCGTAGGGGTCCGCTTGCCGAGCTTGAAAATTAACTCTTTGACCTCGCATTTTGTCATGCCAATGGTGCTCGTGGACCCAAAACAGCCTCAGCAATTGCATGCTATAAAAGCATACATTGACAGTGGAGCTATTGGAAATTACATAGACCGTGAATTGGCTTCCAGGATTAAGCTTCCTCTCCGCCCGAAAGTAACCCAAGATGTCATTACTACAGTAGATGGAACCGAAATAGCCTCAGGGCCTGTAACGCATTCCACTGTTGAAGTGACTCTGGTGGGTCAGGATGGACATCGGGAAGCAATCGTGTTTGATGTGATCAAGGCCCCACAATTTCAAGTAATTCTTAGAATTCCTTGGTTAGAAACACATAATCCCAGAATTGACTGGCGAGCAAAGAAGATAAGTTTTCCTGATTGTGAACCAACTTGTTATCCAAGAAATCCTGCTATGGGTCTAGCCTCAGCAACTTCCACCCCTGTACAGCTACCGTCAGAATACCAAGAATTCCAAGACGTTTTTCAGAAAGAACAGGCTAACACGTTACCTCCCCATCGGTCTTATGATTGCCAAATCGATCTGGTACCCAATGCTCAACTACCTTGTAGTAGGATTTATGCTCTTACGGAACCTGAGAACCTGCATTTGCGTCAGTATTTAGATCAGTACCTAGCCAATGGTTTTATTCGCCCGTCCAAGTCTCCTGTCTCTTTAGCTCTGTTCTTCGTGCCGAAAAAAGAAGGCGACCTTAGAACGTGTATAGACTATCGCGCTCTAAATCAAATAACGATTAAGAATCGTTATCCTCTGCCCTTGATCCCTGAGCTTATCGACCAGGTGAAAGACGCTTGTGTGTACACCAAGTTAGATCTCCGAGGAGCTTATCACCTGGTGCGCATAAAAGAAGGCGACGAATGGAAGACTGCATTCCGCACCAAATTTGGGCTCTTCGAGTATCAGATGATGCCCTTCGGGTTGTGCAATGCACCTGCCGCCTTTCAGTACTTTATGAATGATGTTCTTCGGGAACTTATCGATGTCTGTGTCATTGTTTACATTGACGACATCCAGGTGTACTCTTCTTCAGAATCTGATCACAGAAAACATGTTAGGGCAGTTCTTGAGAAATTGCGCCAGCACAGACTATTTGCAAAACTCGAAAAATGCGTTTTTCACACCACAGAAGTTGAGTTTCTCGGATTCATCCTGACACCTCAAGGAGTCCGAATGGACTCGCGAAAGGTGGACGCCATCCTCAAATGGCCATCTCCTAGCTCGGTGAAGGGAGTTCAGAGCATGCTCGGCTTTGCCAATTTATATCGAAGATTCATCCCGGAATTTTCCCGAACAGTCCAACCCATCACCGCTCTCCTAAAGAAAAACAAACGCTTCGAATGGACTCTTGAAGCCGAACAAGCCTTCCAGGACCTGAAAACCAAATTCACCTCTGCACCTGTACTGAAACACCCGCACCCAGATCTCCCGTACATAGTGGAAACCGATGCATCCAGTTCGGCCATGGGAGCTGTCCTGTCGCAAAGAGACCCAAAAACTAACCAACTACACCCAGTGGCCTTTTGGTCCAGAAAATGTTCTCCTCCTGAAATCAACTACGCAATTACCGATAAAGAGTTACTGGCCATCAAATCTGCTTTCAAGGCTTGGCGTCACTATCTTCTCGGGGCAAGACACACCATTACCGTAATTACGGACCACAGAAACTTACAGTATTTAAAGACGGCCAAAGCTCAATCTTCACGACAACTCCGATGGGCTCTATTCTTTGCGGAATTTGATTTTGTAATTACCTATCGCCCTGGCTGCAAGAATGGAAAAGCGGACGCCTTATCCCGGATTGGCATGGAAGAACCTAATTCGAGCTTAGAACCTGTGCCCATCATACCTGAGCAAAGAATCTTAGGCTTAACTTCATTGCACACTATTGAGGACATCCAAACGCAAGTAAAACAACTTCTAGACTCTTCAACCTTACTGGAATGGAGTCAGAAGGGTCCTCATTACACCGTTAAGGATGACTTACCCTACTTCCAGGAGCGGTTGTTTCTGCCAAGTAAAGAATTGCAAGAACTTGTTATTGCCCATCATCATGAATCTTTAATGGAAGGACATCCTGGTATCGCTAAAACGGAGGAAAAAATCAAACGTCACTTCTGGTGGCCTTCTTGGAGAAAAGACATAAAGTCTTTTGTTCTGTCTTGAGGAATTTGCGCCCAAAACAAGGCTCAAAAGAAAAGGCCAGCCGGCTTACTTCAACCCTTGGATATTCCACCGGCACCATGGCACACCCTGTCAATGGACTTTATAACCGACCTGCCTCCTTGTGCTGGTTACAACACAATCCTTGTAATTGTGGACCTATTCACCAAGTTGGCCCACTTTATCCCTTTAAAGGGTTTGCCTTCTGCTACCACCTTGGCCAAGGAATTCCTGGAGAATGTAGTTCGCATACATGGTTTCCCTTCCATATTAGTCTCGGATTGTGGAAGTCAATTTATCTCACATTTTTGGAAGAAGTGTTGCCAACTAGCACAAATAGATGTGCGGTTATCCACCAGCCACCACCCCCAGACCGACGGACAAACCGAGAGAACCAATCAGACTCTCGAGCAATATCTTCGGTGCATGTTACACCAATCCGAGTTAAATTGGAAAGACATCCTTTGGATCGCAGAATATGCATACAACAATTCAGTGCATTCGGGAACCGGACAAACCCCCTTTTATACTTTGTATGGTCACCATCCTCGGACCTCTGACCTAGATCCACCTCTGACCCTGGAAATGCCCGCAGTAAATCATCTGCATTCCACAATAACCCGAGCCTTCAAAGAAGCTGCAACTCATTTACAGCAAGCCAAGAAAAAGTATAAAGAAAACGCAGATTTGCACCGAAGTAAAACTCCTCCTTACCAAGTAGGAGACCAGGTATGGCTAGCAACTAAACACTTATCCCTCAAGGGCCCGCGAACCTTCAATCCCAGATTCATAGGACCTTATCCCATCAAGGCTATAATCAACCCAGTGGCCTTTAAACTGGATCTACCGTCCAACATGCGTATACATCCAGTTTTTCATGCATCACTTTTGAAGCCCGTACAACCAGGAACCCGATTGTCCAAGCCTCCAGATCCATTTCAAATTGAAGGGAAATTAGAATTCGAAGTTAAAGACATTTTAGACTCCAAGGTGGTAAAGTCGAAACTCTTCTATCTTGTTGACTGGAAGGGACATGGACCTCAGGAGAGATCGTGGGAGCCTAGTAACCATGTCCACGCACCTCGATTAGTACAAAGGTTTCACCAGAGATTTCCGAACAAGCCAAAACCCCCGGAGGGAAGAACCTTGGGAGGGGCCTTGAGGGGGGGTACTGTCATGATGCCTACCTCCAAGGAGCCAGGTCCGACCCAGCAACCCCAGAGGCAGGCATCATCTCCCCCAGGGGAGTGCCAGCGGGCCCAAGCTGGGGCCCTTTGGACGCAGAACTGGCGCCTTAGGCGCCAGGCTCATGTTGGACCCCTGTCCTGGCGCCTTAGGCGCCAGGCTCATAAAGCTAGACATGTGTTCAAGAGTTTTAATGTGCACTTACCTGATGCAGACCATGCTGCCACATCCAGGCCCTCTTGAGGCCTAAATGGAACTACTTTACCTGTGGCATTACTTTCCACCCGGGTGTGGTCGGGGAAGGATACATACCTGATCGGAGGAAGGATACACACTTGGAACTTCTTCCAAAGCTATTTAAACCACACCCGATCAGCAACTCACTCTTCGCTTTGTTCTGCTCCTCGCAGCTGGACGCTCACCGTGTCAGCTCCTGCATCTGGACCTCAGCCACGCCTGTCAGAATCCTGGGTCACCTGCAAAGGGAGACAAAAGACCTTACCTGCTAAATCAGCACCACAGAGACATCACACCGACGATCCTGAAAAGGAAGACAACATTTTAAAAGCATTTCGCTACGATCGCTGCAGCGCTGCATTTCACTCACCTTTCCTGGACGCCACCATCTTCAGCAGCGATCATCCGGATCCACAGCCACTTCCCAGAACCTAGAGAGAAAGACAAGAACAAGGTGAGAGAAGGAAGGGAATAGGAAAAGCTCAGTTTCCTTCTAAGTCTTACCTGTTGGGTCATTCCCATTTCATTTCGGGTCTTGCCGCTTCCAGGCATCCGGACCCCGGCCCCTATGGGGAAAAAAGACAAAGACATTGAATGAGCGAATGCAAGACATTACCCGAGCGCTCATCCAGAACTTACCTGTCATTTACTGGAACTGCACGTTTCACTTCGGGTCGGCGCCATATCTCCGGCATTCCGAACCCCGGCCCCTAAGGGGAAAAAGACAATGAACATTATTATTAAGCTTGGACTTTTGGACTTGCAACAGAACTTTTACAGAGCCTTACCTGAATAGTCAAGCTTACCTGAACTCCCATCAAACCTCAATCCAGTGAAGGAACTGGGTTTCAACGCGCCCCTGCATCAGAAGCAGGATGGAGAGCTCATCTTTCCTGACCCTAAGGTGAGACTTCACGGGGAATCGTGGAAGGGTATCGTGGAGGGTTGGAAGAGAGTGGGAGGCTTGAGCATAACTCAGTCAGTATGTAATACTCCCTTTTCACGCACAGGGGAATATTCCTGCGAGCCGGAGAAGCCAGAGTAGAGGGGCCCTTCCTGTCCATCTTCAGAGTCCTGCGCTTCACCATTGAAGAAGCATCAGCACTCGAAGCCAGACCTGCGCCTCCGTGAGAATCAGGTGAGCGTTACAGTTATCTCTTGATTTAGATTCTGTTATTTGTCGCTGCTGTCCTGACATTGACGAAGTGCAGTGCTGGGGTTCTGCACCTGTGCAACTTAATAATAAAAGCAGGAGAAACGTTAATCTGGTGTGGACATCACTTCTTACAGTTTCATTCCTAGGGAGAAGTTTCACAGATCGGAAATTCCTGTTAAATTGTTATACTCGTACAGTTTTGTTGTGTGAATTATGAAACATTTGTGGTAATTGAGACTTCATAGTATTGTTCTTATGGTTAATTTTGGACGTGGAAAAATCTTTTTTGTCAGTGGAAATCGATCTTCAAGTAAACGAATGCTGCTTTGTGTCCGCTGTGTTTGCTTAGCGTCTCGACCTCTCAGGTATACGAATTTTGTTCTCACTATGTCGTCGATCCATGATACATTATCCCTTCTGCACAACACTGCCTCCTCTACATATGTACATGATAGCGCACCATACTCTAGAAGGCTCGAAGGTATACATTTAAAATATGGTTGGACTTCTGCAGCAATGACCTCGGATAGGCTCATTGCTTCCCTCACGCCCTCTGTCCGTGATGCAGGAAATTTTATATTTAAGCAGGCTCTGGACAGTGTGTCCATAGTTGCAGCTCCAGGTGCTTTAGAATCTGGCCATATGTTAGATACCGTTCCCACAACTGGCATTAAAGAGTTAGTTACAGTCACTCCAGATCCAATTAGTTCTTGCACAGGTAACGTTACTCCTCAAGTCTCTTGCGAACCCAGGCTGTCCAGTACCATAGTCTCTACTTCTAATTTCTGTCAAAATATTTCCGAACTCAGCCCCAATCTACAGAACACTACCACACGTCTATTTCTACTGAACATACAGTCCTTCCTAAAACAACGTACTGAGGTCTGTGACCATATCTTGGAGACAGGCTGTGATCATACGTCCATTACGGAATCATGGCTCAGCCCAGACACTCCATCCTCAGCTCTATTAGCAATCACTCCTGAATTCACAATTCGGAGAGCAGATCATGGTAAACGTAGAGGTGGAGGAGTGGCTACAATTATAAACAACCGTTTTACCTCTCATGTGAACCCTCACACCCTCTTAGATGGCTGCAAACGCATTTTATTCAAAATTAACTGAATGCGAATAGCTCCCTGACGATTATTATCATATACTGTCCACCTGCAGACATGCCCTCCTTCAAGGAACAACTCATTAATCTGCTTAATCACCAAGGCAAACCTGCACGTGATTGTCCTTGGTGACTTTATCTTATGGGCAAATGATGTTTGTGACAAACACGTTGCCTCACTTCTATCAGCATTGAATTCCATTGGTTTCAATCAGACGCTCTCTGCCCCTTCCCATAATGCAGGTGACACTATTGATTGGATCCTGACACACCATTTGCCCATGCTTGAAACTAACATCTGTCACTGTCCTTGGTCTAATCAATTGCTGGGGAATCTTTCCATCTCAATACCAGCCACTCCTTCTCACCTGAAACCGACTCCTAAACAACATGACACCATAAGGAATTTAAAGATAATTATGCCACCATCATTATAGTCTCAGCTTTTACATGAACCTAGACCTGTGGTTACCTTTAATAACTCTAATGATTTGGTCTACCATCTCACATACACAATTAATGCAATTGCACCTGATTTAATGATTCCATTGCTGATTATCGTCATCTAAAGAGGAAAGCTGAGAGAGAGCAGCGAAGGAATTCTTCTCCTCTGTCCCACTCTCATTATAAACAAGCTCTTCTTAATCTGAAGAATGAGGTAATTGGTGCTAAATCCCAAAGTCTCAATGACAGGATCTTTTCTGCAAAATCTAATACACATGAGTTATTTGCAATTCTTAAAGAATTTGGAGGAAACTCTTAAGTTGAAACAACATTAGTGAAGGATTCAGGCTTATGTAAAGTAATATACGATGAGTTCAACTCCTGCCTTGATTATGGCAACAACCTCCTATTAAGAACCTCCAAAGCCAATCTCAACATGCTTCAAATCATGCATAATTGCACCATCAGAGCTGTCTTTGATCTCTTTCAAAGAGATCATGTTACTGAGGCTGGACGGGAGCTTCATTGGCTCCCCGTCAAACATCGGGTCACTCATAAGATCCTGGCATTAACCTACAAATGTTCCAATAAGGACTCCACGCAATATTTATGCAATCGCCTCACTCCCTCTACGTCTACTCGCTCTCTCGTTCATATGATCCTACAAAACGTGTACAGCAAGGATTTAAGCTCACTAGATTTGGTGGCTACACGTTTAATGGTCAAGTACCAGCAGCCTGGCACAAGTTACCCCCTCATCTCATGCAGGCAAATTCACTTCTTACCTAGAAGAAGGGTGTTAATACTCTTTTCTTCAACCTTGCTCCTGATTAAGTGATACATTGGTTCATTTCTCCCTTGCCTCATTTAACTTTGTCTGTGTTTCGTCTTGTTTGTTGCATTGTGCGCTTTGAGACCTACGGGCGATTTAGCGTGTTATAAAAATTATAAATAAAAATTTAATATAATAGGTTAAAACTGTTTTTTCTTTTCTGGAAATGTATCTTTTTACTGTATTTTATTGGGCATTTATTTCACAACTAATGATTATTATGGTTCCTTTATGTAGTGACACTGCTTGACTGAGGATCAAACCCATAATACACATCATCGTCCTGTTCCTGAGGGCAACCTATTGTCTCAGTGCCATCCTTCGAAGTAATTCATTGTTCCTTTCATAATGGTGAGCGGCACGCTGATGCACCTTGGTATTTTTGATTGCATCCTTCAAAAAATGGAATCATTAAATTAATAAATATATAAATGTGCAATAGGGACAAAGATTTTGTATACTATAGTTACCTATCCACCTTTGTGGGTTACCTCAAGTTTGCTTATGGTGTATTAAGAGAAACAATATGATTGTGACAATATAATTCAGAAATGACGATGGAGAGCTATGTTTTATTATATATTTTCGTTTATGGTGCCCATTCCTCAAGGGCTGCTATTGCAACATAACATATATTCAGTGAAAAAACTTTATTAAAGGGACGTTATGGTTCCGAGTAAAACCGAAAAACCCCTGAAATTCGCCAGTTATGGTAAGCTAAGCAACCATAACTTGCGCCACCACCGTGCACTGCTAACACTAACACCCACGACATCAAAGATGACATCACAAATGTCATTGATGACATCTCTGATGACATCACATGACTGGCTCACTCTTTTTTCCTTTACTGGCATATCTAGGCCACATGGTTTTCTTCAGTAACAGTCAGGAACTAAAAATTATAAACGTACTATATTTGTAGACTTATCATTCAAGTATGTTCTTACATTAATTCCCTTATGGTCCAGTCATATCATATGAAACATATACATATGGGAAGACACAAGCTTGAAAAACAGCAATTCTTTCTGTGCATGAAGATAATCAGTAGAGTTATCAGCACTTTCTGATAGTTCTGTTGTTTTTTTTATTACTGTATTTTCCCTGTATATGCTCATATTTGTATACATTGCACTCACACTACTTTCCTTAGGGTCCAGTCACATCATGTGATACATGTACATAGGGTAAATAGCAGCTTTGAAACAGAGCAATCATTTATTTGCATAAAGATAATCAGTTAGGTTATGAATTGTTTCTGCTACTACTTCTGCTTTTTTGCTTACTTCACTTTCCCTGTATATACCCATATTTGTATGTGCTATTGTGTCTTTGTGTTTTGTCTGTAATAATGCAATTATGTTATACGTGGGTTTTATTAGCTACTTATTACGTATTTCACAGTACACAAAACTCTAATAAGAAAACAGTTATCATTTCATTATTCAACATATCAACATTATGAATATTATACCTTCATCATGTATGCTGCACACAATGCCTATGTTTCTGCATGAGTACCTTAGTATACTGGATAGAACTTCATAATAGAATGCTATTTATATCAATGCATCACTTAATGCACTAATTAGCTCTTGATATTCATTCCAGTGATCTTTGACACTTTTTTCTCAACATTATAAAAAGAATCCCTTGTACAGACATTTCATGAAAAGTAAATGCACATGCAATGTCATCAGTGATGTCATCAATGTCATTTGTGATGTCATCTTTGATGTCGTGGGTGTTAGTCTAAGCAGTGCACGGTGGTGGCGCGAGTTATGGTTGCTTAGTTTACCATAACTGGCGAATTTCAGGGGTTTTTCAGTTTTACTTGGAACCATAACGTCCCTTTAACAAAGTTTTTTCACTGAATTTCATAGGTTTTTAGTAGCGCAACTTAACCATAACGTCCCATTAACAACGTTTTTTCACTGAATTTCATAGGTTTTTAGTAGCGCAACTTAACCATAACATCCCTTTAACAAACTTTTTTTACTGAATTTCATAGGTTTTTAGTAGCACAACTTAACAATAATAACTCTGACTTAATGTACAAGTAACATAGAACATACTGAACCCCCTCTACTGAATTTGATGTCCGCGAACTCTTTTAATGTCCGTGGACATGTTCGGACAACAGCACCGCTACCCAAAAAGTCTAGGGGGTATGTTTAATTGTTATATCATAACATATGAACATTTTACATATTCACAAACCAGCACACATACACATTATATGTAGTAATAAATAAGAATTGTAACCCATATATATAACACACTAACCATTCATTTAAATACAATATGTTCTAAAATGGAATATACCAAAAGAAGAAAGATAGGCTTCCAACATGATTACCTCACAGAAACTCCACAACTAAGAGCAACAGCAGATCTACAGACCACACAGAACACACCTTACCTGAAATAGTAAGTGTACTGCATTTTACTCATATATTTGTAAACTTTCTGTATTAGATACAAAAAAAATGATATCATGTTTTTTTTTTTCTCACAGAAATGTCTAGTACTCTGTAGTGGCTAGAAGAGCATTTCCCATGTGAGGAAATGTCAGAAGATAATGAATCTAATGGTAGACACTTTACTATATAAACCAATTAATTAATATTATTTTATATACATTTAACATATATTTTTTTTGTACAGACCATACAAAAATGTTAAATACTAGAGAAAAAGCAGTATTGAATAAGACACTTCAGCACATAGAAGAGAAAATGGACGTACTCTTGGCAAATTTTTATAATTTAAAAAACTTTGTGGAGGATCACTTCAAACAAACTACATACCATTGTCCCACATGTACCTGCCCCCCCTCAACATATCTCAGTGAATTATCCCCAAAACCTCTCCATGAACCAAAACGTTTGATGAGACTTCCATCCCTTATTCACCTCATATAAACCCTAGTGAAACCCCCAATTCTCCTGTTTTTGTTTCAGTTTCTGCCTCACCTTCTCTGTCATAAATGTAACATACATGTAAAATAAAGTAAAATTATTATATTGTGTCCTAATTAATTTCTTGTTTTTTTTTAAAAAAGCAGCTGAGGTGTCCGCGGACAGCGCGGGTGTCCGGAATGTCTGTGAAGAAACGAAAATGGAGGTGTCCTAAGAACACTATATCTGTCCGTACTGTTCGCTAGCAAGTTCAAACTGTTCTAAGAACACACGCGGTGTCCTGAAATGTTCGTAAAGAAACAAAATGGGGGGTGTCCTGAGGACGCTAATCCTGTCCGTATTGTTCGCAGGCAAGTTGAAACTGTTCTAAGAACACAAGCTGTGTCCTGAAATGTTCGTCAATGGACGAAATGGGGGTGTCCTGAGGACGCTGTCCATATTGTTCGCTGGAAAGATGAAAGTGTTCTTAGAACACATTATGTGTCCTGGGATGTTCGTAAATAAACAAAATGGGGTGTCTTGAGGATGCGATGCCTGTCCGTATTGTTCACAGGCAAGTTGAAACTGTTCTGAGAACACAGGCTGTGTCCTAAAATGTTCGTAAAGAAACACAATGGGAGTGTCCTGAGGACGCAATGCCTGTCCGTATTGTTCGCAGGCAAGTTGAAACTGTTCTAAGAACACAAGCTGTGTCCTGAAATGTTTGTCAATGTACGAAAATGTGGGTGTCCTGAGGACGCTGTCCGTATTGTTCGCTGGCAAGATGAAAGTGTTCTTAGAACACATTATGTGTCCTGGGATGTTGGTAAATAAACAAAATGGGGCTGTCCTGAGGACGCTATGCCTGTCCGTACTGTTCGTAGGCAGGTTGAAACTGTTCTAAGAACACATCAAGTGTCCCGGGATGTTCGTAAATAAACAAAATGGGGGTGTCCTGAGGACGCTATGCCTGTCTGTATGATTCGCAGGCAAGTTGAAACTGTTCTAAGAACAAACGCCTGTCCGTAACTGTTCGTTTCACTTGTGACGCACTTTTAATCACTTCAGGACCTGAACAGTGTCCGTAGAACACCTACGGGCATGCACAAAATAGTTTCAGTGCATTTGGTGTCCTGCGGACACCTGCTCCCTTCGCGAACATGTTCGTGAACCTATCATGTGACCGCGTCCATGATCAGCATATGTTCTAATTGCGAACACTGTGTCGTGTCCCTGAACAATTTAAAACTACATTTTCAAGTAATTTACAATATTTTCCAATAAAAACTCACCATAGAACAAGTCCCACATAGTAATCCTGAGTTTCTACATACTTTTTGTGACTTTTTGAACCCTTTTTTCTGTTGGATCTGTCCGCGGATAGCACGCATGTCTGCGAACCACGCACAAGCACCCCTATAAAAGACCACGCCCTAGAGCTCATTCTCATTGTGTTTCTGGCTATCCTACAGAGCACAGCGAATTTTGCTGCCAATTTGCAGATTTTCAACGCCAAGCTGATGGCTTCCATGGCTCCACTCATGCCACCTGGTGCTGTATCTGCCTCAGTACCACCCCTACCCCTTCCACCAACACCACCTCCCCAAGGGCCTGAAGAAGGGAACAGGAGTGAGGATGCACAGGAGAATGAAGAGGATGACAAGAATGAGGTAGTGGAAGTCCCTACTACCAGCACACAGTGTGAGTCTTGGGTGTGGCAGTTATTTACCATTTGTGGTAATGTTCCTAAGGCGCGTGCGAACCAAGTCACCTGCAATGAGTGCAAAATGGTACTCAGTCGCAGGAGGCATGGTTCATACAGCTTTGGGACAACTACCATGAAGCGACACCTAAAGTCATTCCACTCTGGGACCGTTCACAAGGTTGCACCTTGTGAGGAGTGTAGCAGGTTCACTTCCTCTACTTCATCCTCCGTTTCCGATCCTGTCACAACAAGGAACACTCCTGTGGGACAGCGTATTCCTCAAGCTGCCTCACAGGCCATATGCAATACTGATGACCCTTACCTTTCGAGGGTCACAGTTGTGTGTATGTACTGCGACGCAGTACTGTGCAGGGGGAGAGACTTCGTAGTGCTTTTGAGGCTATCGTCTCAGAGCACGAGAAGGTCTGCTCACTACCCAAGTAAAACCCACTCTACATCTTCCTCTCTCAGCTCGCCCTTTCTTATCCCCGTGGTTGGTGTACCCCCTTACCCTCCTTTCCCCTCCTCTCCTAGTGTGTCTTAAATAAAAAAAAAAATATATAAAACAACAAAAATAAAAAAAGGCTCTTTTCAGAGCCGCCTTTCACAGTTAAAAAATAGAAGTGAAAATAAATGAAGCAGGTCCCTGTGTATTCTTTAGAAGTCTGTGCACAGTCCGCGGACATCTAAACATTTTGGAGTGCTACCCTGTCATAACCATTGCAGTTTTATCTGGGAGGAAGTGGTGGCTCTGAAAAGAGCCTTTTGGTGGTGTTTGTTTGTGTTTGAAAAATTTGAAATGCTAAACACCTACTATAAAATGGATGCTGTAATTCCATCAAAGGTCGCAATGCATTTTGTACATTTCTCAAAAAAATCTGATTGCCAGCATAAGTAAGATGGACTCCATCTCTGCGAAAAATGTATGTACTACGAAACATAATATTTTCATTGTGAAAAGAGGACATGCCAAAATCTCTTAGAAAGGCACAAACAGCCTTATTGACATTGCGTCTTGCTTTCTCCATTTGTGGACCAAATGAAGAAGAACGAAGCCACACTTGTCTCTGCGCAATCCGTGAAAAAATTACTTGAGAATATGGAAACATGTCCATGACCTTCCCAAGTCCTTCTTTCATTGCAAATTGCAAAGAAATTGCAGACACATGTCCTAAACTGTTCCCTCCACAATGAATTACAATTATGTCTGGATGTTGCTCTGTCTTCAAAGTAGCACAGAGAGTTAGCAAGTCCAACCACTTCATTCCACGTACTCCATGCCAGTGCACTTCCACATGTGGGAATCCAAGATCTACAGCTACTTCACAGCTGTCTGCATGCACCTTCAACCAAAGAATCCACGAGTCTCCCAAAATCCAAACAATCTGTTTTCTGAAACACACAGCCATAGCTATCTGTTCTTCTCTCAGCAAAAAGAGTATCTGAGAAACTCTCTCCTGGCACAACACACCCACTAAACTTTCCTGACCAATCCCTTTCTCTGCTCATTCTCATTTGCATGGCTCCCCAACCCAAAAATCCCTGGATGTATCACCCGATGTCCGCGGACTACCGCCATGTCCGCGGACATATCATAACATGGACAGTCCTTCTACCATTTCCTTTTCACTTTCTGTGCCATTCCCTCATTGGATATAGCTAAGAAGTCAAATGAACATCCACCAATCACATCCAAGACCTCTACATCTAACTGCATCATCATAGATCAGCACTTTAAATGTACTGTTAATCTCTCTCAGTACAAGTGTCATATCATTGGAAAGCACCTTCTACCAGAAATACTGTACAAGTCTCCAAGATTTCTACTTGCAGCTGCATACATATCCATATGCATGAATACAAACTACAGGTATGCATATTTTCTATATAGTACATGTACAATTTTTATAGATTCATATAATTAACTGACTTTTAGCTTGTATAATCTATAAAATGAATTTACTGTCATTTTTTTCCATCTCCTAAAATCAAATGTCACTTCCAACCCTATCTGCTATTTAATTTCTTTTTACACACACATTTTCAAAGCATGTTGAACTAACATATTTAAAGTACAATATGAAGTGTTAACATACTCAAACAAAATTGCATGCACACATTATGTTCAAAATTCAAACAACAATACTTGTACAAAAACATAAACATTTATTTACTTATATTTATATACTGCGCAAGCAGCCCATGGCATTGAGGCGCTGTTACTTACAAGAGCTTAGTTACAGAAATAGTGGTATTCAGTGGTACATTATGAATTCCACAAGGCATCCAAATGATATTTTGGTTGGTACAGTTTGTCATTACAATACAGTTTATGCATTAAGAGCATATGATATGTATTCAACTGGTGCGATGCATCTTATGAGAATAAGATAGTTTTCATGATTTTGAGGAAGGCGCTGAGGGTCAATGTCAATTAAAAAAAATCAATGTCTAAATTAAAAACAATGCTATATACAAACAAAATTCCTTATTTGTTTCCTTTACAATTGCAGTGAAGACCATTCTCCTGAAAAGAAGCAGCCGAATTTGAAGTACAAAGCACAACTAAGAAGAAACCTGCTCATTTCAGAAAAAAAGTACGTTGAATACCACCATATTATTTGTACCATTATTCAAACATACTGTAAGGTTAATTGATGCTATTTCTGTGTTTAAAAATTGTGCACCATTCTGTCTACAAATCCCCATTTCTTAAACAGAGATTTACAGCAGAATGACGCACAATTTCTTATTTTTCGACACACAAATAACCCAACTCAACCCCTAGAATTTTGAATTTATAGAACAAACAACTGTTTTAATTGTATACCATTAGATTTACTATTTCTACTTCTCCACACCACCAGCTTACTTTCTACTATCATTTGAACCCCACTTTAGTAGCACATAAATTTAAGAATACCCATCCCAACTAGTTGTAGTTGCCCAATGCACAATCACACACCATTACATACATCTTTATCATCTTACTCACACACTCTGCACACAGCACACATACATTAAGAACACCCCAACCCATACCTTCTTTATTTTCTTCAACAGACCCTAAAGAATGCCTACCAAAAATCAAGTCCATAGAAAGCAACTCAGAAGCAGAGCAAATGAAAATAGAAGTGTCCAAAACAAGCATCCATCTGTAGCAGAATTTGTAAAAAAAAGTTAAAACAAAACAGCTAATACAGTCATTTAGCGAAACAAAACAAGCTTCAAGTACAGAAACTTTGCCTCCTCTATCAAAATGTAAAACAAACCACAAAACAATTAACAAAAAAGCTACTACTACAGATAAAACTGCTCCTATAAATCTTGATTTAGTGCAAACTAAGCATACCAAAAAAAGTATTTTAGCAAAAATGTTCCGTCACAGAGTCCTTCAAAATCTTATAAAAACAGGAGAGAAATCAAACTCAACCCTTAAAACCTATCATAGGAAATTAATCTTAGAAGCGTTGATAGACAGTGCAATCCTTCTCAAAAGAAAGTTATTTATTTTAGTGTTAAACAAAATGAAACCACTAACAAAACTAATGACTAAATTACAAAAAAGACTGTGGAGGTGAATGGAGTCACACTACGAGCACAGAACCATACTTTAATGAAGAAGCATACAAACAAAAGCAAACAAATACAATTGCCATGCATAGCAGTGGACGAGGTTATGAAAAAGTTAATAATACCATAATGGAACAAGAAATACTGCTTACAAAAATATCCCCAGAAAACTTAGAATTACCTCTCCATTCAACTGAATCAGAACGTCTAGTATACAAATGGCCATGCACGTCAATGTGCAACATTCCCAAAGAATCTTTCAAGCCTTTATGCCAATTCCTCAATCAATATGTGAAAGGCAAAGACAAAATCAAAATGAAACTACTGCAAAATATGGATACCTGTCCAGTGCGCAAGTACACAGGACTACAAGGACATTCATTGGCCTGCATTTCAGGACCTACTTGCAAAACCACCTTCCATTATATCAAAATGATATCAACACATCATTCAACTATAAGAAATCTAGTCTATAAACTGTACTATGCTAAAAGTCCTGCTTTAACACTAGCCAATTTAAATAACATTTTTCTACATGGTACAGCAAAAGACCTACTTGAAGAAATCGACTATATCCAGAAAAAATATTTTGGAAGTGAAAGCCACTTACAGAATCAAATAGCTTTACAACAAATTAGCAACAATTCTATGCATGGCAACCTTCTACTACACACATACAAAAAAGAAATACTGAATTTTAAAAGTACATCTGCTGAAATACCAAACCATGTGTGTGTATGTTGCCGTAGAACTTTTTATAAAAGTAACACAAAAACTGTAGACCTAACATACAAAATAGAAGGCAATGAAGATTCTAAATGTTTTGAATTAGCTCTCTACCTTACAGCAGAAAACAAATACGAAATAACTGACCCCTTAATACTTTGTAGTTACTGCACTACAAAACTTGACAACAACCAAACTCCTTCACGTGCTATCACAAATAATTTTGAATTATTTCCACTACCAAAACCGCTACAACAACTGAATTTATATGAAAGCATCATAATTCAAACAGTGCACCCATTTCAAATAATAATACGCCTTCAACCAAAATCAGCAAAATTACCTCCCTCTGAATTAGTGAAAGGTATTCGGGGAAAAGTAGTGTATTTACCATTAGATCTAAAAGAAAATGTGCACACTCTAGAAGTGCAACGTCCAATGGAGCAATCTTTATTTATCTTAGTAAATGGTGTACCTACAAAAGACAAAAAAGATTGGCAGCAACGGGTAGATTTACATAAAGTTAGACACGCCTTGCAATATCTAAAAGACAATAATGAATACTACAAAGAAATTAATATTGAAGAAAACTTGAAGGATACCACTGAACTGATTCAAGAGACACAAGAAGCTGGTCAATTTGAGCTCCTAGATCCTGCTACAATATCCAATACTTTAGACCATTATACAATTCACCCATTGCACTCTAATGACACCGTAGAAGATGCACTAGAAACGTACCAAATGCGTCAAACAAAAGGATCACCAATCAGCATATGGGAAAAAAGTATAGAAGCACATGCTTTTCCTCTACTTTTCCCTACTGGCAAAGGAGGAAGGTACGATGATAGACCTATTCAAATAACAGCATCAGAATATCGCTCATTACGGGTTTTATTCTGAAGATCCCAGATTTAGACAAAATGTGGAATACATATTCCACCTACTCTTTGAAAGTGAACTAGCAACTTTATGTTATGGAGTTGCACACATATTAAAATCAGGATCACACTTTCAAAATATGACAGCTACACAATTATTAGAAAAAGTGCAACAAAAGGTTTTACAATCAAATATTACAAATCTATTAGCAAATATGCATGGTACTAAAGAATACTGGTTTCAACGTCATGGAGATGTACGTTGTATGATAAGAAACCTTGGCCCACCCACTGGGTTTGTTACATTAAGTTGTGCAGAATATGCATGGGAAGATTCACATGATTTCCTACGCATATCAAACAAAAACAAAACAAACATAGATATACGAACACCTGGAGAACTTTGTTCTCTAGATCCTGTTAATGTTTCAAGATATTTTCACCATCGCTTCATTGCTATGCTACACTTTATTTGTAATAAAACTGCTCTTCCCCTTGGAGAAGTGCAACACTTCTTTTGGAGAAAAGAATACCAAGCCAGAGGAGCACCACATATCCACATGCTTTTATGGATTAAAGATGCTCCTAAATTTGGTCAAGACAGTGACGCCACTGTTTTACAGTTTATTGAAAAATATGTCACTTGTCAAATTCCATCAGAAGCAACAAATAGTGATCTTCATGCACACATTTTACAATTTCAAAGACAAAAATGTGGCAAATATTGTCGTTGCAAATACAAAAACAAATGGAAATACTACACCAAATGCCCCTTTGGTTTCCCTAGACCGGTTACAAAAACAGGTCAAGTGAACAACTTCATGTCTTCAGTTAGACATAGTGTTAAAGGTAAATCACCTAAAAATACATATTACATAAAAAGAAAAATATATCAATGATTACAATGCAATCATTGCCCACTTATGGAATGCAAACATAGATGTGCAGTACATTGTAGACAATTCCACTGCAGTTGCACGATATGTTACAGCATGCTTAACCAAAGCAAAAAAAAACAGAGCTCCTAGACCTTTGGAATGACCTGTCATCAGACAAAACACTGTCTAAGAAATTATATAGCTTGGGCATAATAATGCTCTCCCATAGAGAATGTGGCTCCTATGAAGCAGCAGATCATTTAACTGGTACTGCTTTGTATGGAAAATCTGTAAATATAGTATGCCTAAGTCTTGGTCCTGCTAAATCTAGAAAAAGAGTTCTAAAATCAGACGAAGATATAGAAACAATAGCCAAACATGATCCCAACAGCCAAGACATTTTAAAAAACAATTTGCTGGACACATGCTACCCAAACAGAGGTACCACTTTGGAAATCATGTGTCTATACCACATAGCCCAAAACTTCACATACAAAAATAATATAAAACCTGATGAAAAAAAAGGTAGATACAGAGTGACAAATTGTGAAGGCAGCTTAGTAAAACTCACAACCAAATTTAATTAATCATATCAAATTGTCATTAAAGACTCCTCAACATAAAGAACTATGTTAAATGTCCCTGTTACAACACTTTAAACCATGGAGAAAAGAAGAAGAAATACTAGATAACTATGACTCCTATGAAGACGCTTTCAAAGCAAATAAAAGCACTATACCAGATGTAAACTTTACACAGTACAAAACAATGTTGCACAATGAACAACAACACAAAGAAGAACTGCAGGCCCAACTAGATAAGGACACTCCTGACAGTAGTCAACCTTCTGTAACAGGAAGCCAAGAACCACTGGGAGAGCCGCTAATAACAATTGAGGCAGAATTAGCTATGACAGAAGTAGAAACATCATGTGTCAGTATGAAGATAAAGAAGACTTAACTATACTACAATCAAAACTAAAGAATGAGCAATGTAGCATTTTTGAAGAAGTAACAAAAGAAATTGCACATGGTGTACAAAATGAAAACAAAGAAGGCACCTGCCAAAATTACAAACCTATACTTCTGTACGTCAGTTCTGGCAAAACATTCTTAATCAAAATCATCAGTACATTCCTTCAACAATTGACAAACAGCAAACTGTCAGCTGTTGTCACTGCCCCCACAGGTTTAGCTGCCTACAACATAGGCGGTGTCTCTTTACACCGATTAATACTCCTGCCAGTAGAACATCAAAACAAATTAGAATATTACAAACTTTCTACAGAAGCTGCAATGGAACTATGCAGAGTATTAAAACAAATGAAAATGCTACTAATAGATAAATTGAGCATGGTCTCCAACCTAATGTTGGCCTTGATTCACCTCAGATTACAAGAAGTACTCAAAACAAACTACGAAGAGCTCTTTGGAGGAAAACACCACGAAATATGGATGGTTTGAATGTAATGACAGTACCATTACTCTAAAGCAGAGATTACCTACAAATCTTACAAACGCTTATTTAATGTTCTTAAAACCAAAATGTATTAACTAAACTGTACTTAAACATTAACTAAACTTCTATTAGAAAACTATAAACTGTTACAATATGCCAACAGCTATATAACTGCCCCAAGATTATACAACAACTAAACAGATAAATGAATACCACTAAATTATATAAAAAAATAAACAGTTAGAATACGCCAACTGGTATCTAACTACCCCAAGATTTTCAATAACCAAACAGATAAATCAATACCACTACATTATAACAAAAAATAGACAGTTGGAGTACGCCAACTGGTATCTAACTACCCCAAAATCTTACAATATTCCAACAGATAAATCAATACCACTTCATTATAACAGAAAATTAACTGTTAGAATATGTCAACAGGTATCTAACTGCTCCAAAAATCTGCAACAAGCCAATATATAGAGCATTAGACAGAAACAACAAGTGAACACTGAAAACAAACAAACAAATAGACTGTAGCATAACAGAAAAAGGTTGTTTTTTTTATCCAACATGGATTTTTTTTCACCCACAGACCCAATGATTTTAGCAACAAACACAGAAACTGAGCAAATTGCACAGTAGACTGGTTTGTAATCTACTAAATATGAGGGTAAAAAAAAATGTTGATTATTCAATGTTATAAGTTGTTACCAAATACCAATACTAACAAGATCTTTTCTTTTATCACAAAAATAAACAAGAAATACATGTACTCCAGTTACTAAACCAAACAGTAAGTATATTATATTAAGTACAACCATCACAGCAAACCACACCCATAGTGATTGATTTATAACTTTGCTGCCTATAAATTTTATCTTGTCCATGCACCCAAGACTATAGGCCCTGCCCACAACCACCACAGCATATCACACCCATAGTGGCTTATGACTTTGTTGCTTATAAATTTGTTCTTGGATCCCAAAGTTATAAGCCACTATGGATGTGATATGCTGCAGTGGTTGTGTCCATGGCCATATGGCCATGCACCCAAGACTCTATGCCCTGGCCACAACCACCGCAGCATATCACACCCATAGAGTCAAACATTTTAACTATGCCATATGGACACTTTTAATGTCCGCGGACATCATGAGTGTTCTTAGAACAGTTTCAACTTGACCTACGAACAGTACGGACAGACATAGCGTCCTCAGGACACCCTCATTTTGTTTATTTACAAACATCCCAGGACACATAATGTGTTCTAAGAACACTTTGAACGTGCCTGCGAACAATACGTACAAGTGTAGTGTCCTCAGAACACCCCCCTTTCATTTATTTAGAACATTTCAGAACATCCGCGTTGTCCGCGGACAAAGCGAACACAACAGGGTGGTCTACCACCTAAATAAATACAACATTTAACCAATTTCTTACTCCTCCACCCTCCCCAAACACTTTTACACACCAACACACTCTACTAAATAGTATTTTTCCACCAGGTTTCACCGCGCTGTCCGCGGACGTCTGCAAATCCAAGATGGTGGGCGTTCCCAAAAATCTGACGCACTTCACGATCTTCACCATCCAATCAGCGAACACGTTGCCTGGCCGCAGACATGACGCAAGCCAATAAGCCAATCAGGGCACTGTCTGCGGACGAACAGGGAAGTGTGTCCGCGGAGTGGACATAGATATCACTAATTTTTTGTGACCTACTTTTTGGTCATTTTTTTAACAAACTACTGGATGGATTTTCACCAAATTTACAAAAGCACGCTTTCGGGACCAAGCCGCTGCTCCTGTCGCAAATTTGGTGAAAATCCATCTAGCGGTTTGGGCTGTAGGCGTGAGCAAAGTTTTTTCCCCATTCAGTCTAAGGGAAAAAAAGACATTTTGGACCCCCCGATACCTCCCCCCCAGACCAAACCTCACCAAACTTTACAAAAAAATTCAGAGTGGGCCATATGCTTTTTTTTGCAAAGTTTGGTGAGGATTCGTCCAGG
Source organism: Ambystoma mexicanum (assembly GCF_040938575.1). Classification (NCBI taxonomy): domain Eukaryota; kingdom Metazoa; phylum Chordata; class Amphibia; order Caudata; family Ambystomatidae; genus Ambystoma; species Ambystoma mexicanum. The sequence goes on along the minus strand of NC_090924.1, from coordinate 642,741,079 downwards.
GAGAGCGAAGTTATAAGGCGCCCAAAAAGGGCTCTTCCTATGGAAACAGGAACTTAACTACACACATATATATTCAATGAAAAAAGTTTGTTAAAAGGGACGTCATGGTTAAGTTGCGCTACTAAAAACCTATCAAATTCAGTAAAAAAACTTTGTTAAAGGGACGTTATGGTTCAAAGTAAAACCAAAAAAACCCTGAAATTCGGCAGTTATGGTAAGATAAGCAACCATAACTCGCGCCATCGTGCACTGCTAACACTAACACCCAGGACATCAAAGATGACATCACAAATGTCATTGATGACATCACTGATGACATCACATGTACATTTACTTTTCATGAAAACTCTGTAGGAGGGATTCTTATAATGTTGACCAAAAAGTGTCAAGGATCATTTGAATAAATATCATGAGCTAATTAGTGCATTAAGCAATGCATTGATATAAATAGCATTCTATTATGAAGTTCTATCCAGTATACTAAGCAACTCATGCAGAAACGTAGGCAGTGTGTTCAGGATACATGATGAAGGTGCAATATTCATAATCTTGCCATGCAGAATAATGAAATGATAACTGCTTTCTTATTAGAGTTTTGCGTACTGGGAAACATGTAATAAGTAGCTAATAAAACCCACTTAATACATAATTACACTCAATACAGACAAAACACAAAGAGACAACAACACATACAAATATGAGTATATACAGGGACAGATAAGTAAGCAAAAAAGCAGAAGTAGTAGCAGAAAGAGTTCATAACCTAACTGATTATCTTTATGCCGAGAAATGATTGCTCTGTTTCAAAGCTGCTACTTACTGTATGTATGTGTATCAAATGATGTCAGTGAACCCTAAGGAAAGGAGTGTGAGTACAATGTATACAAATATGAGCATATACAGGGAAGGTATAGTAATAAAAATAAAACTATGAGAAAATGCTGATAACTCTAATGATTATCTTCATGCACAGAAAGGATTGCTCTCTTTCAAGCCTCTGTCTTCCGCTATATATATGTTTCATATGATATGACTTGACCCTAAGTCTACAAATATAGTACCTTTTCAATTTTTACTTCCTGACTGTTACTGAAGAAAACTATGTGGCTTAGGTATGTCAGTAAAGGAAGGAAAAAAAGGGAGAACCAGCCATGTGATGTCATCAGTGATGTCATCAATGACATTTATGATGTCATCTTTGATGTCCTGGGTGTTAGTGCTAGCAGTGCACGGTGGCGTGAGTTATGGTTGCTTATCTTACCATAACTGCCGAATTTCAGGGGTTTTGGGGTTTTACTTTGAACCATAACGTCCCTTTAACAAAGTTTTTTTACTGAATTTGATAGGTTTTTAGTAGCGCAACTTAACCATAATATCCCTTTTAACAAAGTTTTTTCATTGAATTTCATGGGTTTTTATTAGCACAACTTAACCATAACGTCCCTTTAACAAGGTTTTTTTACTGAATTTCATAGGTTTTTATTAGCGCAACTTAACCATAACGTCCCGTTAACAAAGTTTTTTTACTGAATTTCATAGGTTTTTAGTAGCACAAGTTAACCATAAACTCCCTTTAACAAACTTTTTTCATTAGCACGCAGACAATATACAAAGATGGAGTGTAAAAAGCAATTTCTCAGGGATGGCTTTACACAGAATGTTGCAAAGTGGGAATTTATGCTCGTTCACAATGAAGGTCAGCTGCTTCCATTTTTTGCTCGCGGGCCGGAGTGGCCCACGATTCGCACTATAAGGTTCTTTTGTTTTTTGACCTTGACAGACAGGGATCGTGCCAAAAGACTTCTTTTGAAGGAGGGATGCAAAAACGTAAGAGACGATAAGGATGAAATTTCTGAAACGAAACTGCTTTAAATATTATATCACTATGAGAAAGATCGTTGGCACAGATGGAGTCGTATTTAGGGACTGCATTACGCGTAGAGAATGGAAAATGCCAATATAATGTAAGTAACCCTTTAAATTATTTTATACCGGAATATAATAACAATAGCGTGGCGTTAAAGCCCGGTTAAGTTGTTCTTGTTCGTTCAATGTGGCATATTGTTTTGTACCGCACACTATCACCGCCGAAGTGGTCTGCTGGTGCTCAGACGGCTCTGAAAAAGGCACAGGAGAGAGAGTGGGTTAGTGGGAATAAGTTAACATACTCTGTTGCACTATCCTCGCTAGCAAATAGTTTGACGCCCTAATAAATAAAATGAATATTTTTAATGAAGATCGGCTCGTGAGACTAATTTATGTTTTTAAAACAGGTATATCCTTCCCTACTGTCAATGCCACGATTATCAGACCCCGGCCGATGCATTTTTTAACTGCCAGGTGTAGCTCCTAGTAAACAACTTTATGACCCTCACCATTTTATGGGACAATCGCCAAGGACCAATATGCCCTTACGCGGTACTAGCTGCTAGAAGCAATATACCAACCGTTATGGTGGTCTAATGCCTCTTTGTTGGAACAGCCTTCCGATTATCAGTGCGACCACAGTCCTTCTTTTATCATAAACCAACACCCTGTGTAACGCAAAGGAACAGCACGTGACTCAAGATGAACTTTTGCAGATCGACAGCAAAGACAAATGCAAATCGCTGAATATTCTCTAAACATTTGAAGTCAAATAAATGTACTTTACGAAATGTACAATCTTGCTGTTTGCTTTTAAATCACAGTTTCATATTCCGAATTGTGACGCGCTGTGTTGTGAGATGATCTGTGTTGTTTTCCGGATTCTGTATGAAGTCGCGTAGGAGCAGTGTTGGCAACTCCTCAGTAAGAAAAGTAGCTATTGGCCGTCATAAAAGTAGCTAGAAGTAGCTGAATGACGTCATAACCTAATTTGCATAATTCACCAGGTGCATGGTGGGTGATTGCCGAGGGCATGGTTGTTATAGCCTCTCATTGAGCTCACCCCTTTTTTTATAATGAAAGGCGCAAATGCAGAGATGCAAACTCATTACATCAATATGCATACATTCACATGCAAATGCACTAGTATTTAAATAAACTCCACAATGATTAGGTTGTTCTGTTGTCGCTTCTTAAACGTGTACCGCCATTTTTAATATGCTAGTATTTTATAATCCATATTGCCTCGTTGGAACAGCCTTCCGATTATCAATGCGACCATAGTGCTTCTTTTATCATAAACCAACACCCTGTGTAGCGCAAAGGAACAGCGCGTGAGTCAAGATGAACTTTTGCGGATCGACAGCAAAGACAAATGCAAATCGCTGAATATTCTCTAAGCATTTGATGTCAAATAAATGTACTTTACGAAATGTACAATCTTGCTGTTTGCTTTTAAATCACAGTTTCATATTCCGAATTGTGGCGCGCTGTGTTGTGAGATGATGTGTGTTGTTTTCCGGGTTCTGTGTAAAGTCGCGTAGGACTGGAGACGACTGGGCGCGTTTGGCTACGCAGTCTGTAACATCATGGAGAGAGGCGGGGAATATGAATGCTTTGATAATGTCAGGCTTAGGGGCGGGAGATATGATTTAGTGTCGCAAAAACAGGTCAGCCAGGTCGATGGGGCAAGTGATAGGATTATCACATAATGTCGGTGTTTGTTTAGTGGACAAAAAGTCGGGTAAGGCCCATAGGAAATTGTAATGTCAGCGGACATAAGAAGGGTTCTTAGAACACTTTCAACCTGACAACGAACAATACGAACAGCGTTCTCAGAACACCCCCATTTTGTTTAATTGCCAACATTTCAGCACCGCGAGTGTTCTTAGAACACATTCAACTTGCTAGAATACAATGCGGACAGCGTCCTCAGGACACCCCCTTTTTGTTTATGTACCAACATTTAAGGACACCGAAAGTTTTCTTAGCTCAATTTTAACTTGCTTACGAACAAAACGGACACATACTCCGTCCTCGGAACACCCCACCATTTAGTTTATATAGAAAATTTCAGAACAGCCGTGTTGTCCGCAGACAAATCGAACACAACAAAAGCGTCTAGCACATAAAAAAAAACAGAACATTGAACCTATCTCATACTCCCCCACACTCCCCAAACACTCGTACACACCAACACACTCCACTAAATACAATTTTTAATCCAAGTACCACCGCGCTGTCCGCGGTCGTCGGCGAATGCAAGATGGCGGGGGCCACAAAAAATCTGACGCGCTTCATGCACCACGCCATCCAATCAGTGAACATGTCGCATGTCCGCGGATATCACGCAAGCCGCTTGGCCAATCGGGGCGCTGTCGGCTGACCGAATAGGGAAGTCCATCCGCGAAGCGAACAGAGATATCACACATTTTTTTGCCTTACATTTTGGTCATTTTAAAAAAAACTACTGGACGGATTTACACCAAATTTGCAAAAGCATGCTTTTGGGAGCAAGACCCCGCTCCTGCCGCAAATTTGGTGTAAATCCGTCCAGCAGTTTGGGCTGTAGGCGTGCGCAAAGTTTTTTCCCATTATGTCTATGGGAAAAAACAAAAGTTTTGGGACCCCCCCTGTAACTTTGCCCCCCTCTGGACCAAACCTCTCCAAACTTTGCAAAGAAATTCAGAGTGGGCCATATACTTTCTTTGCAATGTTTGGTGAGGTTTCGTCCAGAGGGAGCGAAGTTATAAGCCACCCAAAAAATGCTCTTCCTATGGAAACACCAACTTAACCATAACTACATGGACGCTACCGCGTCCATGTAATATGATGAACAGGAGAGAGGGGGACACTTTAGTTCCCTGCACAGTTAACCTACTTAGTCACTGGTGTTCTCCTCCTACCAGTTTCTGTGCTCTTCACATCGTCAGTGAGGCAGACTTAGCTGGCAGCTCACTGCAAGTGCAGCTGTTCACAATCAATGATGATTCTGCTGCAAGGACTTCTGGTAGCTGTAGTAATCAGATTTGCAAGGAACATGTTCACACCCAGACCCACAGTGGGCAAAGCGGGGGAGTGGCCCACAGTGAGGCACTCCAAAGCAGGGCATGTGTCACCCTGGTGCAGCACCCTATTAGATTGTGAAGATTCAGAAATCCAAGAAATATGATCAACAGGACAGAGAGGAGCACACTCTACTCCCCTGCACAGTTAACCTACTCAGCCACTGGTGTTCTCCTCCTACCGGCTTCTGGTAGCTGTAATAATCAGGTTTGCAAGGAACAAGCTTGCACCCAGTCCCACAGTGGGGAAAGGGTGGGGGGAGTGGCCCACAGTGAGGCACTCGAAAGCAGGGCAGGTGTTACCCCGGTAGTGCACCCTATTAGATTGTGAAGATTCCACCCTTCACAAATCCAAGAAATATGATGAACAGGCGAGAGGGGCGCACTCTAGTTCTCTGCACAGTTATCCTACTCAGCCACTGGTGTTCTCCTCCTACCAGTTTCTGTGCTCTTCACATCGTCAGTGAGGCAGACTTAGCTGGCAGCTCACAGCAAGTACAGGTGTTCACAATCAATGATGATTCTGCTGCAAGGACTTCTGGTAGATGTAGTAATCAGGTTTGCAAGGAACGAGCTCACACCCAGTCCCACAGTGGGGAAAGGGAGGGAGTGGCCCTCAATGAGGCACTCCAAAGCAGGGCATATGTCACGCCGGTGCAGCACCCTATTAGATTGTTTGTTTGTTTGTGCATTTATATAGGGCTACAAACCCTCAGGTATCTGAGCGCTGCTTATTACCCACTGTGTGTGGTGCTCATTTATCGACCTCGAAAGGATGAAGGGCTGAGTTTGGCCCTGCCGGGATTCGAACCTGCGTCAACAGGCTCTGCACGGATTTCAAAGTGAGCGCTCTACTCGCTGTGCTATCTGACCGGCCTAGATTGTGAAGATTCCACCCTTCAGAAACCCAAGAAATATGATGAACAGGATGGAGGGGTGCACTCTAGTTCTCTGCACATTTAACCTACTCAGCCACTGGTGTTCTCCTCCTACCAAGCAACTAGGTGTTGTGAAACGTCATTTTTTTGCCACTGCCTCCCCTGACGGTTTTGGAGCTGAACGGATCGATTTCTAACTATTTGTTATCCTTGAATAAAGAAGACATTTTAAATTTCCTTTTTTGTGGACACTGGTGATTACTCTGGGACTGTGAGCTGTTACAGAGACATCTTCTGACTGAAAGTGTGACTCATTTGAGAATCGGGATATATATATATATATATATATATATATATATATATATATATATATATATATATATATATATATATTATATTGATTTATTGATTTATTTGCATTTTTAAATATATATATATATATTCAGTAAAAAAACATTGTTAAAAGGACCTTATGGTTACAATTAAATCGAAAACCACTGAAATTCGCCAGTTATGGTAAGCTAAGCACCCATAACTCGCGCCACCACCGTGCACTGCTAAGACTAACACCCAGGACACAGGAAGGCAAGGGTTCCATTACCATGAGCACATTTTCCTTCCCTTTCAGATCTATCCTAATTTCGAATAACTTTACCACAAAGCCAGTCCTAGGTGGACATGGCCACTTTAATCCTATGTTTTGTCCCTTGTGGTCATGGCCAGTAGCTAGATTGTCCGGATCATGACCTTATTTCATGACAAGGACAATCTGGCCACTGCCCATGGCCACAGGCTACCGCTCAGTCACTAAAGATATACCGCTATTTCTTTGTAGCTACATTATGACACTTGTCAAATAATAAAACACTGGCACATTTGCAAAAACATGCTTGTAGGTCCTTGCCAATGCTCCTTACGTGAGTTTTCTGGAAATCCACACATGTTTTATTTTTTCAAAAGTGTCAAATGTATGCACACACAATTGTCATATAACCTAGCCCCCACTTGACAAAATCCATTCAGACTTTACGAAAACATCTAAATCTAGATCTATAATCTTTTTGCAAACCTTTGTGTAGATTTGTCAAATGGCACCACATTTATAAGCCGTTACAATATTTTGGGACCCCCCCTTCTAATTTTGCTCCCTCTTGACAGAATCCCACCAAACGTCGCAAAAACATGTATATCTTGACCTATTATCAGTTTGCCAAACGAAGTGTAGATTCATCAAATGGCACCTCATTTATAAGCCTTTACATTATTTTGGGCCCCCCCTCCAATTTTTGCCTCTCTTCACAAAATCCCACCAAACTTCGGAAAAACATTCATATCTAAATGTATTATCAGTTTCCCAAATTAAGTGTAGATTCGTCAAATGGCACCTCATTTATAAGCCTTTACATTATTTTGGGACCCCCCCCTCTAATTTTGCCCCCTCATGACAGAATCCCTCCAAACATTGCATACTCACTCAGAATCAGCACAGAAATATACATGCAGTATTTCATGCCGTTCCATTAAGTGGCGCCAAAGTTATGAGCCAACCCAGAACTTCAATTCACCAACCCTGTATTGCTGAGGTGTTTGTGAACTTTTCAGGACTGTTCGCGAACATCCGAACTGTTCGCTGACTTTTGCGGCAAAGTCGCACCCGTTTTTTTGCATCTTGCAGCCATATCTCATCCCATACTCATCCCCCCTCACCTGCCTAGAGATTATTTGATAAGTTTGACAAGTGCAATGTTGTGTTTTTTAATATGTTTTTACTGCGATGTCCACGGACAACGGCTGCTGTCCGCGAATCCAAGATGGCAGGCGTTTCCAAAAATCTGACGCACTTCACAAACTTCACCATCCAATCAGCGAACACGTTGCATGGCCGCCGACATGACACAATCTGATTAGCCTATGGGATTAGCAACTTAACCACAACTAGACAGCCACTACCGTGGCTGTGTAATATATATCTTCATCGGACATGTGAAAATCAGCGGCAGTTGAGTTGCACTCCAACAAAGTTGCATGTACATAAATTAGCCTGAGTCCGGATCACCAAATAAACATGATGTCTTTATTTCATAAAATCTTCAGATCCCAAAATGTAGCCAAGGGATGGCGGCATCATAATGATGCATTTCTCAACAAACCAATTGCTTGTTCACATTACCCAATCCCCAGTGAAAGCACATTACAATTTGGAAATATTAGGTGTCACATGGCAGGAAGAATATAAATTGTGAGGAATCCGAGGGCGTCCTCACTTCTTTCTACAATATATCTTCCCTCCAGGTAGCCAGGGAAAGGCCATCGCTTTCGGACCCTGTCCCTGATGGTGGATATGCGAGGGGGGATCATCTTGGAGGAGGAGACTTGGGGAGTGGAGCCTTGGGGTGAGACACAGTATCCCCCATTTCCCTTTCATAAGGAATCAAATCTCCCCCAGGCTTTTATGGGGTATTACGAATCCCTTACCTATTTTGTCAGAAAACCATTACCCAATACATACCACTATATTACAGAGACAAGGAACAGACCATATAGAAACACATATAAATCCTTTATTAACACAGACCTACACAAACACCACTCTGGTACTGGGACGTGGAAGAGGGATGCCGAGAACCAAGACTGTTGTGCAAATGAGGGATATGGCCTACACCTGAAGCCAAAGGACAGTATAAATGGGCACTCAGGTGAGGCTAGTGAGATTGCCTGTGGAATGCTTGCAGACGGAGAAGCCGGAGGTGATGACAAGTAGACTCGTGTCCAAAGCGCTGAGGTGCTGCAGTCGCTGCAGCAGATGCTGATTGTGGCTGGTGTTTACGAAAGGTCTCCAGTGGTAGGATTGGGCTGCTAACCTCCTGGAGTCAAGAGGACTCCCTCTTCGGTAGCCCGAGGTGTCAGAGACACTGGAAAAGAGGCATGCTGAGCTGGGAGCAGCAACAGCCACGAAGAGCCAACGGAAGCAGAGGAGAGTTTACAGAGACAGCGTACCCGGTGGGTCAAGTCAGGCTGAGTGAATGCAGGTCAGAGCGCTCATGGGTGAGTGAAGGACAGTGGAGGCAATGGGATTGGCGGTCCAGATGTAAAATAGAGATGATTGTTAACTACGATGAACGTGAAGGGTGAAATTATTGAAAGAAGCGGTTTGTGAATACCGAACTGTATTGAAATTGGAAAGGCAAAGGAAGGGCTAGAAAACAGTGAACTTTAAAGTGAATGAGAAGCCCGTGAACAGGGTGCAAATTCCCAGCAGGAGAGTGAACTGGGAATTTGCAGTAACGTTATTTGAAATGAATGATCTGAAGTTTTTTAATACCGAACCAAAGGAAAGTATCAATGATTGAATGCCACTTGAACTGAAAGCAGAGAAAAGCGTTCCCTGATAAAAAAGGAACTGTGAATCATGTAAATTCAAGAAAGTAACATTTCTGGGGTTAGTTGACTTTCTGTTCCTTTATGACCTGAAGCAATAGTCTTTCTTTAAAGTGTAGCCTTGATTTTTGTCAGCGGCCTAGAAAGGTAAAAAACGGTGGCGATACAGGGAGTCGGAGAGTGGTGTCAGCTCCCGGGACGTTCTTTCTTGTCCAGGGTTGTCTGTGTGACGTCCTGTTATTAACCCCTGTATTGCTTGTCTCTCGGGATGCCACAGGGTGGAAAAAGTGGGTGCCGAGGGAGGCGTATACACCATATACTAGTAAATGGGTCCCTTTAAAAAAGACATGGGTCATTTCACCTGGAGGTTCTGAGTGGCATGATAGGCACCTTCAACTAAGGGTTCTTCATCCGACCCCAGGGAGAGATGTGTCTGTTCTCACGAGTGGAGCCCTAATTATACAGCCCCATTTTCCACACACCTGCAAAATCCCTAATCCGTAGTCCAGTGTCTCTCCTGGGATGAAGCACTATTTTCTATATTTCTATATTTTTCACCTTCACTTAATTACCCCATTTTAAATAACGACTATGGAGGATGGAAATGTATGAGTGTATTCCATCAGCTGTGGATAGAATGACATATCCTGACTTGTTATTGTGACCAATCGGTTTCTGTAACTAGAATGTTAATTTCATGTGCAAATGCAATATCGCATGTATTTCACTGTTAAATTCGAGGAATGAAACGTGAAGCAAACAGCCAGAGTGTTTTCATTTAATTTTATTAGATTTTGTGCTCATAGCTTTTACTCATAGTTTTGAGAACCACTGCCATAAAAGCAATCCTCTAGATGCGGAAATAAATATCTTCCAGCCTTTTCTGGTAAAACGCATCGACGTGCAAACACAAAATCCTTAGCTACGAGGTTTACGTTTGTAATCACACATCTCAATCACACGCCAGCAAAACATTCTCTTTAAGCATCTGACAGTTTATGAAATGGTGCTATTGTTTGCGCTCTATTAGAAACAGACTGGGGTTTTCTGGTCACGTGGGCCACTCGACTCTTCTTATACAACTCTTCTCCACAGTCTTGAGCCATGGTTTGAGAAAAGCGATGGCACTGCTTATACGCAATCAATGTACGGATTGTGCCTATCAGCCTTAGGAGCAGCTAGCAGACCTAACCAGAGTCACATGGTGCAGTCTGGCTTTATTTTTCTCTTCAGCTCCCTCCAGGCTAGGAGGCTGACAATAAAATGCCTTCTTTGTGGAAGAGGCTGGCAGCATTGTCCATGAGTAACAGTGAATTACAGCAATTACATATGCAGTAAATAACTGACCATACATTCATCTGTTGTCATTGCTGGAATAGTTTCAAAATTGCTTTATTTGAATTACGTGACCTGGGGCAAAACTGGAATGGAAGTGAAATGTTACAATGGTGCCATTGATCGACCAGCTGTTTGATGACGTGGTCATCATGCACCTAAACAGTGCTGAGTCACACCTGTGTCTGGAGGTTTCAAAATGGCGATTGTAAGTGGTGATACCGAGCTAAAGTCTGGTAAAAATGATGAGTTCTATCAAGCGCAGAACAGATGCTTTGTATGGTGGTTCCTGAGATGGAAACATACGCCTGGAAAGGGAACACAAACAGTGGTATAACAAAGTACCCAGATTAAAACAAGACATAACATCAATTAACACCTCAATCCCTCTATTTTGATGGACGTGTTCACATAGGCCTCCTAAAATGGAGGAACAAAGTAAGTAGTGGTGATAAGTTGATAAAAGCCACACACGAGGAAGTAGTTTTCTCTGATCAATAACAAATGAATGTTACAACTGAATAACATCGATACCAAACGGACAGTTAGACCCTTGTTATAAAATTGTCATATTTTGCTTTCCCGTTACCACATGTGATAATGGCAGATCTTCTTCTTCACCTTGAGAAAAATGGCAGTACAGCGGCAACAGAAGACGAATCTCAGTAATATTGGGTGTGGTATTTTGGAAAATCTGCATTTATACCTTCATTTTTTGTTTGGGCAATTAGGTGTGGCTTGCAACACCTATAAGCCGAAAATATTGCATTGCACTACAGATGGGGAGGCTCTCTGGAAGGCACTCAAAGCCTGTCTCTTTCCCTAAAACGCAAAGGGCCACCTGACCTCCCGACTTACCACCACGTCCAAGTATTGGCTCAGTATCCCTTCAATATGGGCCCTCAAGAGAGGGGAGATATCTACCTCCAACTATCTGGAGCCAGTGCCCTAGTCGTGAAACCCAAATCATACAAGCACTTATGCACCCATGCCATGACAGAGTTGAATCATTGCCTCCCTCCCAGGCATACACTACACAATGAGGCCAAGAGATATCTATCTCCAAGTATCTGGACCAAGTGTGCCAGACTCGCAACCCAAGCACTAATAGCACTTATGTACACACGCCATGATTGACCTTGATCATCAGCCCCTCCAGATATGCACTGCGCTATAAGTGATGCCCGTTCATGCTAATCTTACCCACCTAGAAATAGTAGCAGCACTTATGTACCTTCAACGTGACGGAGGTGATTCTTCCCTTCCTGCACCAGGTGTACCCTGCGCCAAGAAGCCAAGAGATAATGGTCTCCAATTATCTGGACCGACTGCTCTAGACTGGTAACCCAAGCACTAATAGCACTTATGTACCAATGCAATGGCGGAGCTTGATTATTATTCCATCCAGATATGCACTACGCTATCAATCCAAGAGATACCGATCCCTGCAGATCTTACTCATCTGGAAATCTCTGGGCGAAACTTCATTCCGAGGGCCTACTATCACTTATATCTTTGCAAATCCTACTTATCTGGGAATATATCTAACAGAACTACCGACCAAGGGCCTCTGCAGCTCCTATATTTAAAAGATGTGATTTGGGAGAGATCTGGCTTCCATCATCCAACAGGCAATGTTAATAAGCACTTGCAAACCCAACAAGGCACCGGGAGGACCTAGCCTAATGGCGGAACCCAAAGGGAGATACCATCATCGCGACAGGCACTGGAAACACATCAGGAATAAGGTGGCAGTGGTTTGAAACGTATGTGCCAACAGCAATGTCGACCTTGTCGGTGACATTTGACATTGATACTTGACATGTATATGCACACGTTCCTGTGGTCTGGGCTCATACGTCAAGTTAGGGTTAGTAAATTACCACTATTGACTGGCTCTATAGTTAGTAGTGGTAGAAAACGTTTCCTTTTGTGCATTGGAAACGTACTGCATGTGCCGGTGCATCTAGGAAGGTTTCAGGAAACCCAATATAGGAATCCATATGAGGTCAGATTGGATCTTCAAATGAAACCTCAAATTAAAAAGCTATCCAAACCATGATGTATGTAGTTTAACTTTGCTTTAGGTTGGCACACATATTTCAGTTTGCTCTGGAAATGCAGGGCAAACTGTGTGGTGCTTTGGACAAAGAATATAAACACCTTCATTGTTTAAGGCTTTTTATGCATTGTGCAGCAAAGGTTGCCAAATTTCAACTAGCCATTAATGAGAAATATATCTGTGCAAGTACGATCATGTGTATACGGAGGCCTTGAACTCCACCTAAATGCTCAGCTTGCACATGTGTAGTCTGTGTGCACAATCCGTGTTACCCTTTGCAGAGAGTGGCATGGGACTTGAGGTGTTAGAGCTTCTGCATGATGAAAGAATTTCTGTGTGACGGAGTCCATGGCAGGTGGCCATCGAATTAAATGCTGAAGTGCAAGCAATGCCAACTACCCAAGGGAGCTTACTTTTTTTAAGTGGCTGCAGAGGTGCATTTATCCGCTGGTGTACAATGTTTAATAATGCACAGAAAGATCAGTATTTGCATTTCTCTGCATTAAATTGCAAAGGGGATGAGAACCCGAGCATCAGATATGCCCTCTTTTTTGCAGTGACATGTGAAAATATCCCTCCGAGACTACTAGTATGTCTTTGCAACGCAGTTACATTCTTTTTATATCAGTTTTGAAAAAGAAACATTAAAGAAACGTGCTTGTTTTTGATTTTACATTTTTTTGCCGTTCCTTATTTACTCTTGTATAAATAAACAAGTAAAAAAAAAAAGAAACGTGCATGTTGACTGGAGGGAAAAGAGCAATGTAAACATTAACATAAAGATTCAAATAATTAAGGTATTGCGGTTCTCCCTTTTCAAATAAAAAGGTATTAAAAAAGGGCTTTCCTACTGATGCAAGGAGCACAAGCATAGTCACCAATATCGTTACATAGAAGCATTTTTCACCCCAGAGATGTTTTCCACAAGATTGAAAGGCTGCACTTGAGCAAATCCTTCCTATTTTTACTCTTACTGCCAGTCTCGTAATGATGGCATTTGCATTGTGTTGCATTAAAAATAATGGGCATCATTCCGAGTTGGGCGCAAAGGGATTACCGGCACCGGTAGGGACACCGGTGCCAGTAAAAACTTTGCGCCCTACTACGAGTTCCCTTAGCGGTCCCTCCTTCAACGCCTGGTTTTACCAGGCGTTATGGACGTGACCCGCTAAGGGACCTCAGAGCTAATAACGGTACCGCAAATTGCGGTAACGTTATTAGCTACTTGCCATTCCCATTGAGCTCTATGGGGGATCAAATGGGAATAGGGAATGTTTTTTTCAATGGGGACTTACTGGTCCCGCAAAGGTCAGACTACACCGGTAAGTCCCCATTGAACGAGACCAGTGCCGGTACCGTTATTGGAGGCAGTCATGGCGCAAGTAGCGCCATGACTACCTCCAATCTCGGAATGAGGCCCAATGTCTTTGTTGTTAATGACTCAAAAAGAGTTTTATGAAAGGGCTGAGATGGCAACTACTTAAGCAATAAACGCCAACAGGCAGTGGCACTTCAGGGTCTTGTAATGCCCGGGGCAAGTTACATGGCCAAGCAAAGTGAGGGCCTTATAGTTAGCCCCAGGGCATTACCAGACTCGATAATACCTACGGCCCAAGGGGTTCATTGCTGTTATAATCACAGCATGCTTTACCCAGGATGCTAATAGATTTTTTTTAAAATAAGAAACGTGTTTGCCATTTCTCAACTTTAAACAAACTACAAAACAAGATGGCCACCATGAACAAGGGAGAGAGGCACTACACATAGTACCTTCTACCGTTCCATGGCAGCCATTACCACAGCAGGGAGGCACAAAGAACACTCTGTGTTCCTGGTGCCAGCAAAGCACGATGAAGCTCCAGCTAAGTGGGGTGGGGGTAAGGCTGAGGGTGAGTGGGCGAGGGATTTGTACATTGAGGGAAGGGGGAGGAGGAGTGCACTTACTTGATGCCCAGAGACAGGTAAGATGGCGGCATCCCACTTCAGAGGAGTCTGAAATGTATGCTTTACGATAAGGTAAAGCCACCCGTACCGAGCTTCCTGATTGGCTTGGAGCATTCCTGATGCCCCGCTGAGGTGCTAATATTGCATACCATTCTCTGGTTACCACCCTTTCAAAGTCTGATTGGTTGCTCAATATTGCACACAATGTGTCAGAGATGCAATGGGCCTTATTTGGTAATACGCACCCAGTATTTTGGTCTGTATTCTGCCTCATTTTAATTGGCTCTCATAGTTTGAACTCAATTAACTGTCACAGCTGACCAGGTGACAACAAGAAATATTGCATTACATCAACCGCCTCATGATAGCTAGGATCCTCCAGCTCGGCAAGCCCCCTGAGTTCAGGACCTGCCTTCAACTACCCCAGCCCTTAATCTACTCACCTTTCTTATTTCCACCTTGCACTGCACACTGGCTACCGACAACACACTCCAGTGCGCTTCACCCCTTCTCGCACTAGCACCATGCAAACACTACAACCCATCGCATGCAGTCCTCCAAGTAGATACCTTCCCCGGTTTGATCTCAGGGTCTTGTTGGTAGGGAACTGAGCGGGATACTACTTGAACCTGGGATTATTTGCTGGACATACACTCTCAAAGTTCCGTCCCCCAAACTCTACTAAAAACCATGCAGACACACAAGAGACAGGTTCTATCGACCTGCACACGTCAGCAACTTGGGTTGTACATCTAACCTCCATGTTTCTTTTTCCACTCATTTTCCCTTCCGCTTCTCTTAGAGAACATAGCACCAAGATGACAACAAAATCGCAGATATTGCATGTACAGGATTGCATCACATAACATGACATCCTACCTACATGCACAAGTTTAACTGCAGCAATCAAAACAAACACATGCATATGCAAGTGGATATTTTGCAGTGCAAAGGTAGTGCAAAGTCAGTGCAAAGTCATTTTTGCAGTACAAAATGGCTTTGCACTGACTTTGCACTGCAAAAAATACACTTTGCGCAGTAGCATGAATCATGGTTTGTATCAGCAGTGCAAAGACACGTTTCAGCAGTACAAAGTCACTTTGAACTGTGCAAATAATTCCTAGAATAGTGCCCTAAGTGACTAGTAACTAAGGCTCCTGTTGCATCTTTACACTTTGCACAGTACCATGAATCATGGTTTGTGTCAGCAGTGCAAAGACACGTTTCAGCAGTACAAAGTCACTTTGAACTGTGTAAATAATTCCTTGAATAGTGCCCTAAGCGACTAGTAACTAAGGCTCCTGTTGCATCTTTACACTTGCACAGGGATATGAATGGACAAATCCTCTATATAGAATGGTCAATATGGTCGTAAAAAGTAGAAGAAAGGTAAACAGATAAAGATAAAAATAGTGGAACACTGCTCCCGACCGTTCCCGCTCACTTCTATCACTGCTGAAGCTTGAGACTATATAATAGCACGAAGATGAACAAGTGGTCAAAGATGAGAACAAGCAGTGAGACAGTTCATGAGTTAATGTGTTCGAAAAGCATCCGCCCAATTCTGATGTGGGTGGTAAGGTGGTCATTTATGGTCTCAAAATTCTCAGCTCTACTTCCCAGACATGGGTTCTGGCATTGTGCAGGAACATCTAATGTTGCACACACAAACAATAAATGTGTAGTTTGTGCAACCCATGTGTGGAATTGTTTCTTGGTACAACAGGAGTGATTTCCCAAATCAGTGGTATTCATTTAATGAACTTCAGAATATTAATCAGGCGAGTCCTCCCTGCCTAAAGTGGAACTGGTGAGCCATGGTTTGCACACCGATGTCTGCAGCAAGTCTTTAATCCCAGTGCGCTGCCTCAGTGGCGCACCGAGAGCTGAACGTGCCTCTGACCTTTAATAGTTCTTGCACTGCCCTAAAATGGCTCAAACATATTTGCAAAAAAGATGTCAGAAGCCACAGAACGTATTTTGTAAATGTTCGCCCTTAACTAAATTGAAGTAAAAACATAACAACACAGATTGAAGCACAAACGCACACAAGATCAAGTGAGTATTGGTCTGAGTGCCAGACAACTACATGAACAATAAACATTCAACTGCAAATTCAGGATTCTATATATCTGTGCATTTTGATTTATGTTTGTATGAAGAATGGATCAACTGCTTATGACCTTTTTTTCCATCTCTTTTCTTGAGTCTTTATAGGTACAGATTCTGACAGTAAAAGGGGGCAGATTTGCAGGCCGATAGCTGTCAGGGGGATGCAAAGAGTTGCCAAAGACCAATTCACAAAAATGCAGCCATCAAAGAAATGAAACTTGCAACTGAGTTTTATAATTATTTGCACAGACTAACAATTAAAGATTGCTTTTGGAGAAGTGTCTGCACATTCGTATGTACACTCAGCTGAGACACAACTAGTAGACAAAGCAATATCTGGGGAATGGGACAAAACTCCATTGATTGCACTTTCCATTGAAAACAATCTAAGATGCAGTGCTAAACATGCCCTTGGTGGCACATCATTAGTACCAGCGTTACCATAAAGAGCTCTTGATTAAAGATAAAAACGGTCACAACGGAAATATAAGTCAATGTAATACACAGTCAAGGATATCGATAAGAAACTACGAGACAACATGTATTCAATACAAATGGAATAACAACAGTGAGATGCAGATGCAAGAAAGGGGGGGGTAGATAATGGGCAGGGAGCTAGATCAAAAGGAGAGACCGCGGAACAAGGAGAACATATGAGGCATCTCTGTAGACAGTAGGGTGTCTCGCTTTAGTTCTGTGGTGGAGAGAGGGCATCAGTGGCAGTAGCAGGTATGTCCTTCTTGGTTGGGACGGCCGGTGTGGAAGCACTGCTTTCTGATAGGCTGCTGCTTCACATGGCATTTTGCATCTTTCTCTGTATTAAAAGAAAATGCATGGAGGCGTGAGCGAGGTAGAGGCATACTGGTGCTAATCGCTGGAGCCCACATGTTGCGGGATGCTCTTTCTGCTGCTTAATTCGGCTGCCCCCCCCCACCATCTCCCGACCAGAGAGGAAATGCGTTAAGTTTATTTTATTTGTAGGCCTGCTGTGTGTGTGTGTGTTTGTGTGTGTAAGAGTTGAATGGGTGTGCACACCTGTGAGTGTGTGTTTGTGTTTTTGTGAGTTTGAATGGCTGACTCTGTGTGATTGTTATGCATCTGTTTGTTGCCGCCGAGGGTCTCTGGCTCATATACTCCCTCCTGTGTCCCAGGAGCCCTGGTGGAAGCAGTCTGAGGGGAGACTTGAACGGAAGCCAAAGGGGAAGAGCAGAGCCCAAAACGAGCCCTCTGCAAAGCCAGCACTAAGGACATGGCTGCTGTTGCTGGCTGTTACCTCCCGTGTTTCTGGAGAACTGGTAGAAGCAGTCTAGGAGGAGCATACTACGGAATCAAGAGGAGAGGAGTGGAGTCCAAAAGGAGCCCTCAGTGAAGCAGCGATGAAGTCCGCGCTGAGGGCGAGCCCGGGGCTACTGGCTGCTAGAGGCTGGGTGGTGGCACCAGGCCAGAAGATGAGCAGACAATTCACTGCTATAGGGCAAAGCGTGCCCGGATGATACCTTTGCTGCACAGCGACTTAAAGAATGGGCAATGTTCTCCCTGAGACACTGCTTCTGATGAGTGAATTGTCCTGCCACACTTGGCCAACTTACATTACTTTACAATTTTTTATTTTTTTAAAAAACAAATTGTGCTAGGTGACCTAATTAAATGATGGTTCATGCCCCTGAATTTCTCTTCCCTGGATTGTCAACTGCCGGTGTTTAGAAAATTGCCCAGTCTGTTCATACCATTTAGATTAAATTGCTCTTCATTGACCATTATGCATGAGTATTTACAGCAACTTACATTTATCAGTCACTAGCAAAAAGTACCCGTTCTCTGAGCTGGTTCTGTGGACAGACATGACAACAGTCTCATTAATTGTTGAAATGTAATGATCCTCTAGGTGGCTGTTCCGATTCGCTTATCGTTTGATGTGCTTTGCACTCTGAAGTAAACTGCACTGAGAATGGGCATGTGCGGCTGGCTGACATACACCTGAGCAGACGTGGGGGGGAGGGGGGTCCAGAGTTGGTGCGCTGCTGCATGCTGGAACCTACTGTGCTCTCTCCCCATGGCATGGTGAAGTTTGTTGTAGTGCCTTGCAGTGCAAATGTCCCAGAAACCGTGCATTCAAGGTTTGAGGACCGGTCCTTCTATAACCACATTGATGTTTTGCCGGTTTCAGGCAGCCGTCTCATTTGTGAAGGTCTGTGAACGTGCTGAAATCAATGGAAAAGTGTGGGGCTTCCAAATGTTATGCAGCTATTAATGTCAAAGGGTTCTAACAGATTGGTGAAAATGTGTGAATTCTATGAGGAACAAAGCTTTGCCAATCCACAAACCCACAAAGAAATGTTGACTTCTGTTGAAATCCAGGGAAAAGGGTGGGGTGTCCACATGTCATGTAGCCAGTAATGTCCGTGCAGATTGGTGAAACGGTGTGGAATTGTATAAGAAACAGCGCTTTTCCATGCCATAAACCCACCAACAAATTTAGAGTTTTGTTGAAATCCGGGGAAAGGGGTGGGGTGTCCAAATGTCATGCAGCCAGTAATATCCAGAGGGTCCTAACAGGAAACTATGCAAAATGTGGTGCATATTGGTGTATAGGGAACAACGTTTTGCCAAGCTACAAACCCACACATTTCTTTTTACTTTTGCTGAAATCCAGGGAACGGGGTGGGGTTTCCAAATATCATGTAGCCAGTATTGTCTAGAGGGTCCTAACAAGTATCTATGCAAAATGTGGTGCAGATTGGGGAAAAGGTGTGGAATTGTATTAGGAACAATGAACAAACCCACACATTTTCACTTTCATAAATATAGATAGATTAGTAATTTATTTTACTTTTTGTGTGTTTTCTGGTCTCCTAGGGGGTGGTAGAAGGGCACCAGTTTCCCCATTTGGGACTTTATATCCATCAAGTTCTCAGTGTCTGCATGAGCACATTGTTAGAGTTTATTTATATTTGGTAATGTATTGCATTTTTCACATCCACTTTGTCTCGTGTATTTTCCCTGCAATGTATGCACTTAGCACTTTTCGCTCTATAATATATTTCTTGGGACCCTTCTCTTAAAATCGCTACAAAAAGAAGGATAGGTCCTGATTTGACCTCACCAGACCAAAAAAGAAAGATTCATGCTGCTGTGTTGCCGGTCAGGGAAGCAAATGATCTCTTACGTGTAATAGAGGCCTTGGTGAATGATTTTAACCATGAGTTGAATGTCAACCTGACTAAGACAGGGCTAGAAAAAGTAAGACTAGTAGGCATGGGGAGTAACAAAATGAAGCACAGCAAATTGTCCTTTACACAGAATAATGAGAATCCTCCAAAATGTCTTAAACGAAGTCACAGGGCAGACAACACAGTAAATCCTGAAAACCTGTCACAGTTTGACACACCAAAAGGCTTGCAGCAGGAAGGAGGCCAAAACATTGCTATCCCAGCTGAAATCTACACAGTAAATGAAGCCCCCCTCTGATCCACAGAAGATGGGGACAAGCCCTTGTTATCACCTTGTGAATCTGGTGTGGTCGCTGAAGATATAATGGTTTTATTAAACTGTTTGATGACTGAGGTTAAGACCATCTATAGAAGAATGAAAGCTATAAACTCCTCAGTCACCCTAGAGTCATGCTACCTTGGTAACTCTGTGATAGCAGTCCCTGAAGGTCACCAGAAGGTGAGAACATGACTTCTAATCAGGTCGATATAATACAAAGGTCTTTTTTGTATGCCCAACATGGAAGATCTAGTAAAAATAGGATTATCATGAATGTAGTCACAGAGACAGTTGTCATCTGGAACTTGAATTCAGAAGTATGTTTCATGCCACTTTTGAAAATAAGTAATGACTACGCAGGTAAATCTTCCAAAGTTAAATAATTAATTTAAAATGCCAAAATTGATTATGACTACATTACCAACAAACTATGCCTGAAAGAAGCCAGGTACACACCAGTTCCCCAAAATTGAATGATGTAAATACTAAAGGTCATCCAACACCCTTGCTGGACAAACCAGCACCAACTACTTTCATCTTGGTTAGAAGCAAAAGGGAGCACAGACACACGCTGATAAGTAAGGTCTCACAATATATTCATCACACTAGAGGCTGCTTATGTATAATCCTTCAATTTTGTCGAAGCAGAATGAGTGAGTGTCCTATATGACCCCATCAACGACCCAATTATAGTCTCTTTGAGGGACACTTCAATAGTGGAAGATCTCTTATCAATCGGTTTTAGAACTCATCCGCCTTCTGCAACAGATTGCACTAAAGAAACCCTGCATTAGACCGCTGCACGTTCCATCTCGCCCTTAAACTGATGGGAAAATCTATAAATCTATGTCAAATGCGCTACCTCCTAAACTTTCTTCAGCCAAAGAGGTAAGGTGAAGCCAGGAACTTGATCATAACTCAGTGCATATAGACTGACAAGATTCAAGCTCACTGGATTTACTCCCAGACCAAAATGTAGCTTTGCCTGCTAGTGATTCAGTAAGACCATGTAAACTCATGTCCTGGAACATCACAGGCCTCAAAAGTCAAATGGAAGATCAGGACTCGCATTCTCTAATTGAAAGTTGCGACATTGCATGCCTACTAGAATGGCGGGCATTAACTGGCTCATATAAAATTGGCTTTGTTACATTTTCTATACTCGGCAGCTTCAAGATCGTCCAAGTGGAGGGTTATTAATCTGGGTTGATGGTAAGCTAAATGCAACTTTAGACATGCTATTCACTAATCAAGCAGCTCTAATGTGTTTAGATATTGTAAAGTCATCTGGCCTTTTTCTAGTAGTGTTTAACTTGTATCTCAGACCAAGTGAGATGCCTGGGAATAATTCCCTGTTAGTGATACCCAAAGAGATGTTTTCTAGATATAGCAGCATTTCCACCTGTAAAACATGTCCATTATTCCTGGTAGCAGGAGACTTTAACTGCCAGCAGGTGACATATCTGCCCTCATGTTAGAGAAGGATTGTCACTGGGAAATTCCAGAACTTGCGAATCGACCTATCAGGCGTAATGCTCAAGCTCTGGAAAACTGGAATCGTTGTTTTTCACTCGAGGGCTCGAAAGTTGCAATGACCATCTTGCTGGTAATAGCCCTGCAACCCTTGCTTTTCGGAGAGGAGCGTATACACGTCATATAGACTATTTTCTTACCTCCGTCGCAGATTGGCAACTTATTGAGACATTATTGGTCTTGCTACGGATCAAACTGATCACAATACAATATACCTTGGGATTAGTCTAAAAGAGGGTGTTCCTTTTAGTGGGAAAAATGACTTGCCCTACTCAGATAATGTTCTTACAAATAATAGGAGACGCCTCAAATGAGTGAATGTCGATTATGTCAAAATAACAACTCAAATGATTTATAATATTTTACCCTTAATCTGAAATTGGATTTTTGAGGAACCCCAATGAAACATTTTCATAGAAACGTTTTACCAAGATCTGATAGGCTCAATTTCTAAATTTGTCACCAAATCAGCCAAAATCATCGGGCAACTTGCCCACACATGATGAAGAATGGGTATAAGGTAATAATGTCCCCATACATAATGTCACCGGGAAAAGCCATTGGCAACATTATATATGGTGATATTATGTATGGAGATGGGTTGTGGGGATGTCCCCTTCTCGCCTTGTCCTCGCATGTTCAATGTAATATGTCTCTGCAGAAAACTGCGACTTTTTTGTCAGGAGACATTTTTGCGGGTACATTATTACGTGGAACCGTAGAATCGCAGTTGGTGAAAAATGCTACCAAAAATCTTTAAGCAATTAATTAGCCGTAAGAAGATAGAAGATGCCAAGAGAAAGGGGGAGACTCGTCATTGTGCATCTGGTAATAAAGATCATAGTAAATACTGGAGGTTGATAGCTGACTACATGAGTATGGGGCAAAATTGCAGCATTGAACAAGAAGCTTCAATTCCTATGGACACCTGGTATCATTACTTACTTTAGTAATCCTTTATGTGTCCGAAAGCATTGACAATACTGTCTCTGCACTGGCCTCTCACAACTTGACCACTCATTTAGTTGTGACCGAATGAGAGGTCTACCTTGCCTTATTCGCACAGCGATCTGCTAAGGCCCCAGTAGGCAAAATCCCACAGCAATATGCTAAGACCCCAAGAGTAGACACAATCCCAATTGATCTGTTTAAGGCTGAACCATTGTTCTGCATTCCTTTTTTAACATCTCTATTTAATAAAATTAACACACGCTCGCCTTGGAAGCAAGACAACACGAAACAACAGAGGTTCGATCCCCGGGTCCACGCTTGGAAACCTCTGGGTAAAAACCCATTATAAATATCCAATTATACGAAACAACAGAGGTTTGATCCCCGGGTCCACGCTTGGAAACCTCTGGGTAAAAACCCATTATAAATATCCAATTATAATTATAATTATAAATAATAGCTGGAAACAAGCCGAAATAGTTCCTGTTTTTAAGAAAGTCAACAAATCCCAGCCTGGTAATTACCACCCAATATCCTTAATAGGTACCGTCTCAAATGTGTATGGTAAAGTACTTTTGAGATATTTGGAAGATTGGGAAGAAGAAAATTCTATGATATCCGAAATGCAGGCACATTTTAGAAAAGCTTAAGCATGGTTGCTCAGGCATTTTTATTATTTGTTGAGCTACGTAAATACAATATTCTATAAAACAAAACTTTAGATAGTGGATTCGTAGATTTTAAAACAGCCTTCGACTGAGTTGATCGTATCACCCTATGGGAAGTCATCGAACGTCTGAAAGGGCTATCAGAAATATTAAACCCCATAGGGAGACTCTATGAAAATATTTGTGCCACTTTTAGATGTGTGCAGGGAGGCGAGACCAATGAAAGGTTCACTAACACAAGAGGAGTCAGACAGGGATGTGTATTGGCTCCCTTGCTTTTTCTCTTGTATATAAATGGGTTTGCAGTTAAGCTCTAAAAGAGAGATGCAAATGCTCCATTAATTATCAAAATGAAGTTGGGTATCTTATTTTACGCTATTGATGCCGTTATAATTTCTAAGACTACCCTGGGGTTACGAAAGCAGTGACAAGTGGCTTACTCCTTCTGCAAGGACAGGAAACTGAATATCAACAGTTGCTATGGCTTGTCATCACCATTAACAAAAGAAAATAGATATTATTTTGGATGACATTGGATTAAAGAAAGTGAACAATTTTGATTATCTTGGGGTTTACTTTCAAAACTCTACAAGTCCCAAACTGGCAAACGCAAACATATACAAAAAAGGTAAAGTGGGACGTTACGTTCACCCAGCCATCAGCTGGGAAATAATTTACCTACGTCTACTGTGAAAGTTTACAAGTGTCTATTTTTTACTTTTCTTCAAAATGACAGATGCCATTTAATTGGCGATTGGGTGGTACAAAGTGGTGTCTGACGGTGACCTTCCTGCAATGTCTTTCATGCCTTTTATGCACTGCTCACCCTCTGCATCTGTTCCAAAGAGGCATTGGGAATTATTTCATTTTCCAGGAATTTTAATGTGCATCAATAACATTTGTAGTTTGTGAGTTGAGCCGCTCTTCATACCATTTTTTGAAACTTTACTTCACAATAAGTTTCCTCATTCATGAAATGTCATAAACTTCAGCCAGCCTCACTTTTTAACACAATGGAGTATGCATGCAATGAATATTATCAGAGCTCTGGTGAAGTTCCATTTATGGAGACCATTGAGGTGGACTGGGAAATTCTGAGCAACTGGTGAAGCCACCAGTTATGTGATTCAACCCCTTGAGGTGGCATATGTGGTATCCCCTAGACCTCCCCAGCTCTCCCTCGTGCATCACCTCACAATGAATGCAGTCACCACTTCAAAGCAACGTCTACATAATAATCCACTGGAAGATGTATTCCATGAAGAATGAGGAACGAGGAAAATGGTCCAGGACTATCATCATCTATGAGGATGAATTACTTGCCATTAACACATTACTTCCAGGGAATTTGCCATTGACTGTATGCTCAAGACCCCGAAGTGGATCATAGAGTGGAGCATGAATAGAACAAAAGTGGCAGCCAGAGAAGAGACACCAACACAACGTACATGAACTGCACAAGTGGCGAGCTAGAAAACCTACTGAAAGACTCAAAAGCATGAACATGAAATTGCCCGGCTGCCATGATGCTGATGCCTGATCCCAAGCTAGCACATGGCCTTCTTCAGCCTATGAGCCTCAGGGGTCCTAGGGCACTGGCTGAAGTACATTATCTCCAAAACTACAACACCTGAACATAATAGGGAAACTAGTGATTAGGAGAGAGAAGGGATACCACTACTACACTGCTCTCAGTAGTTCTGAGCATTGAACAATAGAAACCAAGTAATAATACTATTAAGACATGGTTTATTGTTAATGAATTATAATGGTGACATACACAACCATCTAATTATACAGTTGTGTACAGTATTGTAATTAAACAGCCAACAACAACCAATTGCTGCACATACATATGTGTTGGCAATGCATTTGGCTTCATCTAGGCTATAGCAAAACAAGAGGGGTGATGTCTGAAATGTTTATAATAAATCTTAATCCCTGACATTGCTCTGAGCAACCCTCCATACCATCGTTCTTCGCCAGCCAAGCCATTACAAAAGGGGAAAGACCATATGCAAATCAGGCTTGGTTCCACGCCAAAAGCTTCAATCCACCTCAAACTGCTTGGTCACAGCACTGCTGCACGAGACCACAAGCATATCCAAACATGTTTCGGCCTCGTTGGTCTCTAGGCTCAGCAGGCACGGAACCCACGGCTGGGCATACCCTTCCCATTCGGGGTGACTATAGCAAAACAAAAGGGGTAATGACTGGAAGGTTTAGAATAAATCGTAACTTCTGGCATTTCTCTGGGCAAACCTCCATACCATCGTTTTTCCTCTAGGCTATACAATTATCTTTTTCTCATCAAATTGACAATAAGTGAAAAACCTTTTTTGTAACATTAATTGTGCAATTGTTTGTCCACCTTTGAGAGACACATCACAGAGAAAAGTGGGAGAATGTGTGGTTTAGACAAATGCCTTCAAGTTGATTCTAAATATAAATAAAATTAAATTAAATTGGTAGCTGATTTCAGCTCTACTTCAATGGCGTCAACCCTCACATGCATCCTTTTGGTATCGAATTATGCATATGTGCTAAGTAAGTGAATCCAAGACATGCATGTTTGATGCTATATGAGCATACTCAATGTATAAAACATGATCGCAAACTGAGACACACCATGCGCTTTCATCTCTTCCATGTCGTCTACATCTGAAACTTGATCCGTACTCTCAATAACCCATTTAACATTGTATTAATTACCTCATGTGTTCATTAATCTGTCAATTTTGTTTATTATTGCACCCATAATATGCTCATTGGTTGCTTGTTTAGAATTAATTGACTGGCTCACCCTACATCAGGGTATTCTGTGAGAATTAATATGCATGTGTCATAATTTGTTTAATGGGTAAATTGAGTTTAGCATTCTTATTTGGGGCCGGTTGCATCAAATTTCATATTTACCTAGCAGCTTGTACTTTTCCCACAGTTATTATTGAAGTGATTGAAAGTAAAAAATCTGAACGAAATATTTCATACATTTGTATATCAGAAAATATGTCAGTACATTTTGTTGTGCTCGTTACTATATTATAGCTTGCAATGCTTAACAAGTGATATTTACCACTCAGTTTTCGATCCATTCACACAGTTTATATAGGTTGGCTGTTGTAGTAAATACCCTGGATTGATGAGCACTATCCATGCACAGACCAGCTGTGCAGCCATGATGGTATTCCAAGTGGCTTAATTGTACATAAGTACATATTACCATATCTCCAGTTACTTGTAGGGTTTTTACAGAGTACATGGGAAGTAGATCAAGGTAAACATCCAGTGACACAGGAGACACCCAGCGGCCATCCTCATCCATCCAGCTTAGGCCCCCAACTAACATTCCTGGAACACTCATACATCACACTCACTAGCATTCCCCTGAGCTGTCATCATCCATAGACCAACATTCTCTAAGCATGCGTTCAAGGCCAGTGAGACAGAACAAGATCAACTCACAACATAACAGCTGTTCCAAGTATTGCAATCCTGTGGATGTAAAACATCAAGGAATCCTGTTGGCCCAAACGCCAAATGCAGGAATACTTTGTTTCAAGAAGGCAGCAGTGTTCCGCGTGTCTCTGAGGCTGCAGCCATCTTGAAACTCCATATTTATATATTTGGCGTCATGGCCATAATGACGCCATTACATCAACGTGCCGATAATGCTATTGTTAACAATCACGGCTATCTTTTAGACCTGTATATATGTCTGCATCTCTATTACACAAATTAAGCCATATTGAACATAGTGTTGTACAGATAAAATTCCTTGTTGAATTGTCTATAAGGGCATCAGCCCCAAATTAATGGTGTTGGCTACAGTAGTTCAATGGAGAAATTTACAGAATCATTTATAATTGGACCTGCACTCGAAAACTGTATTCCATTATTTTTAGAGTTTTCACATGTGTTAATCCAGCGCATTCCCTGTCTATTGTGTGACATGTCTTAATTTCGTACATCTCTCCTGTTTGGCTCCTTGCTGTATCTGTCTGGGCTTGTGGGAAACTTATATTTGTATTGAAACATTCTGATAGGTGAAACATGAAAATACCCCTGTCGAATCAAAATTCACAGGTTTTTTAACAGAATCTATGCATGATAACCTTAACATATAATTCATCTTTTCTTATACATATTCACTTTTACCCCAATTTTGAACCCCATCATATTATGTTTTACATTATTGTATATTGTTTGTACCATCACATCAATGTCCATTTTCCATATCCTTAAAACATGTCTCTGAATTGTCCCATTCACCAAAATGAATCCACTAGTTATATTCGAACATCTCATTGGTTTGATCATAGGAACACCTGCATCTCATCATCAACAAATTTAATGCCATCTTTTTTGTCCATCTGATGATCAAGCGCCCAATGTTCTTGCAGCGGCAATCTCTTATTGATGGCGCATATTCATGTGCTCCCTGAAGAAAGCTATGGATTCTCTTATGCCATTGAAGTCTTGTAGGTGTAAGGTGATAAATGAATCCACTGGGTTCATGAAGTATCTACATGGTCTACATTCACAAAAGATATGGCTTATCAAAGCTGGAAAAAAACACTTCTAGCTGATAAAGAGGATTTTATTTAACTAGTAAAATTATATAAGAATGCTCAGATCTCATCTGAAATGGTGCATTTGAATAACCGCATTGCTGAGTCTTCTTCAAAACCTAAATAATTATTTTGAATATTAAAGGAACTTCAGTGCCCCGATATAAAAAATAGTTGAGACTGTGATTTAAGATAGTGACTGGTGTACCAATATCCAGCAATCTATATTGGAGAAGATTATGAAATTGAAGGTGAATATTTCAAAGAAACAATTAACTCTGCCCTCTCCCCCTTTTCCCAACCAGTTACCATAGCTGGATAAACATTCTTTTGATTTTAAAACAGTGGGCCTCATTACGACCTGGGCGGTAAGTGAATAACGATCCGGTAAAGGATTACTGGCATTGCTTACTGCTCTGGCCGATTATGACCTGATAAACCGCTATTAGCGGAACCGTAATTAACGGTGCCGCTAAAAGTGGCAAGTGCGTGGGCACGCGACCACCCATGCCGCAAATACCGGCATGGCGCAAACAGGGGAACATTACGAGTCAGGCGGACATGCAATTAACGCCCTAGTGAAGTCCGTAAAGTACCTTACCGCCATGGTGCAAATACCGGCATCGCGGACCACCCGTAAACGGCCATGTGCAGTGTTCCCAACTGCCACAGGTGCGCACAATCAGCACAGGTGGAGGCAATACAGACTGGGGCAGCAGAAAAGGAGCACACCCCACCCCTTCCCACACCCAGTCACACTCCACAATGATTCCAATACTACTAGCAATGCAGGGGCTGGAGGACTTGATTGCAGTGGAAGTGCTACTACAACAACAACAACAGGCAGCACAGAGGAGACTCAGGAGGAGAAGGAGGGCAAGGCAGGGCCAGCATGCCCCACCAGTGCAGCCAGTGGCACCATGCAGGCAGCCCCCAAACCCACGCATCAGAGCCAGTACATTCAACCTAAACCCCTGAGCAGATCCACACCCTGTACCGTCTGGACCAGGACACTATCACCACCATTGTGGACATGATACATGATGACATTGTCAGCCTGATTGAAACACGCACCGCCATCCCACCCCTACTGAAGGCAGTGTCTGTGCTCCACTTCCTGGCCACAGGCACCTACCAGCACACAGTGGGGCACATGCATGGCATTTCACAACCATTATTCTCACATACGCTGAACCAAGTGCTTGATGCCCTCCTCAAGCACACAAACGGCCACATTTCCTTACCACGGTCTGCCCAGGAGATCTCAAACACCAAAGTATGTTTCCATCCACTGGCCGGCATTCCTGGTTGCATTGGCACCATCGACTGCACCCATGTGGAATTGGTGGTCCCACATGCCATGGAGGTACCGTACCGCAACCTTAAGCTATACCACTCAATCAACGTGCAAATGGTATGTGATTCAAACAGGATCATCACACATTGTTGTGTCCGATTCCCCGGATCAACCCATGATTCAATGGTCCTGCGGAACTCCACAATACCACGCTACATGGAGTGACATGCAGGGCAGAGATCCTGGCTTCTCGGTGAGTCGCATGTTAGACCCATGGAAATGTGATGTGGGTAGGTGATTGGGGTAGAGATGCATACTTCACCTGGCTGAGATGGGGGGGAAGAGATGCATACTTCACCTGGCTGAGATGGGGGGGGGAGATGCATACTTCACCTGGCTGCGAGTGCCAGAGGGAATGTACCATGCTCATACCCCAAAGCAGCCCAGACTGGACCAGACACCTGACCACATAATGCAAGTTGTAAGCAGCCCTACCATGTAAATGAAGCAGTGTCACAACCATCCCACAGCCATCTGCATGTGCACTGTACCAAATCAGATTGCATCCCCCTCAACACAATGCAGCTACAAGCAATAGCCAATACACAGCACCAAACATCATCAACTGAAAGGACAGTCCCGCATTACTCCGTACGAAGGAGTCACATGAGGGTCAAATACATCAATACACCACTACACTGACACAGAGGCCCAACTGAATTGCATGACACCATTTGTTGTGCGTAGTGAGACCATCATGAGGCTGACATCAACTGTGCCAGGATGAAAGCATACAAATTACTGGACATCTGCCAGATCACAGAAACAACCGCCGTGGACTAACACAGTGCATGAGCACTCACATGGAACTGGACCCCCCTGCGCCCACTAGTTGATGGCACGCACGCCAGTCCATTAGAGGAATACACACATAGCAGTCACATTGTGTGCCTCCATTCATTGATTGAAAATGGGGTTGAAATGAACAAATAAATGCATGCTATGGTGTCACTTAATGAGGTTCCATATGATTTGATGACTTACACATATACATTGTTGCCCACATGCAGGTGATGCAGGCTAGCCCTTGAGGAGGTGGCTCCTTACCCCAGTCCGGAACCAACAGAACAGGCACGAGGAGGACTATAATCGTGCACATACACGTACCCGTGTGGTGATTGAGCAGACATTTGGCCTATTGAAGGCACGGTTTCGCTGCCTAAGCAGGTCTGGTGGGGCACTCCTGTTCCGCCATGAGAAGGTGGCAAAGATCGTCACGGCATGTGTCATGCTGCATCATATGTGCATCAGACGGAATGTGCCCCTGCCCCCTGAGGCTGAACTGCAACCACCTGACGATGAGGATGAGGAGGGTGGGGATGGGGCAGCACCTCAGGGAGGCAGCGATGCACAGGAGGGACGTGACATGCGTCAGACTCTGATCAACCAATGTTTCTAGCACTCATGGACGGGGAGTGTGACGTGGAGATGGCACTCGGGGCACTGGGTGTGTCAGGGACATGGACACTGTAGACTGTTCAGCAATAAAGCACACGTACGCAATAAGCAATGTCCACACATGCGAATTATGAGTTACCAAAATGTGTATTGAAGATTTATGACAAAGTGAACAAGCCCTCCAACCCCCTTCCCCCTCAACTCCCCCACACACCCTCTCCCCCTCCCCCGTCAACTCCCCCACACACCCTCTCCCCTCCCCCTCAACCCCCCCCCATGGTGTGCAGTAGGCTCCACCTGTGGTCACATGGCTGTGCCTACTGGCCTCCCTCTCTTCCAGCACCAGGTGCCCCCCTGTCCGATCTCCGCAGGTTCCTGCCAGACCTCCGCACGGGGCTAGTCCTGGTTGAACTAGCAGTTGATGATGTATCCGGTTATTCAGATAACTGTGTTGGATGCATGGCCTGCATCGCTGCCACCATCTCACTGAGGACGTGCCGCACTCCTGCCAATTCGGCACAAATGTCCTTAGAGGATGACTCAATGGCTGATTTCAAAGACGCAGCACATTCCCGGATGTCATCCCTTATACCCCCACATTCAGTTATGTGCTGCGTCAGCAGGCCAGTGAGCTTCTGCTGGCGCCTCTGAATGTCTTGGATCCCCTCTTAGGTGGTTGGGGCTGCGGTGGATCTTTGAGGGGTTTCAAAAACACCATGTTCCTCGGGCACAGTTGGTGTGGTGCTGGGAGTTGCAGGCCATGAATGATCCGGAGACTGCCCGTGCATGCTGGTGTCACGCATGCTGCATGGTGACAGTTGTGGGGAATGCAGGGGGCCTGTGGTGGGAGTTGCAACATGCAGCTGATCCTCTTCCTCATCATCAGAGACTGCTGCTGTGGCAGCTGTCTCGCCCACTGTGCTGCTTGCAGCCAATGCAGTCCCTTCTGCCGCTGTCACTTGGGGGCTGGTGGCTGTTGTGGGCGCTGCAGTGGGAGCCGCAGAGAACATTGGTGCTGTGGCCTGTGGTGTTGTCTTGGCCTTCCGATATCGTGCCGGTTGGCCTATGCCCCTTGAAGTGGAGGGGCGTTGTTGTCCCTCCTCGACTCTGGCCTTCTTACGTGGTGTTCTATCTTCCTGCCTGCTGTCCTCATCACCACTGTCTGATTGTGTGCCTGTGGGGGACCAATAGAGGGAGAGGGTTAATGATGGGTCTACAGGCATCAGGCATGCATTGGGGTGGCTGCATCCATGTGGAATGGCAGATGATTGACATTGGGGGAGTGACATACGGGTTGCTGGCCTTTTGGGTGGAAGATGCATAGAAGGCGTGTGGCCTTACACATATTGGGTACATTCAGCATGTGGATAAGGTGATGCTCTGCACTGCCTGTAGGCAGTCTTGTACTCATGTGTCTGGTGGACCCTGCTCTACATCATTACACTGTCAGTTCAGGTGGACATCATCGTGGTGGTATTAGCATTGTATCACTTGGGACACCTACCTGCATCGGCCGATGACGGTGCTCCTCGCTCCATGTCCCCGCCTCTGTGAATTGACTCTGCCCCTATGGTGGTGGCGCGTATCTCCTCCCACGGTTGTAATTTGATGGGGGACTCCGCACCTCCACCTGTCGCCATCCCTATGTTGCGGTTTGCAGAGAGTATGCTGTGTACGCGTAAACGCAGGTCATCCCAGCGCTTACGGCATTCTTTTGGTGTGCGGGGTGTGGTGCCAACGGCGCTGACTTTCTGGCTGAGCTCTGCCCAAATCTGCTTTTTCCGCTGCAGTGCCGGACGGGACATCTCGTTTGCAAAGACCTCATCTGCATGCTCCTGCAGTGTCTCAGCTAGCATTGTCAGCTCCCCTCTGGAGAAGCGCTCCTTGCGCTGGCGATCTCCCATTTTCTTCACAACTTTTGGCAAAGTTAAATGCAAAAAGTAGTGGTGGAGGTGTGTAAGAGTTCCGGGGGTTAGATGACTTCTGGTTGTGGTGGATGGCAATGGATCATGTTTTTAAAGATGGCTGCCGTGCTCTTTCCTGTTCCTGTGCGATGACGCTACTTCCGGTTCCGCTTATTAGCGGTCACTGCTAATCGCGGTAACCGCTATTAGCGGTAACCGACATTAGCGGTTACCGCTAATGCCGAAGGCTTGGATGCCGGAGGAGCTATTTCCACTTCAGTCGATGCCGGTAAGGTTTTTTTTGGGGGGTTTTACGGCATGGCAGTGAGGTTATTACCGGCATGGCGCAAAGCTCGTACCCGCGAACTCGTAATGGGCTGCTTTTAGCGGTCTATTGCCAGCATGGACACGGTAATTGCACCATGCCGGTAATGACCAGTACTTACCGCCCGGGTCGTAATGAGGCCCAGTGTCTGTTCAGGAGGTGCAGAATGTAATCATAGCATTTAGACCAAAATATTGCCCTGGAGAACCCAGTCCATCAAAAATTGTCAAGAACTATGTGGATATTTTCTCACCTTTCATTGCTGCATTTATGAATTTGTCCTTTCTTTGATCAACAGTGCCTGCCTGTGTTAAGCAATCATGGATAACTCCATTGCTTAAGAAACACAAGCTGGATCCTTGCATCCCAACCAACTATAGACCCATCATCAGTACCCCTTTCTTGCTTAAGATCCTTGCTTGAGTAGCGTATTTACAACTCCAACGGCACATTAAAGATGTTGTACTTCTAGGAGAAAGGCAGTCAGGATTTAGGTCCTTTAATGGAACAGAAACTGCGCTTCTGGATTTGAAATGGACAATGTTTGAGATCATGGATAGTGGCAAGATGGCTATTTGAATTTTATTGGATTGATCTGCAGCCTTTAACTTGTTGGGTTTTAATATTTCATATGACAGAGTACAGTCAAAAGCTTTTTTACTGATAGAGCAGTGGATTGTATATCCTTTCTTGCAGGTCGCCAAGCCAGAGGTTTTCATAACATTCAGAGTGCAACTCCTGGGGAGTAATACTGCGGAATGCTTCTGTGGTCCTGTCTTTCCCCCACCATTTTTTATCTTTTCATAAAACCCTGTTTTGATATTTTAGATGATCACGGCATACTATACATTAATTATGCTGATGATACTCAAATTTTAATTCAGCTCACAAGATTTATGATATTGATTCTGTGAAGGTCAGTGAGGTTTTTTTAGGTTTAGAGCTCACCTGTGGTTTGCCGGCATCTTACACTTGGTATCGTGCAAGTAAGGACGGTCATCTATGCCTGCCAGGACTCCTTAAGGTGAAAATAGGGTGAACCACCCACCAGAGAGGCTAGTCCCCCAGGAGGAAACCCCCCCCCCCCCAAAGGGGTAAAAACCTTTATCAGGATGCTGGTGTAGCTGAAGATTAAGAATGGCAATTATTTATGCAGCGGATGTAGCAGAAATGCCAAGGCAAGTGACTGAGAATCAGGAAGCAGTGTCTTGATGCTGTCTGAGTTTTAAGAAGGCAGTGGTTCCCCAAGGTTTGATCCAAGCATGAAGGGCAGAGAGGAGCGGAAGAAAGATGGACAGACCTAGAGCGAGGAGTGCTCCAAGGAAAAAAATGCAGCAGGAGTTGAAGGTAAGCAAAGCGCTGGTAGGAGCTAGCGATTAAGGAACAAGCGTATACAAAGTAGCAAAGTCGCAACACGAAGGGCCAGCTTTGTTCTCCATATTTGTTTGGTAAGTGCAATTCAAGGGCTATTCCTGTAAAGCCTGACATTATCAACGAAACATGTGTCAACGTTTTGTATATCATTCAAGGCAAATACAGATAGACACACCTGTATTCAAGAAAGGGTGTTAGAACTTTGTGTTAGTTGTTTCTGATAGATGGGTATAGAAATGAAAATACTATGTATTGATTTAGATAGAGTGATCAAATGTATGAAGGTTAGAACGCATTGAGCTGTGGAGAAAATGATTGTGAGATTATTCATTTGTATTAAAAAAATTATTATTATTTTTTATTATGATTTGTATAATGAAATAAAATAATTTCTGTGAAGATTTAACAAAAATCTTTTCTGGTCAGCCACCATCTATTGGTCCATATTTTTACTGTATTCTGTATCTTAACCTGGAGGATTATAGATTATTTCCAGGTACCCTTTTGAATTGTTAGCACCAGGCAACAGCAGCTCCTGGATAAGTTGCCAAATAACAGCACCAAGATCCAACGAGAAGCCGTCCATTGGGGACATACACCAGGAGCTGCAATTCTCCAGAGAGGACATGCACCAGGACATGATTATGATTGCAGTTATACTGCAGAGGGTGCACTGGCCCCTTGGATCTCCTGAACTCTCCTCCTGTGCTTCTGGTATCAAGCCGTATTGCTTGTTTTTTTGCGGCTCCACTTATTTCCCTGCAGTTGGTGGGAAACATTGACAAAGTACTGTTCTGCACTTCAAAAGAGGCCGCACACGCAGGAGCTCTGTGGAAGTGCAGTAATACTGCAGTTGGAGTGCAGGGAGTGTTTTTGAATGATGAACTGGAAACACGATTTTTGAGTGAGAGGTGACCCTTTCTGCATATACAACTATAAGGTTTTTTATGAGAAGTTAAAACGAGGGTGGTAAAGGTGTGCTATGGATGAGACAACTTCTCGCTTAGAGAAAGACTCCACCAATCCCCCAAATACTCCCATCCTCGATGGAAAACAGCTCCCAGTCCCACTCTCTGCACTGTCAATCTAGTGGCAGATTACATTATTTTTATGCTAACATCGACGAGTATTAAACAGAAAGTAACAGAAAAGTCATAGGGCCTCATTGCGGGTCCAGCAGTAACCATGCCGGTGCTACTGGCGGGTTGCCGCCAGACCCGTAAAAATGTAGCGGCGCCTGACTTCCTGGTGCCACCAGCTCATTACGAGTCTGGCAGCCCGGGAAGTCAGGCACCAGCACATTGTTAGTCCCCATTCCCATAGAGTCCTATGGGACTCTATGAGAGTGGGGACATGGTAGTATTGGCACCATTAGCAACGGTGCCGGTGCTCCTGTGAAGAATCTGCCTACCATGGCCACTGCGCCCAGCAGGGTCAGACCTGACAGGCACAGCGGCCACGGCAGGCAGACATAGAGTTTGCTGATCTGGAAACAAGGGTGCCATGGAGCATACTGGCACCCTTGTTTCCGGACCGGTAAACTCCTAATGAGGCCCATAGTGTTAGTCTTGGAGATCTTCTTATGAGTTGTATTTCACAATCACAAACGTAACTATTTATGGAGCAAGAAGCTGTTGAACTAAGGTGGTCAATGCATTTTGAAAAGACTCTATTGCTGTAGATGACCAGTAGAAATTAATGCAGGGGTAGTGACAGCCAGAGGCTCTTTTTCTTGGGTCGCTTTCAAACACTCCTGCCATGTTTGCTTCACCTGGATAAACTCTGGCCGGCTTGCTGGGAGGTGTGAGGTGGGAAGTGTGAGAAACCAAAGGGTGTCTCACTTGCTAGTTCCCAGGGATCTCTCTCTCAGGTGGCCAGGGCATCCATCGCCTTTGGATCCAGACCCGGGGGGTGGACCAGTGTGGGAGGATCACCTGGGTGAGGGATCTTCCTTGAGTGGGGGTGAGACAACCATGGTGGGATGCGGTATCTCCCCTTTTCATGTGCCCATACCCAATTCTATTTTATACGATTGTCCAATGTTCCAACTCCCCCGCCCCATTCTACACAAAAACTGGGCCGAGGAAGAGGCTGACTGAGAGTAAAGAGGCTAACATTTCTCATTAGACATGTCCCATTAATAAGGTCAGGCAAAGTCAGACACTTGACCGTAACCAAATACATCTGATACCCATTAGGTCCCCTCACATGGATAAAAGGCGGAACATGGGGACACACTCTGAGCAAGGTGGAACATGAGAAGGAGCAGATCTTCCAGACTGAAGGCGAACCCACCATAGCGGGGTGACTGATTGAGGGACCAGAGTGAGGGGTAGGGAAACCCTGAAGATCCCTGCAGGAGGTCGTTGCATCTGGGAAACCATGAAGGATATGCAGAGAAAGCCAAATCCCAGCCAAGAAGAAGCCTGCATTGTGTTTCAAGGACGCCAGCGACCCTCCCGAGTGAACGGCAGAGTTGGGTAGGCGAGGCCAAGCTTATGGTATCAACCTTGACTTGTGAGTCAAAGCCACAGAGAACAGAAAGGAATACACACAACCAGTGAGTTAGCAAAAAACATGAAAGGCCAGTTTGTATCAAGGAAAGATTTACGTCGCAACAGTGTGTGTCCAAATTGAAGGTTCCACCCGTGCTGATGAGACGCAAAAGAAAGCAAACCTGTAGTGAACTTTAAAGTCAGCGGTGACTGTAAAGCCAGTTATACAGGCCAGCGGAGTGGTGCGTTGAAAGGGAACAGTCCACTCGAAAGTCTCTGTGATGTTTTGTTATAAAGCGACACGTTGAACAAACACTGAAATGCACAAAGGTCAAGATTAACCTCGATGAAAGAGGAAGTTAAAAGGTGATTGCTTTAAGAGAAAGATTTATTTGAACTTTTCTGATTGTGTTATGGAACTACCAAGACCAAGAGACACTGGGCAAATACCATCAGAGAGAGCTGAGGTGAAAGTTGAAGTGGTCCTGCAGAGGTCTATAGAAAAAGCCTCCCACATTCGAAAGCCTTTGACATCAGTGAAAAGTCTGAGCCCTACTGAGGGAGACCTGGAATATGAAATTAGTTAGGGGAAGGGAACCCCTAACGAATATGGATAAAGCTTAGGGAAGGGAGCCCCTGCAAGTGCTGTGATTGCAAGGTTCGAGCCCAGCTGAGTAAGATCTACATTGACTCAGGTACTTTTGTTGAAAGGACCGAGCCCGACTGAGGGAGACCTCTGTGAACTGTTGTTGCCTTGAGAGGTCCGAGCCTGACAGAGGGAGAGCTGCGTGAATTTCTGTTGAAGTGTGAAAGAAATGTAGGTGAACTGAAAATAGGCGACTTTAACATGGAAGGCCAAGCGGGCCTCGACCCACATTTTGGACTGCCTTTTTTTGATAACCTGAGCCAGAGTGTTTCATCCTGTCTACGGGGAGGAGAGCCGACTCAGCCATCTTGATCCTTTATGTTATAACACTGACTTTCCTCAGCATACACATTCCCCTTTACACAATTTTTGTATAAGAAATAGGGAAGGCATTTGTTTTTTTTAGCATAGGCCATTTTGATTTTACATGGACTGGCTAGGACTGTGTTTTCTTTATTATTTGATGGCAGAGACTACTACCATCATAGCTATAGGGAAAAGTAGGAGTTTTTCTAAACCCCAAGAATTAATAAAGGTTTTGAAACGTATTGAGCTTGTGTCTGTGTCATACTTGTGATACCATGCCTCCCTTACATAGGCTCTTTTTCATCTTCAGGTACGTTGGAAGAATGGTATATAGCCCCCCAAGCTCGTAACTATAAATCTTTAAAACAACTGAGTGAACCGTCAATATCAGCACTACATTCTATCTTTAATACCCCGGGTTAAGATTTATGACTTGATAAGTGTAGAGGTGAAATTGCATACATTGATCCTAAAAGCTTTGGGGGAAAAAATGAGCAAGTGCTATGATGATATGCCACGCAACCTGGCATTAACTGTGTCCCTTACTCACAATGGTATAAGAGAAAAAAGGGAGTTTTTG
The DNA here is from genome assembly GCF_040938575.1 of Ambystoma mexicanum. Classification (NCBI taxonomy): domain Eukaryota; kingdom Metazoa; phylum Chordata; class Amphibia; order Caudata; family Ambystomatidae; genus Ambystoma; species Ambystoma mexicanum. The sequence goes on along the minus strand of NC_090924.1, from coordinate 642,702,842 downwards.
GCCCCTCAAATTTACGTAGAAGTACAACTAGAAACGCCCCTTTCAGAAGCAGTCATGGAGGAATGTTTACAGACTTAGTTCCCTCCCAGAAGTGAATGAACTGAAAAGAGTGCTAGGAGACTCAGTGATATATGTAGAGACACACATTTTGCCTCATTCTTCAGGAGCACCGGCTGAAATACATAATCGGAAAACCGGAAAACATGTGAACCATAAGAAGCAAATGACAAAAAAAACAAAAAATCTGAAAAATATCGAAGAAAATGTATTTGTTTATATGCATATAAACATTATAGACACCTCGGTTGTTCATGATGTGATATTAGCCAAAGGAGATCTAAGAGAGGAAATAACGTCATCATCAGAACTTTGTAAAGCAAATTTATTAAAAAAGCATGTAAACAAAGACAAAAGTAAAAAGAAAAAAGCTCAAATATCCCGAAAGTCAGTAAAATGTTTAAATACACAGTACAACTTTAGTACCCAAACCGAATGAACTGATGTTATGGGTGACTAAATGCCAGAAATGGAAATACAAAGCTATTCAAAAGACAAATGTTTACCCCAAAGGATATCTCTGGACACCCAAATCTGCTTAAAGAAAAAAAGGTCCTGTTTTATCTGCACCATAAAAGGAGTGTTTGAACAATTGTTTTACTGGGAACAACAGTGATTCAGGCGCAAATGTTGATATTGTAATCAAGGCATTCTTCCCCGTAGGAAATCAGGAACAGCTCAATCAAAGTAATACTTTGATAGTGTTTTATGAGATTCCGTCCTTGAGGCTTATTACCTCAAGGGACATTGATCAAGTGATATTTATCCATGAACAGAGAACGGATATCACTATGCAAAAAATTCCATCACCAATAATAAAAGATATTCAGGCCGTTTCATGGAATTAATGTGTGCTGAAATTTTCAGCGCAAGTGTGTGAAAGCGTGCGAATCGCAGTGCCAGTGCGAAAATCGCAGTGATTCATGTCCGTGCGCGTGGAAAGCCATGGATGTGCGCTGAAATCCTGTTCGGCGCACGCTGGTACACACGCCTTCAAACAGCGTGCGCTAAGCGCACAGCGAAAACACACATAGCGCGGCACAGACAACAAAAGTAGGCGTAACACGGGGCGTGACACGCGGAATGGGGAACAACGCGTGAAAATTTGGGTGTCACGGGGGAAGTACAGGAGGCAAGTGCATGGAACGCCCACATGCTCGCCTCAACACGTATTCATGGCGTCGAATAGGGCAAACCAGCGCACGGGCAAAGACGCGCACAGCCTAAACACGTCCGCCACACGAAGGCAGGCGGTAGCGTCCCGGCGCATGAAAAAAATGTGCACTAACAAAAAGCACGTACATACAGCTGTGATGAGTGTCCTATACTGTGTCCCTCTAGGACAAATGACGAGCAAAGGGGTACGCGACAAACACAGACACCCGCTGTGTGAACAATAGCGTGTGCGTGTATTTTCGGGGGTGCGTGGGAAGTTTCACACGCGATAGGCCTTGGGCGAGCGGGTTACTTGTATAACTGGGGTTCGCGTGAAGTCTCACACGCGATTGGATCCGGGTAAGTGTATTTCTGGGGTTTGCGTCAAGTTTCACACGCAATTGGCCCTGTGCGAGTGGGGAACGTGTATTTCTGGGGTTCGCGTGAATTTTCACATGCGCTAGGCCTTGGGCGAGTGGGGTACGTGTATAACTGGGGTGTGCGGGAAGTTTCACACATGAAAGGGCCTGTGCGAGTGGGGTACGTGTATAACTGGGGTTCGGGGGAAGTTTCACACGCGAAAGGACCTGTGTGAGTGGGGTACGTGTATTTCTAGGGTGCGCATGGAGTTTCACACGCGGTAGGCCCTGTGCGAGTGGGGTACATGTATAACTGGGGTTCGCGTGGAGTTTCATACGCGATTGGCCCTGTGCGAGTGGGGTACGTGTATTACGGGGTGCGCGGGAAGTTTTACATGCGATTTCAGCAGGGTACGTGTATTTCAGGGGTGCGCGGGAAGTTTTACACGCGATTGGGCCTGGGCGAGCGGGCTACCACTCACCGTCTGCCTTGCGTGTAGAAGAACGCGTAGCCAACACCCACCCGCTGTGAAGTAATAGCGTGTGAACCCCAACGCCTGGAAAACACATGCACCGCACCCCACGAAAGCACGTACAGAGCAATGGAAATCCACGTGGGATCTTCAAGCCCTGCCAGGGCAACGCCCGTGCGCGATATGTCACAGATGCGCTTACACGCTAAGGGCCTTTGGTCCAATGGAATAACGTGCGTGCACTGATGCGCTCAAGCGCTAAGGGCCTTTCCTCGAATTACACGCTGACGTGCAATTTTTTCACGTGCCAAATCACTCCGTATCAAGCTGGCCACGCGAAAAAACACACCATGCTCCTGCCCTGAAGGCCATTTTCCTGCCCCCAAGAGCCCCGAGCACGCTCCCACCTGCCATCTGCTGCTGCCTGCCTGCCTGCTGCCCACGTGCCCTGCTATTTGCTGCCTGCACATCAGCCATCTGCAGGGGTGCAGTTGCGGTGACCACCCCTGCTGGAAATGAAGACTACCGACTGGGATACCATCGCTCCACAGCCCAGCCTGGCTCCCAGGACCCAGTTGCCCACCCACGCCTGCCTCTGGGTTGCCATGTTGGGCACACCACCATCTAAGACCACTGGCAACCCCCAGCCAGAGAGGCAGAGGGCCACCAGCTTCACTGCCACCGAAGTTGGTGTCCTGGTGGAGCAAGTCCTGGGGCAGTATGATGCCCTCTTCGGAAGGTTGCGCGCCGACAAGGAAAGACGGACCAGGATCTGGACGGACATCGTGACTGACATCAACGCGGAGGGGGTGGCAGTCTGAAAATTCCAACATGTCAAGAAGCCTTGGGAGGACTACAGGTCCAGGACCCTCAACAAGACCCGGCGCCTCTTGAAGGCAGCGGATGCTAAGGGGCGCCGGGGCCACCTGTCGGAACATCAAATGAGGGTCCTGGAACGCATATCCCCAGCGTTCCACGTCCAGGTCCTTGAGAGGCAGACCTGTCTGGAGTCGAGCGGTAAGTGTACATGCATACTGATTGTAAGCTGTGCGTGTGGTGGTGTGCCAGTAGTGTGCAGGTTGCACATGTGGTTTTGTAGGGCCATGTATGGATGTGTATGTATAGGGCCGTGAGGCTAACACATGCGAGTCCTCTCATGTGTGAGACACATGGATGGTGCATGTGTGTGTAAGCTTGCATGCCAAATGCAGATGTGTGAGCACACATGCTTGAATGACTGTGTATGTACGTTGGCATGGTTGTGGTGTCACACATGGATGCCGGTTCCAGCTGTATGTATCTGCACCGTGTACATGTGCATGTGTGTGTATTTCACAAGGGTGCAACAGTGATGCAACATGGATGCTTCGGACACTGATATGTAGAAGACTGATTTCCAGATGTGACATGGATGCCGATCTCATCACTGCGACAGTTGGTGGAGGTGTACACATTCCTGTAAGTGTGGTGGCGTGTGTGCATGTCTAGTGCACTCCCTGTGTTTCATGTGATGTCTGGCTCACCTTTGGCTGCTCATGCTGTTGTATGTGTATGGATGGTGCTGGCTGTTGCCATATGGCTGTGGAATTGCTCAGGTGTGTGAGTTTACATGCCATGTGTGTTGAGGATTGTGATGCCATGTCTGAAGTTTGACACTGCCACTCATGTGCAACTGGCATGTGTGTATCAGTCCATTGTACAGTGTCCTGATGCCTGTCTCCTATCTCTGCCTGAGGTGCCTGTGTGTAATCCTGTCCCAGATCCTGTGACTGCATCATCCCACACCAGCAGGGATGCCTACGTCCAGACCTGTTTTCAGGGAGGGGATCCGCTTACAACAACTGGCCTTCCTCTCCCTGCGGACATGGCTATCCGGGACCGGGTTGAGCCTGTACTGGGTGGGGTGGCGTTGTGTCAACGGGACATGCGAGGTGACCTGCAGTCTTTTCATGGGGAGACTGCACGTCATCTCGACTGGCTCGTTGACCACATCAGCCTACTGGGAAAGGTCATCCAGGCCGGATTCCTCCGTTTGCTGAACCTTTCTTTGACCCCCTCCTCACTTGAACCCCCTATGCGCCAGTCGTCCTCCGTGCCATCTTCCCACCCATGTATCACCTGGGTACCCTGTGGAGTTGCCTCTGACCGTGCGGCCAGGCTGGTGGAGGACACATCCCTGCCACAGTCGGGAGTCGGACGTCCAGCAGGGGTGGCCACCTCAACAACTGCACCCCAGCCGGAGGAGGATGTGCAAGCAGCAGGAGCCAGGGCACGGGCACAGGCACAGCAGCAGCAGCAACAAGGTGGGAGCCATGATGGCTCGGGGCCTTCGACATCGGAGGGGCAGGCATCGGCCAGAGGGCAGGAGGACGCAGGACGGGAAGTGTCTTCTGTGTGGCAGCGGTTAGGCCATGCTGTAGATGCGGAGCGGCAGCGGGCGGAAGAGGCACGGCTCACAATGGTCAGGGCGGAGAACTCCATGCAAAGGGCTCTGAGGCAGGCCGGGTGCCTCGAGGCAATTTGCAGGGACCTGGAGGTCCGGATATCATTGTCCCTGCGAACCCTCGGGGCCTTAGAAGAGGACCGCCTCCAGGACATCGAGCAGGAGTTTGATGATGCCCTGGCCCGGGAAATCAGGAAGTGAGCCGTCGGACTAGCCCGCTGCCATTGTATATAGTTAATTAGTGTTAGGTTTCCTTTTGGTTTTCATTTCATTTGGGGCGCTTGGACAATGCCCCACCTTTGTGTATATAGTTGTTCATTAGGTAGGGTTTTTGTAGGTTTGCTTTCAATGGTTGGGCTCATGGACCCTGAATTTGTACTTTGTATATAGTTCTACACTGGATTTCACTTCATTTAAGTTTCTTTTTTACCATGGATCAATGGATGTGTCTTATTTTTACACTTTGGATTTGGTTGGACGGACAGACTCTTTGGACCCATTTGCTTTTGGATTGATTTGGATTCTGCTTTCACACATTATTTTTGAATATTTTTGACATGCAGCTTTTTCTTCATTATTTCCATTATTGAGTGTTTTTTTTTTTATTCATTTGGTTAATTATTGAATACACATTTATTATATACTTTACTGATGTGGTCTTATCTCTTTTGTTTTGTGCATGTCACAATGTTGATCTTTTCACAGTCATGTGTCACCATTGCGTGGGTCTGAGGGACATTGATTCACGGCCATGCTGGTTATGTATTTTCTATCATGACTTTGGGAATTCAATGTGGGGTGTTTGGACTGGGGTGGGATTTGGGTGGCCATGAGGGGCATGGGTCTGGAGTGTGATGACCTGTCAGGGGGGACATGTGTGGGGGCCTGCTGGCAGGTGCCCCTGACTGCTGGGGGGTGGGGGTGCAGGGGGACATGTGTGGGGGCCTGCTGGCAGGTGCCCCTGATTGCTAGGGGGTGGGGGTGCAGGGGGACATGTGTGGGGGGCTGCTGGCAGGTGCCCCTGACTGCTAGGGGGTGGGGGTGCAGGGGGACATGTGTGGGGGCCTGCTGGCAGGTGCCCCTGACTGCTGTGGGGTGGGGGTGCAGGGGGACATGTGTGGGACATGAGTGGGGGCCTGCTGGCAGGTGCCCCTGACTGCTGTGGGGTGGGGGTGCAGGGGGACATGTGTGGGACATGACTGGGTGCCTGCTGGCAGGTTCCCCAACTGCTGGGGGGTGGGGGTGCAGGGGGACATGTGTGAGACATGAGTGGGGGCCTGCTGGCAGGTGCCCCTGACTGCTGGGGGGTTTGGGTGCAGGGGGACATGTGTGGGGGCCTGCTGGCAGGTGCCCCTAACTGCTGTGGGGTGGGGGTACAGGGGGACATGAGTGAGGGCCTGCTGGCAGGTGCCCCTGACTGCTGGGGGGTGGGGGTGCAGGGGGACATGTGTGGGACATGAGTGGGGGCCTGCTGGCAGGTGTCCCTGACTGCTGGGGGGTTGGGGTGCAGGGGGACATGAGTGAGGGCCTGCTGGCAGGTGCCCCTGACTGCTGGGGGGTGGGGGTGCAGGGGGACATGTGTGGGACATGAGTGGGGGCCTGCTGGCAGGTGCCCCTGACTGCTGTGGGGTGGGGGTGCAGGGGGACATGTGTGGAGGCCTGCTGGCAGGTGCCCCTGACTGCTGGGGGGGGTGGGGGTGCAGGGGGACATGTGTGGGACATGAGTGGGGGCCTGCTGGCAGGTGCCCCTGACTGCTGGGGGGTGGGGTGCAGGGGGACATGTGTGGGGGCCTGCTGGCAGGTGCCCCTGACTGCTGGGGGGGTGGGGGTGCTGGGGGACATGTGTGGGGGCCTGCTGGCAGGTGCCCTGCATTGCTGGGGGGGTGGGGGTGCTGGGGGACATGTGTTGGGGCCTGCAGGCAGGTGCCCCTGACTGCTGGGGGGTGGGGGTGCCGGGGGACATGTGTGGGGGCCTGCTGACAGGTGCCCTGCACTGCTGGGGGGTGGGGGTGCTGGGGGACATGTGTGGGGACCTGCTGGCAGGTGCCCCTGACTGCTGGGGGGTGGGGGTGCTGGGGGACATGTACGGGGGCCTGCTGGCAGGTGCCCCTGACTGCTGGTGGGTGGGGGTGCTGGGGGACATGTGTGGGGGCCTGCTGGCAGGTGCCCCTGACTGTTGGGGGGGTGGGGGTGCAGGGGGACATGTGTGGGACATGTGTGGGGGCCTGCTGGCAGGTGCCCCTGACTGTTGGGGGGTGGGGGTGCAGGGGGCATGTGTGGGACATGTGTGGGGGCCTGCTGGCAAGTGCCCCTCACTGCTGGGGGGTGGGGGTGCTGGGAGCCATGAGTTGGTGATCATATTGCAACGTGACATGTGGCTTGGCTGGGGGGCATGCCCATGGTGGATGGGCTGCCTGCGGGACATGACCAGGTGTGCAGGGTAGTCCCCTGTGCTGTGGGCTGCCTGCAGGGGCTGTGGAGGGGGTAGAGGGGACACCTGGGAGGACCCACACTGCCAATTCACGTGTAGGACTCCCCGCGCACCCCCAAAATACGCGCTCCCCGCTCTGACAGCAAAATCGCGTGTGAAACTTCATGCGCAGCCCAGTAATACACATACCCTACTCCAATCGCGTGTGAAACTTCCCGCGCACCCCTGAAATACACGTACCCAGCCCAATCGCGTGTGAAACTTCCCGCGCACCCCTGAAATACACGTACCCAGGCCAATCGCGTGTGAAACTTCCAGCGCACCCCTGAAATACACGTACCCAGCCCAATCGCGTGTGAAACTTCCCATGCACCCCCGAAATACACGTACCCAGGCGAATCGCATGTGAAACTTCCCGCGCACCCCTGAAATACACGTACCTAGGCCAATCGCGTGTGACACTTCCCGCGCACCCCTGAAATACACGTACCCAGCCCAATCGCATGTGAAACTTCCCGCGCACCCCCGAAATACACGTACCCAGGCCAATCGCGTGTGAAACTTCCCGCACACCCCTGAAATACACATACCCAGGCCAATCGCGTGTGAAACTTCCCGCGCACCCCTGAAATACACGTACCAAGCCCAATCGTGTGTGAAACTTCCAGCGCACCCCTGAAATACACGTACCCAGGCCAATCACGTGTGAAACTTCCCGCGCACCCCTGAAATACACGTACCCGGGCCAATCACGTGTGACACTTCCTGCGCACCCCTGAAATACACGTACCCAGCCCAATCGCGTGTGAATCTTCCCACGCACCCCCGAAATACATGTACCCAGGCCAAACGCATGTGAAACTTCCCACGCACCCCTGAAATACACATACTCAGGCCAATCGCATGTGAAACTTCCCGTGCACCCCTGAGATACACGTACCCAGGACAATAGCGTGTGAAACTTCCCACGCACCCCTGAAATACACGTACCCAGCCCAATCGCATGTGAAACTTCCCGCGCATCCCTGAAATACACGTACCCAGGCCAATCGCGTGTGAAACTTCCCACGCACCCCCGTAATACACGTACCCCACTCGCACAGGCCCTTTCGCATGTGAAGGTTCCCGTGAACCCCGTAATACACGTACCCTGCTGAAATCGCGTGTGAAACTTCACGCGCACCCCAGTAATACACGTTCCCCGCTTGGCGTTTGCTGTTTGGCAGCCCTGTAAACTGGTCCAAGGTTAGCGCAGCCCTTTGCGCTGATTTGGGAATTTTGATGGCTTTTCCTTACGCGAGGGCATTCTTGGGGGCATAACTGGCGTTGCTGCAGGGTCGCTGCGCCACTCTGCGCCACGGCTGGTTTTGTAGGCTAAAATCCATGAATACGCTGTGCGCGGAAATTGATTTTAGCGCACGCGGCTTCCGCAGACATTCGCACACGCACACTGTGCGCCAGCCGCGTGCGCCACTTTTGTGCGAAATTCTATGAATTACCCTGATTATTTTATCTGTGGTGGACTATCTGAGATAGAGAGGTTTCGACCTAACAAGATGGTTGAGTGTAAGATCAACACCAAATTATTACAAGATCATCATTGATGCACATTTTGTGCCCTTTCACATTCGACTGACACTACGGCTGTAAGGAAAGTATACTTGCCAGCTGGCTGTGCTGTTGAGGATAATAGTGAAAATTACTGGTTATGGTTAACCAACTCATTGACATCTGGCAAGAGTCAGACGACGACACTACGACTAGGTTTTTAGCATGGCCTTAGATTTTAAGTTAGTGTCATGGAACTCGAGCGGGAAGTTTAATTTACTGAATAACTCGATACTGTGTCAACCATAAAGAACTAATATGATCATCTTGTTACAAGAAACGTTTCTGTCAAATGATGTTTCATTGGACGTATTTATCACCTATGTCCAAAAAGCTATTCAGTCTAGTTGGTCTTCTAGCCGTGAGTTTGCAAAACAAATGTATTAGTAAAATAGATAAAATGCTTCGGAAATGGACTGACGTATCTGGATCTACTAATATATTAATTGCAGTAGACTTTAATAGCAATTGGCTTCTAGATCACTTTAATCAGCCCAACGGGATTAAGAAAAAAAACACCCATCTAAATTCCACTATAGATTATGCGATCGAAGTGCCTCTTTGCCTTATGTATATCATTTACCATTAAAGTGGAAGTATTAAGTGATCATAATATGCTATGTGCAGTTTTTAAGGAGTCAGTAGGTGTACATTCACATGACAAGCCACCTAATGTGGCAGTCTCTAATAGAAGAAATCGGCTGATTTGGCACACAAAGCAAATCCATTCATTTAATAGGTCAGTTAGGGTTTGTTTTGATGACATTTCTTATGAATGGAAATGGACCAAATGTTGTCCGGTGGAATCTGGCACTTTCATTCAATATAATGGTAATAAGAGTCAGATAAAGTCAAACTAAAGAAAGAGGCATGAAAACACATACAATCCATATATTCAAAATCTACAGAGGGTATTAAGAAGAGATTTTAGGATTAATATAAAATCAGAGGAACTAGTGGAAAAGAAAAGGGTTACTATCCATACGGTGCACCAGAGGTATACAAATAAAATCAAGGCCAATCGATTTATGAAACATCAAGGAAATGGGGAACAGATGATTAAGGCCTTGACGTCAAAATCAGAGGTTTCATATTGGAAGATGGTAAATTCCTTAGGCCCCCAACAAGCCACAATGCAGGAGCATTCCATTCTGGAAGAGAATTGGCTCGGATATTATTCTGAATTATACTCCCATCTGAAGAAGCAGTGAAAATTGACAGGAATACGCCTTGGGAAATGCACTTTGATGTAGAAGATAACATCTTCATAATTTGAAAAAAGTATATAATTCTAAGGCCACAGGGCCATATGGCCTATGTAGTAGATTATTGAAAAGTGATTCAATAATGTGGGTGAATATTCTATACATCCTATTTAGGCAGATTATAATCTTAAAACGAACCCTGGACACCGGGAAATATTCACATATCGTACCCATTTTTAGAAAGCAGATAAATTACATCCCCGCAATTATAGAACCACAGAACGTTTGGATACGGTTGCAAAAATATTCTCTGTACTAATTCTAAGGTACTAATTCCAGGAGCTGGATAAATGGGCTTTTGATAATTGCATTTTGAAAATACAACAAATACATTTCCAAAAAGGATCTGAACGGCTACATTATCAATAGCATTCAGCAGGCTTTGTGGAAAAAAAACCAAGCCCTCGTTTATGTCCAGCAGTGACCTTAAATTGGCTTTTGATATGGTAAATAGGCAAGTTTTATGGGCCAAATAAAAAAATGGGCCTTCTGCATATTATTAAATATTTACATTTTTCTGCATAAGGTACCAGGTTAAGAATCAGGTTGAGTACAAAAGTGTGATTCTCAGAAGAAATAAAGACTTTTAGAGGGCCATGATATGGCTTATTTTAGCCTCCACCTTTTTTAACCATTACATGGCTGATATGGGTGCACTCCTAGAGAAAGCTGCTTTTATCTCACTTAAGGTGAATGGAATAAAAATAGTTTGGATGATGTATGCAGATGATTTCATGCTGCTCAACTGCATGCCAGTGTTTTAAATGATGGGGATCGAAAATGTTTCCTTTCCATGCTCCACTCTGCTATAGCTGATACTCTCGATGTTCTTGCCCCTGTCATGAGGATATGCTTGAAGCCCAAAGCCAAATACAACTCTTGGTACGACTCAGACCTCGTCACCCTTAAGCGCAAGTGCAGGGTGACTGAGAGAGGAAATGGCGAGTATCCGGTACATCCTCTGACAAACTGGCCTGCCACCTGCTACAAAAGCAATACCGGCTCTCTGTCCACACCAAGAAGAGAGCCCACATCCAAGCCTGCATCTCCGTGGCATCTAACAACTCTGCCGAACTCTTTAAAATCTGCAAGGAGCTGGCCAATCTTGCTGCAGTCTCTACCTCTCCTATCCCCTCCCAGGCCCTCTGCATGGCCCTGGCTTCTCATTTCATCTCTAAAACTCTGGACATCCTATCCTCTCACTCTTCCTCTACCCCTCCTCCCTCTACTCCCAGCTCTTCCTCTGGCCCTTCTTCGGCCACCTCTCCTCCCTCCTTCTCTGCCTTTCCTCTGTTCTCCCCAGATGAGGTTTCTAGACAAGTTCGATTTATGAAAGTCCCGTCAAAACAGGTTCACCCCTGTTCCTCCAAAACCATTAAGGACCAGATTGACACCCTGGCTCCTGCTCTGGCTGATTTCTGCAACCACTCCTTCACCACTGCAGTCTTCCCCTCCCCCTGAAGCATTCCCTTGTGCACCCTCTTCTTAAGAAACCCTCTGTCGACCCTTCCTGCCCAGCTAACTATCGTCCAATCTCCATCACTCCTTTCCTGGGCAAACTCCTGGAAAAGCTGGCCATCTCCCAGCTTAATCTTCACACCAAATATGTTGGTTGGCTCCATGACCATCAGTCTGGCTTCAGAGCTGCCAGTAGCACGGAAACTGCTCTCCTGCACATCTGTGAAGACCTGCTCTCCAACCTTGATTCCAACACTCTCTGTGTCCTCATCTTACTTGATCTCTCTTCTGCCTTTGACATGGTCAACCATGCCATCCTACTCAACCATCTCTGTGATAACCTGGGTATCACCGATCAGGCCTTGGCTTGGCTGACCTCCTTCCTCTCTGATCGACCCTCCCAGGTCAGACTTGGGTCCTTCCTCCCCTCTATCTCTATTTCTATCTTTGGTGTTCCCCAGGGGTATAATCTCTCTCCCTGTCTGTTCAACCAATACCTGGTTCTTGTTGCCCACCGCATTGCAGCTCTCTGCCCCAACTTTCAGTGCTATGCAGATGACACTCAACTCATTTTCAGACTACCTTCCGCCACCTCTTTTCCTTCTCTCATCTCTGACTGTCTGTCCGCCATCCAGGAGTGGTGTGCCGCTAATGATCTCTGCCTTAATGCCAGTAAGACTGAGATTCTCCTCATCGGCACACCAGCTTCCACCATTCCTGTCACTCTCTAGGCGGCCTCTTTTGGCCCTCTTCCTGCTCCCACCTGTGAGGCTAAAAACCTTGGTGTCATCTTTGACTCCACACTTTTCTTCTCTCCCCACATCTTTGACGTTTCTAAGAAGTCACACTACCAGCTGCACCCGGAGAGGAAATCTTCCTTTCCTCTCCTTGCCCAAGAAGCTCACTGTCCCCAGAACTCTGGTTCTCTCTAGGCTGGACTACTGCAACGGCCTCTTCCTAAATCTGACTGCCCTCTCCGCCCTCTGCAGCCCATCCACAACAGGACTGCGAGACTTGTCCTTGGCCTCAAGCCCAGGGATCATATCTCTCCAGGACTGAAATCTCTGCACTGGCACCCAGTGGTGGTGAGGATTAAGTTAAAAACCCACTGCATTGTCCACAAGGACTTCTGGGGCCTGGGATCTCAATACCTTCAACTCTCTCTTCCTAAATATCTTCCCTCTCGAGCTGTTTGCTCATCCGCCTCCAACTCCCTCAGGGTTGGAGGGGCTTCTCCAAGCAGCGAGTTGGTGGTAGATCTCTTTCTTCTGCTGGGGCCTCCATCTGGAACAGCCTCCCTGTCTCTCTGAAACTTGAGGAAAACAATCTCTGATTCCGGAAGCACCTCAAGACCTTCCTCTTCACTTCTGCTTTATTTCCTCCCCCCCTGCTAATCTGAATCTACTCTGATTACTTGGCTACCCTCTTAAACTCGGCCAGGTCCCCTCCCTGCCAGTTGAACACCTGCACTGCCCCCTGGCAACCCGTGCACTCAGGGACTGTTTCTGTATCCCTACAGCCCCTACTTGCAGTTGACCCCTGATGTCTGTTCTTACCCTTGCACTTGCCACCAGCTGGCCGCACTTTAATTTATTGTCTTTATTTATTTTACTGTTATATTAGATACTGCACTGCCGCCTCCCCTTTCTCCCACACTTCTCCCCTTCCCCCCTCCCCTGCACTTGCGCAATCTCAATGTCACCTGGCTTAGTAGGATTGTTGTCTGTCTTCCCTCTGTTTCCCCACCCTTGCCTTCTCGCGCCTTGAAACACTTGTGTATAGGCGTGTTATAAATGCCATATGATATCATATTGTACCCTAGCTCAAAGAACGATGAAGTATAAATGAGTAATAGGAAACCAAAAAATAGAAGCAGGAAAGGAACTCAAATATTTAGGCCTATCGATCACAGCATGTTCAAACAAATTACTGCTGGCTGAAAAATCAACTATCCATACAATTCGACCACTTTAATACGACATTTGGTTGTTTCTCGTTGCTACCAGCAATAAAGATGGACATGGAAAAGTTTATTCCATCTCTGACATATGGGATAAAATCTCTTCAGATTTTACAATAACTAGATATGTCTCAATATAAAGGGATTATTTGGAGAAACGTGTTGTCAATGCCAAAGAACATCCCAACATCAATAATTAGATTTGAATTGAGATTCTATGCTAACATTCTGCTTATACTTCTTTAATGCTACTATCCAGCAGCTTTCAAATCTTAAGCAAACATTTTTATAAACAAACTTTGAAACTCTTTTACAGCAAAATGTTTCTTCTTTAAAACTTAACAAAAAAACTCTTTCAGGAAACACTCTTTCCCATTAGTCTTTTCCTGCCCCAGTAGTTTCTTGTGCAAAGTTCCAACCAATGAGGACTCCCCAGGCTTCCCCATGTCATATCCTGCCTGGGTCCCTTCCTCTTCTTTTTGCTGCTTCCAACAAGATAAGTTCTTCATCATTTTGCTCCGTAATGTCATTATGACCTATTGTTATTGATTTATAACTGCTTTTGAGACGTTAGACTGCAATTTGAGGTGTACAGATTAGCACGCCAGAGAAGGTTCACTTTTTATTGTATATTCATTGTGGTTATTGTACGTTTAGTTGCTCTTCATAATTTCACTTCATAATTTCACTTTGCATGCGGAATAACTAACTCCCGTTCGCTGCTACCTGCAATGGGTGGCTCTTCCGTAATGGTCCCCGCTCCAACGGACTTGAAGCACGCACGTGAACAGCATAGAAGGGGGGGCGAGCTGGGTATGTGGGCAACATCGCTCACACTGAGACGCTGGCTTGCATCCCCCATAATGCATTTGGTGTGCGCAAATGGTCCTAACTATGACGCGGCCTGACACGCCGACGCGCATAATTAGACAAAAGCACCAACAATTCTGGGGCACTGTCGAAGGAAGCCAGCGTTGGTTCGCGTTTCAATAACACAGAAAGTTGCTTCCACTGATATCCCGGCAATTGAATTTTCAACTATTGCATGTGCCCAGATGCATTTGAATCAGCTGCGCACAGACAGGCTAGTCTAGTGTGTGAGCAATTCAGGAGAATAATTTGAAAAACATTTTATTTTTAAATATAGAGTGACTAAGAAACCGCAATAATGTAGTATTGCTGGTATATCAATAATTACAGCAGTTTGCACACAGATTAGTCTGTCAATCGGATAAGTGTCATCCCGTGGGGGTTTGGGGGGGACACTGGGCCTGGCTACATTATGGCAGAATCCTGGAGCGAGAGCACACAGGATGAGGAGAGCTAAGAGAAAAGTGAGATGATTTTTGAAGCCCTGCAAGAGGTAGAGGAGTTCCTCTGTGAAGAAGATGAGGACTTAACCCTCAGCTTTAATAGGGTCCTAGGAGACTTGCTGGTGCAGGCAGTTTGCCAGGGGTTAAACCCCTCCAGGACAGGCTGGAGAGACTCAAGCCCTCATTGGCAATAAAAGTCAGTCCAGGCAAAACATGGGCAGAGCGAAAGTGGGTGAGAGTACAGGTGAAAGTCCATCCCACATACACCCACATACACCCTCAAGAAAGGGTTGACCAACAAGGGAGTTAAGAGAAGGGGATAATAGAGAAGCGCGCTCGTGGAAGCACCGTATAAGCACCTGCTTCACCGCTTAGCCGCAAAGCCGCGTGGCTGCGGGCTTACTCTCTGTTCTTTTGTTCAGCCGATTTGATCAGCGTTAAGGCTAGTAATTCTGCTTTGATCTGGCCACATTTCCCTGCCATTCACAGGTGATGGCCTTCTTGGCCTACTCCCTAAAAACTGACATACCTGTCATGCCTATCTTGTAACTGCCGACCCAAAATAGCTCTGCAATAATTCATCAGATTTTTCACTACACTATTACCATTACCCCGGTTGCCCCCACGCAACTCTACGATCAAACCAGCACTTTTAAACCAGCACTTCCCACACAAGCGAGTTTGGCCTCCAATGTTCCTGTGAGACCACCTGTATCGGATCTGCCAAACCTTCCGAAGACTCGTAGTCTTCACATCACAAAATCATTTTGCAAACAATTTGTGACCTCTCGTGGACGTGAACGGACCCATCCATTAGCCCTTTCGGATGACACTATATTAAATTAGGTCAAGGGTCATAGCATGCCCCCTATATTGGGCTGCCATTTTTCTCCTATCACTTTTACAGTGTTGAGCCGAGATTCCTCTATCATTTCCATCCGTGCCAGTCACTGTGATTCTCCTATATCAAGCATAGATCAAAGAGACTCCCATACTCCACATTCAATAGCATTAAATTCAACCTCAGCGGAGGTACATTCTATGCTTCAATCCTTCACACATCCCACTCCACAAGCTCACAAACCAGCCCCTGATTCGGGTCCCTCAAACTATACAGCTCTGTTACAACCTGCTCTGGCCGCAATCAACACTACAATCTTGAGCTTAGTCAACATTTTTGAGACATTGGATGCTAGGCTAACCAGACAATCATATCAATTCACTGACTTAGTTAAATGGTTAAACGACAACTGTGCAATACCAAAGCACCATGATGAACAGGCCAAACTGCTCCCTGAAGACCCTGAAGCCTCAGTAATCGCAGTGGGTGAATTTAACACCTATGAGGACACAAGCGGGGCAGACGCATTGCAGACATCGCCAATTAGATCAAGCTCTCATTTACCAGCCATTGCTGGAATAATTTGACCTATTGACTGTTCACCTGTTCCAAGAGCCAGGCCCACTGTTGATGGCTCTTGGACCTCCTCCGACTCTCCACCCCTATCTACTGTTCCCACATCCAAGAGCGTTAGTGCGCCTTCAGCGCCACAAGAACCCTTTGTAGTGGGCCTTGTAAATAACACAGAAAAGCACCCCAGGACCCCAGTCAAAGGTCCACATCTTCTTCCAAAAAAAAACAAAAATATAGTTGGTATTAGATTTGCGAAGAGCACACTAAACGCCTTTTTTCAGGTCATTGGCAAAACTAACAAATCCAAACCTGTGCTAAGCCCAACTATTTCTCAAAACATCAGTGCTTCAATCTCAAGCTGTCCCGCCTTGCCCCCCACACCTACTAGTGCTGCAATGAGTACTAATTCAGCCACCCCAGTCACTTCACACTCTCCCCTTAATGACTTAGTTCATATTATAGAACAAAAAGGGATTTCAGAAAAAACAACAGCTTCAGCCAATGTAGATAAGAAAAGTGTGAAGTTTCCTGACATGCAGTCCTCTGCTTTGGATGATGTACAAAATGAAACAATTCGCACATATATTTAGCAGCCTGATTGCCTCGCCCAAACACCCAGGTGCAGGGAGATTGCACACAAACTGTGTTCAGCGATTGCTCACGTTTGGTGATGACTGCAAAACCATCAACGGTTGAGCGAGACACGACCAAACAAGTGGAAGCCCCATTTCAGCCTGTTAATCAAACGTCCAACAAGAATGTATCACTTGAACCCCAACAGTTCATAATGCCAATCCAGGACATATCTTGCAGTCAGCTCCAAGTAACATCTTCTCAGGCAATGAAACTAACAGTTTGCACCGATCAAGAGTCAATGAGGTGGGCTTCTCATAAGCTTCTCACACCTTTTTTTATCAAAAACACTAGATCAGTTGAAACCATTTTGTCACACTTTAATTTTGAAATGTTGTGAAGGCGGATTCCCAAGCTATGATCTAAACAGGCGTAGCATCTTGAACATCTTTATGTGGTAGCTCTTGAGGATGTCTCGTCAAGAGACATTGAACAAATTGAATTTATAGCGGAAGAATCACATTCTATAGTCAGACTTTGAATTCCATCTGGGGTGGTCCTAAACACAATCTGACAAAGAAGCAGCTATTTGCACTGGGATTCTTACTTGCACAAGACCCAGCACGCCATGTTGATACGCCACAAATTGAGAAGCATAGGCCTAATATATATTTCGGTGCTCAGGATCCAAGTGGCTGTGACACCAGGGCCCCCTCTCACTTTTCAAATTAACCATTAATCCAATAGGTAAAATTGCCCCTGAAAATCATGAGCTGGAATAATCAAGGGCATTCCCACTTACCTATTAAACAATTGCCTCACATTAACTACATCATAGCATTGCAGGAGACATGGTTGGTCTCCTCTCCTGTCTGGGATGGTTATGACTCTGTCCTGCTCCCTGAATTACCAAGCAGGGGTCAACCCTCAACAGGGTTAGTTTTGGCTGTCAATACCGGTCTGGGTATAATCATCGATCCATGGGCTTCTGTTAGTGCTTACATCCAGTTGGTAAAGACATCCATCAAAGACCACACCCTAGCTGTGGTTAAACATATAGGAATGTAGCAGGCTTGTCTGATGAGGCCTTTTATAATGGCTTAGCAAAAACACTTGAGCTAATCCATATGCATGATCAGATTACAAATACCATTATATTGGGCGATTTGAATTTAGACTGTTGGATTTCCAAACGTACAACAAAAGATGTGGGCAGATGGATTTCATTTATGAAAGCTTGCATCTTTCATATGGTAAATGGTTCTGTGACGGGAGATATCCCAGCCCAACATACCTGGCACAGGGGTATCTTCACCAGTACAATTGACTACATCTATGTCGACGCTTCACTGTTTCAAAATGTGACTAAACTGAGTGTTAATCACCACAAACAAAGTGATCATAAGAATCTATCAGTAGATATTGCCTGGGACTTAGCCCAGACAGTGCAGCCTTTGATGAAGCAAATGCTAAAAGCAGGCGTTAAGGAAGGACCCGCAAAGGGAAGTCGTAGTAGGGCGGTAAGGGTTTAACGGCACCGGTCTCGTTACCGGTCACCGTTAACCCTTACCGCCCTACTTGTAATGAGGCCCACTGACTTGTTATATCCTTTTACTAATACCATTATTACACAATCTAAAAATGGCTTTAGACACAAGCACTCTTTTGATCTAGAGATTAAACTAAAACGTGCAGAATATAGACGCATAAAAAGAGAAATTCTAGTTATGAATTCACAGACACGTTGCCAGGATTAGAAAACTGGTAAATGCCATTATAAAAACTGGCTACCTAGTAGGAATTCTCTAATGTTCCAATAAGACAGTGAAACCATGGCTCATGCAATGTCCGGCAAAAATTCAGCCGAAATGTGGCAATTACTGCGAATCATAACCAGAATACACAAGCAGACGCCCAAATCAATGGCATCCAAGAACATCAAGGGGTAAAGTATTTTTCTGATCTATATGCCGATAAATGTTTTGACAATCTAAAATATGTACAAAAGTCAGTAGGCCCCTGAAATGTAACCTATTCAGTTACAATCCTTCAAGAGTTTATCATGAAATCCAGCTCTTCACGTGCAGCAGGGCTAGATGGCCTCCATAATCTGATGTTTAAAGCAAACCCACATGAATGGGCAGTGATCCTGGACAAGATTTATCTTCAGGTGTTAAGATCACGCATGGTGCTAGCATCGTGGAAAATCTCTACCATAATGCAATCTTTAAAAAGGACGACCGCAGTCTTCCCCAAAATCATCGCTGAATAGCCTTACTGGACACACCAGGCAAAATCTTTACAAAATTGATCATATGAGATTTTAATGCCTGGACACAAAAACATTGGTTGCGTGACACCCATCAGACAGGGTTTGTCACTGGCATGGGCACTAACATTAATTTACTTTGTCTTAACGCCATCAAAGCCCAATGCCAGTCAACAAAACAAGAAGTTTTTTTTTTGCTTTCATAGATCTCCATGCTGCATTCAACTCCATATACCGTATCTTGATGGCGAAATTAGCCCAAGATCAGTGCCCTTCGACCATAAGCGATATCATCTATGCTTTACACTTCAACACATCTGTCAATATAAGATTGACCCTAGACGGAGTTCTTTCAGCACCCATCCAAACTTCCAGAGGTCTGAAGCAGGGATGCCTGTTAGCGTCCGCCATATTCAATTATTTCATTCATGATGTCTGGGCAATATTCAACAGTATCATTTCTGACTCTCCCAAACTAAATAACTGTCGCATAAAAACACTCATGTACGCAGACGATCTTGTGCTGATATCAAAAACTCAGATGGGGCTACAGAATTTATTGTCAGCCTTTGAAACATACACTACACAAAATCAACTTATAGTCAACACCACCAAAACTCAAGTAGTGATGTATTCACCTCAAAGCCATGACAATAAAGCATTTATTTGGTCCATTAATCAAATCAATCTATCTGTTGTCCCTCAGTACATATACTTAGGTTTAACCTTCGAATGTAACATTCATGCCAAAGGACAGATTTAACGAGTCGAAGCTAAATTAGTCACTGCAATCTCACAAGCAAAACTCATTGGGCCTCATTACGAGTTTGGCGGCAGCCATTGAGCTATTAGCTCCATGGCTGCCCCCAATCCAGGCTCTCTTACCGGGTTCCCAGAATGGGGAATTACCGGGCCATTCCGAGTACAAAGGGCGCGGTAATTCCTCCCTCTGGGAATCCGGGCCCGGGCCTTCCCCATTCCCATCTGAGCCCCCATAGGGCTCAATGGGAATGGGAGAGGGTGCAAACAACGGGTTGATTACGAGCGGCCCGTTGTTTGCTCCCTCTTCCCCTCGCGCGACCCGGTAACGACGCCTGGTTTGACGAGGCGTTCCTTACCGGGTCCCGCGAGGGGAGCTTGTAATCGTGCAGAATGGAGTTAACGGGTCCGCACCCATTTGCGGAACCCGTTAACCCATTCCGCTGATCTTATAATGAGGCCCATTATGTTTAAGCATGGTAAATTTTCAATTAAACCAGCGTGGCATTTCTGGACCATGAAAGTGTTTCCAACTTTATTGTATGGTCTTGAACCACTACCTGTAAATCTTCCTTTTGCGTTTGCGAAATCTGAAGCTACATTTTGGAGAAAGACTCTAAATGTCCCACAATGCACTCCTGCTGTTTGGCTGAGATTCGAACTGGGACTGGTTTCTCTTCGAGCACTTTACAACTGCTGCATAACTGCATTATTCAGGGAATGTTTAGTCTCTACAGACTCTATGGTTATTTTAAAAACTTTAACCCATTACATATTTTCTGTTAAGCACACTTTTGTAGTAGCATGGACCCAGAAAGTATATCAAATACTAGCTAAAGCAGAAGTCTCCATTGAAATACTCCTCACCAACCCGGATAAAGCAAAATCCAAGATATATGAGATAGACTGGATGAACACAAAAGAATCATGTCTCCAATATAGGGACGCTGCTGTGCATAGATTTCCTCCTAAAAAGGTTTGCACTTTACCGCCTTATCTGGTGAGAATACCTACTCCAAAATATCATGCATGCATATTTTGCCTGCGATTCAATTTATGGATGACAAAAGTCCTACACGCTAAACGCAAACAGCTGACAGCTGCACCAAACTTTTGTTGCTTCTGTTTGAAACATGAGGTTCCGGAAACTTTATTTCATTTGATCTCAGAGTGTGCTGCATTGACGAACCTCAGAATCATTCATTTTGTAAGACACTGCAAATTCCTAGGACAACTGGAAATTGACCAATGTTGGTCAACCATCCTGAGCTCTTGTTACACACCAATTCAATTTGCAACAATTAACCTCTTGCAGAGCTTGCATTTAGACACATTGGTGGAACACTAACATCAAGATCCAATGATCTGCAATTACCATTGCAAATGCAGACAAAGTTGAACAGAACATCATCATTTTCTCTTTTTGTTTGTTCCTTTGTAATATGTATTTTCCTTGTTATTTTCATTCATTTTTCTTTTCTCTTTTATTGTTATACTCACTTATGTATAATGAATTAATATTGTCATTTTTTGCATAACATTTTGAAAGGTTGATTTAATCCAGCTGAATAAAAAAAAAATAGAGAAGCCCCATGATGCATTTCAAAAGCTTACGGAAGCTTTCCTATTGAGATGAAGGCCAACCCCTTACAGGGTGCAAAATATAGGGGATGAGAACACAGGCCCTGGATTTTGTCAAGCATCTTAAGCACCACCCTCAAAAAGGCCTAGAATACAAAGAGTACAGGAGGATGAGATCTCTGAGATGTTTGATCTTGAGGCCATTAGGCACCCTAGGTCCTCATAGAGGTCGCCTTCACTTAAGGTAACCGCATATATGGCCCACCAATTGAGGAAGCCCTTGGATAAGGAGGCAAGATATCAGATAAAAGCAGAATGCCCCAGACCCGTGCTTCCGGGTGAGGTAGCGGAGACACCCAAGCTAGACCCAAGAATGCTCAGCTTTATCACCAACGTAACTAAGGATTCCCGTAAGTGCATGGATAGAACTTGGAAGGGGTGTGAGGACAAGCTGTTGGATCTGGCAGGTCCCATAGCCAAAATTATGACCTTGCAGAAAGATTGAAGGACGCAGGGGAGCCCATTGGCGCACAGACGCTCGCAAATTGGGCGCAGAGAGCCGTGTGCATATTGGGCAATGCAAATTGCACTTTATCTTGAGAGAGAAAGAGGAGTATGTTGTTCAAAATTGACAATAGACTGGAGACTTAGCCACCTACGAAGCAGGCAAGACTGCTCAAGGCCTCCTATTTGGATATTTGGAAAATAAATTGCAAAAGAGATGAAAAAATGTGTGGGGTCTTTGACTGCGCTCGAGAAAGAACTTTCCTCCATCAGTAAGATTTTCCCCGGAAAGGTTTTTGCAGGGACCGGTCACAAAAGAAGTTGAGCAACTGGTCGCTTCTAGGCTCAGAGATGATGTCAGGGACCTAGGGCCCAGTACTGGAAAACAAAGCATCCTGTGGAAGAGGGTTCAGAGGCCGCAGAGGCAACGGCCATAGAGGCAGAGGCACCTATCAACACCAAGGTGCAGGAACAGGTGAGCACAATTCCACACATATACCACCGTGTGGGAGGGAGAACATGACAGCACTTAGGTAATTGGCGCAAGCTGTCAGGAAATGCCTAGGTCTTGCAGACAGTAGCGTGGTTCATGCTAGAATGTGTGGGTTCCCCGAGCGGGCGCAGCACCACAGCCATTACAATCTTTTCAAACAGAGGCGCAGATGTTAAAAAGGGAGATGGAGCAACTCAAACTGAAGGGAGCTATAGAGGGAGGCCTTCCCTCCAAGGAGGAGTTTTACCGTACTATGCTCCTGGTTCACAGGAAGGGGAAAGTGTGACCAGTGATAAATCTAAAGAGCCTCAACAGCTGGCTCATGTACTGCCATTTCAAAATGGAAGGGATCCATCTCCTCAGAGACATTCTGAGGGAAGGAGACTGGCTAGTGAGGCTAGAGCGCAAGGATGCTTATCTCACAGTGCCAGTGGCAGGGGAACACTGTCAATATTTAAGATTTCTCTGGAATTCAAGTGCCTGCCTTTTGGACTGTCTTCAGCTCTTTGGGCCTTTACCAAACTCTTGAGGCCAGTTGCTGTGGCAAAAAGGGAGAGCGGCGCCAGGAAGATAGTATATCTGGACGACATTCTCTTTCTAGGTCAGGACAAAGCTCTTCTACTAGAGCAAGTGTGGTGGGCAATCACCCACCTCTCTTTGCTAGGTTTCTTGCTGAACAAGGAGAGGTTGGTGCTCATACCCAGCAGACACATGGAGGAATTGAGGGGAGTACTCCGGAAGTAGGATAAATTGCTTCAGAATCTAGCCAGAGTAGTACACCTGCTAGCATCTTCAATAAAAGTGATCTTTCCGGGCCTGTGGCACTAAAGAGCTCTCCAAAGGCTAAAGATAAGACACCTGCCAGGAAGGTTACGTTATCACCAACTACTCTAGATGCAGAAGCCATAGCGGAGATAAGGCGGAGGCTCCAGAACATGGAGGCGTGGAATGGCTATTCCATTTATGGTGAGGCCCCAGATCTTATAATAGAGTCATACGTGAGCATGTAATGGTGGGGCGCAAGGTGCAGCCAATTGGAGATGGGCAGAAGATGGTTGCAGGAAGAGTTAGCCTTGCACATCAAATGCCTAGAGGTGCTTGCAGACTCCTTTGCACTGAAGGCTTTCATGAAGGACCGAGCGAGATGTGGCATCCTCCTTCGGCTGGACAACATATCAGCAGTCCGCTACATCAATCATCTGGAAGGAACCAGATCCAAGATGTTGGCGGAGCTGGCAAAATACTTCTGGCAGTATTGCCTGAGCAACCAAGTCTCCATCACGGCAGAGTACTTACTGAAAGCGTACAATGTAGTAGCGGATTGGAACTCACGCTACCTAAGAAACTCTAGCGATTGGACACTACACACGGACACGTTCTGGAGGATAAAAGAACTATGGGGTCCTCTCTATATGGATCTCTTTGTGTCGCCCTTGAACACGCAATTTCCCAAGTACTTCAGTTGGAGACTGGACCCGGGCGCACTGGGCATGGACATATTTCTCCAAGATTGAACCGGTCCAACGCACTACGCGTTCCCCCATTTTTCATGATGGACAGGACCCTAGCAAAGACCTGCAGGAGAAAGGGGAGGCAGTAGTGATAGTGCCCGAATGGAAGTCGCAAGCATGGTGCAGGCAGTTTGCCAGGGGTTAAACCCCTCCAGGACAGGCTGGAGAGACTCAAGCCCTCATTGGCAATAAAAGTCAGTCAAGGCAAAACATGGGCAGAGCGAAAGTGGGTGAGAGTACAGGTGAAAGTCCATCCCACATACACCCTCAAGAAAGGGTTGACCAACAAGGGAGTTAAGAGAAGGGGATAATAGAGAAGCGCACTCGTGGAAGCACCGTATAAGCACCTGCTTAGCCGCAAAGCCGCGTGGCTGCGGGCTTACTCTCTGTTCTTTTGTTCAGCCGATTTGATCAGCGTTAAGGCTAGTAATTCTGCTTTGATCTGGCCACATTTCCCTGCCATTCACAGGTGATGGCCTTCTTGGCCTACTCTCTAAAAACTGACATACCTGTCATGCCTATCTTGTGTCTGCCGACCCAAAATAGCTCTGCAATAATTCCCCAGATTTTTCACTACACTATTACCATTATCCCGGTTGCCCCCACGCAACTCTACGATCAAACCAGCACTTTTAAACCGGCACTTCCCACACAAGCGAGTTTGGCCTCCAATGTTCCTGTGAGACCACCTGTATCGGATCTGCCAAACCTTCCGAAGACTCGTAGTCTTCACATCACAAAATCATTTTGCAAACAATTTGTGACCTCTCGTGGACGTGAACGGACCCATCCATTAGCCCTTTCGGATGACACTATATTAAATTTGGTCAAGGGTCATAGCATGCCCCCTATATTGGGCTGCCATTTTTCTCCTATCACTTTTACAGTGTTGAGCCGAGATTCCTCTATCATTTCCATCCGTGCCAGTCACTGTGATTCTCCTATATCAAGCATAGATCAAAGAGACTCCCATACTCCACATTCAATAGCATTAAATTCAACCTCAGCGGAGGTACATTCTATGCTTCAATCCTTCACACATCCCACTCCACAAGCTCACAAACCAGCCCCTGATTCGGGTCCCTCAAACTATACAGCTCTGTTACAACCTGCTCTGGCCGCAATCAACACTACAATCTTGAGCTTAGTCAACATTTTTGAGACATTGGATGCTAGGCTAACCAGACAATCATATCAATTCACTGACTTAGTTAAATGGTTAAACGACAACTGTGCAATACCAAAGCACCATGATGAACAGGCCAAACTGCTCCCTGAAGACCCTGAAGCCTCAGTAATCGCAGTGGGTGAATTTAACACCTATGAGGACACAAGCGGGGCAGACGCATTGCAGACATCGCCAATTAGATCAAGCTCTCATTTACCAGCCATTGCTGGAATAATTTGACCTATTGACTGTTCACCTGTTCCAAGAGCCAGGCCCACTGTTGATGGCTCTTGGACCTCCTCCGACTCTCCACCCCTATCTACTGTTCCCACATCCAAGAGCGTTAGTGCGCCTTCAGCGCCACAAGAACCCTTTGTAGTGGGCCTTGTAAATAACACAGAAAAGCACCCCAGGACCCCAGTCAAAGGTCCACATCTTCTTCCAAAAAAAAAAAAAAATATAGTTGGTATTAGATTTGCGAAGAGCACACTAAACGCCTTTTTTCAGGTCATTGGCAAAACTAACAAATCCAAACCTGTGCTAAGCCCAACTATTTCTCAAAACATCAGTGCTTCAATCTCAAGCTGTCCCGCCTTGCCCCCCACACCTACTAGTGCTGCAATGAGTACTAATTCAGCCACCCCAGTCACTTCACACTCTCCCCTTAATGACTTAGTTCATATTATAGAACAAAAAGGGATTTCAGAAAAAACAACAGCTTCAGCCAATGTAGATAAGAAAAGTGTGAAGTTTCCTGACATGCAGTCCTCTGCTTTGGATGATGTACAAAATGAAACAATTCGCACATATATTTAGCAGCCTGATTGCCTCGCCCAAACACCCAGGTGCAGGGAGATTGCACACAAACTGTGTTCAGCGATTGCTCACGTTTGGTGATGACTGCAAAACCATCAACGGTTGAGCGAGACACGACCAAACAAGTGGAAGCCCCATTTCAGCCTGTTAATCAAACGTCCAACAAGAATGTATCACTTGAACCCCAACAGTTCATAATGCCAATCCAGGACATATCTTGCAGTCAGCTCCAAGTAACATCTTCTCAGGCAATGAAACTAACAGTTTGCACCGATCAAGAGTCAATGAGGTGGGCTTCTCATAAGCTTCTCACACCTTTTTTTATCAAAAACACTAGATCAGTTGAAACCATTTTGTCACACTTTAATTTTGAAATGTTGTGAAGGCGGATTCCCAAGCTATGATCTAAACAGGCGTAGCATCTTGAACATCTTTATGTGGTAGCTCTTGAGGATGTCTCGTCAAGAGACATTGAACAAATTGAATTTATAGCGGAAGAATCACATTCTATAGTCAGACTTTGAATTCCATCTGGGGTGGTCCTAAACACAATCTGACAAAGAAGCAGCTATTTGCACTGGGATTCTTACTTGCACAAGACCCAGCACGCCATGTTGATACGCCACAAATTGAGAAGCATAGGCCTAATATATATTTCGGTGCTCAGGATCCAAGTGGCTGTGACACCAGTGCCCCCTCTCATTTTTCAAATTAACCATTAATCCAATAGGTAAAATTGCCCCTGAAAATCATGAGCTGGAATAATCAAGGGCATTCCCACTTACAGCTCTCTATTAAACAATTGCCTCACATTAACTACATCATAGCATTGCAGGAGACATGGTTGGTCTCCTCTCCTGTCTGGGATGGTTATGACTCTGTCCTGCTCCCTGAATTACCAAGCAGGGGTCAACCCTCATCAGGGTTAGTTTTGGCTGTCAATACCGGTCTGGGTATAATCATCGATCCATGGGCTTCTGTTAGTGCTTACATCCAGTTGGTAAAGACATCCATCAAAGACCACACCCTAGCTGTGGTTAACCATATAGGAATGTAGCAGGCTTGTCTGATGAGGCCTTTTATAATGGCTTAGCAAAAACACTTGAGCTAATCCATATGCATGATCAGATTACAAATACCATGATATTGGGCGATTTGAATTTAGACTGTTGGAATTCCAAACGTACAACAAAAGATGTGGGCAGATGGATTTCATTTATGAAAGCTTGCATCTTTCATATGGTAAATGGTTCTGTGATGGGAGATATCCCAGCCCAACATACCTGGCACAGGGGTATCTTCACCAGTACAATTGACTACATCTATGTCGACGCTTCACTGTTTCAAAATGTGACTAAACTGAGTGTTAATCACCACAAACAAAGTGATCATAAGAATCTATCAGTAGATATTGCCTGGGACTTAGCCCAGACAGTGCAGCCTTTGATGAAGCAAATGCTAAAAGCAGGCTTTAAGGAAGGACCCGCAAAGGGAAGTCGTAGTAGGGCGGTAAGGGTTTAACGGCACCGGTCTCGTTACCGGTCACCGTTAACCCTTACCGCCCTACTTGTAATGAGGCCCACTGACTTGTTATATCCTTTTACTAATACCATTATTACACAATCTAAAAATGGCTTTAGACACAAGCACTCTTTTGATCTAGAGATTAAACTAAAACGTGCAGAATATAGACGCATAAAAAGAGAAATTCTAGTTATGAATTCACAGACACGTTGCCAGGATTAGAAAACTGCTAAATGCCATTATAAAAACTGGCTACCTAGTAGGAATTCTCTAATGTTCCAATAAGACAGTGAAACCATGGCTCATGCAATGTCCGGCAAAAATTCAGCTGAAATGTGGCAATTACTGCGAATCATAACCAGAATACACAAGCAGACGCCCAAATCAATGGCATCCAAGAACATCAATGGGTAAAGTATTTTTCTGATCTATATGCCGATAAATGTTTTGACAATCTAAAATATGTACAAAAGTCAGTAGGCCCCTGAAATGTAACCTATTCAGTTACAATCCTTCAAGAGTTTATCATGAAATCCAGCTCTTCACGTGCAGCAGGGCTAGATGGCCTCCATAATCTGATGTTTAAAGCAAACCCACATGAATGGGCAGTGATCCTGGACAAGATTTATCTTCAGGTGTTAAGATCACGCATGGTGCTAGCATCCTGGAAAATCTCTACCATAATTCCAATCTTTAAAAAGGACGACCGCAGTCTTCCCCAAAATCATCGCTGAATAGCCTTACTGGACACACCAGGCAAAATCTTTACAAAATTGATCATATGAGATTTTAATGCCTGGACACAAAAACATTGGTTGCGTGACACCCATCAGACAGGGTTTGTCACTGGCATGGGCACTAACATTAATTTACTTTGTCTTAACGCCATCAAAGCACAATGCCAGTCAACAAAACAAGAAGGTTTTTTTTGCTTTCATAGATCTCCATGCTGCATTCAACTCCATATACCGTATCTTGATGGCGAAATTAGCCCAAGATCAGTGCCCTTCGACCATAAGCGATATCATCTATGCTTTACACTTCAACACATCTGTCAATATAAGATTGACCCTAGACGGAGTTCTTTCAGCACCCATCCAAACTTCCAGAGGTCTGAAGCAGGGATGCCTGTTAGCGTCCGCCATATTCAATTATTTCATTCATGATGTCTGGGCAATATTCAACACTATCATTTCTGACTCTCCCAAACTAAATAACTGTCGCATAAAAACACTCATGTACGCAGACGATCTTGTGCTGATATCAAAAACTCAGATGGGGCTGCAGAATTTATTGTCAGCCTTTGAAACATACACTACACAAAATCAACTTATAGTCAACACCACCAAAACTCAAGTAGTGATGTATTCACCTCAAAGCCGTGACAATAAAGCATTTATTTGGTCCATTAATCAAATCAATCTATCTGTTGTCCCTCACTACATATACTTAGGTTTAACCTTCAAATGTAACATTGATGCCAAAGGACAGATTTAACGAGTCGAAGCTAAATTAGTCACTGCAATCTCACAAGCAAAACTCATTGGGCCTCATTACGAGTTTGGCGGCAGCCATTGAGCTATTAGCTCCATGGCTGCCGCCAATCCAGGCTCTCTTACCGGGTTCCCAGAATGGGGAATTACCGGGCCATTCCGGGTACAAAGGGCGCGGTAATTCCTCCCTCTGGGAATCCGGGCCCGGGCCTTCCCCATTCCCATCTGAGCCCCCATAGGGCTCAATGGGAATGGGAGAGGGTGCAAACAACGGGCTGATTACGAGCGGCCCGTTGTTTGCTCCCTCTTCCCCTCGCGCGACCCGGTAACGACGCCTGGTTTGACGAGGCGTTACTTACCGGGTCCCGCGAGGGGAGCTTGTAATCGTGCAGAATGGAGTTAACGGGTCCGCACCCATTTGCGGAACCCGTTAACCCATTCCGCCGATCTTATAATGAGGCTCATTATGTTTAAGCATGGTAAATTTTCAATTAAACCAGCGTGGCATTTCTGGACCATGAAAGTGTTTCCAACTTTATTGTATGGTCTTGAACCACTACCTGTAAATCTTCCTTTTGCGTTTGCGAAATCTGAAGCTAAACTTTGGAGAAAGACTCTAAATCTCCCACAATGCACTCCTGCTGTTTGGCTGAGATTCGAACTGGGACTGGTTTCTCTTCGAGCACTTTACAACTGCTGCATTACTGCATTATTCGGGGAATGTTTAGTCTCTACAGACTCTATGGTTATTTTAAAAACTTTAACCCATTACATATTTTCTGTTAAGCACACTTTTGTAGTAGCATGGACCCAGAAAGTATATCAAATACTAGCTAAAGCAGAAGTCTCCATTGAAATACTCCTCACCAACCCGCATAAAGCAAAATCCAAGATATATGAGATAGACAGGATGAACACAAAGGAATCATGTCTCCAATAAAGGGACGCTGCTGTGCATAGATTTCCTCCAAAAAAGGTTTGCACTTTACCGCCTTATCTGGTGAGAATACCTACTCCAAAATATCATGCATGCATATTATGCCTGCGATTCAATTTATGGATGACAAAAGTCCCACACGCTAAACGCAAACAGCTGACAGCCGCACCAAACTTTTGTTGCTTCTGTTTGAAACATGAGGTTCCGGAAACGTTATTTCATTTGATCTCAGAGTGTGCTGCATTGACAAACCTTAGAATCATTCATTTTGTAAGACACTGCAAATTCCTAGGACAACTGGAAATTGACCAATGTTGGTCCACCATCCTGAGCTCTTGTTACACACCAATTCAATTTGCAACAATTAACCTCTTGCAGAGCTTGCATTTAGACACATTGGTGGAACACTAACATCAAGATCCAATGATCTGCAATTACCATTGCAAATGCAGACAAAGTTGAACAGAACATCATCATTTTCTCTTTTTGTTTGTTTCTTTGTAATATGTATTTTCATTGTTATTTTCACTCATTTTTCTTTTCTCTTTTATTGTTATACTCCCTTATGTATAATGAATTAATATTGTCATTTTTTGCATAACATTTTGAAAGGTTGATTTAATCCAGCTGAATCAAAAAAAAAAATAGAGAAGCCCCATGATGCATTTCAAAAGCTTACGGAAGCTTTCCTATTGAGATGAAGGCCAACCTCTTACAGGGTGCAAAATATAGGGGATGAGAACACAGGCCCTGGATTTTGTCAAGCATCATAAGCACCACCCTCAAAAAGGCCTAGAATACAGGGAGTACAGGAGGATGAGATCTCTGAGATGTTTGATCTTGAGGCCATTAGGCACCCTAGGTCCTCATAGTGGTCGCCTTCACCTAAGGTAACCGCATATAGGGCCCACCAATTGAGGAAGCCCTTGGATAAGGAGGCAAGGTATCAGATAAAAGCAGAATGCCCCAGACCCGTGCTTCCGGGTGAGGTAGCGGAGACACCCAAGCTAGACCCAAGAATGCTCAGCTTTATCACCAACGTAACTAAGGATGCCCGTAAGTGCATGGATAGAACCTGGAAGGGGTGTGAGGACAAGCTGTTGGATCTGGCAGGTCCCATAGCCAAAATTATGACCTTGCAGAAAGATTGAAGGACACAGGGGAGCCCATTGACGCACAGACGCTCGCAAATTGGGCGGAGAGAGCCGTGTGCATATTGGGCAATGCAAATTGCACTTTATCTTGAGAGAGAAAGAGGAGTATGTTGTTCAAAATTGACAATAAGCTGGAGACTTAGCCA
The DNA here is from genome assembly GCF_040938575.1 of Ambystoma mexicanum. Classification (NCBI taxonomy): domain Eukaryota; kingdom Metazoa; phylum Chordata; class Amphibia; order Caudata; family Ambystomatidae; genus Ambystoma; species Ambystoma mexicanum. Next base: position 642,671,978 of record NC_090924.1, on the reverse strand, counting down.
CCTACGAAGCAGGCAAGACTGCTGAAGGCCTCCTATTTGGATATTTGGAAAATAAATTGCAAAAGAGATGAAAAAATGTGTGGGGACTTTGACTGCGCTCGAGAAAGAACTTTCCTCCATCAGTAAGTTTTTCCCCGGAAAGGTTTTTGCAGGGACCGGTCACTAAAGAAGTTGAGCAACTGGTCGCTTCTAGGCTCAGAGATGATGTCAGGGACCTAGGGCCCAGTACTGGAAAACAAAGCATCCTGTGGAAGAGGGTTCAGAGGCCGCAGAGGCAAAGGCCATAGAGGCAGAGGCACCTATCAACACCAAGGTGCAGGAACAGGTGAGCACAATTCCACACATATACCACCCTGTGGGAGGGAGAACATGACAGCACTTAGGTAATTGGCGCAAGCTGTCAGGAAATGCCTAGGTCTTGCAGACAGTAGCGTGGTTCATGCTAGAATGTGTGGGTTCCCCGAGCGGGCGCAGCACCACAGCCATTACAATCTTTTCAAACAGAGGTGCAGATGTTAAAAAGGGAGATGGAGCAACTCAAACTGAAGGGAGCTATAGAGGGAGGCCTTCCCTCCAAGGAGGAGTTTTACAGTACTATGCTCCTGGTTCACAGGAAGGGGAAAGTGTGACCAGTGATAAATCTAAAGAGCCTCAACAGCTGGCTCATGTACTGCCATTTCAAAATGGAAGGGATCCATCTCCTCAGAGACATTCTGAGGGAAGGAGACTGGCTAGTGAGGCTAGAGCGCAAGGATGCTTATCTCACAGTGCCAGTGGCAGGGGAACACTGTCAATATTTAAGATTTCTCTGGAATTCAAGTGCCTGCCTTTCGGACTGTCTTCAGCTCTTTGGGCCTTTACCAAACTCTTGAGGCCAGTTGCTGTGGCAAAAAGGGAGAGCGGCGCCAGGAAGATAGTATATCTGGACGACATTCTCTTTCTAGGTCAGGACAAAGCTCTTCTACTAGAGCAAGTGTGGTGGGCAATCACCCACCTCTCTTTGCTAGGTTTCTTGCTGAACAAGGAGAGGTTGGTGCTCATACCCAGCAGACGCATGGAGGAATTGAGGGGAGTACTCTGGAAGTAGGATAAATTGCTTCAGAATCTAGCCAGAGTAGTGCACCTGCTAGCATCTTCAATAAAAGTGATCTTTCCGGGCCTGTGGCACTAAAGAGCTCTCCAAAGGCTAAAGATAAGACACCTGCCAGGAAGGTTACGTTATCACCAACTACTCTAGATGCAGAAGCCATAGCGGAGATAAGACGGAGGCTCCAGAACATGGAGGCGTGGAATGGCTATTCCATTTATGGTGAGGCCCCAGATCTTAAAATAGAGTCATACGTGAGCAGGTAATGGTGGGGCGCAAGGTGCAGCCAATTGGAGATGGGCAGAAGATGGTTGCAGGAAGAGTTAACCTTGAACATCAAATGCCTAGAGGTGCTTGCAGACTCCTTTGCACTGAAGGCTTTCATGAAGGACCGAGCGAGATGTGGCATCCTCCTTCGGCTGGACAACATATCAGCAGTCCGCTACATCAATCATCTGGAAGGAACCAGATCCAAGATGTTGGCGGAGCTGGCAAAATACTTCTGGCAGTATTGCCTGAGCAACCAAGTCTCCATCACGGCAGAGTACTTACTGAAAGCGTACAATGTAGTAGCGGATTGGAACTCACGCTACCTAAGAAACTCTAGCGATTGGACACTACACACGGACACGTTCTGGAGGATAAAAGAACTATGGGGTCCTCTCCATATGGATCTCTTTGTGTCGCCCTTGAACACGCAATTTCCCAAGTACTTCAGTTGGAGACTGGACCCGGGCGCACTGGGCATGGACATATTTCTCCAAGATTGAACCGGTCCAACGCACTACGCGTTCCCCCATTTTTCATGATGGACAGGACCCTAGCAAAGATCTGCAGGAGAAAGGGGAGGCAGTAGTGATAGCGCCCGAATGGAAGTCGCAAGCATGGTTTCCAGTATTGATGGAACTTTCCTCGGATTTCCAGAGGAGTATAACGCTACATGGGGACCAGCTCTCTGATCCAGAGGGGCTGCCTCATCCTCTGATTCAGACATAGAGCCTCTGGCTGCTGGCGTGCAGGGTTTCGGCCGACGGTGGTAGTAATTTCAGAACAGGCTGCTCTCTTTATCAGAGAGTCCTGGGCCCCACCCACTCTCAGGAGCTAGGGCGTCCCATGGCAGTGGTGGGAAACTTGGTGCGATCAGCAAGGTAGTCAGCTCCTCTAGTTCAGGCGAGACATTTCTTGGCATCCCTATCTGAGAGTGGAAAGGCTTTTTGGACAATAGTGGTGTATAGGTCTGCCATACTAGCCGGCCACAGCCCAGTGGATGGCACACCAATAGCATCCAGATGTAATTGGACTGCTTAAGGGTATTAAAATGGTACAGCCTATGGCCACTAAATACACCACATTGTGGGACGTGAACACAGTGTTGGACTTGTTCTTATGATGGCCAGACAATTACTTGTTATCATGCAAGCAACTATTAGCTAAACTAGCCATGTTGCTGTGCCTGGTCTCATGCAGGAGAGGGTCTGACGTGAGAGCACTAGAGATCGACAGGAAAATGCTCTGCCTGGACGGCGGGGCATTTAGCATAGCCAGACGGACTAAATGGAACTCTGACGTTATCTCGTAACCGTACTTTCTGGACAATGCAAAGCTGTATGTAGCGCAATGCTGCTAGGCATATCACAGCTGCTCATTGTGGGTAGAAGGCCCTTACAGCCAGTAACAGTGCCTACCATTGCCAGGTGGATGAGAGAGATATTTGCATTGGCTGGAATAGACATGTCAGTGTTTCAGCCAAAAACATGGAAAAAGCTCTGGGTTATCTTGGTTTTATACAGCTGGTTAGGGAGCCAACACACATCAAGGGTAATGTGCTGGATTGGATTGCTACACATAACTTACCTACAACTGTTACAATTGTAAGTCAATCCCTAGTCAGATCATTCTTTAATTCACTTGAATTCACTTGAAAATCACTAACCAGCTCAAACTAAAGCGCAATATCAGGAAACTCCCCCCAGAGACCATGAATAAATGGCTGCAGCTGTTAGTTACAAAGTGTGAACTGTTAGACAGTCCCAATAAAATGAGTGAAGAAATCCAGAGTACCCTACAAAAGCGGCAGACGCCTTAGCACCCCAAACGACCAAATTATTACTGATTAGAAAATCTAATAGATCTTTTACACCAGAACTACAGAGTCTTAAATCAAAGAAAAATAAATGTTTCCATAAATGGAAACAATCTAAATCGGAGAGCGATATACATACTTTTAAAGAAGCCTCTAATGTTTAAAAAAAGGCCTTGTTTGAAGAAAAATGAACCATGTTGGACCATAGAATTCATGAAGCACAACATGAATCTAGAGAATTGTTTAAAATGTTAAAAGAACTGGGGGCGCCGTGTCCATCCCCCATAGAACCTGCCACCTAAGAATGTTGAATGGTGTATCGCTATTCAAGAAGCCATGCTAAACAAATTAGACTAGATTAAATAAAACATTGAAGCAAAAAGAGAAGTTGCCCCTCTTGAAGCATATATTGAGAAAGCGCCTGATAAAACAACTATGCCTGCTTTCAACTTCCATCCATAACGCAGATAGAACTAGCTGCAATTATTGATAAGCTGAGACCAACCAGCTGCAAGGGAGACTCTTGTCCGGCAGAGACTTTTAAACCATGTTCCGCTTCCATGATCGAAGTCCTGACTAAATGTCTAATTATCTCATTTCTAGAAAGTCATGTCCCAGATAATCTAAAAACAACGTGGATCTCTCTGCTTTTAAAAAAGCCTGGCTTGTGTCCTTTTGATGCACTCAACTACAGGCCCATTACTAATTCCCCCTTCTTGCTCAAGATCTAAGATCGGGTGGCGTGCATTCAGATCTCAGAGTTTTCTAACAATCATAAGGTGTTACACGACAGACAATCTGGCTTTAGAAAAGACCATGGGATGGAGACATTGCTGTTGGACTTGAAGTCAAACTTATTTTGTACCATGGATGAGGGCGGAACATCGATTTTAATGTTACTAGACCTCTCGGCAGGCTTTGACCTGGTGGACCACCATCTATTGGTCACCAGGTAGCCACATTTTCAGATGCTGCCTCGACATTGGTACAATCTTTTCTTAGTAACAGAACACTGAGAGTGTGTAGTGACACACTGGAAGCTCCGCCTAGTACTTTGCTTTTTGGAGTTCCTCAGGGTGCTTGCCTGTCACCCTCCCTTTATAATATTGTTACCATCCCTCTCTTCAATCTGTTGGACAGGAATAATGTTGAATTTACCAACCAAACTGATGACACGCATTGTGCCATCCCACTATCAGGAAATTATGAGCAAGATACTGCCAGATTGAATGAGGTCTATGATATTATTCATGCATGGATGGTAGAAAATGGGCTTGCTCTAAACAAGGAAAAGAAGGAACTCGTGGTTGTTGGAACACCAAATAGAATAGAAAAGCTAGGGGAGAATTATAAATATGTCAAACTTGCCCAAATATGCCCGTTCATCTCACAAGCCAACTGTGAAATTATAGCAAGAGCAATCCTTGCATCTAAGATAGACTATTGTAGTAGTCTCATTGTAGGGATACATAAATCAGAGTTTGGAAGACTTCAGGTCATACAAAACAGTGCAATCAGAGCTATTACTGGCCTGAGGAAGTTTGATTATGATACCAAAGCAAGAAAGGCTTGCCAATAGAAAAGAGGGTCACATTTCGTGTTCTGGTCATGGTACACAAGGGCATCATGCATACGAGACCCATCTATTTGTCTGAGACCCTACTAGTGAAGTCAAACATAAGAACGCTCTGATCAAATGACACACTACAGCTAAGGGAGCATAGATGTTCTCTCACACAAGCCAAACAAGGAGCCTGATTAATCTGATGGAACATTTTAAAAAAAATTGAAAACATATCTATTCAATTGAGTCGACCGCTATGTTATTTTTTCTGTTTGCAGTTGTGCCCGTAAGCCTCTGGGTTCCAAGGTGTGCAGTATAAATGTTTTAAAGTAAAGTTGGGGCACATTCTTTTAGAGGAGCCATGGCGTCTAGAGCATTTGCAACGGGGATGTCATTACAGGACATTCTGAAGGCCGCCGACTGGTCAAGGGACTCCACATTCCAAACCTTTTATTTTAAGCCAGTGTCAGAATTGGCTGTAACATCATTGAGAAGCTTTGAACAAGCATAATGTGAGCCTCCGGTCTTGACATGGAATGAAGATTTGTCCAAGCAATAGGCACAGGGAGTCCTGATTATATTAAAGGCACAGAGGCAGGCATTATCCCACCCAGTTAAATACACAAAAGGGGTGGAGAGTGCACAGTCAGTAAGAGCAGGTGGAATATCTTTTAGGCGCGATGCATTTACCAGCGTATTTTCCCACCTTAATGATAAGTTCTCTATTGAAGGGGATGACCAGACGACTCTGCGAGTTCGCATATATGGGGAGTGCGATAAGATGACAGTGTCTGCAGTGATGGTGAGATTTGTCGGCATGCTGATACAAAGCGGAAAGGTTTGGTTGACCGTTCCGGGGCATTTCTTTCTTTTGCCCCTGTGGATTGTTGGTTCGGTTTGACATTGGACTTGTTTCATCAAAAAGAAGAGGAAGGGACCCAAGCAGGATATTTATTTATTTATTTACATTTATATAGCGCGCAAGCAGCCCAGGGGCATTGAGGCGCTGTTACTTGCAATAACTCAGTTACATGGTACAGGCATGGTAGCGATTGTTGACACATTGTGAATGTTACAGGAAATCATACTGATATTACAGATATTGCTTTTGGTCATATAATACAGTATACATGAAAAGTATTCGTGCTGATGTGTCTGGCCTTATGTGAAGAGGGTAGTCTTCAGCGTTTTGCGGAAGGTGGTGAGGGAGGCCTCACCACGGATAGTGGGTGGTAGGGCATTCCAGTGAGAGGGCGCGAGATAAGGGAAGCTGGATCCGCCCGCTTTTACTCTTTTTACTAGTGGCACTGAGAGCATGTTGGTTTACGGTGATCTGGTTGGCCTGGTAGTGGAGACGGGGTGTATCATTTGTGAGAGGTATGCAGGAGCAGTGAGGTGAATGCACTTGTGGGTCAGTGTCAGGGCTTTGAATATGATCCTTTCTTTTATTGGGAGCCAGTGGGCTAGTTTTCTGGCCTCAGAGATGTGTTCTCTTTTAGCAATGCCTAGGGCTGCCCGGAGTGCATTGTTCTGTATTACTTGTAACCCAGGATATGACATGGGGAAGCCCGGGGAGTCCTCCTGGGTTGGAACTTTGCACAAGAAACTACAACAGACTCATGGGAAAAGAGTTTTTCCTGAAAGAGTTTCTAGTTTAGTTTTGAAGGAGAACGATTCTGTTGGAAAAGTGTTTCAAATTTTGTTTATAAAATGTTTGCTTAAGATTTAAAAGCTACTGGATAGCAGCATTAAACGTATAAGCATAATGCCTTTAGTAGAATCAATACTCCCTGTGTTAATCGCTTGGGTAATCTTGATTATCTTCAATCAATATGAACAATGCCTACTCCTTTGTAAAAATGTATTTGAACCTCTTCCGTGCTTTCTTTTTGAGGACTTCAAGCCAGATAATAGAGGTAAAACCACGATAGAGCTTAACAAATGTAAGGAAACTTTAGAACAACAAGGTTTGTCCCTTGATAGCTACATGCTCAACACCAGGTCTTTTAAACGTAATATGGGCGATAAGGACCGGTGTGATACATGTGAGACAATTCAGATATATTACAGTTTCACAGTTTTAAAAGAAAATATCAAAAGATTAGGGTCAGCTCCAATGTATTTACCACAATTCCCCATACCAAACCTATGGATAGGTGTGTGTGTCTATGTTCGAAATGTTCAGCATACTTTCCAACATGCTACAAACCTGAAATTTGCCATGTAGGTAGGTCCCGTGGTGTAGACAATGTAAAAGGTATAAAATATACATTTTGCTAATTTCTGTGGTTTGCAATGCTTGGATATGTATGTGTGTGTGTCTGTTTGAAATGTTCAGCATACTTCCCAACATGCTACAGCCCTGAAATTTGGCATGTGGGTAGGTTCCATGGCATAGACAATGTAACAAGTAAAATATACCTTTTTAGGATTTTTCTTTTTTTTAAGTGGTCTGCAATGCCTCCCTGCCATATGGCTCTTCACACCGTAGTTCTCACGCAATTCTACATTCTTTGTTCCTAAACTTCAGCAGTTCATGACAACTTCAGCAGTCATTGATCCTATGCTTTGCACACTACCAGCATTCTAGCTAACATTAGCGGCACTCAATTGTGAAGTCATGCAGGAGACACAATGCAGTGCTTTTGCTGTGATGCGGGTGACAAGAAACGGTGCATGCCTCTTCAGTAGTGTCCTCAATAAAGTTGTCCATCACATCGTTGCAAATTTTGCACGAAAATCACAGAAACTTAATTGCCCACAGAAGTTGATGAATGTATGCCATCTCAACAGTATGAATCTTACATGCTTCAGCCGTACATGCACGGGTATGGCACACCAAGTTTACACGCCTCAGCCCTACATGTACAGCACTTATGTTGACATCGCTGCTGTCTCAGCTGTTGATCAGGACACCAATAATGTTGCTGCGCAATCTTAATGCTCCAACTCAAAGTAGTTGGAACCGATTTACGGGATTCATGCTTTTCTCACGCTCAGCTTTATGTGGCTTGCTCCAGAGTTGGAAAAAAAGCCAATTTGTTCACACTAGCTCCTACAGGAAAGACAGGCAATATTGTCTACAAAGGAGCATTGGTTTAGTTAATTAAATGAACTTCAAACTAGGCCTGAAGTAGGAATTACCATGTGAAGCAAGGGTACACCTGTTAGTATTCTATGGGCCTCATTACGAGAATGGAGGTAGCCATGGAGCTATTAGCTCCATGGCTGCCTCCGTTCCAGGCTCCATTACCGGGTTCCTGCAATGAGGACTTACCGGGTTACTCCGACATAGGAGGACCCGGTAGTTCCTCCTTGCAGGAACCCATCCCCATTCCAATTTGAGCCCCCATAGGGCTCAATGGGAATGGGGAGGGAGGTAATAACGGGCAGATTACATCTGGCCCGTTATTGCCTCCCTCTTCCCCTCGCGGGAACCGGAAAGCACGCCTGGTTTTACCAGGCGTGCGATCCAGGTCCCGCGATGGGAAGCTCTTAATCGGCGCTCCCGGAATGAAGGGGGCCGGTCCCGTACCGGCCTCCTTCATTAGGGAATCGCCAGCCTTATAATGGGGCCCTATATATTAGAGAATATATGTTTTGGTGCCATAGGACGGATCCGATGAGGGGTTGCTGTTGTTATTTCCAGGATTGTATGGAAAGCCTAAAGCACTTGGCAGTGGAATGTGTTGATATCAGAAATGTGCATGGGGAAACATTTAAGGGTTTTGTATACCGTGGGCATCATTACGAGTTTGGAGGCAGCCATGGTGCTAGAAGCACCATGGCTGCCTTCAAACCGGGCTCCATTACCAGGTTCCTGCAGTGGGGATTTACCGGGTCATTCCGACATAGGATGACCTGGTAATTCCTCCTTGCAGGAACCCATCCCCATTCCCATTTGTGCCCCCATAGGGCTCAATGGGAATGGCGAGGGAGGTAACAACGGGCAGATTTCAACTGGCCCGTTATTACCTCCCTCTTCCCCTTGCGGGTCCCGGAAAAAACGCCTGGTTTTACGGTACCGTTATTAGCATCCTCCCCATTCCCATTGAGCCGTATGGGGGCTCAAATGGGAATGGGGATTGACATTTTCAATGGGGACTTACCGGTCCCGCAAAGGTCGGACTAGACCGGTAAGTCTCCATTGAACCAGGGCGGACACGGTACCGGTATTGGTGCTAGTCATGGCACTAATAGCGCCATGACTAGCACCAACCTCGGAATGAGGCCCCTTGTGTGTTTTTACTGATCACTTCCACGAGAGAATTAGCGAAGGTACCTCAGAAGCATTGAATATTGCGTCTGAACTTAATCACATTTTTTAAAGGAAAGAAGATTTTATAGAATGTTTATAGAATTCTTTTATGTAATTTTTAATATTATATGTATTTTAGAGTTGGATGTTTGCGACTGATCTTTATATCGTTTACGTATGAGTATGTATAATATGAATTTGTAATATGAAATTGTATACGTTTTATTTTTTTTAAACGATTGACAAATGTATTGCTCTGGTAAGTCACCTCTCTCTGTGGTTCACACTTTCTGTCACTGCGATTGTGTTGCCACACAATGGGCACAGGTCACCATGATGTGACTCTGCAATATCTGTCAGGATTTCCAGCTCCTCATTGTCAAACATCAAAAGATGTGTCATTATGCTTTTTGGCCTTGCATGTTTTTTTTTGTGACATTTGCCAATATTGAGTGGAATGGTACATTGATGGATGTGTCCATCGAATTATGGGTACTATCTTGTTTGTTTTTGCATACGTCTACTTAGAATGTGCGTGAGAGCATGCAGCTTATTGTTGAACTGATTGTACACGTGTTAGATGATGTGGCCACACGGGTGTCTGCGGACCGTGTCTATGGACATGTGCTCATACATGTACTCAGAACTATGGACAGAATACATGCTAACACCCAGGTTTGCTGTATCTTAAATGCTGCATCATGGCATGACTTCCCGCTCCTGAGCAGGCCAACTCAGGGGCCCTCATTACAACCTTGGCGGAGGACCGTGGTGCTATTAGCACCATGGTCCATGCCGCTAAGGTTACGATTCCGCCATGGTGGATGGTGGAATTAACGCCCCATTCCAAGGTGAGTGGGGCGGTAATTCCCCATTCACCATTTGCCCTTCCCCATTCCCATTTTTGCCCCCATAGGGCATAATGGGAATGGGGAAGGCGCTAATTACGGCACTGTAAATTACGGTGCCGTAATTAGCTCCAATGTCCCTTTGCGGGTTGGATTTTTAACGCCTGCTAAAAGCAGGCGTTAAACACCAACCCGCAAAGGGACACTTGTAATCAGGCGACGGCCCCGTTAAACCCTTAACGCCTGAGTTGTAATGAGGGCCAGGGTGTTTTGTTTGCCTGACAGATTTTGGCAGCTCTCAGCATTGAGACGATTTGCAGAGTATTTTGAGTGTGCTAACAACATGAGATGTTCATGTGAGGAAGATTCCTACCACACGGTTCCTGGCAGTCTGTCCCTGAACGCTTTGCTCCATAGGACGTATAGGTACTGCACATGGATTAGGATGCAAATCCTTCTGTATTTCCACATGTAGGTCACATAGTGAGTAATGTGTTGTTTTGCAACATGCTAAAGCCTGGGGTGATTATGCACACTACAGGTCGTGTGCACAGCATCACACCACCTGAGTTTTCCAGATAACGGAAGTGTGATTGGAGCACACCGAAGGTGCGTTCTTCTATGCCTCTTGTTGACATGTGCGCAGTATTGTACCTGCTTTCTGCAGAGGTTAAGGAATTCCAGAAGGGGCCAGTTGCAATGCAGAAAGTGGCCATGCACCGACCGCCCCTTGCAACGGCTAAGCATATGCACCTGCTCATAGATTTACTGCTCATGGTATCTGCATGCTTTCCAGGTGGTACATTAGGTATGTTGTGCAATATAGTGAAACAGTCATCCTAAACAATTAGCTACATGTCGCCAAAGGGGCCAGATGTCAGAGACCCACATGCAGTGGGGACCAATGGAAGATGTAACTATCAAGCGTGGAGCCGGGATACTTTGCTGTTACATGCATGATGTGGCCTTTGGCATCACAGATGATTTGTGAAATGATGAAATGCCAATTCTTCCTGTTGCAGTAGAGGTCTTGCGTTTTGCGCGGTGGCTGCTGTGGGTGCTACGCTTGTGAAATCAATTTCTCCAAGGACCCTGGGGAATTGTGCAATTCTATAACAGGACAGTCCGACTCGTTGCCTTTCCTGTAGAGTGAGAGGCATTGCAATGTGGATGTTATTTATGACGCATTGAAACACTTGATGGCAACCATCCGGATTGATTTGGTGGGGATGTGTCCGCTGGCATTGCAGTGGGGCACTGGAATGAGCCAGTTGCAGCAAAGGGCAGGACCGCCTCATTTTGCATGGGGGTATGGTATGTGAGGGAATGGTGTTGGAAATTCATTCTGGTTTCCACTCCCTCACCATCTCCAATATGACATGTGTTCGAAATCTGAATCGGCCACATGCCTCTTCATCTGGCATTCCAAACATCAGGGCCTCAAGTTGCCCCCCTGGGTATTTTAGAGGCTGTGTGTAAAATTAAAAACGGTGACTGTCTTTTCCGGGACTGGAACCGCAGGGCCCCAGTTTGCAGGCATGGCATACACCGCTGCTCCAGATAAGCAAATGAAAACTGGGAGCGACTGAAGGTGAAATATCGCATTTCAGGACTGCGTATTCCAGAGGACATTGTTCTTGATTCTTGGAGTTTCACACATGCACACCTTTTAACCTTTCCGAAACACTATTAGTAGAAAAGATCCTCTCTTGGTTTTTGGTGTGTGTTGATTTTATGAAAGGTAAATGCCATTCATCCTGTGCAATTTGTATGGTTATGCCATTTGAATTACATTTTCATATTACACCTAGATGTACTCATTTCTGGTGACGTTACATCTCATTGCATATGTTAATGAGACACCCACTTTTCATTTTAAGACTTGACCCCTGCTGGGCCCAAATTTTGGAATTCTCTGCCTGTCCATCTAAGGACCACTATGGACGTTCTCCCCTTTAAAGAAAACCTCAAAACGTTTCTTTTCAGGTAAGGATTGGTTTTCCCTTTCAATCTTGTTTGTTTCTAGTGTATAGTGGCTGTCCTACTTCTAAGCACCATGATGCCTTTGGTGAAGAGAGTGCTATATAAGTAGGTGGTTGATTGATTGAATCATCGTTGTCCTGGTGAGGTAAACCCTCTCCCTCATCCTTCTCTTTCTGGAATGGTGCCTAGTTCTAGTGTTAGCAGCATGCATCAGGCACTTAAGAAAATGTTGACCTGCTTGCATGTTGCATAAGTTTGCATTTTGCATTGTACTTTGCCCCTGTTTTGGATAGGAGCAAACTTTGCATTTTGCATTGTACTTTGCCCCTGCTTTGGATAGGAGCAAAGTTTGCATGTTTCATTGTACTTCACCCCTGCTTTGGATTGGAGCAAAGTTTGCATGTTGCATTGTACTTTGCCCTTGCTTTGGATAGGAGCAAAGTTTGCATGTTTCATTGTACTTCACCCCTGCTTTGGCTAGGAGCAAAGTTTGCATGTTGCATTGTACTTCACCCCTGCTTTAGATAGGAGCAAATTTGCATGTTGCATTGTACTTTGCCCCTGCTTTGGCTAGGAACAAAGTTTGCATGTTTCAGTGTACTTCACCCCTGCTTTGGATAGGAGCAAAGTTTGCATGTTGCATTGTACTTTGCCCTTGCTTTGGATAGGAGCAAAGTTTGCATGTTTCATTGTACTTCACCCCTGCTTTGGCTAGGAACAAAGTTTGCATGTTTCATTGTACTTTACCCCTGCTTTGAATAGGAGCAAAGTTTGCATGTTGCATTGTACTTCACCCCTGCTTTGGATACCAGCAAAGTTTGCATGTTTCATTGTACTTCGCTCCTGCTTTGGCTAGGAACAAAGTTTGCATGTTTCATTGTACTTCACCCCTGCTTTGGATAGGAGCAAAGTTTGCATGTTGCATTGTACTTCGCCCTTGCTTTGGATAGGAGCAAGGTTTGCATGTTTCATTGTACTTCGCCCCTGCTTTGGCTAGGAACAAAGTTTGCATGTTTCATTGTACTTCACCCCTGCTTTGGATAGGAACAAAGTTTGCATGTTTCATTGTACTTCACCCCTGCTTTGGATAGGAGCAAAGTTTGCATGTTGCATTGTACTTCGCCCTTGCTTTGGATAGGAGCAAGGTTTGCATGTTTCATTGTACTTCGCCCCTGCTTTGGATAGGAGCAAAGTTTGCATGTTGCATTGTACTTCGCCCCTGCTTTAGATAGGAGCAAAGTTTGCATGTTGCATTTGTACTTCACCCCTGCTTTGGATAGGAGCAAAGTTTGCATGTTGCATTGTACTTCGCCCTTGCTTTGGATAGGAGCAAGGTTTGCATGTTTCATTGTACTTCGCCCCTGCTTTGGCTAGGAACAAAGTTTGCATGTTTCATTGTACTTCACCCCTGCTTTGGATAGGAACAAAGTTTGCATGTTTCATTGTACTTCACCCCTGCTTTGGATAGGAGCAAAGTTTGCATGTTGCATTGTACTTCGCCCTTGCTTTGGATAGGAGCAAGGTTTGCATGTTTCATTGTACTTCGCCCCTGCTTTGGATAGGAGCAAAGTTTGCATGTTGCATTGTACTTCGCCCCTGCTTTAGATAGGAGCAAAGTTTGCATGTTGCATTTGTACTTTGCCCCTGCTTTGGGTAGGAGCAAAGTTTGCATGCTGCATTTGTACTTTGCCCCTGCTTTGGATAGGAGCAAAGTTTGCATTTTGCATTGCAGTTTGCCCCTGCTTTGGATAGGAGCAAACTTTGCATTTTGCATTGTACTTTGCCCCTGCTTTGGATAGGAGCAAATTTAGCATGTTGCATTGTACTTTGCCCCTGCTTTGAATAGGGGCAAAGTTTGCATGTTGCATTGTACTTTGCCCCTGCTTTGGATAGGGGCAACGTTTGCGTGTTGCATTGTACTTTGCCCCTGCTTTGGATAGAAGCAAAGTTTGCATGTTGCATTGGTACTGTGCCCCTGCTTTGGATAGGAGCAACGTTTTGGAGGCTTCTCACTTTTCCTGAGGGTGCTAATATTTTTGGGAATCAGCCAAAGTTTACACTTCGGTGGGTGTGGATGCGACTTTACCCAGTCCCTCATAGGGCTCTCCCATGGAACTCCCCTTTATTGTGATATAATGAGGCGTCCTGCATATTCCGCTGGATTCTACTTTCTCGTGTTCTCATTTTCTTTGCCCCTAAGTGTTGCAAATGGTGTTGGACCCTAAGGGCCCGATTCATGGAATTCTTTGCACTGCTGAAAAGTGACTTTGCACTGCTGAAAAGTGACTTTGCACTACCGACACAAACCCTGATTCATGTAACCTTGCAAAGTATATTTTTGCAGTGCAAAGTCAGTGCAATGTCATTTTATATTGCAAAAATGATTTTGTACTGACATTTCAGCAGTGCAAAGTCACTTTGAACCGTGCAAAACATTCCATGAATTAGGCCCTATGTGCCTAGGCAGGCGAAAGGTGCACTGTGTACATGTTATGTGCGGTTTGTGAACCACAATTCCACTTTGCGTTACATGCAACATTGCCGATCTAAGTCACTTTGCACTGTGCAAAGTGTTTTGCCAACCTGCTCCAAGATGTCTTATTCACCTTTTGCCCTAGCGCTTCATCTGTGCAACACTGCACTTGCACCAGTGCAAAGATTCTGAAATATGGCCCGGATGTTGTAAATAAAGCTGGAGAACTGATTTGCAAAAAGAGAGAAGAAATGGGACATCTGAGCGATATAAGCACTGCTGGCACTCGCTTAATGTCGCAATGCCACATTCCAAGCATAAACATTGCGCGAGCATTCACCGCCAACTTTCCGTAATTGGACAGTGAGCAGGCACTTAATTATCAACATTTTGGCAGCTTTTTTGAAATGTACAAAAATAGATGTGGTGTACATTTTGCGCAATTCCACTGTGCGCAGCAGAATAGTTTTGCTGAATGTCAAATCGGTGAGGTCATCTGCGGTCATCAAAATGCACGTGTTGTGGACAGCACTTTGTGACATGGTGCATTATTTCAAATTCTGGCACTGTTGACCTTGCAGACAGTTAACTAAATAAATGGAGATTTTGTTGTTAATTAAAACAAATTGATACATTTTTTTCGAATCATCACTTATTTGTGGCGCTCCCGTGCTTGATCCAAGATTTTCTGCATAGCAATTGGGACTTCTCATTCAACGCTGATGACTCGAATTTTACTTTCGCATCAGCGAGCCTCAAAAATCACTTCAAAATTATTGACATGCAGTGATGAAAAATCATTAGTTAAAACTACTTTCAAATACAGTTTTTAGGATTTGTATAGGTTATTATTCCAGGCCTTCTTTTCGGATATGCTTAATGATATTGCAAGCAAGCGCCTCCTATGGCTGTATCAGCCACATCTCCAGGAGATGTTGGATCCAAAATAGTAGTGATATGTGTTGATAAAATGGCCATTTTAGGAGAGAAAATAAGGAGTGATATGTTCAAATGTTGCTCTCAAGAACAGCTAACGGGCATCTTGATGCAACTTCATGCTGATTAGAGATATCTGCTTAGCAGAACAGATTTATGGACCCCTGTTAGGGAGATGTATCATTGTTATGCTTCATCCCCTCTCCTAGTGAGACCCCCAGCACTTTTTGCTGAACTTCTGGACCTTTTTATGAAATCCTGAATAAGTGGAGCCTTTTTCCACTCATTCATTCTCATGGGATCTGTCTTTTGGAACTCTGCTCTATGCATTGTACCTATCCCATGGAGTCCATTTTCCTCCATAACTGCTAAAGGCATCTGTATTTTACTATTTCAGCACACAGTTCCGTTTGGGCAGTGTTGCTGGGGACCCTTGGGCTCCTCCTTTGAGATTCTTTTCAGTATCCTGGAGTAACTAACGTTCTTTAGGAAGTATCTCTCCAAAAACCTCATAATCTGAGACAGTGGCACACACCACCTTATGTGGAGTGCCAAAGGGATACCTTGTATGCCCATCTCTCTGCATTGAACCAACTCACATGTGCATCCCTTCTCCAGCTCGACTGCCGTCAAACCTCGACCTCTGAACCAAACATGAGGCCCTCCATGATCCATGTCCTCTAAGAAACACTTTGAGCCGCAGCTTTCTTCAGTTTGACTCCACCCCGATATCTGCTTGTTGCTGGATGACCATGACTGCCACATCTTGAACTGCCTTGAACCCCAGAACAGTGCAGAGAACCCTGGTTCACCATTGTCAAACCGCCAATATACTGTAAAAGGCATTACTGCTTGATAACTGCACTGTGTTCCATTTTGGGCCCTAGGGACAGGCTAGGTCACATTAATAATTTTTTGCAACTTAAGAGCATATCATTTTTGTGGTTTGTATTGCATTTCTGTGGTTTGTATTGCGTTTCTCCTCGTCTCATTCCCCAGAATGCTGCATATTGATATCTTGCATATTATTCTTTCTACAACGGTGGGTTTTTGTCGTGTTTTCTATTTAGTTGTTGAATTAAATATATTTTTGTATAACCTTGAGTGGACATTTCTTTATTTTGGACTGTTATACTTTGCTGTTTCGGTTGCTACTGGAAAACATTCACCCCCTCAAGCCTGCTCTTGGCCCGCGTTACAACAAAAGATGAAGCAAGCATATCTCTTAACTGGGCCTGTTTTGCCTTTATGATTGTGTTGACTCTTGGTTTGTAGAAGTGTGAGGTCTGCGTAGGCACTTTAGCCTCTGCTCATCCTTGTACTCCTGCAGGGCAGAAGTAATCTTGTCACAGTAATTTTTGTGTTTTTCCTCTTGGACTGTATTTTGACATGCAGGGGGGCTAATCTCCTGTTTCCTCCTGTCTGCAGTGATATGACTTCCATTGGCCAGTTTTATTGTTCAGCTCTGTCAACCTTGGAGTGGCATTTTTCCCTGTAGAGGGTGGAGGTGTACCTTTTGACATCAGGTAACCTGGGAGGATGTAGGCTGACTGGCAGATGTAATACCCAGTTAGACTGACACGTTTTGTAGTTGGGTCTGATAGGACTCTGTTCTGAGCTTAGAAGAGAAAAGAAGGCTAAAGTAGAAAGTGTTTTGCTAAGTGGATACCAGATCTTAGTACCCAGACTAGGAGATTGTATTCCTAAACTCCAGTGGCTCCTGTTAAAACAGATTTCTGAACTCTGACCTGCTGGGAGAGGTTCAGGAGGCCAGCCTAGTTTCTTGGGCAGGGTAACCTTCTGGACAAGCCAGACCAATCAAGGTAGCTTGGCGGCGCTCAAGACTAGGTCTCAGGGGGGGTGAGGTTGACTGAAAGACTTCAATGAGCACACAGAGCAAAGGACACTTACAAATTACTCCCAGTCAGGTGTATATATATTAAAAATACAAATACATGTATTTCAAGGCCTTTGAGTTTCAACACACAAATCAAATCACAGTAATACATTTAAGCCAAAACAATCCTATTTAAATACATATATACAAGACCAATGGGGCCTAAAGGGTTAATGAACAAAATGGGTCCACAACCTAAAAGGGGAAGGAAACAGGCAGTGCAAATAGTCTGTATGTCCTTCTGTATCCAACACACTCCTAACTAAGAGGTAGTCCAATCCCTAAGAAGAGTGGAGACTATTGCTCAAATGTACTTGCAATGCTGGCGCATGCGGTTATGCAGATGGGCAAAAAGGGGTCTCTTCGAGGGTCTGTAGCAGCTCAGGAAGGTGGGAGAGGTGATGAAGAATTAGGTTCCCACTATTCAAGGAGGGCCTTCATTCGAGGGCAGAGTCGATTTCAAGAGTTGGGAATAGTTTGCTAGTTCTCACTAGCAATGGAAAGGCGAGGGGCCCTCAGGGGCCACTGATGCGTATAAATGGATGGAGGCACTAGGGGACACCGGTTAGGGTTGCGATTACTCACCGACCCCCAGCGCACTCTGGACCAAACTTTGGCAGTCGAG
The DNA here is from genome assembly GCF_040938575.1 of Ambystoma mexicanum. Taxonomy (NCBI): domain Eukaryota; kingdom Metazoa; phylum Chordata; class Amphibia; order Caudata; family Ambystomatidae; genus Ambystoma; species Ambystoma mexicanum. The sequence continues at coordinate 642,654,224 of NC_090924.1, read as the reverse complement.
TCCACTTCGGTTGCAGGTTCAAGTGTGGCAATTTGGCGGTTATGCGGCTTTCAGCGACAAAGATACAGCGATGATTCCCAAACAGGACAGTGGCAATGTATCCGCTCCTGGTAATGGATCAGGCCAGTTTCACTGCAGAAGGCTTCAGGGGTGAGAGGGGCACAAATGCAGTGCACCTGCAAAATTTGTCACCATGGCTGGGTGACACAGTAACAACATATACTCCGTTTCTGACGCACTCAGTTTACTCCAGACTTGGGGATGCCAAGTGTACAAAATTCAGTGTGAGACTGCAGTGAAGACAGAGCTAGCGACATACCAAGTTTTGGGTGTCTCCTCGAAACTGTAGCGGTATCAGGGCAAAGAGTCTGCGTAAGCTGTTCAGCCTACTGGTTGGCCCAGGGACACTTCTGAGAAGGCTTACTTGCAGGGTTTGATGAAGGTGCCGAGAATAGTTGGTCCCACTATTCCAATGGGTCGAAGCATCTTTGCAGACCTTCTAGGATGACCAGATGCAGAGGGGTCCCATGGGATGACAGTGGGCTCAGGGTGCCAAACCTTCCAGTGGGTCACCAGCGGTTCCTCGACTCGGCTTCTTAGTTTTAGGATACTTGAATCCTATTCTTTGTTCAGTGAGAACTCCACAGATTGACCTGGTATGGGTGTTTGGGGCCTTCTCTTATTCAGAATCTCCTTTGCACCAAAACGAAGAGGACCCAATGAGAGATCTGCTCACATGCAGGCATACCATACGTGGAGCAATCATGGACCACAGTGGTCCCAGGCATTCACAGCACCTCATACTCTCTGGCACCCAGGATGTGTATTGGAACCAGACGTTCTAGCCCACATCCTGGAGGCACACTCACAAGGCATGCAGAAGCCCACAAAAGCTTGCGGCTTCGCTGGAAAATGCATGCCCAAATAAGGACTGACCTGGGTTGGCTCGACCAGGGGAAAGTGAAGGGGCAAGATGGCCAAAGGACAGGACTAAGAACCTCGTTGTGTGGCAAATTTGGAGCCAGGACACCTAACCGTGCCAAACGCGGTAATCACGGTTTACCTGGCAAGAAAGGGTTAAAAATATGCAAAATGATAAGCTGCCACCAGCCCTGGCCAAGGCACATCTGCATTTCTCCCAAATAATCTTTCGAGAGTATATAGGGCCTTTGGAAATGACTAGGCACAAGTGCACTGTACTGTAAGGTACATTGTACACTTGTTACATGTTGCAGAGAAGTTGCAACATTGGCAAGGACTAAGGGAAACAAAGGGCCTCATTACACGGTAGGCGGTAGGGATTTTACGTTACCGGTAATGGAATACTGTTAACGTTAAATCCCCATGCCAATTACGACCCGGATCACCACTATTAGTGGCACCGCTAAGTACGGTGCCACTAATAGCGGCCAGTCTGCGTGCGCGCGACCCTCCATCCCGTAAATAACGCCATGCAGCTAATAGAACACCATCACAAGCCAAGCGGACATGCCAATAGCGGCATGGTAAAGCCCCCAAAACCCCTTACTGCCATGGCGCTAAAACCGGCATCGCGAACCACCCGTTAGGAGAACTGAGCAGTGTTCCCACCTGCCACAGGTGGACACAATCAGCACAGGTGGAGGCAATGGAGACTGTGGCAGCACAAAAGGAGCACACCACACCCCTTCCCACACCAAGATGGTCCCAATACTAGCAGCATTACATGGGCTGGAGGACATGATTGCAGTGCAGCAGCAACAACAACAGGCAGCACAGAGGAGACGCAGGAGGAGGAGGAGGGCAAGACGGGCACAGCAAGCACCACCACGGCACCTAGTCATACCACAGAGGCAGCCACCAATCCCCAGGATCAGAGCCAGTCCATTGAACCTAACCCCTGAGCAGATACACACCCTGTACTGTCTGGACCTGGATACCATCACCGGCATTGTGGACATGATACATGATGACATTGTGAGCCTCATAGACATCAGAACTGCCATCCCCCCTCTACTGAAAGTGGTGACCATGCTCCACTTCCTGGCCACAGGCACCTACCAGCATACATGGGGCACATGCATGGCATCTCACAACCAGTATTCTCACGCACGCTGAACCAGGTACTCGATGCCCTCCTGAGGCATGCACCTGAACACATATTCATGCCACGAACTGCCCAGGAGATTGCAAACACCAAAGTTGGCTCCTATTCACTGGTAGGCATCCCAAGTTGCATTGGGGCCATCGACTGTACCCATGTGGAATTGGTGGTCCCACATCACAATGAAGTAGTCTACCGAAACAGGAATCAATTCCACTCCATCAATGTCCAAATGGTATGTGACGCCAACAAGATAATCACACATTCTTGTGCCCGATTTCCCGGATCAACCCATGATTCCATGGTCCTGCGGAACTCAACCATCCCACTCTACATGGAGCGACAAGCCAGACAACGTTCGTGGCTACTTGGGGAGTAGCAGGGCAAGCACATGGCAGTGTGATTGGGGGGAGAGATACATACTCCAACTGGGTGTGATTGGAGGGGTACATACTCCAACTGGGTGTGATTGGGGGGGATACATACTCCAACTGGGTGTGATTGGGGGGGATACATACTCCAACTGGGTGTGATTGGGGGGGGGAGATACATACTCCAACTGGGTGTGATTGGGAGGGGAGATACATACTCCAACTGGGTGTGATTGGGGGGGAGATACATACTCAAACTGGGTGTGATTGGGGGGAGATACATACTCAAAATGGGTGCAGCTTGTCGTCCATAGGACACATGAACATACAGATGTACGCCAGTGTCCATCTGGGAAGGCCGCAACGTACTTGAGATGAACCGACATGCAAGTATAAGCTACACAACATAGAGAACAATCCTGGTCTAGAAACATTAAACATCCATCCACATCCACATTGCACAACATTCCACACCACAAAAAACACAAATCTCCTACATGCCGTCAAGATAGTCATACAGAATTAGCGCAGCACAACAACAATAATGCAATGTGCCCTTGAATGCATGCAAAGGGATCACCCCTAGCCATAGTATTGAACCACACACCTATAGCACCACTGAAGTGATGCCTCTCAGCATGGCAACATCAATGTTGGAATGGCAGTACACTAGCAGTGTGGTACCAATTCTGCCTGGGCCCAGGGACACCTAACACCTGGCCTCACCCAGGACATGTCAATTACTGTTGGAGGCATTAATGGGGCATGTTTACTTGTGTCATGATTCCTGCTTCCAAGGGGTCAGGACTTGCCCCACGACCTTGGAAGCAGGCCCATAACTCTGATCCCAGGAACCAGCCAGTCCCGATTGGGACCTTTTGGACCTTGTCCTGGCGTCAGTGGCGCCAGGCTCATGATGGTGACCGGTCCCGGCACTGGAAGCGCCGGGCTCATATTTCACATATTTCATATTAGGTAAGAGTGCTTGGTGGACCTACCTGTAGCAGACCATGCTGCTTACTTACCAGCTAACTGGTCTCCTGATCCTTCTCTGCCTGGGACTACTTTTCTGTCTGGGTGGAGCAGGAGCCACTCCCTGGAAGCAGAACTCAGGAACTCTTCTAGAAATCTGGAACTCTTTTCTTGCCTGGGTGGGGCCGTGGAAGAAGACGCCTAAGCACTACAGAAGGCTATTTAAATCACGCCCGATTGGTTTCACGTGCTTCGCGTTATTCTGCATCTGCAGCAGGACGCTCACCGTGTCAGCTCCAGGAAACCTCCAGCTCCAGATCCTGTGAATACGAAATAACCTGCTGGGATCCAACCTTCAGTCTTCTTCAATCTTCTGCAGCTCCTGCAAGACAAGGGCACAGGTTAGGCTAAAGCAAAGGCAGCGAATCTACTTACCTAATCCAACGGCAGCATCCGAAGCGCCTTTCTCTTCCGGCATCCGACATCTGCAAAGAGAAAGAACATCGGTCAGTAATATTTAACTACAGAGCCTGCTTACCTGTGTTACGCCCATACCAACTCAGCTCGCGCTGCATTCCGGCACCTGCAAGGCAAGATACTTCGGTTAGTAACGCTTAGTTACAAGACTGCTCACCTGTGTTACGTTTGCTTCCAATCCGTTCGCGCGGCTCCTCGGCACCTGCAAAGACAAAAGAGACATTACGATGCATTCTACAGCGCTGGAACAGTCTTTCTACTTACGTGCCATTAGAAGGATAATCTTCATCGCCACAGCATCTGAAAAGGGAAAAGACATAGACTTTAAAGACTTAAGACTTTTGAAAGAGAAGAGAACAATCTAAAAGGAACTTTATTACTTACAAGGCACGCTCGTGCATTAACGGCGTCTTCGCTCTCAGCAAATCCTCTGCTATCAAGAGGCAGAGCTCGCATCCAGTGAAGCAACTGGACCCAGCGCCCCTGCACAAGACGCAGGATGGAGAGCCCGGCAATTACCTATATAAGGTAAGCGCAATATCAACCCAGTTCCACGGGGAAAGAAAGGGCGAGAGGGGGCAAGGAACTTTCCAAACCTTCCAAACACTAATACCTTGGTTTACCCTTGCAGACATCTCACTCTTCAGCTTAAACTGTCAGTGGGAAGGGGGCCCAGTCCGGGAGCAAGACGAACCCTGCGCCTAACACTGAAGACAGTATCCTCGCCAGATCAAGACCTGCGCCTCCGAGGGAACCAGGTGAGCGTTACAGAACGAGAAGCCTTACCACATAATTCCCGCCCAGGCGCAATGGAAACCTCAGACACAGACCAGTTGGCCCAATTACTCGGGGAGTTGAGGGCAGAAGTACACGCTGCACGTCAGGAAACAAATGCCCTAAGGAGGGAGTTAGTGGTCTCCAAAGAGCGAACAGACGATTTGGCTAGACAATTGCTGCAAGCCCAAGCTGGACAAACTCCTCTACCAACCCCAAGTGGGGGCCACGCTCCTCCAGCTTCCTCGAATCCGGTGCAAATCAATCTACCAGGAAATATACCTTTGGCTCCGCCCGAACGCTTTTCAGGTGATCCGAAAAGGTTTGCTGTGTTCTTCAATCAATGTCGCTTGCACTTTTTGTGCAGACCCGCCGCTTTTCCAACGGACCAGGCTAAAGTGGCCTTCGTGCTCTCTTATCTCAGTGGCAGTGCCGCAGATTGGTCTGTTCCTTTAGTGTCTCAAGATGACCCCATTCTCCATAACTTCCAGGACTTCCAAGCCAGTATGGAGAAACTGTTCGCAAGGCACTATCAGGGACAGGCCTTGGACAATGAACTTCTTTCACTACGACAGGGCAATCAAGATCTCCTGACTTATATTGCATCATTTAACAGACTAGTGGTGGAAACCGGATGGCCGGAGGATAAGAGGATCACACTGTTTTACAGAGGTCTGCGTGGGGAATTAAAAGACGTTCTGGCTCAAGTGGTAAATCCTCCACAAGACTGTTCCGAATATATCGATCTGGTAGTGCAATTGGATCATCGTCTACAGAATCGGAAAGCCGATCGATCCAGATTTGAAACCCGACTTTTTTCAAGGCCACAAAGTTCTACGAAAGGAACTGATTCTGTGGAACCCATGCAAATAGAGGGTGTAAAAGGACCTTTAACCCAAAAGGAGAGAGAAAGAAGGAGACAACTGCAATTATGCCTCTATTGCGGAAACTCAGGGCACTTTCTTCGAGATTGTCCAGTGAAGCCCAAGAAGAAGATAGTAGGGGCGTCTGATAAAGGTACTGAGAATTCTGAGCCGGGAAACGACCTCGCCCGGCAAGAGTAGAGGTCCGCTTGCCGAGCGTTAAAACCAGTTCTTTGACCTCGCATTTCATCATGCCCATGGTCCTCGTGAGTCCTGAACAACCTAATCGTATGCATGCCATTAAAGCATACATTGATAGTGGCGCAATCGGGAATTACTTGGACTGTGAACTGGCCGCCAGGATGAATCTATCTCTTTGTCCAAAGACGGTGAAAGACGTCATTACCACCGTGGATGGGACGGAAATAGCTTCCGGACCCGTAACTCACACCACCATGGAAGTAACGTTAGTAAGCCAAGATGGGCATCAAGAGAAGATCGTGTTTGATGTGATCAAGGCCCCGCAGTTTCAAGTCATCTTGGGAGTTCCTTGGTTGGAGAAACACAATCCTCAAATTGATTGGCGAGCAAAGACAATCCGGTTTCCAGAATGCGCTTCTACCTGCTACCCTCAGCCCTCCACCAAACTAGCTGCAACTGTTTCTGAGAGCACACAACTGCCTCCTGAATACCAGAAATTCCAAGATGTCTTTCGGAAAGACCAAGCTAATTCTTTGCCTCCCCACAGATCATTCGACTGTCAGATAGACCTGATTCCCGGATCCACTCCTCCGTGCAGTCGGATTTATGCCTTTACTGAACCTGAAAATCTCCACCTAAGGCAATATTTGGACCAGTACCTGGCTAATGGATTCATCCGTCCTTCGAAGTCCCCGGCCTCCTCAGCTCTGTTCTTCGTACCAAAAAAGGAGGGAGACTTAAGAACGTGTATAGACTACCGTGCCCTGAACCAGATTACAATTAAGAACAGGTATCCATTGCCATTGATCCCAGAACTACTTGACCAAGTCAAAAACGCCTGCATATATACTAAGTTGGACCTCAGAGGAGCCTACCATTTGGTGCGGATAAAGGAGGGCGATGAATGGAAGACGGCCTTTCGTACCAAGTATGGACTGTTCGAGTATCAAGTGATGCCTTTCGGGTTGTGTAACGCACCGGCCGCATTCCAGTTCTTTATGAATGACGTGCTCCGTGAACTCATTGATGTGTGTGTAGTTGTATATATTGACGACATTTTGGTTATTCGTCCTCTGAGGCAGAACACCAAAAACACGTCACCGCAGTACTGGAGAGGCTCCGCAAACACAAACTTTTTGCCAAATTAGAGAAGTGCGTCTTTCATGTCACTGAGGTCGAATTTTTGGGATTTATTTTGTCACCTAACGGAGTTCACATGGACTCGAGGAAAGTAGACGCAATCATCAAGTGGCCCTCACCAACATCTGTAAAAGGGGTTCAAAGTATGTTGGGTTTCGCCAACTTCTATCGCAGGTTTATTCCGGACTTCTCTCGGGTAGTCCAACCCATTACAGCTCTCCTCAGAAAAAACAAACGTTTTGAATGGTCTACCGAGGCAGAACAAGCCTTTCAGGAGCTAAAGACTAAATTTACCTCCGCCCCGATTTTAAAACATCCCCGCCCGGAACTACCTTACATCGTCGAGACCGATGCCTCCAGCCTTGCTATGGGAGCAGTGCTTTCACAAAGAGATCCAGAAACCAACCAGCTGCATCCCGTGGCGTTTTGGTCTCGCAAATTATCAGCCCCAGAAATCAATTACACCATTACCGATAAGGAACTGTTGGCTATTAAGTCCGCCTTTAAGGCCTGGCGGCATTATCTCCTAGGAGCCCGACACACAGTCACTGTCATTACTGACCATCGTAATCTACAGTATCTTAAATCAGCCAAAGCTCAATCCTCCAGACAACTTCGCTGGGCATTATTCTTTGCCGAATTTGATTTTATAATCACCTACCGACCAGGCAATAAGAATGGTAAAGCGGATGCCCTCTCTCGAATTGGAGTAGATGAACACATGGTTAACCCTGAGCTCGTACCTATTATTCCTGAACAAAGAATCCTGGGTCTGATCGGCATGCAATCCATTGAAGAAATTGAAGCCCAGGTTAAACAACTTGTAACTCCAACAGACATACAAAAATGGCAGCTTCAGGGGGAAGACTTCACAGTAAAGAACGACTTATTATACTTCAAGGAACGGCTTTATCTACCCTGTACCAGCTTACAAAATCAAGTCATCTCTTGTTATCACGACTCCTTAATGGAAGGACACCCCGGTATGGCCAAGACCTCGGAAAAGGTCAAGCGTCACTTTTGGTGGCCATCTTGGAGAAAAGACATCAGAAACTTTGTCATGTCCTGTGGAGTGTGCGCCCAGAACAAGAGTCCTAAGGAAAAACCAGCAGGCCTCTTACAACCAATTGGAATCCCACCTCATCCCTGGCATACCCTTTCCATGGACTTTATCACCGACTTACCTCCCTGTTCCGGATACAATACAATCCTGGTAATCGTAGACTTATTTTCAAAAATGGCACATTTCATCCCACTAAAGGGGTTACCGTCAGCAGCAATCCTGGCTCGAGAATTTCTTGAAAACATTGTTCGGTTGCATGGCTTTCCTTCAGTTTTAATCTCAGAGGAAGTCAATTCATCTCCCACTTCTGGCGGAGTTGCTGTCGGTTGGCTCAAATTGATGTGAGGCTTTCCACCAGTCACCACCCACAAACCGATGGTCAGACCGAAAGGACCAATCAGACTTTGGAACAGTACCTATGCTGCATGCTGCAACAGACAGGAGGAACTTGGAAGGACATCCTTTGGATAGCCGAGTACGCTTACAATAACTCAGTCCACTCTGGAACCGGAAAGACCCCGTTTTTTCTTTTGTATGGTAATCATCCTCGAACCTCTAACCTGGATCCACCTCAGGATCTTGGAACACCAGCAGTTGACCACCTACATTCAACCATCACCCAAGCCTTCAAGGAAGCTACTACCCACCTTCAAAGGGCCAAGGAACAATACAAGAAAGGAGCAGATCAACATCGAAAGGAAGCCCCTCAATACCAAATAGGAGATCAAGTCTGGTTATCCACCAAATATTTACCCCTAAAGGGACCACGCACCTTTAACCCAAGATACCTGGGACCCTACTCTGTCACTGCCATAATAAATCCAGTAGCGGTCAAGTTGGATTTACCCTCTCACATGAAAATGCACCCAGTCTTCCATGTTTCACTACTGAAACCTGTTCAACCAGAAACCCGATTGACTAAATCTCCTGAACCTATCCTAGTCGACGGAGAACTTGAGTTTGAAATCAAAAATATCCTGGATTCCAAGATCTCCAAAACAAAACTACACTACCTGATTGACTGGAAAGGCTACGGCCCCCAAGAAAGATCTTGGGAACCTCCAGAACATGTACATGCACCCCGACTAATCAAGAAATTTCATCTGACATTTCCTAACAAACCAAGACCTCCGGAGAAGTAAACCTTGGGAGGGGCCTTGAGGGGGGGTGCTGTCATGATCCCTGCTTCCAAGGGGTCAGGACTTGCCCCACGACCTTGGAAGCAGGCCCATAACTCTGATCCCAGGAACCAGCCAGTCCCGATTGGGATCTTTTGGACTTTGTCCTGGCGTCAGTGGCACCAGAGTGCTTGGTGGACCTACCTGTAGCAGACCATGCTGCTTACTTACCAGCTAACTGGTCTCCTGATCCTTCTCTGCCTGGGACTACTTTTCTGTCTGGGTGGAGCAGGAGCCACTCCCTGGAAGCAGAACTCAGGAACTCTTCTAGAAATCTGGAACTCTTTTCTTGCCTGGGTGGGGCCGTGGAAGAAGACGCCTAAGCACTACAGAAGGCTATTTAAATCACGCCCGATTGGTTTCACGTGCTTCGCGTTATTCTGCATCTGCAGCAGGACGCTCACCGTGTCAGCTCCAGGAAACCTCCAGCTCCAGATCCTGTGAATACGAAATAACCTGCTGGGATCCAACCTTCAGTCTTCTTCAGTCTTCTGCAGCTCCTGCAAGACAAGGGCACAGGTTAGGCTAAAGCAAAGGCAGCGAATCTACTTACCTAATCCAACGGCAGCATCCGAAGCGCCTTTTTCTGCCTTTCTCTTCCGGCATCCGACATCTGCAAAGAGAAAGAACATCGGTCAGTAATATTTAACTACAGAGCCTGCTTACCTGTGTTACGCCCATACCAACTCAGCTCGCGCTGCATTCCGGCACCTGCAAGGCAAGATACTTCGGTTAGTAACGCTTAGTTACAAGACTGCTCACCTGTGTTACGTTTGCTTCCAATCCGTTCGCGCGGCTCCTCGGCACCTGCAAAGACAAAAGTGACATTACGGTGCATTCTACAGTGCTGGAACAGTCTTTCTACTTACGTGCCATTAGAAGGATAATCTTCATCGCCACAGCATCTGAAAAGGGAAAAGACATAGACTTTAAAGACTTAAGACTTTTGAAAGAGAAGAGAACAATCTAAAAGGAACTTTATTACTTACAAGGCACGCTCGTGCATTAACGGCGTCTTCGCTCTCAGCAAATCCTCTGTTATCAAGAGGCAGAGCTCGCATCCAGTGAAGCAACTGGACCCAGCGCCCCTGCACAAGACGCAGGATGGAGAGCCCGGCAATTACCTATATAAGGTAAGCGCAATATCAACCCAGTTCCACGGGGAAAGAAAGGGCGAGAGGGGGCAAGGAACTTTCCAAACCTTCCAAACACTAATACCTTGGTTTACCCTTGCAGACATCTCACTCTTCAGCTTAAACTGTCGGTGGGAAGGGGGCCCAGTCTGGGAGCAAGACGAACCCTGCGCCTAACACTGAAGACAGTATCCTCACCAATCAAGACCTGCGCCTCCGAGGGAACCAGGTGAGCGTTACAACTTGCAGGGTCGAGCTCACCTTTGCACATTGCAGTCACACAGATCGTCTGCATGCATGCTGTTAATTGTGGATATGAACAGGCCGCTCTTGAGGATAACAGTAACAGGACCCTATACATCCCCACATACAGGTGATGCCGGCTATCCCCTGAAGAGGTGGCTCCTTACCCCTGTACGGAACCCACAGAACATGCACGAAGAGGACTACAATCGTGCACATACCCGTACCCGCGTCGTGATCGAGCAGACTTTTGGCCTTTTGAAGACACGGTTTAGGTGCATTAGCAGGTCTGGTGGCGCTCTCCTGTATTGCCATGAGAAGGTGGCCAAGATCACCATGGCATGTGTCATGCTGCACAATATGTGTATCAGACGGAATTTGCCACTGCCCCCTGACGTTGAAATAGAAGCACCTGATGAGGATGATGATGGTGATGAGGACGGAGGTGACGGGGATGCAGGTTATGCAAAAGGGGATGGCCAGGAGGGACGTGCTGTGAGACAGTATCTGATCAACCAAATTTTCTGAGTAACATGGTTTCTTTATGTAGGATGGATATGGGTAGTAATGCACTGGTGTCTATTTTGAAGCGCACAATGGACCCTGTCGCCAATAAAGTACACATACACAATGAAGAAGTCCAAGCCTGTGTATTGATCAAACACCAGTGTATTAAGGAATGTAAAGATGTATAAGTGTATGTCCCCAAACATCCCACCACCCTTCTCTCCTCCCCCCACAACAGTCCCAAAAACACCCCCCCCCCCCCACAACAGTCCCAAAACACCCTTCCCCCATCCCCACAACAGTCCCAAAACACCCTTCCCTCCTCCCCCCACAACAGTCCCTTATGTGTCTGGCACAATGTTGTTGTCCAGCTATACACGTGGAAGCTTGACCCTGCAGTCCCTATTCGCCATTGCCTCCACCAGCATTAGGAGGCTGGGTAGATGTGTGCCTGGTGGTGCGTGTGGAGCGGCGGAGGGGGCTTGTCTGCCTTGAACTGGCGGATGCGGATGTGGCTGTCTGTCCTGGTGGTGGTGGTGGGAACTGGCCGTCCATTGCGTCCGCTATCCGCGTGAGGACCTCCCTGAGTTGGACAATCTCCCCACACAGCCTGTTGGTACAGGCCTCCATTGCCTCCCTGGAGTGCCTGGCTGTCTCTGTAAGCTCCCCCCTGAGACAGGCAGCCTCCTCTACATGCTGCCCAACCAGCACAGTTATGTCCTCTTGGTGCTGCCTGATGCTGGCCAGGTCAAGGGCACTGTGGCGTTCTGGTAGTGTGGCTGCTGCGCCTTCCGATGCAACCAGGACAACTGGTGAAGCCACCGGTGGGCTACAGAACCTTCCCATGTTGTCCTCGCCAGGGACACTGGACCCAGGTGTCTGCTGTGGTGTTGCCCCAGGCGTTCCAGGGGGGTTGGGGTGTGCATTTCCTTGTGGAAATCTGTTGGATCCTCCACATCTGAGAGTGGCGCTGTGGATGCCGCCTCTCCTGTGGAACTTGTTGCAGCTGAGGGTGGGCCCTCCGTGGCTGGGATCTGTGGTGGGGGGTACACTTCAGGAGGTGGTGCAGTTGTTGCTGGTGTGGACAGTTGCATCTTGGCAGTGGCGCTCCACCAATGCTTGCCACTCTGCACGGGGACTCTTCTCCCTTTGCCCCTTGATGTCGTGGGGGTGTCTGTGTCCTGTGGCCTTGATTTTTTTCTGGCAGGGGGTGCCTGAGTTGCAGTGCCAGTATCTTCACTGTCTGTATGTGAGCCTGTCGGGGACAAAGAGGGGGATGGCATTGGTTATGGTTCTATGTACTTAATGCAGTATACGTCAATCATGCAGTTGTGGGCATTTGGACTTAATTGGTAGGGATGCAGGTGATGTGTCTGTTGAGTGGCTCATCCATGCATGGTTGTGTGTGGCACTTGTCTCTGGTGATGTGTGCATGTGTGTGTTTGGTTTTGAGACTGACATGGCCAGGGTTGTAATTTTAATTTTAACGGCGAATCAGATCCACCTGCTGTGGCTATGTTTTGGTTCGCAGACAGGATGCTTCTGACCCACCGCTTTCTGCACTCACGGACATTGCGGGTGGTGGTGCCCACTGCACTCACTTTCAAGGCAACCTCTGCCCAGATTGCCTTCTTGCGTATAAGGGTCTCCCGACGCATGTCGTTCGCAAATACCACATCGGCATTAGCAGCAAGGGTCTGTGTGAGCATTATTAGTTCCTCCGTGGTGAACTTCTCCTTGCGCTGGCGGTCGGTGTTTTTTTTAACAGCCTTAGGCATGGCGAGGGTGTCCTTGTGGCTTTCCAATAGCAAACTACTCAAAACAGGTCCAGGGGGCAGAGGATGGCAATGGATTGTGTTTTTAAAGATGGCCGCCATGCTCCTTCCCGTTCCTGTGCGATGACGCTATTTCTGGTTCCGCTTTTTAACGGTGACCGCTAATTGCGGTGACCGCTGTTTGCATGTTGCGGGTGGTCGGAAGTGCTATCTGCGCTTTCATCGGTGCCGGTAAGGGTCTTTTTGGGGTCTTTAGCGGCATGACGGTAGGGTCATTACCGGCATGGCGCTATGCTTGTGTCCGCGTACTCGTAATGGTACGCTATTAGCGGCCTCTTGCAAGGGCAGACACGTTAATAGCACCATGCCGGTAATTTGCGATTTTTACTGTAATGAGGCCCTAAAGTCTCCCAGAAATGACTGTCTTAAGGGCATGCCAGTTTCCCCATAAAAAGTGAGCGAAAAGCCCAGAGGAGTGCAGCAGAAGACTGGGCTCCTCTGTAAAAGTCAGACTATTGTGTTTAGACATCAGCAAAAAGTGGGGGGGTACACAACTGGAGGGAAAATTACACATAAAATGGAAATCTTTCCTAACAGCTCCCCTCCCTTAGCTATAAGAGGAGAACCCAAGACAGACAGTTGCAGATAATTTACCATCTTAGATTTGTCTTCCACTTAGACAATCAGAATGGCCAATCAGGAAGTGGCATGTCTCAGCACTAACCTGAGAACAAACTTTGGTGAGCTTTGGTTGCTGATTAACAACGGGGTTGGCAGACTTTATTGACATATGGTCTAAAAATATAATAGGAATGCAATGTGCAAGTGGGGACAAGAGGGAAATAGGTTCCCGTAAAATCTTTCTGAAACACTGTGTAGTGAGGGTTATAGATGTCTAGCAGTTCACAGGAAAATTTCAACAAACTCCCGGATCCATGTAGTGAGGCTATCATGGAGAAGGCTGAGGAACTGTGTAGAGGAGCAGACGTGTACGTCACTGATAAACTCTGCTGCCTCACCTCCATCATACTGTATAAATAACAGGAAGACATTATGCATGACACCAGGATCATCCCAATACCGCATCTAGTGAATGAGAGACGTTATGCGCTCAGACAACCGTATCGAATGTACCGTCGTACTGAAGTAGTAGCAGGACACTTGCAGGGACCACTGAATATCAAGGAGTTGCAAAGAACATCTGACAGGTGCAAAGTGATGTCATAAGGAGAAGATACAATGACGCACTGAAGCGATATACGAATACTTAAAGAAAGATGTAACTGAAGAAACAAGAGTAAACATATATACGAGTGAGAAAAAACCATGTATACAAAGAAGACAAGTAATCAGATGAGTAGTAAATGTATATAGGCAGAAATGCAAGGTTGATGAGCCATATAGAAGCTTGCTGCAATAGAAAACATAACACGGGTGAAGCAGCCATGTTGAAAAGATGGACGCCGGCTCTCAATGATAGCAAGCAAAGAGCTCGAAGCAGAGAGACCAGAGCTGCAGAGCTGACAGAGGCTGGCAATACAAATTTGTGAATTAACAAAGAATAGCTACTGGCCAAAGATCAAGGATGCCACAACATGAAGCTACTAAATGTTACAAGGGGAGGTAACAAGGACAAGCAATGTACGCAGGACATATTTCTCTTAGATTAAGTAAATGAATGAACATTTACGAGTGCCAAGTATTGACAATACAAGATGGGGAAATTCCCATGTGAGGTAGAGCAACCAAGACTCCAGAGGCCAAGAGGAGTAACTTTTTTTGGTTTTACTCATGACTCAATTGTATTAACAATTTTTGCAAGATTCGTCGTGGAGCCTCATTGGTTCCTGTTACAAATGAAAAACAAAACATTATTTGTGTCCTTTCCTTCCATGGGCGTAGACCACTGGCTAGGCATTTTCTTTTACAGAGGAGCCTCTTGTGTCTCCAATTTAAGACTTTGCAGGAATCGCACAACAGCGATCACGTCTTTTGTGCTTTTACCGATCATCAAGTTATTCCACCAAAGTTCCACGTCATGGATGTTGTAGTTCTTAAATAGATGTCCCATGTGCGTTTGTCTTTTGGTGGTAGTACCCTTGCATGACAGTAATAGATGCCTTATTGTTTCCATCGAGAGTCCCGTTATCGCCTGGATCTCATTTTTTTTTTAGTAAGTTTAGACGAGCTCTAAGGAACGCTGTTCTAATACTCTTGTTTGGGAATTTGGATAGGTATTCAACCATGTCGTACACCTATTCGCTGTTTGTCGGCAAGTGCGTCTTAAGTTTATTCTTGGCTGCAGCCTCCAAAGTTTGAGTCCAGTCCCACTCTTTGAGTCTGCTTTTTGTTTTGGTGGGGTTTGTTTCTAGTTCCACCTCCAAACTACCAATCTCATAGAGGCGAGCTTTGTTGTTTTGTGCCCACTCAGCCAGCATTTTGTTTTTGCCACCATTCAGCTCATCTCAAAGTATCTCACATATTTTTAGGTTAGAGCTTAGCATGTTCCGGAACAGCATCAGGCCATTTAGATCAACTGCCACATTTAGAGACACAAGGCTCAGCTCCCTCCTGATAAATGCCATTGGAGTAGAAGCGGGTAGGTTCAAAACCTTCCTCTAGTAGTAGCCCTCCATTCTTATCCAGATTGTGTGCGGGATTGAGGGCATTGCTTCAGATCCGTAAGTAATTGATGGAATTGCTTTGGCTTTGTAGAAATGTATGGCTGGTTTCAGAGAGAACCGGCCAAATTTTCTACCATTTCTGCTGATGGTTATACCCAGGTATTTGAAGGTTTGAACCTTCTCCACCTGCTTCCCCGCTATAAATCACCGGCTGGGATCTTCACGCTTTTGCGGTCTCTCCAGGTTCATGATTTTTTTATTGCTGGTGTTGATTTCCAGGTCGTTCTCGCATAGATAGTCATACAGACCATCAAGTCTGCGTTGAAGGCCAATTGGTGTGTAGTCGAGCAAGATGATGTCGTCTGCATATAAAAGGCGGCTGATTTTCTCGTTTCCTAGCTTTGGGGGAAATGCTCGTAAAGAGGTTTCTTTTACCATGATATCTCCCATATAAGCGTTATATAAGGCAGGTGCCAGCGGACAACCTTGTGTAACACCCTGCGACGTCGTCATTTCTTTGGATAGTATCCATGCTCCTCTGAGACGTACTCACATAGATGTTTCTGAGTATATGGTATTGATGGGATCTAGGATGGAGGGCGGGCAACTCCAAGTTGTTAGCTTTTCCCAGAGTTTTCCTCTATTGACCCTGTCAAAAGCTTGGCTTAGGTCCACGAAAGCGAGAAATACTCTTGGGCCTCCTTCCAATATTTTCACCTTTAGAGTACTGAGTACCAGGATGTTGGCTTATGTTCCCAGATTTTTAACAAAGCCTGATTGAAATGGGTCATTACACTTTGAGGATTTAGCCCAGAGTTGGAATTTGTCTAAAAGTAGCGATCCAAACATTTTTCCGAGCACGTCAAGGAAGGGTATTGGGCAATAACTTCCAGGGTTCCCTTTATCACCCTTTTTATAAATGGGAACCATGTTGGCGGTTTTCCAATATCTGGGAATGGAGTGGGACTGGACACAGGTGATAATTATCTCTGATATTAGGAACACCCACACTTCTGGATTTGTTTTCAAGTCCTGATTTGTGACTTTGTCTGGTCCCAGGCCCGCAATGGTTTTAGCTTCTTGATTTTTTATTCAATCAGGTCGGTGTCATGATCTATATTCCATGTTACAGCTGAAAGTGCATGGTTATATGTTAATTAACTAGTTGGCTTTTGAAATAGATCATTAAAGTAAACCACCCATTTTTCCTCCCCGACATTATTCGAGAGTGTCTCTTGAGTGGTATCACCCACTGAGTCTATTAATGACCAGACGTCCTTGGTATATTTGCCACAAATATATCTAAGCATGGCTTCCGAGTCTTCTTGATAGAGCATGATTTTATAGGATTATATCCAGTTTTTGTAGGACTTTGTCGCTGTGTTGGCCATTGCTTACTTTTCAACAGTTGGCGTTGTTTTGGCTGTTCTCACTTTTTGCCTCATTTGTCTCCTTTTTTGTACCAGAATTTGTTTTTTGTTGTGTAAGTGCCTCTTCTGGTTGTCTTTTTTCTTTTGCCATGTTTGTAAGTATGGTTGCAACAGAGGGCAGTAGTCCATGTTGGCTAACTCTTGTTGACTTTTGATGTCTCGTTTAGCGCTATTATATTGCTCAGTGACCCACTTTATTGCGTTGCTTGTTAACCTTAGCCTCGTGCCACTGTTAGTCGATTTGATTAAAGGGATCATTATTTGTCTCTTTGTGGTTATTGGCATGGCCCAAGTTGTTAATAACATGTTGTGGTCACTGTTGGTCGTTCTTTTGACCTCAAAAGATGAGATCACAGTCACAGACAAAAGGCTCCTACATACATAAGTATGGTCGATGGTGGCCGCTATAAGAGGAGTAATGACACCAAGCTTAATTGAAATTAATAGCAATAAATAAAAGGTTGAAATGGAAAAAATCGTGGTCGCCTTACATGTGATTTAGAACTCGAAAACAAGGCCTATTCATGAAGCTCCAGTTGAAGATAAAAGTCCCACAGAAGATAAAATTCTGCAAGGTCAACTGCAAAGAAGAGGCGTTGGCTGAAGGCTTGGCAGATGAGAGATGGTAGACTAATTGGGCAAGTGGATAGCAGTCTGACATTGTTCTCTGCATTGTTCTCTGCACCTGAGTTTCGTTTTGCTTATGTGCTACTAGTGAGAAGAGTGTCCAAGGTTGGGAGAGGATGCCAAACTATCATGATGACCTATGCAACGATGAGAATACAATGTTGCATGAGCCACTGTGCTACTATTATACTGTTATACTGTTATAATATGTATTATACGTAGTTAGTAGGAAGTTCAAGGCTTGCCTACCAGAGAGGATTATTATTTCATAAAATCACTCTCCGTGGAAGGAGACACCTATGTAAAAGATACCAGGGGAGCCATACAACTCATAGAAGGAAGTCATTTGACTCTAATACCAACTGGTTAGTGACCCGATACATAGAGTCACTATATACACATATTCCACAAGACCAAGGTTAAGCAGTGTTAGAACAAGCCCTAACAACAGGGACATGCCACATCATATCTCCACAAACTTTATCATATAGCTGAAAGGCATCTGTCTCAAACGCAACTGCTCTATCTTCATGGATACATTTTTCCAGCAAATAAAAGGAACATCTATGGGGTCAGCCTTTGTGCCGAGTTTAGCTAATATTTTCGTTAATGACTTTGAAGCTATACACATTTGGACTTCAAATAATCCCTTTTGGTCCCACATTAGAATATACAAAAGGTACATTGACGATGTACTTCTTGTATGGACAGGTAATTACACACAGTTGAAAGAATTTAAGGAATGGAGCCATAATTTGGACGTGAACTTAAATAGCATACAGAAAACCAAAGTACAATTCCATTTTTGGACCTTCTCATTGAAGTTCAGAATGGTAAATTAGCAGTTCCGTTGTATAAGAAACCCACTGATAGGAATACTCTCCTACATCAGCTCAGTCAGCATCCTACAAGTCTCAAGACCAATATCCCTTTCAGTCAATATTTAAGAGCAAGGCGCAATTGCACCAATTTGGAAGATTTCCAAAATGAAGCTGCAACTATCACTGAATGAATGATCAAACAGGGATATTCCAGGCACACCCTTAAAAAAGCTTTTAAAAGGGCCTGCTGCGCTAATCGAGAAGCATTATTTGAAACAAAAGAAAAAACATCTAAACAGCGCATTACATTTGCAATCACTAATGGACGTAATAGCAACACAATTCAGAATCTTATCTTAAATAACTGGAGAGTATTAAAACTATATGAACCAGGACTACCAAAACCCCTATTTGCATTTAGGAAAGGGAAACACATTAGACAATCACTTGGACACGCAGTAAGACATGGAGAGAGCAACACTATGGTCTTGAGGTGCCATTTCAACCTGCCACTGCTTGTAGGACACTATCCACGAGGACAAAGTATTACCTGCCAATACACCATGAAAATTCAGGGGTTCAAACATAAAGATAAAACACAGACTCTTAAAAGCCATACAAACTGTAACAGCAGCAATGTGGTATATGTTATCATGTGCCCATGCAAATTATTGTTTGTAGGAAAAAAGAAACGTCCAGCACAATTTAGGTTCAATGAACATAAATCCAGGATACAAAATAAAAACGAACAAGCACCATTAGTCCTCCACTTTTCAGACAAACAGCATAGAGTAGAAGGCTTACATTGGTTTGCTATCTAACAAATTAAACACATTAATGTACATACAAATGTTTCAGCTTTATTAGCAAAAAGTGAATGATTCTGTATATCAACTTTAAGATCCTATCTGGACAGACTCAATGAAAGTAAAGATTGGACAGTAGCGTTTTAAAAGATGTGGCCATAGGAACTCTAACGAGTTAACATTCATGCATAGTCTGTACACATCAGGTAGGCTTAAGGATGTTAAGATGTAAGGGTTATAAACTAGCACTACATCCAGATTACCTTCAAGCATAAGATAACATTCTAAAGCATGTTTAGATTTTTTCCAACAGTGAGGGGGCATATGTACCCATCAGCAAGCTTCTAGTCCCAGAGCTTGCTCAGACACCTAAAGACTGCTAGCAACACTTATCAGTATGAACATACTACTAGGCACTTACATAGAAAGAAGTGCCTCGACAAATGGGAAGCAGTAGGAGCATCCAGTGTAGACGAATATGAACATTATGCTTTAATATGCATTCAGCTCATCTAGCATACAATATCTTCAGTAAAACATGTGCAACCCTGCAGGTTGTAATTATTCCAGACATGACATCCAGGCATGGACATGCACAAGGATGTTAAATGGCTCGATGCCCCCGCATTAATAGAAGGTAAACCGCACATCCAGGACATATGTATTTAAACATTTCATTCCCAGCATTAAACATCAACATGTGTCAACCTTAAGCAGAACAATTCTAGTGATATATTTGTGAGCAGTACGCGCAAAGAAAGACACTGACACTCTAAGATGGCTGCCGTGGCTACAGGGCGCATATTCAGTAACGTAGAGTTTGTCTAGGTACGTAGATTAGCATTTGTAGAACATCTCAGCGTCTCCCGAATGAATCACGACACAAGCAAAAAGATTTTTGACTAGGAGAGATGTGAACATTGCCAGGCATGCACGGTGAGCTTAACACTTGCAGCGCAGTAGGATTGTGCACACATTTGGAAGACACATTTAGCTTCTAATAGATAAGATAGGACCCCAGGCATTAATCACGCTGTGTTCAAATGCAGCACAAAGCAAACGCGACACACCGGGTCGTGAGAGATAGACAAAAAAGGTTGCTGCAATACATCGCCCACAATTGAATAGAATAACAGGAAGGTGAATTGTACAATAAGCCTTCAAAAACATCTGGCATCAGTACACCATATACCATATACATATTTTACAGCCTGCAGGGTGTTCCAAGTTTATGCAAGCTGAGAGCGGGCAGTACAATTGCACTAGGAGCAGACCCATGCACGCAACCATCAATACAGAGTATGTACTGCATGATCATTTCCTAGCATTGTAGTCTGAACAACAAGCAATGAACAGCAATGAAAAGCGGGGTAAAGGCAGACCCTCTAGCTTATAGCGATTTTGCGATCCTGCAAAATGCCGCGAAAACGGCCGTTTTAAGCAAAATGCCACGAAAACAGCCGTTTTGCGCAAAATGCCACAAAAACAGCTGCTTTGTGAAAAAACAGCATCTTTTTTAAAAAAAAACATTTTTTTAAAGTAATCTGCTAAAATTACTGTTTTAAAAAAAATAATACTCTGAGTGCCAGGTTCTCAACTTTTTTTTTTACACAAGAAATGAAATGCGCTAACACATCACATCACTTGCGCCCCAAAAAAGTCCAG
The DNA here is from genome assembly GCF_040938575.1 of Ambystoma mexicanum. NCBI lineage: Eukaryota > Metazoa > Chordata > Amphibia > Caudata > Ambystomatidae > Ambystoma > Ambystoma mexicanum. The sequence goes on along the minus strand of NC_090924.1, from coordinate 642,633,471 downwards.
CCCACTCCACAAGGGACATATGAATGGGCACATTTTATATGCGCGCCCATCCAGATGGCCTTTTTCACCTCCTTGATTAAATAAAGTGGCGTTTCTGCCAATTTAAAAGCGCATCCCTCATTTCCAAGCAAGTTGCACTTTTAAATGTGCAGAAATTGTAGGCACCCCTATGCGCACGGGATGTGGGACTGCCACTTTCCTGACCCTGTCATGCATTTCTTTTAAGGTATGAACCGCTGCTGTGTCGCTTGCATTCCTGTTCCTCAAACAGGATAAAAATGCATTTTTTGGGTCGCATTTTACAGTGGCAGCACCTGGAGGGCCTGTCCCTGTGAAAGGCGTTGGGAGCTTGCAGAACACTGTCGGTAGAGCGATTCTATTCAACGTATGCCCATTTTGATGACAAAAATCGATCAAATGTTACAATTTGACCTATTTCGTCCAGTACTGTTCGATCGATTTTTATAAATACTTAACATGTGTTGCGGGGGTGTCACACGCTCCCCATGTTCAGTATTTTTGGTCTAGGCTGGTTGCAGAAGTGTTTTCCCATTTTTCCTCAAAATTGGAGGCAGGGACAGAAAAAAAAGAAAATAACGAAAAAGGGACCATGCAGTGTCGGATCCAACCCGCATTAGAGGGATGGATCTGGCACTGCAGGGTTGCAGGGGAAGCGGCAGCGACCAGGCAGTTAAGTAGGGAGGGGTTGGGGTGGTGGTGAAAGGTACATTTTGGGTTGTTTGGCTGAAGTGCAAATCAATTTGCAGTGAAATTGACTACGGTCAATTCCGCCGCAAATAGTTACACTTCGGTCAAACAACCCAGAACACCATTCAAGGCAGCTGGCCAGCGCACAATTTGCGCTACAGCTCAAGCCTGTGGAAATGCGCCGGTCACCTTTGAGAATAAGGTGACCTGCTCATTTCCAAAAATGGGTTGTCTAAAAATAGCATATTCTCATTTCTTTTTTTAAATGCCCCATTTTTTGAGGATCTGGGTCAAAATCGACATTTAAAAAAAATAAAAAAATGGTTACGCAATGAGAGAGAGGGAGAGTGATGGGTGAGATGTGAAGTGATAGGCAAGAAAGCAGAGGGAGAGCAGTGGGTCAGAGAAGGAAGCACTGCACAAGAGAGCAGAGAAAGCAGTGATGTGGTGGGCCAGAAATCTGAGAGCGAGCAGAGGGACAGAAAGTAGAGGGAGCGTGTGGTCAGTGAGCCAGAAAGCAGAGAGGAAGCAGTTGGCCAGAAAGAGGCAGTGAGCCGCAGATTTGGAAAAAGGATGAGGGAAGAGTGTGATGGAATGGGAGAAAGGATGCAAGATGCAGAAGCAGCACAAAATAATGAAGGACTGTATATTGCTTGAGGAATTGTAGAGTGTAAGATGTGACTTGGCAGTATGATTTGGAGTATGGCAGGGGTTGGGCAGTGCAAATTGTGACTTGACAGTGTGGCATAGCACGTGAGTATTTGTATGACAGAGAGAGGTTAAGGAATGCAAGTTGTGATGGAGAGTTGGTGAGATGTGTGTTGGTGAGAGAGGTGTGTGGGTGTTTGGGGGATTGGAGAACATAGAAGGGGAATATTTTCAGCATTACAACTGATAATGATCAATTTAGTTCATACTATTAAATAGGCATGCACATTAAACCAAAAATGTAGCCAAATCAAACTGTTCTGCCAAACCAGAGACATCTGGGACTCTTCCTATTATTAATACAAAAGATACATAATGATACCCTGGCTGTCTTGTAGCCTTGCACTCTGCCTATTTCCTGCAATGTGGCAATCTTATACCCATAATCACACACAATCACGGTCTATAGAGAAAAAAGGCATAGATAGTTCGAAAATGCCTGACCTAAGATGGCTGACTAGGTGACCCAAACTAAGATGCCTGAACAACCATAGAGCCCAGAAGCTCGTGTTGATGCCTTTAGTCTCAATATAGGCATTGCAGAGGGCTAAAAGGTAGGGGTGGAAGCATGCTCACAGCTTCTCGGCATTGAAAGGATGCGACCGAACACTGTTTAGCGATCCGCTTAGCAAGCCGGGTAAGAGTTCCATTTGAAGTTGCGGAATATACATAATATTTAGCGTTTCAAAAAACAAGGTTTTTTAACTGACTCTCGTTCTCTGCCGATGTGTGCTTGCTTCCCTTAGGTCCTAAAAAGTCAGTGCCATAGTTGATAGCATGGCATTCATTATTTACAGCACCAGGGAGCGCCCACAAATACATTTGACAGTTGGTATGTTTATTTTGGCTAGTACACAAGACAACTACGTTATACTGTTGTCCTTAACAATATCGCCCAATGATGTGTTGGGTAAAAACCGATTGATTTTTCTACGGTTGTCCTTCTTTGTCTCCCTGACTTATAGAGAGCAACAGGAGCTCCTAGCCCTTACAAGCTTTCCATATAAGCGCTCAGACTTTGTGAGCAGCAACCTAATTATTAGAGTGCGGTAAGCTAACCACGCATAAGTAACTTCTTAATGGGTGATAAGGATTCTCAGACAGCACACAAATGCTGGTGGGGAAGCAAAGTAGTGAAGCACTTTTGTGCATGAATTCATTTTTTTTCCCTATATCCCTTTCACCCCCTTTCCCTAACCCATCCCGTTTGTGTTTGTTGTGACTACAGGCGCATATTTGGACATAAACAATTTGTTCAAACAAGTAATAGAGCCTTGTGATATCTTTTGATACACCTATTGCAAAATAATTGAAGTATAGCAGTAAATAAAAGTATTAGATAGGAAAGGGCACATTAGTGACCCCCCCTTTTTTTCTGTTTTCCCTGTTACTTCTCCTATAGGAATAAGAAAACACATGTACGGGATCAAGATAGCTATCCCAGACAGGGAGTTCAGACCCTATACAAATAAAGTCCTGATGAAGATGACCAGAGCAAGATATGGTTATGAAACCGGTCGACTTTGAAAAAGCATGAGCGGGCCTCATGTGTTTTAGATCTGTGTACAGAATTTTTTACATAGACTGTGTTAAAAATGTTTGCTTTATATTGACTTGTGTCTGTACATGTTTTAGATGGACCCTCTAGCTAAGGTGCCTTTCAAAATGTATGCATTGTGTGTTATCAGTACAAAGTGTTTAGACTTTTCTGGTTGCTGACACTACAGTGGTCATTAAATTTATACACACTGTTGTGTAGATACAGCTCTAGATAACTCTAAGTTTTTAGGCATTATCTAATGTAAAATGCCTTGTTTTGCAGCTCCTTTTCACACACTTGGGACTGATTTTTAACTGTTGTAAGTGAACTAGTGGTTTATTCTCTGATGTTGGGAACGATTTATTGAGATACAGAAAACTCTTTTACTGCTAGAGGTGATTGATGTAATGATTATACATATAAAATATGTTTTGAAAAGCCTTTTTTGTCTATAGACCGTGATTGTGTGTGATTATGAATCTTTAATTCTCGGTAGGAATGTAAACTAGGCCTTGTTATAGGTCAAATAAATAATACCCTTAGTGTTGTAGCAATCTTATACCCTCCAGTTAATACAAAATGTCCCACAAAAATGCTGCAATAGATAAAGGTTTGTGCCGCCAAATTTGCCATTTCATGCCACAAAATTTGCCATTTCATGCCGCAAAATCCTGGAAGGTCTGTAAAGGACACAGGGCTCCACTAACAATAAAAAATGATAAGCAGCAAGAAGTTCAAGTAAGCCTGAAGCTAAACAGTATAACACTGTTGTTGTTAAAACTATCTTCTCACAGTCTAAACGTAGGAGATATCTAGCACTATCACTGTTATTGGTATACACAATTCTAAAAACAGAATGAGCTCGATTGGACATCATAGGATTAACATCTAGTGATTGTACACTCATCGAGTATATCGACAATATTACAGCAGATGTATTCTCTCAACAGAATCCGGCACCTGGTCCAATAAGGATGGAATAAGACTGAGTACACAACCCCATTGTTGGGCTGTCTCAGCAGAGCTACGGAGCCATCAGTTCCACCTCTACCCTGGAAGAGTACCAAAGTAAATAGGTACTTGACTCTAGGGCCAGATCATAAATGTATCAATTCACTACTAAGTGTGTCTATAAATCACTGCATGTGGTATACACATACCTCAGTTTATGTTTTCTTTTTTTTTCATATATTGTAGTTTGAAGGAAGTTATGCCCTGAGGAAGACAAAGGGCCTCATTAGGACCCTGGCGGTATGGGTTTAACGGCGCTGTTAAAGGTGCCGGAGCCTATTACGAGGTTCCCTCCCCGGACCCACTCTGGACATCTGGTCAGACCATACGTCCTTTGTGGGTCCCGCAAGGGTACCAGGGAGCTAACAATGGGCCTGTTATTAACGGGCCCATTGTTAGCTCGCTCCCCATTCCCATTGAACCCTATGGGGGCTCGAATGGGAATGGGAATGATCCGGGTCCGGGTTCCCTGAATGGGGAAATACCAGGCTCTCCAAGGTCAGAACGGCCCGGTATTTCCCCATTCAGGGAACCCGGACCCGAGTTTGGAGGCCCAAAGTCCTTGTCAAAACTAGCATATGTTCAGATTTAGAGACTATTTCCTACTGAATTTAGCCAACATTATTGTAATAGATTCAGCTATTAAGGCATCTTATACTTTTACAGAGGCACCCAGCACTTAATTATAACAATGACGATTTGAGAATATGGGCCTCATTCCGAGGTGGGCGCAAAGGGATACCGGGCACCGTTAAGGACATCGGTGCCAGTAAGCCCTTTGCGCCCTATTCCGAGGTCCCTTAGCAGGAGCCGCTAAGGGACCAGAGGGCTAATAACGGTACCGCAAATTGCGGTACCGTTATTAGCTACTACCCCATTCCCCTTGACCCCTATCGGGGCTCAAATGGGAATGGGGAATGGATTTTTCAAGGGGAATTTACCGGTCCCTCCAGGGTCGGAATGGACCGTTATTGAACCAGGTCGGACCCGGACCCAGTATGGGAGGTAGTCATGGCGCAAATAGCGCCATGACTACCTCCATACTCGGAATGAGGCCCTATGTCTACTAATTAGCTGCAAAACAAATATGTTTCATTGCAGTACCTGTGATAAGCAGAAATAGGTAGTATCAAACACATGCGACAGGACTTGTCTACAACATAAAAGCACAAGTCCTCACAAATGGGTACAATGGTAGAAAATGAATGACAATAAAAGTGTCATCCAACCCAATCGCATTTGTGTGTTTTTTACTTTTGTATTGACTTTTGTATCAACTTTCTGTATTAGTATTATATGCACTTGTATTAGTTTTAAATGCACTGTAGATGACATGGAATGATTTATGTGTGTAATAAGAACATCATGGTAACAGTTATATGGATGCAGATGCACTGTTTTTAGGTATTGGTATCATGAAATAAATGTATTAGTAATGTATTAAGATTACTGGGGTTTATTAAGGGAAATCATGTGAACTAGCCACAAGGAATTCCCTCGTAGGCATCCATAACCCATATTAAGGTATGTAGAATATTGAAGTTACTTTCTTCATATAAACCAAATTTAGAAGCTTACACATACACTGAATTAGTGTGGTCTGTTGTACCAGAGAGCAGCAACCAATAAAGTAACTAACCCTTATTGGGCCTTATTATGACCCTGGCGGTATGGGTTTAACGGCGCCAGTAGAGCTGCCGGCGCCGTTAAACCCATACCACCATATTACGAGGTCCCTTGCATGACCCGCTCTGGACGTTTAGTTTTACCAGACGTCCTTAGCGGGTCTCGCGAGGGAGCCAGCATGCTAACAAAGGGCCCGTTGTTAGCATGCTCCCCATTCCCATTGAGCCCTATGGGGGCTCAAATGGGGATGGCCCGGGTCCGGGTTCCCTGAATGGGGAAATACCGGGCCCTCCAAGGTCGGGATGGCCTGGTATTTCCCCATTCAGGGAACCCTGACCCGGGTTTGGAGGCAGCCATGCCCTTATTAAGGGCATGGCTGCCTCCAAACTCGTAATGAGGCCCATAGACTCTATAAGCAGAGATGTCCCCCTAACGAATCCCTAAACCCAATAGGTTTTATTATTTTCCAGGTAGGATGACGTCATAGCTGACACACATCTAGGTATAAAGCCATTTTGTAACCAATCTGTATTGTGAGTGTGAGGACTACAATTTGTTGTTCGCCAGATTGCCCTACTTTATTGAATTGATAATAAAGTAGTATTTTGCCATATTTTTTGGGTCTGTCCGGTCATTTTTGTCCAAATCTGTTTGCTGTGGCAATTCCATTTTTCGCATAGATACGTCCAAAAAAGTGCAACTGCACAACTGTTTGTCTCCAGCGATCCATTCACTGACATTTTTTGCAGTTTCACTCTACTTTTCCCAAAAATGTCAAATCAGCATTTTCACAATTTGTGGTAGGCATTTCCAGTGATATGCCTCTTTGTAAGTCATCCTCTTTCTAAACTGTAAACGCCAAAGCAGGTCCATGTGTGATGATACGAGGGGAGTGCCAAAGTGCTGTACTGTGCTAAATGGTAATCATGCCCACAAGCTGTGCTGCTTTCAAATGCCTTACAGGTGTTCTGATTGTGTTGTTGAATGGAAAGATTATTTTGTGTTGCCCAAAGAATTCTATCACAGTGCTTTCTTGGTTTGAGTAATCTCTCAAGAACAAAGTGCCTTGAATGGATTATGCGCAATGTGCAATATAAACACATGTAATATGTGTTTGGCGAGGCTACATAAGGCCCTTTTCTCTGCCCTTCTGTTCTTCTGGGCTCCTCATGGACCTCAGGCAGGATATTTCCCAAGACGGCTCCTGGATGCCTCTGCACTGGGTGCACTCCCATGGGGTCTCACGCTATGTGGGGTGCCTCAAAGCCCTCAACGGAACTGCGACGGAAGAGGCGGCTCTATGCCGAACGGGTGTAGTGAACCATCCCTCTGCTACCAATTGTTTAGGTATATCAGAGGACCAGGGTTCACACTACCCAATCATCATTCGGAGCACCCAGTGCCCAACAAATCCTCCACCGGTAAACAGACGGAGGACTCAGCCAGCGGCAAGTTAGAACTGTCCTTTCTTTTCCATAACAGACAGGGATAATACAGGAAATAAGAAAATCTCCAGCAATCACAGCTCCTGAGCCTGTGTCAGGGGCTTCTTTTGGGGTATCTTGTCACAGGTTGAGGCTCTTCCCCAAAAACCTAAGAGCTTACACGATTGGGTGGCTGGGGTGGTAGTGCCTATAGCCTGCACCTATACAAGTTAGCTGATTGGCCCTTCTCATGTCAGGTGGCTTTGCCTGAGCCTTCTCCAAAAACAATCTACTACATTGTTGCAGGGTCGCAGAATTACCATTGGCCTTTACCCTTTGCCATCCACCCCTGGAATTGTGTTCCCTGATTGGCTGGAGCGGGTCTCCTCAGGCCTGGGACCCAGCTCTGTTCTCAGAGCTCTGTGTATCTTCTCAAGGTGATGAGAAAGACTATGAGCCTCATTACGACCCTGTCAGCCCGGAAAGAACGGTGGTGGTAAAACCGCCACCACCGTTCTTTCCGGACCGGCTGATTAAGAGTCCTGCAGGCGGGAGGTGTCACTCCCACCAGGTCTGACCTGGTAGGTTTAACACTACCCTCGTGCAGGCGGACATGGAAACACCAGCTCTCTCATAGACGGAACCAGTGTTTCCATGGTCCCCATCCCCATGGAGTCCTATGGGGCTCCATGGGAATGGGGACTTACACAATTCCGCCTCCGGAATTCCCAGGTCACTGGGGTCGTAATGCCCTGGTAATTCCAGGAATCACGGAGGCGGAATGGTAATACAATTCCGGCAGTAACCTGACGGTTTTTCCAGCTCGGTTACCTCCGGACTCGTAATGAGGCCCTATGTTTCTCCATTGTTGCTACTGGTATAACCATTTTGCCTCAGAGAGTGCCTGCAGGTCGCAACGTTGCAAAACAACACATGTATCAGTTCTTGTCTGCTTCACTGGGAACTGCACCTCTTCCCACCATGTATAAATGACTATTGTTCAACTTGGCCGCAGCACGTTGGTGAAGACAGCAAAATTTAGCTTTTCTGTCTGTAATTAGTGAGGATTTATTCTGTTATTTTGCAGGTGGCTCCTTTTTTCTGGGGCCAGGAATGTTCTGCTCATCTCTGACCTTGGCCGCGAGCACCAGCCCTGGACCGTGTGCTGCAAAATCGGTTTTCCTTCGTGCTATATATTGAAGCCTGGGCTTCATGTAATTCTACTATATATAATTATGCTATGATTTTATATGTCTATATTGTATTATTTTCCTTATGGGTTAGTGGCACTTGGTTCTTCCAGGTTCCTTATACGATCCTGTAGTTCCATATGGTTAGTTGCAATAAGTGGCTGCAAGTTTGTTCTGCCTCTCTTGCTTTTCTTGCGTTTCTACATTTGGCTAATGAGAGAAAAATAAGAAAGGCTTTCAACAGTATGTTTATGTATCTGTCTTCTATCTAGAGAGCTGTGTGTGCATGTTCTTTGTGTGTGCAAGTGTCTGTCCATTTAAGTGATGCAAGTTTACTTCCTGGCTAATGCTACTATGTCATAGTGTCTCTAATGACATCAGCACAGATGGATATTTTTCATTAGTCAATCAGGTCTAGAGAGGCACCTGCATCCATGATCATTGTTGAGGCACCTGTATCCAGGAGACGTCAGCTGGATAAGGTTTGAATGGTTGTCAGAGAGAATATCTGTTTGCATATGTAGATTTCACTGGCCCTCCTGGGGGCTGGTCAAACAGTAACTGGCATCTTGCATTTCTGGCTCTTGGGACTGTCATGCTTATGGGGGTCAAGAGGGGCATTGCAGGGACCCTCTCTTCACCTACAAATGGAAATTTCCAACTGTATCTGACTATGAACTGTATACGAGTAAACTAAATGCTTATGTGCCTTGAAAAAGCTCAAAAAGGGGCGAAACAGTTGCACGTGCCTCCAAAAAGTAGTAATGTTGGCACAAAATGTATGATAACTGCTTAGAAAACTAATACATTTCTAAAAATACAAATACAAGACTGAATCTAATTAAGTTTAATTAAGGCTTTTGCACAGCATAAACCCAGGCGTGCCTGAACTTGGCAAACCCAATTTTGCAATTTCAATTGTAATATGGCTGATGAAGAAAAACATTCTTATTTCAATTAGTGATACTGAAGACAATGAATGTAAAGTCATTAGGCCAACATGTGTTTCCCCTCCACTTGGGAGCATCTTCGTGGCCTTAAATCATTTCTTTAAGACAATCAAATTAAAGTAAGCGATGTGGAAAAGAACCTGTCTTTGGCGATCAACATAATAAGTGAATTTGTTAGTAATGTAAGTAGATGAATGATTATGACATATATATAAACAAAAGGAGGCATATGTAAATCAAATACAGGAGACCAATAACATATGAGGCCTTATTACAACCCTGAGTTGCATTTTTCCGGTGCCCAGAAATAGGCAATTACCGGGTCATTACGGCCTTGCTGGACCCAGTATTTGCCATTCCTGGGCGCCGGAAAATATTCTTCCCCAATCCCATTAGGGCTCAATGGGAATGGGGAAGCCAGATGCACAGGCACCATTATCAACGGTGCCTGTGCCTCCGGAATGCTGTGCTCGCGGGTGCCTTTCATTCCGCCAGGTCAGACCTGGCAGAATGAAAGGCACCAGCGAGCACAACTCGGAGTTTGCCAGTCCGGATACAACGGTACCGCTCGTAATGCGGCCCATGGTCTTAATATATGGCATAGAAGAACACATAACACAAACATGATAATATGATAATGATAATTAAATTGAAATCAAATATTAATAACAAGAGAAATAAAAATGGAAACAGATAACATTAAAGTTAGTAAAACAGAATGCCAATGTGAGTTATCTTCACATTTAGAAATGAGCCATATCTGATTATATACTTATGCATCTATCTGTTCGTTGAAAATGTAACCTCAAATGATCTTGTTTCTCCTAACCTCAGATTAAAACACGTCTATATATATTCATAGTGTGTATATAAGTGGAAGAAATGGATACCCGAGTTTACAGCCTACTCATTAATGCAATAGGAGCGTTACACGCCTCCAAGTTTATTTGTCGATTTTAAGTGACTTTGATTGATGATATCAATAATCTAGACTAATAGTGATGATACCTGGTCTCGTCTCTTGGCGCATGTTGTGTTTGAATCGACAATCTGCTGGTAAACAGTGTTGTCTGTCTTTAAACCCACCTCTAAATATGAAGAGAAACTCTTAACTATTTTGTTTATTTGCTCTTGATTAATTATACTGTAAGGATGCACTATAAAAAATCTAATGAAAAAGAGGAAGTAGATGGTGGAAGTGCTCTCATAAGTACATACTTTTACTTATTGTGCCTAGAAGCTAGCATACACTAATAGGGCCGCATTACAAGGTTGGCGGTGCCGAAAAAAGTGACAGTTACCGCCACCACCAAATTTAAAGTTTGGCGGAATTATGACTGGCGGAATTACCAAGTGGCAATTCTGATGATTTTTGGAGGAACAGAGGAGGATTTACATCCAGCTTGATGCCCATCCATAAATGGGATGAATTACTACTCAGTATTTCCGCCGGTGGTAATTCCGACAAATAAACCTCATCCATAAATGAGAACTAACGCTACCTTACCATCAGTTGAAATCCCATGGTAAACCCACGGGACCAAGTCGGGCTAACAGTAATTCCATTTGCCAGTATTCCACTGGAGTTACCACCAGAATACCGCCAAACTCGTAATGAGGCCCTGGCGTTAGCTTGCCTGCAGTTTACCCAGTTAAACAAACGAGTAAGTTAATCAGCAGGGTTGCGTGTGTTTTTGAAGTAATGGAAACCCGGAAATTACATCAGGAGGTGCACATGATGTGTTTGTCTCAACTTGAATTGGAAGTCCTTATTGAAACAGTCTTGTGCTATGAACAAGCGTATTAATAGCATCTAGGCTAGATTCTGATGACAAGAAACCTGAAGCAACTTAAATGTGTAGATGCTCTTGTGATTGAGTTTCTGACATCAACAAAAAACCAAGACCAATCCAATGATAGAACCGATTTAAAGCCCTCCATATATAATGCTCTCAGTTTAACTACGATTAGTGTAATCCACTTTTGGGTCACAAAAATAAATTTGGAAAAGCACTGTAGGTATTAATGTTATTTTAATGCTATTGATCTTCATTGTATAAGTCACTGGGCCTCATTACGACCCGGGCGGACTTCGCGGTGCTAAATGCACCGCGAAGCATGGCGGAAAGCCGCCGATAGCGCCATGGGGGTTGGCGGATTTACCGCCCCATTCCGACCTCGGCGGAGCGGTAAATCCCCAATCCCCATTCTGCCCTTCCCCATTCCCATTTTCGCCCCATAGGGTATAATGGGAGTGGGGAAGGAGTTAATTACGCCACCGTAAAATACGGTGGCGTAATTAACAACGAGGTCCCGTAGCGCCATGGTTTTCTCCGGCTGGTAAAACCAGGCGGAGAAAACCTCCATGGCGCTACGGGAACTCGTAGTATGGCGGAGAGGTACGCCATGCACTACGCTGGCGTAATACCCTCTCCGCCAGGGTCCTAATGAGGCCCACTGAACACAGCCTCAATATTAGTTCTGTGGTGTGGCTAAAAACAGTGGTAATGCAATGTTAACAAAGTTACCACTGCATTACTGCTGTATTACTGCACCACCAAACTGTGGGTTTGGAGGTAAGATGGAGGAAAAATCACAAGCAAAATGCTGGAGGTAATTCTGCCACCTTACCACCAAAGTACTGCCATTTCGGTGGAAACACCACCGGCGATAATTCTGACAAAATCCCCATGGAGTCATATGGACTCCATAAATGTGGACTAACACCACCATACCGCCAATTGTAATCTGGCGGTAATTCCACCAGAGCACGTGGCAGTAACAGTAAATCTGTTTGGTGGTAGCTCGGCAGATTTGCCCCTAAGATACCAACAAAGTGAGAATGAGTCCCAACTTATCTTTTAGTGTTTTGGCAAATTGTCACCTCCAGCAGATTGTTATTGTCACTGCCTCCAGGTAAGATATACAATCAGGTGTCCCCAAGTTAGAGAAATATATTTAATTCATGGTCACTATAAAGTCCAGCACTGACTGTGCTCAAGTAAAATATTACTTTGGCTACTTTCTGGCACAAACTTAATTCTCTGTTACCGCCTTGGCTGTCCAGTTTAATATTCTTGAGGCCCACACACCGGATAGCTTCCAGACTTCAGTCTAAGTGTTCTTCTTTCCAATGTGTGAATAGAGGATGTGTTTTATGTGTTCTGATTGTTCTGAGATGTTCACTTATTCTCATTGTTAGTTCTCTCTTTTACTGTCTACATAGTTTTGGACACAAATACACTGCATAATAGGTTTCACAAAAAGGCTCTAAAAATTGACAAATTGTTTGATCGCAACCTTGCCATCTTCTAATGGAATGGCTGCCATCTTTGAATAGGTTTGTGTATATTCCATTTCCGATTGTAGAAGTCTGCACTTTAATTTCATCATATCTGAATACTTCCCCCCAACAATTTATGCATTCAATTGCAACACACAGAAGTTAACAGTTTATTTGATGTTCTGATATCAACCCCAATATCTTGCATAACGTCTTCATCATCTGATGATATAATTGCCTTGTTCGAGTAAGTTTGCCACAAATTATATGCTTCAAAGTTTCACCCAATGTCACATTCTGTACAGTGCTCCTTTGATGACATAGTTGCTAATTTTGGGTGAATCGCAAAAGAAATAGCACTGCTGGCTCTTTAACAACACATAACAAATTAATTAAATCCCAATTAATGTGAAACATCCAAATCTGTTGACTCTGTATAACAGATAGGGGGTCATTACGAGGTAGGGCGTAACCGTGCCGCTATTAACGGCATGGCTACCCCCTTACCGGATACCGGGTCCGGGTTCCTTGAATGAGCCCGGTATGGGAATATCATCCACAATACAATGTGTCATGTATAATGAGTGCATACTGGGCATAACTCTACAGTTCAATACAATCTCCAGTTCAAATACATCTCAATGTATGATCTCACATTAGTGTTTTAGATCCAAACATTAATATCATCTCTTCAAGTTCTCTAATTCAATGTGCTTCTGTTCAATCGTCTCATACAAGGCTTTCTTTACTCTGCCTCCTTTCTATGACAAATAATGTTGCCTGTGTCTTAGGATCCCTTCATGATTTCCTCATCTTGGTGGTATTTGTACCTTTTCTATTGCTACCCAGGTCAAGTTTTCTAGTATATGTTTTGCACTCATGTAGTGTTCTTTGATTCTTGTTGTTATTGTTGTACTATAGTGGTAAAATCACAAGGGCATTGTACACAATACATAACACCCTGTGTATTACTATTTGCCATTTCTCTACATCTGATAGACATTTCATTCATTCTGATTCATTGCTATTCATTGATTGCGGACAGACATTATAACCACCATATTGACACTGACCCAATAATGGGTGGCCTCATTCAAATCCATATTTGCATCAACCCTCAACTGAGTGTTCATCCTCACAGTTGGTGCTTTGTATGTCTGTAAAAACATGACAATAAGCTTTTCTCCACATACGTGAATCCACTACTACATTCTCACACTTAATTCCCCCTTGTATTCTTATTATCAGAATTTATTATCATCAATATACATAAAAGAAATGGTACAATACAAATAACACATAAAACCTTATTACTCAGATCTATACATAGCTTTCTAACTAGCTGCCTTTGAAAGCATACCAACATTAATGCATTTAATTCATATAATCTGTGATCCGGGGCCCCCAACCTGCCCATAGAGTTGGGTTTTGCCCAGAAGCACTTTAAGACAAGATAGCAGAACACTTGAGACGGATGGGGGTGCAGATTAATACTCCAACACAAAATCAATAATGACAACTCAACATTTTGGCTAAGGGAGTCCGTTTAACAACATGTACAAAAAATGGCGAGTCTCATGAATATGAGAGATCTTCTCTCTCGCTTCACAACTCCAACGAACTTCATACAAAACATAACATTTATACTGAAACCTCGTCATCATTGACGTTTAATGCTTAAAGTTGGCATGTACTTCTACTGGTTCAGGAAAGGTAACTTTAATATAGGTACTATATCTGTATATGGTAACGGAGTAAGGGGATTGGGTAACCACTGTCAGGTGGGGCATCTAAGCCCTTCCTTCAAAATGGCTACTGTAGACGTCACTAAAAGTACGACGTCCTATTGGTTCTACTAACTATAGGACCCCATATTACTTGGTCTATTGTGATTGAGTTGGCACCAACCCCACTCATACTTTTCCACTTTGCTTAGCAGCTCACAGAATGATCGGCCATGTGCAGGGTGCACCTTAGCTCCCCGGCCTTCCTCCAATTATTGTTACAATCAATCATCACTTTAGTGGCCATGTGTCAATTATTTCACTGTGGTTGGCCTCGAGACTGCGTCTCCTGTCGGGAAAAGTTCTGATATCTTCGCCTGGCCTGCTGCCATGTGTAGATGTGAAAGTCTCACTTCTGCTTGCTCGGCTGGTCACGTGATTCAGACAACGTGAATTTGCCTCTTCTTCATGTAATTTGTGTATTTGATTTTCGTTTCACCCACCACCTGCCTTCAGTTTCTTATCTTGACCTTTCAGAGCAGGATATTCCGTTCTTAGCTTCAATTAATTGCAGCTACTGCTCGTCTATTCTACTGATACGACCTTGGCTTTTTCTGGCACGAGTTGCCTCTGCTGAGTTTTGTTTCTGCTGCTTATTCTCAATTTTGATAAATATGAAGCTCTCCTCGTGTGGCCTTTAGTAACCTTTGGGTTGATTCTGCATCTTGTGCAAAGTGGAAATATACTTATATAATGTGCTTCCTTTGAGGTAGATATGTATAGGTGGCGCTTGCCACACTATCTTTCTACTAAGCATAGCAAGCCGCACGATTTTCTTAGCTTTCTTGCGGTTCCAAGCATATGTACATGCGTAAACTGGTCGAATATCTTCATCATGCTCATGGCTTAAGCTTCTTACATTTTACATCGTCCTTTCACTTTATGTTCACGATATCCCTAGCCCATGGCGTTTTCGTCTCTTCATGTCATTCTCTGGTCGTCATATCTTCTGTATATGATTCAGTCCGGGTTCTCGTGACATCACCATTCATCTTCCATTAAGACCTTTTTGGTTTCTTCAGGGACTGTACTTAGACAATCTTCATTTCATTTCATTTGTTAATATGGTTTTCTCAATGGGTACCTTGCTGTCCATGGTTTCCTTGGTATTGGTACTTCAATAGGCATTGTTCTTCTGATGGGTACTGGACAGAGCCCCACTGCGGCTCTCTGCTGGTTTATTTGCTCATCATACGTCATATATTTCGGCGTGAACGTTCCTGGTACTTCAAAATGGACGGTTGGAGTGCGGGCTTCTTTTGGGACCTCCTCTACACTCCCCGCTCTGGGAAATTCATCAACCACATTTGCCTCTTTCTTTGGATCCATCTTCTTTGGTTCCTCTGCATTCACTTTAACTTCATCGTCTGGGTTCATTCTTTCTTCATCTTCTGGGTCTATACATGATGGTCTGAAGAAAGGTCTATTTGGGGCCCATGGGCCTCATTACGAGTATGGAGGTAGCCAGTACCGGGTTCCTCCAATGAGGATTTACCAGGCTATTCCAACCATGGAGGACCCGGTAAGTCCTCATTGGAAAAACCCATCCCCATTCCCATTTGAGCCCCCATAGGGCTCAATGGAAAGGGGAGTGAGGTAATAACGGGCCCGTTAATAACTAGCCCATTATTAGCTCCCTGGTCCCCTTGCGGGACCTGCTAAGGACGCCTGGTTTTACCAAGCGTCCTTACCGTGTCCCGCAAGGGAACCTCATAATAGGGCATCCCGTAATGAAGGGTGCCGGTTCCATACCGGCACCCTTCATTATGGGAGCGCCATGGCCGTAATGAGGCCCCATTTTTTTTACTCCTTTTAAACTTCCTGCTGTTCTCATGTGTTTGTCCTTGTTCCACGTCATCAGTTGACACTGTCCATTTGGGCTGCAGTAAACCCACCTTCCCACATAATTTCAATGCGTTCTTGGATATAGAAACTTCGTTCCTTCTGGTGCATGAATGCTGGCCTTCACAAAGTCTCTTATTTCTTTGGCAGTCAGGTCTTTGGGCTTCCATCCTGGCTCGACATCAATCATGATCTTCATCCCTATGGCTTTTTTCACACTGAGTGATTATTATCCTAGCAATATCATCACTAGCAGGGCTCCTAAGAACTTGAATGCATCTGCCATCCATTGTGGAACCCATGAGAATAGTGATCCAAACGAGCTGTCGTCGTCTACTTCGTCAGTTTCATCAATCATTTGATTCTGTAGTTTCGTCAGCATACCTATGGCTTCTATTAAGGTTCCATTTTCTTCATCGTGAGACGGTATAAATGTGCAACATGATTCTCTGATTTTTGCACAAACACCTCCATCCATAGCTGTGATCATGTCAAGTACATCCCCGTTCTGGGGAGTCATCAGTCGGACTGCCCTTAACTCCTCTTTGATTACGTTGAATCCCTTTATGGTTGTGTTGATTATCTGCAGTAACTCCCATCTGGTTATCTGCAACCATTTAGTATTTGCTCCAACTTGAAATCTTCGCATGAAGATTGTCGTGAACACTGATGAAGTGAGGCTCAACATCCTGTGTCCATATGGGATTGAATGAAAAGCTTCTTCTGATTTGGCAGAAAAGTAATTCTCTCTCTTCATTTGAGTCAGCAGTTCCACAGATCTCTTCTTCCTCAGGTGAGATTCTGCTTTCGGGAAACTGTCAATGTTCAGGTCACTCTTCGGGATCACCAACGCTGGAACGTGGACATTCACTATGGTGCATATACCTCCCCAATTTCTCTGCAGTCTGATATATGCTTTGGATGCACATGCCCAGTAATGATCCATAATCACTGCAGTTCCATTCACCATTACTGGAGCGTCAAAAACTCGTCCACAGTTCTGATTTTCTCCCATCTTTCTAGTGCCATTATTCCTGAAGCAGAATTGTAGGCTTTCTAGTGGCACTATCTGCAAGGGTCCTCCTCTGTCTTGGACCCATGTCAGCAATTTTGCAAGCTTTGACCACAATGGCTTGCACCCATTTCGCACTATGTTGATGGTAGGTTTGTATTGACCAGTGACCATCCATGCTCTGCATATCACTACTCCTTTCCCCCATCCGTCTGGTGAAAGCACTGTTCCCCAAATCTGCATTTGGCCTCTGTTTTTCCAACTTCGAGCCTCTTCTGTGGTTTTTCCTTGGACATTTAGCTTCTGTATTGCTTCTCTTCTGATTTCTGCTCCTTCAACTCCATGTTTATCATATCTTATCACAATGTGTTTTGTTTTTCCATCGTTTCTTGTCGTTATGTCCTGGACATAATCGTCTTCATTTGGATCAGTTGCTTCAGTTGCCCATTTCAGTGAGGCATCGTTACCCATGAACTTGCCTCTGGTTTTGCACATTGCTACGTGTGAAAGACAGTGTGCTTTCTGGACATCAATTTCCACAGCTACGAAGATCTTGGACTTCCCCATGCTGTACGGTAGGAGTGCACAAACAAAACATTCCCCCTCTGAACCTCCTCTTCTAACTTCTTTCAAGTGCTGGTACCAGATGTTGTTTCCAAAGTGTGCGGTGCTGTCCAAATAGTCATTTAGTTCACTGTCATCTCCTTGTATGCTTCTCTTGATCCTTAAAGTTTTCATGTAGTTCGCTATAACTATATCTGTGAATGCATCTGTATGGCTTCTTCTTGCTGGAGGATTCTCGGGTATCCTTGTCCATGGTGCAGGTCTTTTCATCTGTACCATTTGAGTAGAGAAAAGTCTGGCAGTTCTTTCCTAGTCCTCTTGCATCTTTTTTCTTCTGGTTAGAAATGCCCATATCATCCACTCTGACATTGGTCCAGTATATGGCTGTATTGTAGAACTTGTACTCATCCCCTTCATTGGATCAAGTGTGCTTGTTAATGTTGTCTCTGTTGGTTTATTCTCCAACTACTCTTGTCTCTTCAGGAATTCAGCTTTTTCCATTTGTCTTTTCACCTCACTTGTAGTGGAACTTCTCATAGTAGGCAGTCTCTTCTTCTGCCATGCTTCGGATTGTAGTTCTGCAGTTATTGACACTAGGCCTGGCATGTGTGCATTCAAGGTTTGCATGCGTGTCATTGTCAGTAACCTTTTTACATTCACACTCTGCCGACCCTGTTTCTGGCTTTTTGATTTGCTTGTTACCACAAGTGTGTGTGTGTCATTGCTAATCACATCCATCTAACGTTCACTCACTCGATTATCAGATCTTCTAGGGACTGGAATGACTATGTAAGGTCTGGGTGCCTTCGTGGGCTTCATGTGTGCATCATTAGGTGGGTGCACTTGGATTGGAATGCATTGTGCACCAATAAAAAATGCAGTTCTGATTGTCAGCGACAGTAAAACAATGACGAATATCATGCATAAATACATAATACCCCTGTAGGTTAATCTACAGCATTTACTTCCAGAAAAGTATGGACGTCTCTCCTCCTGAGGGAGGATGAGATTGCTGCTCTGGATCCCCATCTCCATCATCCGTTGAAAGAAGCTAACTTTTAATACACTTTTAAACAATGTTATCTCTGGATTCTGCTGGTTCTGTTTGTGAGTTGCAGGTACTAAAACAATTGTCCCCCTTTCTCTGAACAATGGATTGTCCATTATTTCTGGATACAGTTCTCTTGCTGGGCTATGGAAAGTGTCAAAATCAAGCAATAATTCAGCAAGTCTCTTTACTGTGCATGTTCAAAATATATGAGTTCCCAATCTGTGCTTCTGATCTGCTTCATTCCCAAAGCCAAACTGTGTCCATGCCCGTGTAACAAAAAGTGCAATTCTTGCACTACTCGCTCGATCTGTCCCTCGGCAGAAAGTTTAAAATCTCCTCAGATAGTTCTGCTGAAGGTTAGAAAGTTCTACTTGCATCACGATACCATACAAGAGCATGCTCATATGCGTAGAGTTTGCTGGGTCTCTGCTGAACGTGTCTACGTCAACATCGACAGATCTCCCCACAAGCTCCGGAAAATCCTCGATTAGGCAAAAGAAAACATTAGTCGCCAATCTGATGTCTTCTGGTGACAGGTACATTTGTCGTGCCCTTGCTGAGGTTTGGGACTGTTGGTTCTCACTTACTGTGAACAGTTTCTGCAATTTCGGTGTGCGTGAAGAGCAACTTGAATAATAATTCCGTTTAGGATTATACTTAGACGTTCTGTATTTGCTGGATCTCGAAGAAAGGTCAACACGTCTGTAATTCTTCCGACAAGATCTATACAGTCTTCAATTAAGTGAAAGAACAGTACATTTATAAGCCTATTCGCTTCTTCCTCCGCTTGGGACATTTGGTTTTACCTCTTTGTATTCCGGAAGTAGGAGGAACTGTTTGGCAATTACAGTACGCAGCCTCCTTATAGTCTTTTTGTTTTCAAGATCTTGAAGAAAGTCAGTGATGCTGGTGAGCCTCCCCACCAGTGAAGGGTATGATCTTAGCACTAGATCGAAATATGTTGACACATCTTTGGTGATGTCGCTACTGTGGGACACCATAAGTGAATCCAGACAAAGTCTCTGTGTGGAAAGAATCTGGATACTGTATTTTCTTCCAATGTATGTGTCCTCGATCAAAATTTGGCATATTCTTTTCTAATCAAGGCTTCAGTGTGCCTCAGTCCAAAGTTCAAAGTCAACAGACTATGTTGTGGCTTATAAATGCAATTTTTCTTCTTCACCCTGCAACTAGGATGCACAGAGTGTCCGTGTTTATGTCCTTATCCCCTTTTTTGCTCAGAGGAATATCCACAATGAAGCCACAACTTTTGCACAAAAGTTCCTTGTCTTTGTTTTGCTGCAGGTCATGCGTCCTTCTTCCTCATCATGGATCGCGTCTGCACGTGCTGTGGTTCTTCCCCATTGTCCATAGTCTCTTCACAGTGGGGTGCAGGCAGGTGGCCTTCTCCAATGTATGGCTTGATGTCACCCAAAAAGATCCAAGCTCTTCTTCCTTGCAGCTTCACTGCAGTGGGAGTGCAGTCTTCCACTGTAAAGGGACCATTAAACATTGGCTCGTCCCACCTATTCCTCGTGTGGTTCTTCACCAGGACGGTGTCTCCAGGGAAGATTGATGGAAGACATAGTCCTTGAGCTGTGTCTGCAATAGTATCTCCTTCTGTGTTCCATGCTGCACTGTACCCTTTTCGTCGTTGCTGCAGCTGGCCTGAAATTAAAGTAAGACAGGATGTCATGCAATTCAAGTAATTTTGCATTTCAGACTTTAAGATTTCTCTTGTTGGCTGGGCATCACATCTAGCTCTGTCTCGGGGTTTCAGGGGAGTGTGCATTCTTCTTCCTGTGGCTATTTCGTACGGCATAAGATGATGGTCAGAACCGGGTTGGTTTCTGAGTGCATACAGTACCAAAGGAAGGCAGTGTAACCATCCGTTTCTTAGAGTAAGCTTCAACTTGGCCATCCTCTCCTTTAATAAGCCATTGAGCCTCTCACAAATTCTATTACCTTGCGGGTGATGCACCAACGAGAATTTGTGCTTTATACCAAGCAACAAGCTGATCTGTTCAAAAACTTCATTTACAAAGTGAGTCCCATTATCTGATCTCATGACTTCACATACTCCCCATCTGGGAAATACCTCTCTCATTAGAAATTTGGCAGCACAGGTACAGTTGAGTGTGTACATGGACCTGCTTCTATCCATCCAGAGCAGTGGTCTTCAAACTCATTTGGCCTGGGCCCCCCTGAGCAAAGTTTGGGCTAGCCGGGCCTCCCCAAAAGTGCCAGATGGACAGTATGTAGAAATCGCTATGACCTTTTGCGTGCCGTCACCACACCCTACTCCCAGTACAGACCCTGAGCTCTCCCCACCCTACTCCCACCACTATCCCAGTGCTGCCGCCCATCCTGCTCCCACCACAGTCCCATAACACAAGCATACACACATCCATACACATTTAAATAAAAAAGAAATCACCATAAACGTACCTCGCGTGGTTGCTAAAATTCCCCGCTCCAGGTTGCTCTGCCCGTATGTGTGAGGAGGCGCAGGAGCACCCCCTCGCACATACATATATGCAGTGCCCCAGCCAGCATTTCCAATGAGCTATGCAAGGCTGGCGAAGCAAAACACCGCCAGCGTTGCATGGCTCAGTGATCATGTGCGGCTTGGGAAATGAACTGTCAAAGGCAGAGTTTCCCTTTCACAGTTCAGCCAGCCCAGGAGCACTCCCTCAGCTGGAAAAAGCAGCTGAGGGAGTCCTCAGTGTTTCACTGGGCTGGCTCCTCGGCTCCTCCATAATGGGTGAGGTGGCCAGTGGGTGGACGCCCCCTCACACATTATGGATGAGCCAGCAGGCTTGGACTGGCCTATAGGGCAATAGGGCGATGACCGTACCAACAATGCAAAATGCTAGTGTAGGCCAGTAAAAATGGGCCACATTTTTGGCCAACGTGGGCCAGTTTGAGGAGTTACTTCACTATGCAGCTAGTAGTTTTGACCATTGTTGCTGAATATATATTCTTTAAATATCACCATTTGTTTACATTTGAACAAAAAACCCCATGGGTACTATTCAAACAGCCTGTGACTAAACACTGAATATCCATTTGCAACTGCTGGCCATTTTTTCATTGGTGCAGAAGACCATGCTATGGCCCAGTCTGACCATGGAAGCTGCCCCTTCCCATTTCCTCCAATCTACAAAAAAAAATGTTTTTGTTTTTTTACACATTTCATGCTGGGCTCTGGCGCCCCCCTTGGGATGCGGCCGTGCCATCCTTGGGGGGGGGGGCGTGCCCCACAGTTTGAAGACCTCTGATCTAGAGAATGGACACACCACAACAATTAAATACTTGTACCCGTTACATACTTGAATCATGTCTACGTAATCAACATGCAAGTGCTGAAAAGGTCCATTGGGCCTTGGGATTACCCCTCTAATTATTCTTAGTGTATGCCCAGCCATGAACTGTTGGCAAATTATTTAGTTCACCATAAAAAATGCAACGTGCTCTGCTAAGTTCGGTATGAACCAGTCTTCAGCGAGTGTTACTGCTATATTCTCTTTTGTCATGTGTGCTGGATAGTGTAACTGCTCCAGTGCTATTTTTAACAGGGGTATAGGCATTACTGGTTTACCAATGCTGTCTTGTCACCAAAAGCTTTCGGAGGGGTTTAAAGAACACCGTCACCGCTTCCAGAGGTTTTTCTCCTCCTGTGGTGCCTCCCCTTGGATTTCCATTAACTGTGTTTGTCCCATATTATTGTAGCTCTCAGGTTCACTCCATGCGACAATCATTTTTTCATTTACATATCTGACATCCACATCCATGATCGTCTTGCTCTTGGATACCATACGCTTGGCTTCTGTGTCTGCAGCTTGATTTCCATGTGAGATAAAATCTGTCCCTTTCGTGTGGGTGGCGCATTTCATGACCACTATGGCCACTGGGAGCTGTAGTGCCTTAATCAGCCTATCTAATAGGGCTGCGTGCTGTACTGGTGTGCAATCCGCTCAGAGGTAGTCCCCTCCTTTTCCAGCATGCTAAGCCTGCGTGCACTGTGGACGTCACATAGGCGGAGTCACTGTTCACCGTTACTTCTTGGTCTGCGTGATTCTCAATCGTGAGTATCAACGCTAATAATTCTTCAGCCTGCGCTGAATAATGAGATGGTAATCGTGCACTAAGAAGCACTTGAAATTCTCCATTTGCTGTGTGGTTCATCACAGCAGCACCTGTATAGCTTTGTCCATCACTTTCATCGATTCTCGAGGAACCGTCAATGAAGACAATGGGCCTCATTACAAGTGAGGCGGTAAGGGATAACGGGCACCGGAAAAGAGACTGGTGCCGGTAATCCCTTACCGACCTACTACGGGTTCCCTTAGCGGGTCCCTCCTTTAACGCCTGGTCTAACCAGGCATTATGGGCGGGACCCGTTAAGGGAAATCAGAGCCAATAACGGTACCGCAAATTGCGGTACCGTTATTAGCTGCTTCCCCCTTCCCATTGAGCCTTATGGGGGCTCAAATGAGAATGGTGAATGTTTTTTTCAATGGGGACCTACCGGTCACGCAAAGGTCGAACTACACCGGTAAGTCCCCATTGAATGAGACTGGTGTCGGTACCGTTATTGGAGGCAGTCATGGCGCAAATAGCACCATGACTACCTCCAATCTCGGAATGAGGCCCAATTTCTCCTTCTGTCAGTGCATTTTCTTTCCCTCTGGGCAGGACAAAGACTGATATGTGGGGAAATTTCTTCTCTGTGAAAAGAAGAGTGAGCTAAAGACTTGGTTGAGACTCTCCCAGGGGCCATCCACCCAAGAACAATTCAATGGGCTGTGTTTGCGCTGGTAGAGAGTTTCCCAGACCCCCCCTGTTTTGCATACCAAGTGACTTTGGGTCTCACCCTAAGTTACCAGGGGACTCCAGACGTGGACCCCTTGCTCGCTGCTCTTACAGAGACACAGCTTCACCTCACTGATGATGCCCAAAAAGGTTGAAACATGTGTATGGGATTGCTGTGGTACTCTTGTTCAGAGGAGAATTGCCTAGCATTTCGGTGCTGGACTTCTCCTGGGAAGGACAAAGACTGATATGTGGGGACATTTCTTCTCTGTGAAAAGAACAGTGAGCTAAAGACTTGGTTGAGACTCTCCCAGGGGCCATCCACCCAAGAACAAGTCAATGGGCTGTGTTCGTGTTGGTAGAGAGTTTCCCAGAACCCCCCTGTTTTGCATGTTCTTTCACTCATATAATTCTTCATAATTTGCACAGTCATGTGTTGCCTCTCCTTCAGTAACTGGTTCTGCTATGAACATAGCTGGGTTCACTATTTTGCATCAGACTATTTTAATCGATGGATTCGATATGGTCACTTCATAGGCAGAAGCTCTCTGAGATGTTAGTGTGCCCTTCGGTTTCTCTAGAATAGCAAATAGCGAGTTCTCGACGTACAATGTCATTGAGCATCCCATTACAATGGTTGTAGCCTTCTCAATGGCAAACTCTGTGGCAGCTAAACTTTGTTCACACAGAAATGACCTCTCATCACTGGGTCAAAATGTCCACTATAATATGCTAGGGGGTTGTACCCCAACGTGGTTCTCTGTGTAAGCACTGCCATCATAATACTGCCATTCATGTGTGAAAACAGGTAGAATTCCTTTGCATAATTGGGAATCCCTAAAACTGGTGCCGTGCAAATGGCTCTCTTGAGATCAGCAAATTCTTCCTCCATGGTCGCAGACCATTCAATCTTTTCTTTCATCACTTGTGCCTTCTTTAGGGCCTGTAGCAAAGGCTTGGTATATGAGCTGCAGTCGAAGACCCATGCCCTGACATAATTGCAAAGGTGTAAAAAGCTCTGCATCTGGTTTATCGTGTGTGGCTTAGATGTGTTCAGTATGGCGTCAGCCCTTTCCGGGCTAACCCTTTTCCCCTCATGTGAGATCAGCTGGCCTATGTATAGCACCTCTTGTTGATGATATTGTAACTTCTCTTTGTCAACCTTATATCCTTTTTCCGCCAATATAGTTAATATCTAAACTGAATTGTATCTGCATCTCTCTTCTGTTGTGCTGCAAATTAAGATGTCATCCACATATCATAAGACAACACTTTCTAATGCATTTTGCTTAAGTCCATCTGCAAGATTCTGTTGAACATAGAAGGCGACTCACAGTATCCCTGGGGTAGCCTCGTGCTTTTCAGATGCATTTGTCTGAAGGTAAATGACGTCAGATCTTGCAAGTTTCTGTGCAAATGGATTGAGAAAAAGGTATTTTTCAAGTCAATCACCATAAAAATGTTTTCCTCAACATGTATATTACATAGAATTGTAGCCGGGTTAGGGACTAAAGGGAACTCGGCCTCAACAATATCCTTTATTGGGTGTAAATCCTGAATTAAACACCAAGACCCTCCCTTTGATTTTTTGATAGGGTAAACTGCAGTATGATGCTTTGCTCCATCATAGCCGAAATTGTCTAAAAAATTCCTTCATCTGCCTCCCTGGACATGGGATATTGTTGTGCTTTTTGAAGAATTGATCCTGGCTTCAGTTTAATTTTTACTTCTCCGACTCCTTTCAATAAGCCTACGTCATAGGGGCCTGTGGTCCACACTGAGACAGGCACCTGGGCCATGTCGTCCTCGAAATATTTAGGACGGTTCTGTGCCAACATCATCCTCTGAGGCACTTCTCTTTTGATCATGTTCACCCAAAAAGTGAGGTTCACCTCAACTGCAGGTTCTCCCCCATCTGCTTGCTCATCAAACAGATCGTCATCAGTGACGTCAGTCAATCTGTACCCTTCTTCAATGGTGATTATTGTGCACCATTGTCGGCCTTCATCATCACAACCGTCAATCAAAGCCATTTTCCCGCGTATTGCGGCTGTGTGTATCACCAAGGGAAATACTTGTCCTTTTTCCTCGTGCATAGGTATTCTTGGCCTAAATAGAAATACATCTGGGGTCCTCATGGATTTCTCAGCAGGGCCTGGCAGCCCTGCCATTAGCACACGTATTCCATACGCGAATATTTCCGGCTCTAATGGTACAGCCCTCATAACTGTGCGTCCTGCGTATGCTCTAATCATTTCGCATACGTTCAAATAGTGCATTCCTGAAGTTGAACATGCTATGCCCTCCTCCGTCAACGAGATTTTTATGTTTAACTTCGTCATTAGATATCGACCCAAGATGTTTACTGGGGTTTGTCGCAAATATAATAGAGGTACATTCATATCACATTCTCCTATAGAGACTGGAAGTGCGTCTGTAAAAGGAACACGACTTGTAGCTCCTGTGAAACTCTGAGTATTTATAGCATCGCCGGACAAGGAAAACCTTCACGTATATATGAACATGTTGCACCCATGTCAACTGAGAAGGAATATTTTTTATCACCTATAATGACATCCACCCTTGGTTCCTGGCGAGGGTCTGGTGTCACTGATAGGATAGAACACATCAGGGTTCCCAGTGAGCTGTCCTAGTCCATATATAATTTTGTCCCACCTTGTGCGAATGGACTACCCCCATCACCAGTGTTACTCCTCATTCCAGGGTTTGCAGCCTGTCCTGTACTTACTGTCTGTGACAGTTGCATTCGCGACTGTTGAGACTGTCCTTGTGGGAAACTCATCAAATTCTGAGGTTGCGAGCTTTGCTGTGCTCCTGGCATCTGTTGTTGCACCATGTGATTCTGTGTAACTCCATTTCCCCCCTGCTGTAAAAACACAGGTGGATTCACCATACCTGCTCCTATTCCTGGGTCATTTTGCATCATGCCTTGACTTCTGCATGTGCGTGGTAGATGCCCTGTCATCCCACACAACCAACATACTGGCGGTGGTCTGATTATTTGCCCATTTGACATATCTTGATTGCCATTTTGCATGTTTCGAAAGCCTCCTTGATTACTCTGAAAACCTCCCTGATTACTCTGCCATCCTTTCCTTCTAAATCTTCTTCCCCTGGGGTAAAACCCAGTATTGCCCTGATTAATCTGCTGTGGATTATTGGCCTGCTGCATGCTCGACCCGTCTGTGCTAGATATCATTGCCCCTTCAAGGGCGTATTTTGACAATTTCTTCTGCACTAATTTTGCCTCTTCACTCTTTCGTGCAGCTTCTTTTTTGTGATTCTTTTCTTGCAGTAGCCTGCAATATTGTGAAATGGTCAACTATATCTCAGACCACGGTTTGGCCTCGATTCCTACCAATTTCTTGAGCTGTTTCTGTACCGGATCTGGCAGCCCTTGTCATGATATATGGTAGAACACGGGTATAGATTTCCCACAAGATTCCCCAGTCTCGAGTACCCATGCATCTTGGAAATTTTGGATATAAAGCAACGGGTCTTCCGACCCCTTCATTTTACGTGTCATTATAGCTCCCATTTCGGAAGTATCTGGATATAGCAATCGTAATGCTTTCCATACCGCGGCTCTGCAATTGTTAAATGGAGCTCTTTCATGCACTGTATTAACCGTGGTCACACCATGGTAACCTGCCCATGTCCACACATCGTCTTCTCTATCACCAAGTGTGGCGATTAAGAGATCTTTGATATCCCCTATAGCTAACGTGTCCAACCCGTCATTTTTTTCTAGCTCCTGTATCCATTTTCCGTATGCCGATTTCAACAATGGAAGCTTATTTTTCAGATTTTCCCGATCCATGTGTGGCCATGGAATATATTGTGGTCTCGTTCCACCTTTCTCAAGCAATGGAAATTGGGACGCAGAGCCCTCTCTCTCTTCTCTCATTGTTATTCTGTCTATTGCAGGAGTAATATTCCTGCATCGCCGCCTACCAGGCAATGTCCTTAGCCGGCTCACATAGGGTGGTGGAGACATCCCCCTCTGACCGTGAGATACTTCTTCGTGTCGGTCTGACTGTGTGGTTGATTCGGATGCCCTCGGTGCAGACCCACTAGAATCTAACCATCTTATCCCCTTCCCTTCTGAAAATCATTTTTTGCGTCTCATCTCGTCCTCCTTTTCCTCATGCTTCTCTCTTTCGGTGTCAGACATTGCCCAACTTCTTGCATCCTCTTTGTTCCTACTGATTTCCAAGCTATCTAGGGATAGTTCTCTATTTCCACTACTTCAGGAGACGTCCTCAGTATTGTAAAGCTAAGTGCTATCCAGGCGCTCGACTTCCCCTCCCCTTGGGCTACTTGTTCTAGCCCCATTTCATCATATATTCTATAAATCATCTCTCCGATGCTTCTGGTGTCGATGTCATCCTCAATATTCACCCTAGACATGCCTGGTACTGAATTGTGCTCAGGAAATATTTCTTCTACATCTTCCCAGTCTACTACTGCCTCAGGTTTTTTAACCTCCCTTTCCAGATATTCAAGATCGCGTGCTCTCTGTCTTCGCTTACGTTCTACATCGTCATCGCATTCTCTGCGCTTCTTCTCTTGTTCTCTGACCCTATCTTCTTCCTCTTTCTTTGCGTCTCTACGTTCATTTGCCCTTCGGATTTCCTCATCCCTTTGTCTCTTTATTGTTTTCTCCCGTATCCTTTGTTCTTCTTCTATCCTTCGTTGCTCCTGTTTGTCTTGATCATTGGCTGTGCTCCGTTTACGATCGCGTTGCCTTTCTTGCTCTTCGCGATATAACTGTTCTCGTCTCTGCCTATCTTTTTTTCCTTATTCTTTTGTCTCTCAATCCTTTTTCTTCGTCCTTCTCTTTTCTCTGCAAGTCATCTAACTTCTCTTTTTGTTTCATGTCATCTATGTCTTTACCATTGAGTTTCAATAAAATCTGGCCTCCGATCCATTTGTTTTGTGTGAATGCTATCTCATCAGTTCTATCCTCATTTCCTTTCCATCTTTTGCCTTCTCTCTCCGTGTCGGGAGATGTACTTGCTTGTGCCTGGTCTTTTCTCGCGTTCTCACGTCTCTCCTTGTCCCTCGGGACTTTGGAGGTGATATTGCTATCTTTATCTTTGTCTAGATTTTCGTCACTACTTTGCGTAGGTGACTCATTAGCCGGGTTGCTTTACCCTGTGGCTGCTTTAAGTTCTCCTAGCGAGTATAACCCTTCATCCTTATTGTCTTCAATTTTCGTTTCGGATGGGGCAGGTGGTGCTGAGGGCGTCTCATCCACCTCTGTGCTACATTAAGTATCCGATCTAATGACGGCTCTTCCTCTTTATCCTGTTGGTACATTTTCCACAACTCTAGACTAGCTAGGCATTAGTTCAACTTTTTGCCCGTGTATGTGGCATGCAAATATGTCGTCATGTGCTGTAGGACTGTTTTAGATAATGACCCACCCTGGGGCCACGGCATAGACATCTTGTTTGCGGTTCCTTTAACCCATTCTGCCCTGTACTTTTTTAGTTTAGGTGCATGTTTCGGCAAATGTTTGCACAGGTGTACTAATGGAGTCATGTCTTCCATATTTAAATCTTTTCACTTTCTCTTTATACAACACTTGTTATGTCTTTTGTTATTTAAGCAATTCCAACAATATGAGCGAGCACCAATCGTCGCAAGCTTCAATCCCGTTTTTCCACAAAATTTTATATCTTCTATTTACTCAATAAACATCAGGTTGTATTCTACAATATTTCAAGTACCCAATCACGTAATTTTTATGCTAGTTTCTCGAAGGAAAATGTTTTCGTCCTATGACGTCACAACAAATAACACATAAGACAGACGTTCACAGACTAGACAAACTCCAGCTGGTTACACAGACCTCTGCCTCTAATATTACCTCGACATGGAGTTTAAAATCATCCCTTTCACGAGCGTCTTTAACCGATGTGGTGACCTATTTGTTCCTCTTTTATTCAGGACTATGGATGCAAGTTTCTTCTACTACTTTTACTCACCCTTTAAGTCACTATTTCCTTCCCCATATATATATATGTATATATATCCTACTCTACTTCTGACTATATTTTGTTTTCCCGCCTCCCTCTCTTAACTTTCCTTCACTTGTTCTAAGGCATGCACGTTTGCAAAAACATTTAGGGGGTCATTACAAGGTAGGAGGTAACCATGCCGCTATTAGCGGCATGGCTACCCCCTTACCGTGTACCGGGCCTGGGTTCCTTGAATGAACCCATCCATTCCCGAATGAACGGGCCCGTTGTTAGCACCCTGGTCTGCTCGCGCCATTTGCGGGTTCCCGCGAGCAGACTCGTAATGAGGCAGTAAGGGGTTGATGGCTCCGGCACCTTTACTGGCGCTGTTAACCCCTTACCGCCTCACTCGTAATGACCCCCTTCGTTTTTTTCACTCACCGTTCGCATGTTTCCACTCTGGATGCTCGGGATCACCGCCTACATCACCGCTTCTCCTGCCGTTCGCCCGCTCAGCTGCCCGTAGGAGTGGGAAGGGGTTATGTGGGGAAACACATGTCCCTTCAGACATCTGTCTGCAGATTCTATTTTTACTCTAACCACTGTCTACGGAGAGCTTCACGGTCTACTCAGCCGGTTGGCAAAGGACTTGTGATATTGCCGAGGACCTAGAGTTACTTTATGTCGACGGTCAATGGGTGTCTTATCTAATCGATAATCGATAACCATCCGATCTCTACTACCAAGTGTGCTCGGGGACCCCCAAGCGGCCCATAGAGTTTGGGTTTGCCCAGAAGCACTTTAAGACAAGATAGCAGCACCCTTGAGATGGATGGGGGTACAGATTAATACTCCAACACCAAATCAATAATGGCAACTCGATGGTTTGGCAAAGGGAATCCGTTTAATGACATGTACAAAAAACGGGGAGTCTCATGAATATCAGCGGATGCGTGATCTTCTCTCTAGCTTCACAACTCCAACGAACTTCATACAAAACATAACATTTATACTGGAACCTCGTGTCATCATTGACGTTTAATGCTTAAAAGTTGGCATGCACATCTATTGGTTCAGGAAAGGTAACTTTAATATAGGTAGTATATCTGTATATGATAACGGAGTAAGGGGATGGGGTAAACACTGTCAGGTGGGACATCTAAGCCCTTCCTTCAAAATGGCTACTGTAGACGTCACTAAAAGTACAACGTCCTATTGGTTCTACTAACTATAGGACCCTAGATTACTTGCTCCTTTGTGATTTGGTTGGCACTAACCCCACTCATACTTTTCCACTTTGCTTAGCAGCAAGCAGGATGGTGGGCGAGGTGCAGTGTCCCCCTTAGCTCCCCCAGCCTTCCTCCAATTATTGTTACAATCAATCATCACTTTGGTGGCCATGTGTCAATTATTTCACTGTGGTTGGCCTCGAGACTACATCTCCTGTCTGGAAAAGTTCTGATATCTTCGCCTGGCCTGCTGCCATGCGTAGATGTGAAAGTCTCACTTCTGCTTGCTCGGCTGGTCACGTGATTCAGACATCGTGAATTTGGCTCCTATTCATGTAATTTGTGTATTTGATTTACGTTTCACCCACCACCTGCCTTCGGTTTCTTATCTTGACCTTTCAGAGCAGGATATTCCGTTCTTAGCTTCAATTAATTGTAGCTACTGTTCGTCTATTCTACTGATACAACCTTGGCTTTTTCTGGCATGAGTTGCCTCTGCTGGCTGAGTTTTGTTTCTGCCGCTTATTTTCGATTTTGCTAAATATGAAGCTCTCCTCGTGTGGCCTTTAGTAACCTTTGGGTTGATCCTGCTTCTTGTGTAAAGTGGAAATATACTTATATAATGTGCTTCCTTTGAGGTAGATTTGTATAGGTGGCGCTTGCGGCACTAACTTTCTACTAAGCATAGCAAGCCGCACGATTTTCTCAGCTTTCTTGCGGTTCCAAGCATATGTACATGCGTAAACTGGTCGAATATCTTCATCATGCTTATGGCTTAAGCTTCTTACATTTGAAATCATCCTTTCACTTTAGGTTCACGATATCCCTAGCCCATGGCATTTTCATCTCTTTATGTCATCCTCTGGTCATCATATCTTCTGTATATTAGTCAGTCTGGGTTCTCGTGATGTCACCATTCGTCTTCCATTAAGACCTTTTTGGTTTCTTCAGGGACTGTACTTAGAAGATCTTCATTTCGTTTCATTGGTTGATATGGCTTTCTCAATGGGTACCTTACTGTCCATGGTTTCCTTGGTGTTGGTACTTCAATAGGCATTGTTCTTCTGATGGGTACTGGACAGAGCCCCACTGCCGCTCTCTGCTGGTTTATTTGCTCATCATACATCATATATTTTGGCGTGGAAGTTTCTGGTACTTCAAAATGGACGGTTGGAGTGCGGGCTGCATTTGGGACCTCCTCTACAAATCTAAATAAGCATACATGGAGAGACATGATGAATTATCTAGTAGTTGAAGTTGTAAGTAATGATGGTAATGTTGATATTGTATGGTTAGGGTTCAATAAGGTTAATGTGAGCTTGGGGCAGAGAATTTAGAGCCCATGTTGTAAAAAATGTTTTATTGAACATTTCTGACCCAGAGAAAGAACCTGAATATGATTTGAAGAAAAAAAAGAATGTTGTGAAAAATGTGAATGAAAAAAAGAAGGAAGGAAAATTATGAAAACAATTGTTCCAGGTAAGAGTTGGAGCAAATAAACATATCACTTTAATTACTGACACTGATGGGCAGTTTGTATTGACTCCAAACCATAGTCCTAAGAGAAAGCAACGTCAAAGGGCAGACAGTCTTAATAAGGTGATACTATTATCTAAAGACAAAAAGGCAAGTAAATCGAATAAAGTCCAATAAGTCCCAGGTGGTTTCTACTTCTGAAAACAGTATTTTAGATAATATTACCCTAGATAAATATATAGGGGTTAGAGAGGAAGACCATAGCAGCCCAATAATAGATGGAATTCAAGTGGACAGATTCCCAATTGAATTTCATGTCTCCATAGATCAGCAAGAACCTCAATTTCAGACTGACCAAGACTGTTTCGACAGTAACAAATAAAATAAAAAACACTCCGGAGAAAGTTTTCACCTGCATATTGATCCAACGTACATACCATCAGCTCAATTAAAGACATTTTTTACTGATGCGGAAATGAATTCACTGAATCAAGCTCAGGTCTTGACTATTCTTCACTTGCCATCCTTGTCACAGATTATTACGACAGTATCTATCGACTGAGTGGAACGTTTAGATGATCAACTACTTATTTCCTCAGAAGCCAAGTTCAGATCGTATTCAATAAGTACTTTTTTTTTACCACATTTCAATTGTTTCAGAAATCGTTGTTTTGCCTGTGACAAAGTTTTTCCTGTGAGACTGACTAGTGCGACATCCTTAATGTCATATGATTCCCTGCCACAAATATTAAGCAGCAATTACAAAGAAACAAGATAGTAATGATACAGTTTTTTAAAGAGATCAGTCGATGGAAAAAGGGAAACGAAGTTATATATTGAACTGCATTGTGTGCTGATAAATCAAACATAGGGCAACAATGGGGATGGTTACCTGCTACAGTCCACCCAAAATTGTAACAATATTATTTTTAAATTACTAAAAGTAACTTAGCATTTGTTATGCTCAGTTTCACTTAATTATTGTGCCCTGCAATGAGAAGCCATGCATATTATCAACTGGATGGTTTATCAAATGATTGCTTGATGAAAGATTATATTATAAGTTTACAGGAAACATGGCTGTTAGACATACCCACATTAGATAGAATTAATATCATTGTGGAGCATGTGATAAAGAACACTTTGATTAGACCTACAGTAGGCCTGTTTTTGTGTGTCTACAGTATAAATAAACATTAATTCAAGTACATTTAAGACACGAGAACTCTAATATTTTGGCGGGTTTTATAATTTGCTCAAAACATTTCAAGATATTTAAAAGGCTATGGAATAACATTTATGGTAAGCCAGGACAGGGCTTATCATGCCACATAGAAGAGGAAATTCATACAAAACTGTTGACAAACGTCTATGCTGGTGGGAATTTTGAATGAGAGATGAAATGGCTTTGCAGGTGAGGACCTTGCTATGAACACTTTTGATGATATGTGAGGAATTGACAGTTGAACCAAATAGAAAACGATGGATAGAGCATTTGGAAGCAAATTAGGGTGATATACCAGTCCAAACAGCATGGGTTACTTAAAATTCTGCAAACTTAATTGATTACATATTTGTGTCTGGACAACATTTTAGGCGGGCGACTGCATTAAGAAATGATCTCTCAATTGGGATGTGACCACTTTTCTCTTTGTTTAACCTAGGAGGTGGAGGACTTACCACTTACCCAGGCACCATTTAGTGGAGACATCCAGATAAGCCAACGCCGAAAGTAAATTAGAGAGTCCATGTGCAAAACGTATCACATTTAGTGCAGAAAGTGTGTGCATTAAATATAAAAAAACAGTGCCCGAGTTTGAAGTGAGACCCAAATGCATAAAAGAATTCTCTAGCCCATAAAAGGTGCACAAAATACACATATGTGCTTTAGTATCTTGCAAACATTTGGGGTTACAGGTGCCTAGAAAAAGAGAGTGGGAATAAGATATGTTGCCTGTGCAAGAAAACAAATAATGTAGAGAATATTAACTCCTTTAAGAGACTGTGTGGCCACCGCCATAGGCAGAACATGGTGCATTCCAATATTTTGAAAAGGAACAAGGAATGACTTCGGATGAAACTTGGATACATTTAATTAGGGGAGATACATTGAATATAGTAAGGGTGGCTTTCAGTTATGGAATGAAATTGAAAACATTTTACTTCAATGATAAAGTATTATATTTTTCTGATTCAGTTTAATAAACCCTTGAATAATGTGTATAATTAAAATATGTATTTGAAGCATGTTATTATGATGAAATAAAAACATACATACATTCATACATAAAGACACTGGGGGTCATTACGACCCGGGCGCAAAGGGATACCGGGCACGGGTAATGACACGGGTGCCGGTAATCCCTTTGCGCCCTATTCCGAGGTCCCTTTGCGGGTCCTTCCTTAACGCCTGGTTTTAGCAGGCGTTAAGGACGGGACCCGCAAAGGGATACCGGGGTCAATAACAGTACCACAATTTGCGGTACCGTTATTGCCGCCTTCACATTGAGCCCTATGGGGGCTCAAATAGGAATGGGGAATGGCATTTCAAATGGGGATTTACCGGTCCTAATACCATGGCTAATAGCGCCATGACTAGCACCAACCTCAGAATGAGGGCCACTGTGCTGAAAATGATTACGACTAACACTAACAAAATGCATTTGCATCAATACATTGCAGAACACATTGAGTCTCCTTTCAAAGCAACGTTATAACACATACTCATCAAACATCCAAAATATAATGTGGACGTATGTTATCTGTTTTCAGCAAATGTTTCCTTTTCTGAGAATGTCCAACAAACTATGACAAATATCATCTGAAATGCTCACTCTGTACCATTCAACTTCTGAATGCCTACTAGTATGGCATTGACAAACTCAACATGTTTCAGCACTACCACTTCAGTACAGGAACTACCACATAAGTACCAACTTATTTACACACTAGAAACACAAACACGATCTTAAATATGTTATTGCTGCAGGATTTCATAAATGTTTGTTTTTACATCAATAAAGAAAGGCTCACTGATTTGCTGAATGCAGATTCCTTATCACCTTTATATAGCCCCTGCTTAATCCCATCTCTTTATATATGCCCTGTGAGATGACTCCAGTATATTTCCCCTTGCCACGCTAGTAAGACTCTGATATGGCCATTACATTGAACCACAAGATAACAACATCAATCAACATCGATTTTATTCACTGCCCCATGACTGTTGTTTTTGTGCCCAAGTGGTCTAAGGACCTAATGAAAGACCTCTACTCCAAACTGATAGTGACTATATCCGTGCAATAAAGTCACAAATTCTTTTTTCCTTTAAATCCCTCTACCTGAGTGCTATCATTCTGAGTATTTAGCATATCATTTTTATATAGTTTTAGAATGTGATCAAAGAGAACTATGAATGGCTGCATACTATTAGTGAAACAACCCTCCTTTAATAAATATCACCACGTTGTGGATGTTCAGGATATGTATTCTTATCTCAATCATGGATTCACATCCTACGACTAAACACACTCATTCAAACTCTTGATCTAGCTTTTTGTAAGGAATATTAAATCTATTATATGACTCTTTGTTGTTTGGTCCATCAATCATTTGTATTACTGTCAATTGCAATTCTTCATGTGCCTGATTGATGTCACAGAATGTTGCACAAGAGAGGCAGTCATAATCCGATTTTTAAAACAACAACTATGTTCCATAATTTGATTTGACTTTCCTGATATTTTTTCTAAGGCACATTTTTTTCAACGACATGTAATCTGGTAAATAACACTTCTACTTTCACATTTTATAATCACATCCCTAGATTTGACACTGAGTGTAGATTAAAACAATGGCTGTCCCATCCTTTGCTTGCTAGTGTTGAACTGTTTTCAATTGAAAGAAATTATTCTCTTGATTTGGCAAGTTAAATTTGTATATGTGTTGAAACATGCAATTTCCCCCATATAATCTTTAACTTTGGGTTCTAAAGGTGCGTCCCTATTATTGTTAAGTGTTCTTCTTGCTATCCTTTCACCAATTTCCTCTGCTAGCCTGTTGCTGCAAGCATTTCATTTAGCAACTCTGCTTCTTGATTGCATACTTCTGTAGGGGTGCCATTGGGTATTAATGTCAAAACTGGCCAACAGTCAATACATATCTAGCATGTTTTTAATGGTAATTCTGATAGTGTAACAAAGAATTACCGCTAATGGGCTTGTGGAAAGGCTTAACTAATAATTGACCCTTGTTTTCATGGTATACTCTAATGTCCAAAAAGTTTAATTATCTCTTTATCTCTTTCTGAGAGAACGAGAGAGAGAGCGAGAGAGAGAGAGAGAGAGAGTGAGAGTGTGTGTGTGTGTAGACTGAACATGTTTATTCTGTTAATTCAAGTGGGTGGTAAACAGTATGGCTTGATCCTCAGTTTTGATCCTCAGTTTTTTTCCAAACAATGATAATATAATTGATGTGACTTTTACATATAGATATACTATCACATAATGGTTACGATCTGCACACAATATTAATGCAAACATTATCTTCAATCATATAACTACTTTTTTCCAACGGTTTATGTTTGTTGTCATGCGCAAAAAGGATTATTGTATAGAACTTTATAGATCCTCAAATGTGCATAGTATTTGTATTTGTGTATTTGTATTTTATTCGTATTTATAGAGCTCCTTCACAGCAAATCAAGAACAGAAAATAAGAGGAGAAGGTGGGTCTTAAGACGAGAGTGAAAAGTGTAGAGAGGAGGGGAAGCATGAATATCTGGAGGGAGGGGATTCCACAATGCAGGCACGAGGAGGGAGAAAGAATGAAAACGTGAGGGGGTGCACTGGGTTTGGTAGAAAAAAGAAGATGGAGATGTTCGAGCAGGGATGTAGGGAAAGACGAGCGAGAAGAGAAAGGTAGGCATTCCATGCATTGGTAACATTTAAAGACAAAAGAGAGGAAGCTAAACTGAAGACGAAGGTCAAAAGGAAGAAGAGAGATAGAGAGAAGGGAGTTTTAAAGTGAAGAACATAACAATCTGCATGTCTGTGCCAAAGAATGGCAGCAAGCAGATAATTGTATCACTCCACACGTTTTAAGATCTGTCTTTAAGTCTTAGAATCACAGGTATAAAACCCAAGAGATTTTCTAGGCTCCCATTAACTTACTCATTCTGAGTTGAAGAATGCAACTACATACATGCTCTTTGCTTATGTATTTCTTGGCAGATTTGTATATTTGTTTGATTTAGTATGTGATTTGTGTTCTTGTCAGGTCACCTATAAAACAATATTTATTAGCACTTGAAAGCCAAACAGAAATTCAAATGAGTACCAACTGGAGCTCAGAAGATTTGTGGGAAAGTGAACAAATCACAGACAGGTTTCAAATCCTGGCTTCATCATTTAACTTCCCAGGCAACTTCTTCTGTCTCGCAGTGCTTTATCTGCCAACATAGTGAGACCCTAAAAGTGAATCCTTTTTTGTAGTGAATCCTTTTAAAAAAATAACTCAATAATTGCAAATAACAAAGGTATTTATCTTTTGGTTTACTCTTGGCAACTTTGTGTACTGCAACCTCCCATGGTGCTCGGGAGTACAAAAGATTGATATTACTTACTGTGATACCACTGGCAGTGATGTTACTTTCTGTAATGTTATTCCAAAATGAGTTGGTGCAGGTACTTTCTTCCCATTTTAGCCCCCACAGATCCCAGGGCCAGCTCTACGTGTACCAGAATTTGTCTCAGATAAGGACTTTCTTTAAAGATAGGCAAAGGCATCAGCCATGTATTGCTCTCAGCATTCAAAATGTGTCTATGTTTTTTTCATGGTCGTTTTTATCAGTGTACTCA
Source organism: Ambystoma mexicanum (assembly GCF_040938575.1). Lineage (NCBI taxonomy): Eukaryota > Metazoa > Chordata > Amphibia > Caudata > Ambystomatidae > Ambystoma > Ambystoma mexicanum. The sequence goes on along the minus strand of NC_090924.1, from coordinate 642,595,413 downwards.
CTGAATTGTATGTTGTCAGATCTTTTTGTATCTCTTGGTGCACTGGAGTAGGGATTCCTTGTTCTGATTCTTGGCTTTTTTGTCTCTCTTATTAAATGCTTTAACATATTATTAAGATAGTCTCACTCCGTCAATATTAACATTAATTGGTTAGCATGTTTCACATAATCCTGTATCACTTCACAATTATGGGGCCGTTCATGGAACAAATGTGCGCCGAAATATGTGGCGCAAGCTGGCGCAAGTGTGAAAAAGCAAGCGCATGCGCCCACGTGGCCACAGCTGCAAGTGAATCCAAACACACCATGACACACATAATATGCATGTACACATGCATCACTAAACCATCATCACCGATATAGCTTCATTCATCTGCAGCTCGTCCCTTACCAGGCGTCATGGGCCATGTAGACATAGTGAATGTCATGAGCAAAGCGAGGACCTGCAACCAGGCATGAGGGACCATAACGCCCAGTACGGTCTGAGCTGCCGGCCATGAAGCCTCCAGAACACCCCTCAGGGCCTGATTGAGCACATTGTGCAATGATTGTGCCCTAAAACATTATTCAGTGTGTCAAATCATCACGGCCAGGCCCCACCAGATTAGCTAAGTGGGCCTGGGCGTACACATACTGCACCACAGTGCACCTTCAGGATTGTGCCAGTTCAACATAACGGACGGAATGCTGAAATTGCAGCAGCATTACCGTTAATCAACTACATTTCAGTTATACAACAAAAAAGCTGCAGAGAACACATGTATAAATGAACACGTTCACACACACATAAGTGAGTAGCTGCAATGTTGCACTACACAACGTTGAAGCGGCTTGCATATGTACATGTGAAAGTGTTCAAGAATACCTGTGTGATATATATATATCCCGTATGGTGATTATGAACAGCAACCTATACAGCAAAGCAAGCAGCTACAACGCTGCTTGCTTCGATGTATGTGAAAGTGTACACATACACACGTGAATGCAGCTCCACAGTCATTACAACCCGATTGGCAGGCTATAATCAATCTGTGCCCTATACCAGAAGGTATAGGCCGCAGATTGACTAATCAATTTTGCTAAACACCCACTAGGGTGTCAGTCTAGAAATACGGATACCTCTACTTTGAGACCGCAAACGCATTTTGGTGGCCGTGGACCAACCGTCTCATGCACGATACGACAGAATATAGGTTTTCGAGTTTGCCAATGAACGACCATTTTGATTTAACACGAATCACCATTTTTTTTTCTAACCATTGCTCATTGCTTTCTGTTCCTATTGCTTCGCAGTATATTTTCCGCTTACAATGCTTGACTGTGGAACATTGTTGTCTGTATGTGAAAAGGACAAGGCCACAGGGCCGTGAGGATAACAAGAGTTTGCTGAAACACAAACGTAGGCAGCGCCAGGAAGAATGCCCGGCTCCCTCCTTAATGTAGCCTTCAAGCAGAGCTGCAGGGCATTTAATCATTCCACAGCTGCCAGCCAGTCTCGTTATATGGTAGAATATGTTAGAATAATAACGCTAAAGGCTTGAATTATGCTTTTCTAACGGCCCCCCTTTGCTGAGCCCGCTAAGAGCATGTCGGCTACCAGGACGCGAATAGCACTGATAGATAGAAAGGTCCGGAATGCAACACCCCCCCCGTATGTAGTTCGCTTCCAAGAACAGAAGCGCTGTGTTCTATTCAATAACCGAAAGATGCCTACGCACTCACAAATTGTAAATTGTTACTGGAATAGATGTTTGAAGGTGTCATAGTGGTCGGAGATGTCCATCATCACACCAAGTTCAAAGAAACCCAATAAAGAGGGGTGTTAAACATGTCATAGCTGATTGTTTGATATGCATTTTGTATATATGTAACTGATGTACGTAATTCACTCTCTTGCGTCCCTTGAGGTCTAGAGATACACGTCGCGGGGCGTAAGACCGAGTTGGCCAACTGAGACTTTTGCTTTGCAATAAAACCCTAGCTTTGGGAATACAACCTTGTGTCTGGCGTCTCTATCATGTGTGGTGACCCGCCTTGTTTCCATAGATGTCAGGGTCCCCTAGGGGCCCCTTTCAAGATGGCGCCCGAATAGGGACCCTCCCCACTTGTTCCTTCGCGTAACGTTGTAATTGAAAAAGGCAGAGAACGGCGAGGACGGGACGATCGAGCCGGGATCAAGAGGTGTTCGGGGCGCCCTGTAAAAGTGATGAGAGACTCCTTTGCAGATCTGCACACATCTGATCCCTGATTGACGTGCCTGGCTAGAGAACAAGGAGGCGAGAGTCCCGAAACGAGGCGGAAGCCAAGAAACGCAGACACAACGTCCTTTGGTGCGTCAGTATACATACGACTTGATTCATCAGGTGAGTCATTCCCCGATTCAAAGTATCCTGATATTGGTTGAGAGTTGACTTTGCAAAATCAAACGCCCTAGGTAAGGTTGATTAACAAGGGGGAAGGTTGAAACATGCCTGGGGTATTGTCCACCCTAGCGGGGTTTTTCCGCTGTGGTAGACAATCTTTGGAAAATGGCCAAATTGTACCACCTGGGGGAACACCGGCGTATGAGATGTATGTGAAGTATGGAGTGGGTGCGATAGTATTCTGTGAGACTTGGCATAGGCAAACCAGAAAGCAACAAGACCATCAGTGGCCGATTAATGGTAGTTTTGAGAATGCGAGGATAGATAACTTGGAAAGGGTGTTGATAAGAAAGAAAGCGCGTCCTGCAGCATTTGAGACTATTAAAGACTGGAGAAAGGAAGCAATGCTCCGATTTAAAAGCAGAGCAAAGCATGCACGCAGGCATAAATCAAAAGGTGAGGTAGCGGAAGAAAAAGAAGAGGAGGAGTGGACTGAGAGTCTAAGAAGGGCAGGCAGGCGTGACCAGTTGAATATAGAAAAGATATACCCACAACGAGAATTACACATGGCAGATGAATTGATAGAAAATATATTGACCCATACAAAACAAGGCCCAAGATCAGAAGTAAGACCAGACACGTCAGTAGCTATTGCCCAGACCCCGTCCGTAGCCCAAGCTCCCCCTCCGGTAGCTCAAGCCCTCCCACAGCCACAGACCGTGCACATAACACGTCCTACTAGCCAACCAGGCCCACAACAGACACTCGCTGTTCCCACTGTCCCATCCACACCTCCCGCCTTAGACACAGACTCGGTACCGTCCGTTCCTCCCGGGGTTGAAGTTGAAACCACGGGGGCAAGAGGCGGGACTGACCAACGGGAGTGCACGAGGGTAACCCGCAGGGCAATCAGCAAAGAAAGGAAGGTGGAATTGCAGCAACAGGCAGAGATGTATATAGACAGGAATGATGGGACGGCAACATTGGCTTCGATATGTGACTTTCGTAGAAGCAACGAAAGACAGGTAGTGTTGGAATGCATAGGTGAATATTTGGTGGAGAAATGGAAACAGCTAATTGGGAAATTACCACTGCAGCGATTGTTAGATTTGAATGCATTAGCACGCTGTAGGGAGAGGGATGAAGAAGTGAGACAACATGTGTATAGACTTTTTGAGCTTAAAGATGAATTAGACAATGACTATGCCGAAATGTTTACTACACCTGTGTACAGGAGTAGGGAAGTCGGGAGATCTGGGAAGGGGAAAAAGGGGTCGCATAATAAACGGCAGCAGTTACCATCGCCGGGGCAGAAGGAGATGGTGAACAAATTATCGTTGCTAAAACAGGTGGGGGCAGACTTGAAGGAATGTCTAATTAGAACAGAGGTATTAATGCAGCAAGTAGTAAGACATAATAGAGGGCAAGGGAACGCACAAGGAAGGAGTAGTTCGAATATGCATGGGGGAACAGTGGGGCTGAATCAGTATGCATATTGTAAAGAGGAAGGACATTGGTGAGCGCAATGCCTGTATCTACAGAATAGAAATGGGTCTGGTCAGAGGAGACAGCATAGAGGACACCCAGGAGCGAATGGACCAAATAGGAATAGTGTGCAGCAGAATCATAATAACGGAGGTAATCAAAACCAAGGCCAAAACCAAAATGCCCCAAACCAGAGTGAGGGACAGCAAAATCAACAACATGGAAATCAGAGTGGGGGAAATAGAGGGAAGAGTGGAAATGTTTTCGATACACAGCCAAACACGTATTACAGTAATAGTAATGATTACACATCGGACGATGTGTTATTTCCCCAATAGGACAGCCCAGGACAGGGGTCGGAACCAGTGTCTATTCCCGTGAATCAGAGAGGACCCTACGTAGAAATGAGAGTCGGGAATGAGGAGCACCGCTTTCTTGTAGATACAGGAGCACAGAAGTGTTCAATATACCATCTCTTGGTTCCGAATATACCACTGTCAGGGCAAAAGAATATTTCCATAGGGTTCGCAGGTACACCAGTCATAAACCCAGTGTCCAAACCAGTCCCAGTTACCATAGGACCATTTACCGAACATTGTCCTTTCCTTCTAACAGACAGAAAATTGTGGAGAAAATTTGTTGGGATTAAATTTGTTGAAAAAACTAGGTTCTGTTATACATTGCACGGCCGACAAAGTGTTTCTAACGATATGGCGACACGATGCCCCTGTGTCAGAATTCATATCCGAAGCATTACCAGGGGAACTAAGTAAAGTACCAACCTGTATATGGGCAATGCATGACAACGATGTGGGATGTTTAATGATAGAGCCAGTAAAGATTATTTTAAAAGAAGGTGTTACCCTACCGCGAATACCCCAATACAAAATTTCGGTTGAAGGTGAGAAAGGATTGAAGAGTATTGTTACCGTTTTGGTGAAATTAGGGGTAATAGAGGAAATCACAGGTAGTACATGCAACAGCCCGATTCTTCCGGTTTATAAAAAAGGAAGTAATGAGGTACCATACCGTTTCATAATTGATCTACGCGCATTGAATAAGGTAGTAGATCTGCAATTTCCTCTAGTGCCAGGCGTCACTACAATATTGACAATGATACCAGGTTCAGCAGAATATTTTAGTGTAATAGATTTGAAAAACGCATTCTTTAGTATTCCAGTGGACAAGGACAGTAGATATTTGTTCGCGTTCACATTAGGAGGCCGATCATTTACATTTACGTGGATTCCCCAAGGTTATATGGAAAGTCCTTTACAGTAGAACATTAAAAGAACAGCTAGACATGCTGGAATTACCCGTGGGTTGTGCACTTTTGCAATACATAGACGATTTATTGCTAGCTGCAGACACAGAGGAGATTTGTAAAGAAAGCACTGTATTACTACTGTCACACCTAGCGGCACATAGCCATAAAACTAGTTTGAAGAAATTTCAGTATAATCGAAAGGAGGTAGCTTATTTGGGCTACCTACTTTCGAAAGGAGGGAGAAGACTAACGCCAGAACGCATAGAAAGTATTTCTTGTATGCCTATTCCAAAGACACAAAAAGCAGTCAGAGCCATAATAGGCATGGCTTCATATTGCCGACAATAGATTGGTAATTTTGCGTTAATTGTGAAACCATTAGTGAATTTGACTAGAAAAGATGTGGTTATGCCTTTGCAGTGGGATGAGGAATGTCAGAGAGCATTTGATGGATTGAAAACTGCTCGGCTCCAGTTTTGGGTACGCCGAACTATAAGAACATTTTTAGACTATTTGCGTGTGAAAGTGAAGGATGTGCATTGGCGGTTTTGACACAGGAACAAGGTGGAAGAAATAGGCCGTGCGGCTATTTTTCTTCTGCGCTGGACCCTGTAGCGCGCGCACTACCACGATGTTTGCGATCTGTCGCGGCGGCTGCTGCGTCAGTGAAACAAACGGAAGGGATGGTATTGGGGCACACTTTCATTTTGATGGTGCCATATGCCATAGACGTTCTATTAAATAGGACACAGACGCAACACCTCACCTCTGCTAGATTGACAAGATATGAGATTATCTTGTTCGCGCTCCATATCCAAATTATGAGGTGTAGCGCTTTGAATCCTGCAGAATTAATGCCACTGACCTTAAAAGAAATTGGGAAGAATGAATCACCCCCCCACGATTGCTTAATGGTCACTGAGGAAGAAACCAAGGGGAGAGTTGATTTAAGTGATATTTCACAGAAAGAGCCGGATGGAGAGTTATTTTGTGACGGCTCATGTTTTAAATTACTAGATGGCACGACAACTGCCGCATACGCTATCACTACCCTAGAGAGTGTTGTAGAAAGTAAAAGAATCCCCTATAATTCAGCACAAGCCGCGGAAATAATAGCAGTAACCAGAGCTTGTGAGATTTCTGAAAATTTGAATGTGAATATATATACTGATAGTCAGTACGCGTTTGGAGTCGTTCATAATTTTGGTCGACTCTGGGCTGAGAGAGGGTTTCTGACATCACATGGTGCCAGAATTCAACATGGCCCTTTGTGTGTACGATTGCAGTCTGCACTCACATTTCCAAAGTGCCTAGCAATAGTGAAATGCGAGGCACATAAAAATTAACATGCAAAATAGGAGAGGGAAACGCATTTGCAGACAGAATTGCGAAACAAACTGCCACTGATTTGAATACCAAGATGATGACGGTTCAGACAGAGGAAGTACCCTGTATGATAGAAGATGGAGTTGCGACTGTCAAAGAAATGCAGGCCGAGGCTACAGCCGATGAAATACAGGGATGGGCAGAGGGATCTGCTGAGTTGGATCTGGAGGGTTGTTGGGTGGACAAGGGAACTAGAAACTGGATGTTGCCAAATTCATATGTGACTGCAATGGTCACAATGGCCCACAGCCCTACGCACATCTGTGCCAAGAAAATGATACAGCACCTTTCTACAATATGGCAGAATGTAAACATAAAAAAGAATGCAGAGAGGTTGGTACAGAACTGTATCATGTGTTTACAACACAATGTAGGAAAGGGAACAGTGACACCAACAGGCAGTGTTGGCCCGCCCTCCATGCCGTTTGAGGTAGTTCATTTTGATTTCATAGAGATGGAGAGGTACCAAAACTTAAAATACGTCTTGGTGGTAATCTGTGCATTCAGTACGTGAGTGGAGGCATATCCTTTAAAAGATTGCACAGCAATGACTACGGCAAAAGTAATGTTGAAGGAGTATTTTTCCAGATTTGGCTTGCCCCGGGTCCTATGGTCTGATAATGGACCGCATTTTGTGGGTGCAGTGGTATTACAGATATGTGCTGGTCTCCAGATTGATAAGAGATTCCATAGTTCAAGGCATCCGAGTTCTGCCGGTCTTGTGGAGAGGTACAACGGGATTCTTAAATCAAAGATTAGCAAGATTTGTGTGGGAAGCAAGTTGAGTTGGGTGGATGCATTACCAATAGCACTATTATGCATGCGTACCTCTGTACAGGCTAAAACTGGGCTCTCCCCATACGAGATCGTAATGGGGAGGCCGGCAAATGTTTGGTGCGCACCTCAGCAAAAACGACTCAGTGAGATAGAACATCCTGTTCTTAGTACTTATTGTGGCCTTTTAATGCAGAAATTGCGTTTGATTCATCAGCAGGTGCAGGAGGCATTACCAGCACGGTATACCGGTCCGGGACACGCGCTGGAGCCAGGAGACTGGGTGCTGCTAAAAAACTTTGAAAGAAAGTCATCATTAGCACCCAGGTGGCGCGGGCCCTATCAAGTACTTTTGGCGACGCAGACGGCAATACGGGTGGATGGACGGAAGTCGTGGATCCATGCCACCCATGCCAAAAAGATTCCAACTCCACTGAAAGTCTTGCCTGACACTGCGGACAGGAAAGAGACAGCGGTCCCAGAAACGAAAGAAACTGTTGCCAGTGAGCAGCCACCTAATCTGCCCAAACGTGAAGTGAAACTCGAAACAAAGTCTGAGACGATTGCCAAAAAGGGGGAGGGCAAAGAGTGCCCCAACGTTGCCCAGCAGAATCAACATCACTGCTGACCGACGTGAAATCTGCCTTGCAGATACCAGCAAAACCAAATTGTGTACCCCTTTGGCGCCCACCAGCACTTGCCAGCACGCCAAAGAACGGATCTGCATCATTGGCGCGGCGCACACCACCACCTGCAGTAGCGTCACAGACTGACTTCAAGCCTGAATCTGAAAGTGCACCGGCACTGTTCACGGATCATTCGATACCAGGAGCAAGGCGATACAACCTGCGGCCTTGGAAGACAAAGTGATCCGCATTCTTTTTTTTGGTGTTTATGTCAACCTCTGGTTCAGCTCATGGACGGAGAAGGAACCAGCGGTGTAGAGGAGAGAAGCGTGAGAATTGTGCAAGTCGGACAATTCAAGACTCGCGGCTCCTCGGTGCGATCATAAAAAGTACATGTGTCCTGAACCAGAACGGACAAGGTGGGCGCACATGGTACTATGGAAAGTGAGATAATTGATTAACAGTACATGTGTCCGGAACCAGAGCGGACAAGCTGGGCGCACATGATTCTGAGGTGACAACTGATCAAAGGTCCTCTGAGCAGTATAAGAAGGGACAAGTGATCTCGCCTAAAAACAAATAATCGAATCCAGGCTAAAAAGGGCAGGAAAAACTGAATTGTGAGAATTCCATTGAACTTATAGACATCAGAGCAGACGCGACGAAGAGAGATATCCACAACGAACTGTGATAAGGAAGAAGAAGGACGACGAGAAACATGCCGGGACCGGTTCCAGCCTCCTCCTGCACTACAACCGCTGAGAATGATTCAGTTATAAAGACTATATAAGTTTAAGAAAAACGCATGGTAAAACAAATTGTATGCTGACACTAACTATAATAAAATGGTTTATGAGCGTGGTAGCACCAATATCAACAGCCCTAATATTATGGTGGCTAGAAAGAATACACCCATTAGAAATGTTTTTACCAATAATTAATATATCCACTACTGAAAGCCCGGTTCAGGTGATCACTTATACCCTATCCCCAATGGAAGAAAAACACAGGGAAGGTTTTGGAAATAACACCTTACTACTGATAATGAACATGACACATGCAATACTGAAGAAAACAAACTGCTGGGTATGTGCCCATTTACCACAGCATGCCGAAAAAGGAATAGGGTGGTATGTGCAGCCATTACCATTATGTTCTGCATGTATGGGAAGTGGAATGAGAGTAATTCGGGTCAATTAGACAGAACCAACATGAATGAGTTTAAGGAGATAATAATGAAGCCTGTGGGTTGTTCCATTTTCCATAAAGCACAAGTAATAGCCCCAGAGCCCAGGAGGAAAAGTACACGGAAGATAACACGAAAAAATAGGCGAGATAGATTGTCCCTGCCAGAAAAAACATCTGTAATGACGTTTCGTGTCAGAACAAAAGGGGACAAAGATACAATTCCCCCATTTTACACAGTGAATTATAGCCCAAGAACTGTCCCTTTTTGTCTAAAAAAGAAAGGCTCTTTTTCAGTCGGAACATATACTGGTTGTATGAATACAGTGGTACTAAAATGGGAAATAGAACCAGTATACGTAGGTGATCCAGCTTATTTTATATGTGGAGAGAAAGCATACCCTTGGTTGCGCAGAAACTGGGGAGGTACATGTTACCTAGGGCTACTGTTCCCAGGAGTATTCCTCTTAGAAACAGCAGCCATGGCCAGATTATCCAGAACTAGAGTCAAGAGGACTGACAAAGGTGTTTTAATAGCAACTGATGTAGCAAAATCATTCATTCCATTCTTAGGACAGATAGTGAACTCCTATAATATAAGGCAACTGTCCAGAATCCTAAAGAATACAATAAACACAACAACATATTATTTAACATGACGTTGGAAGAAAGAGGAATCAGGTTAATGACGCTGCAAAATAGAATGGCTCTCGATGTAATCCTGGTTGATCGTGGGGGAATTTGCAAAATAGTGGGATCAGCATGTTGCGTTCATGTCGATGACTATTCCCCCACGATCTTTGAAACAATAAAGAAAATGCACGTTCTAAGCTCTGAACTCCCCATGGAAGAAGGGAGCTGGGGAATAGGATCTTGGTTTTGGGGAATACTACGATCTTGGGGATGGAAGTTGATCTCGATATTGGTAGTGGTGTTCGGAATGTTCCTAACATGCTGTTGTTGTATACACTGTGTACCCATAGTTTGTGCAGAGGTAACTGAGGGATGTATGGAAGGATGCATGCATATGATAACAAAGAAAAAACAACCTCATGATCGAGCTAGTGTAACGCTCACCTGATTCCCGGAGAGGCGCCGGTCTTGACTGGGTGAATGCCGTATCTTCAAAGGTGATGTGTAACACACGTTTGGCACTTTGGGCTGGACCTCTGTGCACTGTATGTCTGACTCGATGAGTAAGATGTCTGCAGATAGAAAATATGGGATTAATGAACTGGGGTTATTGGGTGCCTCTCTCCTCTTCCCTTTCTCTTCTCCTGTAGAACCCCAAAGGTTAACGCCCTCACCTTAGGTAAGTGAACGCCGAGCTCTCCATCTGCCTCGGGGCAGGGTGCCGTAACCAGTTTCTTCACTGGATAAGGGTGCAGGCCTCTTGACCTCAGAGGACTGCTGTCCGTTGTTAACTGCACGAACGGTAAGTTCTGGGCACTTCAAATGTCTTAAAAGTCTTTTGTAATGATATCTCTTGTTTTGCAGGGTTCCGGCGATGGCGGATGGCGGGCTGATGAGAGTTGAGGATCGAACCCGCATGAGGAATAGAAGCGCCTGGAAGCACGTAAGTAAGCGCTTGTAGCCTGCTTCACGATGCGCACTAACTTTCCCTTTTATCTTGCAGGTACAAGTTTGGAGCTTTAGAGAAGCTGAAGGGTGCTGGAATACCCACTGGATTCGGCGTGGGAAGGAGTAATGGCACGTGAGTAATACAGTTGCCCAATGTCTTTAAACGCACCTTCTTTTGTCTTTCAGATGCGGGATGCAGCGCCGAAGGCCTCTGGAGCGTGCGAAGAGCTGGTAAGCTTTTGTCTTTCAGATGCCGGAATGCAGTGCGAAGACCTCCGGAGCATGCGAAGAGTAGGTAAGCCTTTGTCTTTCAGATGCCGGAATGCAGCGCGAGGCGTTGGTGACAGCCGATGGACCAGGTAAGAGATGCGCTGCCACTGAAGACCGTAGTGCTAACCTGTTCTTTCTTTGTCTTTACAGGTGCTGCTGAAGACTGGATTCCAGGATGGTAAGCCTTTGTTCCCTTAGGCCCAGGATCAGAAGACACGATGAGCGTTCTGCTGCAGAGAATGCAGAATAACACAAAGCAAGATTCATCCATCGGGTGTGGTTTAAATAGCCTCCTGTAGTGCTTAGGTGTCTCCTTCCACAGCCACGCTTAGGTAAGAAAAGAGTTCCTGCTTTCCAGAAGAGTTCCAGTGTTCTGAACCTAGGGAGTGGCTCCTGCCCCACCCAACAGGAAAAGTAGTCCCAAGCAGAAGAGGATCAGGGGTTCAACTGGCAGGTAAGTAAGCAGCATGGTCTGCTGCAGGTAAGTCCACCCAAGCATTATGAGCCCGGCGCTTCCAGCGCTGGGCCTGGGCATCTTTATGAGCCTGGTGCCACTGGCGCCAGGACAGGGTCCAAAAGGTCCCAATTGGGACTGGCTGGCACTCGGAACCTGGGTTATGGGTCTGCTTCCAAGGGAGTTGGGCAAGTCCTGATCTTTTGGAAGCAGAGATCATGACAGCTAGCCCAGACCCAAATGAGATGAGAGCAGTGAAAGAGTTGATGGCAATAGATATTGATGAAAACAATGATGTCCACGATAGCATGCAAGACTCAGATATAAGTACTTCAGATTCATCATCACTAGAGGAGGTTTCAATAAATAGATGAGACGTTTGGCATACGGCCAAAGGAGGGTTTGTCAGTCTAGAAATACGGATACCTCTACTTTGAGACCGCAAACGCATTTTGGTGGCCGTGGACCAACCGTCTCATGCACGATATGACAGAATATAGGTTTTCGAGTTTGCCAATGAACGGCCATTTTGATGTAACAAGAATCGCCATTTTGTTTTCTAACCATTGCTCATTGCTTTCTGTTCCTATTGCTTTGCAGTTTATTTTCCGCTTACACTGCTCGACTGTGGAACATTGTTCTCTGTATGTGAAAAGGACAAGGCCACAGGGGCATGAGGATAACAAGAGTTCGCTGAAACACAAACGTAGGCAGCGCCAGGAAGAATGCCCGGCTCCCTCCTTAATGTAGCCTTGAAGCAGAGCTGCAGGGCATTTAATCATTCCACAGCTGCCAGCCAGTCTCGTTATATGGTAGAATATGTTAGAATAATACAGCTAAAGGCTTGAATTATGCTTTTCTAACGGCCCCCTTTGCTGAGCATGCTAAGAGCATGTCGGCTCCCAGGACGCGAATAGCACCTGATAGATAGCAAGGTCCGGAATGCAACTCCCCCCCGTATGTAGTTCGCTTCCAAGAACAGAAGCGCCGTGTTCTATTCAATAACCGAAAGATGCCTACGCACTCACGAATTGCAAATTGTTACTAGAATAGATGTTTGAAGGTGTCATAGTGGTCGGAGATGTCCATCATCACACCAAGTTCAAAGAAACCCAATAAAGAGGGGTGTTAAACATGTCGTAGCTGATTGTTTGATATGCATTTTGTATATATGTAACTGATGTACGTAATTCACTCTCTTGCGTCCCTCGAGGTCTAGAGATACACGTCGTGGGGCGTGAGACCGAGTTGGCCAACTGAGACTTTTGCTTTGCAATAAAACCCTAGCTTTGGGAATACAACCTCGTGTCTGCCGTCTCTATCGTGTGTGGTGACCCGCCTTGTTTCCATAGACGTCAGGGTCCCCTAGGGGCCCCTTTCAAGGGTGTTCCAATACTGAGTACATGTGTCACAGGATGCACCTGTGCCAGTGCCTTTAATGACAGTGGCCCTCATTACGACCCTGGCGGAAAGTGACTGACCGGACCGCCACAGCGTAAATAGCGTTTCCGCCATTGCACGATGGAGCAAAGTGCGGCTCATTCCGACCCATCGGGCACGGAGCACCACGCCATGGCGGAAGTGCAAAGTCCGCGATGGTGGAAATGACCCCAAAACGGCCCACACCGCCGCCGTACGGCGCCCTAGGTGCAATACCGCCACCCATCTCAGCGGACACCGCAGTGAGCGCCAACCGGAAAGTACGGTGACCGTAAATATACGGAAACGGAAGTAAAAGCATGGTCCCGGAATGGGAAACATCACGCCGTACACCTATAAAACCACTAAATCCACACAACCATTAAAAATACTACCCTGAGACACATTCCAACCCGTCATCCACCCTAGTGAAACCAAGAAAAATGGGAAAAGTAGCGAAGAAAGCGTGCGACCGCAAGCGGCAGGTCCACTTCTCCCGTGAGGAACTCACCGTACTCACAGAGACCCTCCAGGAGAATGCTGCCGTCGTCTTCTCCACGCAAATGACCAGGACGGCACTTGCGAACAAGAAGGCCATATGGGCCCTGGTGGCACAGCGGGTAAGTGCGGTGGGGACCGCACCCCGCAACCCACAGCAATGCAGAAAGCGATGGGACGACCTGCGGATACGCGTCCGTAGCATACTGTCTGCCAACCGCAACATTGCCACAGCCACCGGGGGAGGATCGGAATCACCCATCAAGTTGACCCCCTGGGAAGAAATCTGCGCCTCCACCATAGGAATGGAGAGCATAGAGGGAGTCGGAGGGATGGAGAAAGGAGTGCAGACATCCGAAGAATCAGGTAGGTGGCCCAAATAAAACAATGCCAAAACCACAATGTCCAATCATGTGAAGTACCACGTGCCCACATAGTGCAACAGTAACACATGTCCAGGAGAACGTCCACATACGTAGGCCTGATAGCACACATCAAAACTCACATCAAATACATAAATAATTAAAAATCCTAAAAACACCCTCTACACGTGCAGCAGGCACACCCTAACTGCAGGCTGCCAAACAACTGCACCCTCACACCACACACAAATGAAACCACCTCCAAGGCCCCGACCCAAATCACCCTCAGGTACCACCCCAATGCATGTGATACATCGCCATTCCAATTCCCACAGACCCATCAATAACGCTCGCCCTCCTTTACTCCACCACAGGGTCCGATCCAAACGACGAGCTCCAGGACACCCCTACCAGCACACCTGCAAAGAGGGCCAAGACCAACGGCCAAAGACCCTCCACCTCAGCTGCACGCATCAAGACACGGCAGCAGCACAAATCAAGTGGCAGCACAGAGGAGGGAACTCCAACAGGCACCCCAGCAGCCAGCATGCCCACACCACCACCACCACAGGTCCCCCCAATGGATGCCACAGTAGGCACTGCTTCTGGTGGCAGCAGCACCATAGGTGACACTGCATTAATGGCAGCATGCTCCGACACAGAAAACGGGGATGTCGAAGTCAGATCCATCCATGACCTGTCCCAATCCCCCTGTCTGTTCCATCCCGTACACCATGAGGATACCACGCAGGGGCACCCACAAGACGACGACTGGCCATCCCCCACAAGCCCTGTGGCAGGGCAACATGAGGCGAACAGCCACTCTGTGACACCACCGCAAATGGCCATGGCCCAGCAGAGGCAACAGTCCCTCGACCAGTTAATCGTGCAACAGCAGCAACTGGCCACGCTCCTCAAGGACCATGCCGATGAATGTGGGGGCACTAAGGCAGACATAGAAACATCAACTGAGACACTTAGGGCAGAAATGGAGAGAAGTACAGAGACACTAAGGGCACAAATGGAGAGTAGCACCGAGTGCCTGAGAGTCCAAATGGAGAGTAGCACCGAGAGCCTGAGAGTCCAAATGGAGAGAAGCACCGAGAGCCTGAGGGGGGAACTGCATGCGACGTCCAAAGACGTATGTGCCGAACTTGCCGCAGTGCGCCGTGTGCTCACTGAGCTCTCACAAACCCTTAGGGACATGCATGGACGTGAGCAGGCAGAGACATCATCCGTTGCAAGTTCCGTCCAGGGCAGCCCCCAACGTAGATCTGGGAGGAACCTGCGCTCCACAGGCAGGGGTGCCCCTGATACCCGCAGAGGGGGCTTGCAATAGCGACTGCCCACTGGCAATGAGCATCTCTGGACACTGGTGTTCGGGGGGAGGTAGGAGGGTGGAGGGGGTGTGTTGGGCTCACTTGGGTGGCGGGTCGATAGGGTGTTTAACATGATATCACATATGCCATAAACAATGCACGATCAACCAATGAGATGTGTGGACATTGATCTTTGTGTACGAGGCCATTATAGGCGTACAGTCCATATTGTGCATGTACCATACACACACAGTGCCACGAGTCCCGTGTCCATGTATCAGCCACCAGGCGTGAGTGCTAGAAGCATGCATCTATGAGATGCTGACGAATGTCACGGCCCTCCTGTGCCTCGCAGACTCCTTGAGGTGCTGCCACATCCCCACCCTCATCATGACCATCTTCAGGTGCTTGCAGTTCTGCGTCAGGGGGCATGGGCACATTTCTACGTACGCACATGTTGTGTAGCATGACACATGCCATCACCATCTTCGCAACCTTCACATGGCGGTACAGGAGTGCCCCGCCAGACCTGCTGAGGCACCGGAAACGAGTCTTCAGTAGGCCGAATGCCTGTTCTATGACTACACGGGTACGTGAGTGGGCATGGTTGTAGTCCTCCTCATGCTGGTCCCATGGGTTCCGGACTGGTGTGAGGAGCCATCTCTTCAGTGGATATCCGGCATCACCTGTATGTGGACGATAAACGAATCATGTGGAATGCCATTGCTACGTACGCACCCCCCCCCTTCCTGCCAGGTCATTGCCGCATCACATACCCCACATCATCATGCATGAAATGAGACTCACCGAGTAGCCAGGATCTGTTCCCTGCGTGTCGCTCCATGTAGCGTGGTATTGTAGAGTTCCTCAAGATCATGGAATCATGGGTTGATCCAGGGAATCGGGCACAACAATGTATAATGATCCTGTTGGAGTCACACACCATTTGTACATTCAGAGAATGAAATTGTTTCCGGTTGCGGTACTGGGCCTCCATGGCATGTGGGACGACCAATTCCACATGGGTGCAGTCGATGGCACCAATGCAACCCGGTATGCCGGCAAGTGCATGGAATCCCACTTTTGTGTTCGTAATTTCCTGCTCCGAGCGTGGTAGAGAGATGTAGTCGTCTGCGTGCTTCAGGAGGGCATCGAGCACTTGCAATAGTGTCCGTGAGAACAGTGGCTGTGAAATGCCATGCAACTGTCCGACTGTGTGCTGGTAGGTGCCTGTGGCCAGGAAGTGGAGTACAGACACCACCTTCAGTAGGGGTGGGATGGCGGTTGGGCTATCTATCATGCTGACAAGGTCAGCCTGTGTCATGTCCACAATGGCGGTTATGGTGTCCCGGTCCAAACGGTAGAGGGTGTGGATCTGCTCATCAGTGAGGTTGAACGGATGTGCTCGGAGGCGTGGGATTGCGGGCTGCCTGCGTGGTGGTAGTGGCTGTGCTGGCGGCCCTTGCTGGCCCTGCCTTGCCCTCCTCCTCCTCCTGCGTCTCCTCCGTGCAGCCGGTTGTAGTTGGTGTTCGTCTTCTTCTTGAAGTTGGAGTACCTGCAGTGCTATCAGGTCCCCCAGGGCCAACATAGCTAGTCCTGCCGGTAGCATTTCGGAGTGGTTGTGGGAGGAGACTGGGCGTGCAATGTATGTGTTTTCAGGCTGTATGGCCTCCACCTGTGGTGATTCATTCCACCTGTGCAAGCTGCTCTCCCCTTTGGGCGAGCACGTCCCGCACACAACGCTGCAATTCGACGAATGGCATCTTGCTATTACAATCATGTATTTGTACCCGATGGCAGTGTAACATTGGTTGATATGTTCATTCGGCTATGGTCCCATTGTTTCACATACTATCTTTGCAGTCGCGAACAGACTTGTGAAGGGTCAGTGGAACGTAGTACTCGAGTAACGGTGGACCCTCATGCATCACTGCACCGAGGTTCAACGACGGGCGGGGCGTCCCATTTGTGAGTGAAGGCAGTTGCCATTTTCACACACAGCCGCACTAGATGGATTAATTTGTGATTTCAAGCGGCCACAGATGCCTTTTCGACGTGATGTTGCAAATGAGGAATTCGAAGGGCGGCGCTTTCGGTTTTCAGCTAGCGGCGAGGAGATGCCCACAGGTCTGACTGCAAATATAACGTTCTATTGTTCAATGTCCTTGGGACAGGGGCCATGGCGAGGATGCAATGATTGATATGAATAGTTTGGGATGCGCAATGGCGAAGTGGACGATGAGGCCGGACGTTCCCAAATACATGTTACTTCACAACACTGGAATTACGGGCTGGGGCACAGTGGATTTTGCAGGCTGCATAACGCACAGACTCAATGGAAATTTCACATGTTATGTGAGTATGGAAACAGGCGTTCTCATTACGGGATGAGGGAATGATGAATGGATGCATGGACAGATGAATTGATACAGAGTTTGCCATGTACAGGGCTTCTTGGAATCTGTCCGCCTCCCCTGCGCTAGGTGATGCAGGGCTGCCATAGTGGGACCATCGTCTATCTGGCCTTGTTGAGCCCTCCCTGTCTCGACGCGCCTTCAGACACTTGTGTCTATGCACGTTACCAATCCCATCTGATGGATTCTGTTTTGACAGACGCATGCACAGGTACACTCGTTTGTGATGGTGTTTTCACCTCGATATAGATAGTTATGATTCGCAAGTGGTTTTTGGGTGGGGATGATCCTTTGGAGTGGGCTAGCATGCATATGGCTGTGGATTTGGTGTGATCATTGAAGTGAGTAATTCAAATGTAGTTCTGATGGCCATACTGTTCTTTTTCATTTCATTTGGTTGACAGGTATCTCCTCCCCTTTTGCCACTGCCATCTGTATGCCACTCCTGCAGATGGATTTTACTCCCGACACCTGCTGCTTCGTGTTAATCAGTGGAGCAGCATTACGATCTTATGGGACGATCGCCAATGGGCCACATGCCCTTACGCAGTACTAGTGGCTAGGAGCAACATTTCGGCCTTTCAGCTGGACTAGTGCCTCCCTATTGGGACGGCCCTGCGGTTCTAGGCGCTTCCATGTTGCCTTTTCGTACGAGAATGTAGCCCCTGTGTACCATGAAGGAACAGGGCGTCACACAAGAAGTAGCTGGTCATTTATTGCGGATGCAGCCCACAATGGTGAAATGTGTTTTGGAGTTCATGGCCTAATGGCTGTATGGGCTTGGTGAATTTGTTGTGCATTAAATTTCTATTCTGATATGGACCGTGTAGCGTTCTTCTTTGCAAGTGATGTGGCATATTCCTATTTGGGGAGCGATGTATTGTGAGGAGATCTGCATTGGGTTCCAGCTTCGGAGTATAGTTGCGTGGTACTGTGCTGGGCGCGTTTGCCTACGAAGCCCAGTGAGGTCAGGGATGAGGGCTGCCAATATGACTGTTTTAATGATGTCCTGCTCATGGGCGGAGGATTTGCTTTTGTGTAACAGATGCCGGTCAGCCAGGTGGATTGGTGGAATGATGTGATTTTCGGAATATTGCTGGTCACAGGTGCCTGTGTTTGCGTGCGTTTCTTGGTGGGAGACTGAGGTCATGTCCATTGGGATGGCTTCTGTATTCGTGCCATCTGTTCCCTGCAGCTCCCATTGGCCCCTCTTGAGATTCATTTGTTCGTTGGCAGGCATGGATGACTAGTACATTTCACTGGTTGCATTGTGTGACTTCATTGCACCTACGGGGAGTTGTACAATGTGGCCAGGGAGCGGTGTACAGGCACTCAGTGGGGCCGTTTACGGTTGATTCGCGATGCCGTACTTCTCACCATGGCGGAATGGTACTTTCCGCCGTGCTTGATGGCGTTAGGTGCATGTCCGCTAGGGTCAGAATTTGCGTACCGTTGCGCCATGGTGGTAATTACGGTTTGGCATGGCGCGCGCGCGCGTACTTGGTGCAGTTAGCGTTGGCGTTCACTACGGTGTCGCTAATGGCATCGTACTTTGCGGTGACGTGTCATAGTCACACCGAGCGCTATTCGATGGCGGTATTGCATTTCCGCCATCGTTTTTCGGTTTCCGCCAGGGTCGTAATGAGGCCCAGTGAAGGGATGACAATCTGAACATACATGCCAGGTCACTTTGACATTGCAGCAGTGAGTAGACATGTAGAACGGTGTAACATGGCTCAGAAGTGGGCTGGTGCAGTGCAGAACACATGTGTACGTTACCGACTATCTACAGCAACAGATACCAATCAATTAACATGAAGGCAGTGTAAGGGCAAGTTCAGGCATCACGTGCAATGTGCATGCAATCGGTTGCATGGCTATGGCTACAGACACCCCCCCACCCCAGTGAATATTCAGGGAGGCATTGCATGGCAGTGAAAGGTTGACCAGAGAACTGTGTATTGGCAGACAGTGTTGACTAGAGTCATTTGCATCATCTGAGTCAACTAACAACACAGCAGATGATAATGGGACAGTAAACAGGACACATGATGAACCCTCAGTACTACACCCATTTGTGCAGAAGGCACTACACCAGTTGAACAGAGTCAGGGGGCCTGAAACAGATGGAGGCCTGTGCCCCACACAGACTATGACACCCTATACATGTGCGTGATGCAGGACTGAGCCAGAGTGGGCATGGAATGGATGATCAAATGCCATTAAATGTATGTCATCCTGGACACGTACTACAATGATCATCCTGCCAAGGACACATGGGGGCATGCATGGAATGCACATGGAGCATGAATGGACACTCATGTCCCTGCGGAGCATCTGCCATCTGCACAGTCCTAGTGAGACACGCTGCATCAAAGACAAAGGATGTACCCCACAGTATGTGTCTGGCTGGTTGGCAGGGGGAAGTGTGCATGTACACAGGAGCATTGAACAGGCCATTGCAGTAGTCCAACATGATACCCACCAGTGCTGTGGTGAAATTGGGGTTCATGGGGGTGGAGGAGCAAGGGAGCATGCCTACAAGGAGTACCCGCATGCAGGCAGAGCACACATGCACGTCAGTCATGCGATGACATAGTCCGAGTGCTGAATGGAAAGACACCCCATGCTAGATGCAGAAGGGCCAGTGAGCTGGAACATGGACGGGAGGGGCAGCCGGGTGACTAGCATGTGAGTAGGGTGCAAGTGTGGTGATGAGGACAGTCCCAGTCTGCTCTGCATGCCCAGCATGCTGCACAGCAGGCATGCATCAGTGAAGCATTGCATGACTCGCACATGAGAACCTTGTAGACATAGCATGTAGTGGCAGTCAAGCACAATACATCAAACAAGCAAACCACATATGGGCTGGACAAAAATGCAACACCACTCACTGGACGGGGCATCAAAATCCAGCATCTCTCCCACTCCTTCGTACAATTCTGCCGGTATGAACTCCGCAGCGATCAACTCGTGCAAAGTGAGATCTTTCTCCTCAGGTGGTGGCCCACTGCCAGTCACCAGAGTCATGGCATAATTGGAAGCACGCTTTAGCTTAGCACAGCGTCGGAGGTCATCCCTATGCTTTTTGCACTCCTGAACTGTGCGCACCTCATGTCCGAATGCACTGACACAATCCGCAACATGCTTCCAGTGGTACAAACACTGGGCAGCCGTAGTGTGACAATTTGGGCCCACTAGCATATCACGGTCGGGTCGCGACACGTAGTCCACAAGGAAGTCCAGTTCCTGCTTGCAGAAAGGCTTCTTCCGCGATGTGCCGGAGGCCGTAACCGTGTCTGGGGTCCCAGCCTCTTGTGCATGTGCAACCTTCCTCCTCTTGGGCAGTGATCCGGACCCTGACTGGCAAATGCCGTCCTGATCAGTAGGGGCAGTGGTGCTGGTGGATTGAACCGAGGGAGAGGAGGTGGAACTAGGACAGAAACCCTGACTTGCGTCAGTGGCTGCTGGGTGCCCTTGACTGGACCTTGCGCAGCAACATCCGCTGTGCCAAGGTCATTGACCGAGACTGTCCTGGATGGTAGACTCACAGCCGGGGTGGTGTTGGCTGCATCTGCCCATGCAGTTGCCAACACCCGGCTGCTCGGGGCAGCAGATAACAATACTGCCCCATGGACATGTGCCTCGGTCAGGGCAGCGCTGCATGCACTTACCACGTGCCTCCTGACCACCTGGAAATCATCCTGGGACTCTTCAGGTGCCAACGCAGCATGCGCTGGCTGACCCTGAGCCTGGGTGGTGGTGTCCACAGCTGCACCTGCAGCTGCCACTACCCTTGGGCCCGTGGCACTCGATGAAACGGACTGCATGGTCACATGGGTGCCAGTGCCAGATGCAAGAGCTGCATCTCCCGGAACCACAGGGGGTGGTGGCATGACTGCACAAACACGTGGCAGAACATCCTGCTGAAGTGGCGCACCCCTGCCTCTTCCCCCAGCCACCCTGGAGTCCCCCTACTCCCTGGTCACTCCGGCCACGTCCCTGACCAGGCCCGCCACATGGAGGTTGCCCAGCTGAAGCACCCCTCACCTTTTGTGGCCTCCCAACCATGGCACAGATGTAGTAGTGCCGGCACAGATGTAGTAGTGCCAATGGGAGGTGTACACGACAATTGTCCTGGGCAATTGCGGTGAAGGGGGTGGGATACTAGATGTTAACAGCACCTCTGTGCGCCTGCAAGTTTGTATGTGACCCCGGTGATAAAGTGACGGGTCACGCAACGCTCAGACACCCAAAAACTGCAGTAAAACCGTGCACGCAACCCCTGGTAGCCCACGTGTGTGGAATTAACCTCCCGCAGAATGCAGTGGCACCCAGGGACATGAAAAACACATACACGTGGGACACGCAGGCTACTATGACCTTGAAAACGGGTACACGATACACAGGGGGACCCACAGTGGGAAAAATAGTGTGCACGATTCACAGTGTGACTAGCGTGGTAATGAAAAACACACGTAGCCAATACCCCCGCCAAAAGAAGAGATACGTCCTTGATCCGCTATGAAGTAGTGATGGCGGGTGAAACAACCAGAAGTAGCAACACACGCGTCGGTCTCCACGAAAAGCACATACAGTGAACTGCTGGCCCCGCTCACCTTTAACCTGTGCCGAGGGAAATGCCCGCGCGTGTCATGTCACTTACGCACTTAAACCCTTTCCTCGAATTACACGCATTAACACGTGGACGTGCAGTTTTTTCACGTGCTGAATCGCGATGCACCCGTGGGAGGGAAACGCCAGCGCACATTACGTCACATACGCGTTTATGCGCTATGGACCTTTCCTCGAATTGCACGCTGACTTGCTGTTTTTTCACGTGCTAAATCACTCTGTATCAAGCTGGCCACGTGACAACACACGGAAGACCACGCTCCTGCCCAGAAGGCCATTTTCCTGCCCCCCAGAGCCCTGAGCCAACTCCCACCAGCCACCTGCTGCTGCCTGCCTGCCTGCTGGCCACGTGCCCTGCTATTTGGTGCCTGCACGCTAGCCATCTGCAGGGGTCCAGTTGCTGTGACCACCCGTGCTGGAACAGAAGACTCCCGACTGCAGTTCCATCGCTCCACAGCCCAGCACCAGGACCCAGTTGCCCACCCACACCTGCCTTGGGGGTTGCCATGTCGGGGCAAACACCATTGGAGACTACTGGCAACCCCCAGACAGAGAGGCAGAGGGCTGCCAGCTTCACAGCAGGAGAGGTTGGTTGGCATCCTGGTGGAGCAAGTCCTGATGCCCTCTATGGACGAACACGCGCTGACAAGGATGGACGGGAGAGGATCTGGCTGGACATCGTGGTTGACATCAATGCAGAAGGGGTGGAAACCCGCGACCTACCACACGTCCATAAGCACTGGGAGGACTTCAGGTCAAGGACCCTCAGGAAGGCCCGGCGCCTCTTGGAAGAAGTGGATGCAGTGAGGTGCGAGGTCCACCTTACCACCGACGACATGAGGGTCCTGGAACGCATTAACTCAGCGCTTCACCGCCAGGTCCTCGAGAGGGAGACCGGTCCGGAGTCGAGCGGTAAGTGTCCATGCATACTTATTGGACGCAGAGCATGTTGGGGGGTGCAAGGAGTGTGCAGCTTGGACATATGTCTGAAAAGGGCCATGTATGGATGTGCATGTGCAGGGACATGACCGTGCTGCATGTGAGTCCAGTCATGTGTGATGCACATCAATGGTGTATGTGTTCCAAAGCATGATGCACAACTGCATGTGAAGATGCACACATGTTAGCATTTCTGTCTATGTACTATGGCATGGTTGGATGCTGGTTCCACCTTCATGTACGTGCATGGCATACATGTGCATGTGTGTGTTTGACATGTGTGCAACTGTGAAACGCCATGGATGCATGTGACACAGATATGTAGGATCCCAATTGACAGATGTGACATAGTTTCCGATGATTGCACTGCGACAGGTGGTGGAGATGTACAGATGCATGTCTGTCTGGTGGCGTGTGTGCATGTGTTGGGTGCTCCCCATGTTGCTTGTGATGTCAGGCCAACCTTTGGATGTTCATGCTGGTGTGTGTGTATGGATGCTGCTGCCTGCTGCACGATTCCTGTTAATTTGTGCATGTGTGTGGGTTCTAATGATAAGAGTGTTGGGGAGTGTGATGCCATCTGTGAAGTTTGACACTACCACTCATGTGCAACTGTCATGTGTGTAGCCGACCATTGTACAGTGCCCTGATGCCTGTGTTCTGTCTCTCCCTGTCTGCAGTGTCGACTGATGAAGAGGGCGGAGATGGTGCTGTGGAGCACAGCGGCAGGATCCCACCGCCAGCCTGAGACGCGAGGCCCAGCTCCCCTCCCACGGAATGATCTCTTCCGGGAGTGAGGAGTCTGGTGCCGCGTCGCTGGTCCATGGCCGCAGCTGCCGAGGAGAGGTCCAAGAGGCAGAGTTTGGAGGTGGACTCCTCGGCAGCAGTAGGGGCAGCTGAGCCCCCACAGGGGCCTATGGATGAACATGGCGCAGAGTCATCCAGGTTGGTGGGGGTCGGTTATGGAGGGGGCAGGATTCCGTCAGTGGGGGTGGGGGACATGAGTCGGGGCATGCTGGCAGGTTGCCGTCAATGGGGGTGTTGCCGTCAATGGGGGTGCAGTAGGGGGACATGTGTCAGGGCTCCCAAAGGCATGGTGCCATGTAGACTGCCTGCGGGGCATGCCCAGGGGTGATGGGCTGCCTTCGTGCCATGGGGAGGGTGGATGGGCTGCCTGCGTGGCATGGCCAGGGGTGTGGGGTGGTCCGCTGTGGTGTGGGCTGCATGTGGGGCATGGAGAGGGGGGAGGGGCACACCCGGGAGTGCCCACACTGCCAAATCATGTGAAGTACTCCCCGCGCACCCCTAAATACGTGTACCCCGCTCGCACCAGGCCAATCGCCTGTAGAAATCCACACGCACCCCCAAAATACACGTACCCCGCTCGCACGAGGCCAATCACGTGTAGAAATCCACGCGCACCCCCGGAATACGCGTACCCTGCTCACGCCAGGCCAATCACATTTGCGTACCCCGCTCGCGCCTAGCCAATCGCGTGTAGAAATCCACGCACACCCCCGGAATACACGCCTGCAGCACATCCACCCTCTGCATGGCCCGCAGGCAGCCTATCACCCCTCCCCATGGCCTGCAGGCAACCCATCACCCCAGGGCATGCCCCGCAGGCAGCCCATCCACCCTCCCCATGGCCCGCAGGCATCCCATCACCCCTGGCATGCCCTGCAGTCAGCCTATCCACCCTCCCCATGGCCCGCAGGGAGCCCATTACCCCTCGGCATGCCCCGCAGGCAGCCCATCACCCCTGGCCATGGCCCGCAGGAAGCCCATCACACCTAGCCATGCTCCGCAGGCAGCCCATCACCCCTGGGCATGCCCCACAGGCAGCCCATCACCAGTGGGCATGCCCTGCAGGCAGCCCATCACCCCTGGGTGGGGTACGCATATTCTGAGGGGGGCGCGGGGAGTTTTCCACGCGGTTGGCCTGGCTCGAGCGGGGTACGCATATTCCGAGGCGTGCACGGGATTTTTCCATGTGATTGGGTTCTCGCGTGTGGGCTGTGTGGCGTATTTAGCGCGTTTTCATAGTTGAGGGGCTGTATGCTGGTCCACTGGCCTTTGCTCCATGTAGGGGATTTGTGCAGATGTTTTTGGCGCACGGGGCGGGGTTGGGGGCGTAACTGGCACTGCTGCAGGGTCGCTGCACCACGGCTGGTTATGGATGTAAGTATCCATGAATACGCTGTGCGCCAAAATGCGTTTTGGTGCACGCGGCAGCTGCACGCAGGCACACGGGCTCTCTGTGCGCCAACCGTGTGCACCACTTCCGCGCTTGATTCCATGAATCACCCCCTATGTCAAGTGCAAAAATACTGCCTAGGGTCTACGTTTTCATATAAAGCTGGAATAAATCAATAAACTGTTGTGGTCTGTCAGGTTTTTAGTACAGGTCCACAATTAGCCTACCATTGCTTTCACGTATCCATAGATCTAAGGAAACATATTATGTAGCTATCAATCTGATAATTGATCATTTGAGAGGACCAGTCGCTATTGATGACGAAAGCCCCCTGTGCCTGCATCACTCATGGTACCAGCCTGCACAGAGGTTGAAGTTTCCAATGCTCGTTCTTAACTGGACTTTAGTGAAGGGCACGCAGAGTGCTTATCGTTTATAAATCGAGTGGCTGAAAGCAGATCTGCTTAAAGGCATGGTCTAGTAAAAATGTTTATTGTCCTTACGGGTCGGCCATGTTTTTTTAAGCCTAAGTGGCTCGATTTTAGAAAACTTTCCTATGGACCTTACCCGAATTTTCGTCCATTAAACGCACACGAAAACAAGCACCAGAGCGCCGCCATTTTCTGATAATCCTATCACTTGTCGCATCGCCCTGGCTGACCTGCTTTTGTGGCACTAAATCAATTCCCCCGCCCCTGAGCCTGACATTATCCAAACATTCATATTCCCCGCCTCTCTCCGTGGCGTTACTGTGCTGCGTAGGCAAATGCGCCCAGTCGTCTTCTACGCGACTCCACACAGAACCCGGAAACCAACACAGACCATCTCACAACACAGCGCGCCACAATTCGTAATATGAAACTGTACTTTAAAATCAAACAGCAACACGGTACATTTGGTAAAGTACATTTATTTTACATTAAATATTTAGAGAATATTCAGTTATTGCCATATGAACTCCGAAAGCCATTTATTTTCTTTTATCTGTATCCGCCATGGTACACAGGGTGTTGCTTTTCGGTAAAAGAAGCACTTTGGAAGCACGGTGAACCGCAAGGCTGTTCCATCAACTAGGCAATAGTCCATCGTAAAGGTTGATATGTTGCTTCTAGCCACTAGTACAGCGTAAGGGCATGTGGGCCCTTGGCGATCGTCCCATAAAATTGTTAGTGTGCTCCAGTTGTTCACACAAAGCTGCAGGTGTCTACTGTAAAAGCCATCTGCTGGTGTCTCAAACCGATGGCAGTAGCAGAAGGGGAGCAAATACCTGTTATGAAAATAAAATAATTATAATTAGTCTCGCCAGCCGATCTTCATTAATATTACTTATTTAATTTATTACAGCCGATCAGAAACTATTTGCTTGCAAGGATAGTTCAATGGAGTATGTTCGGCTCTAAAATCAATGCGAAAAGTAACGAAATAAATCAAGGCCAACACACAATGATAAACGACAGTTAGTCTACATGCGTGAGGAATGATATGATATATGATATGGCATTTGTAACGCGCCTATACTCAATTGTTTCTAGGCGCGACGAGGCAGGTGGGGAACAAAGGCAGACAGACAACGATCCTACTAGGCCAGGTGTCTTTCTGATCGCGCATGGGGTAGGGGGGGGGTAAAAGTGCTGTACATGGTTAGTTGAATACAAATTAAATAATAGGGCCAGCTGGTGGCAAGTGCAAGGTAAATGCCGGGAGAAGGGGCTGAAGGATACAGAGACAGTCCCGTATAAAAGCGTGTAAAGATTTACTTACATTATATTTGAAATTTCCATTGTGTCTCTTCGTAATGCAGTCTGTAAAACGGACCGTGCTCTTGACAACGATTTTTCGTATACTGAACTAAAATCAAACTCGGTCTAGTTTCTGAATTTTCTGCCTTATCGTCTCTTACGTTATTGCGCACCCCTTTCAAATGTAGTTCTTTCGGCATGGTCCCTGTCTCAAGGTCAAAAAACAATAGACCCTTATAGTTCCAGTGCGACTTGTGGGCCTCATCTGGGCGCGAGCTGAAAATCAAAGCCGTTGTCCTTCGCATTCTTTATTTGCAACATCACGTAGTATAGGCATCTGTGAGAACTTGAAGTTTAGAATCCGTCTATGTAGTGCGCCTCAATGTGCAAATGCGAACTGGCTTCTCTCCCAAATGCCACGGCCCGCTTGGCTGGCGCGTTCCATGTGCCCCAATTTTGTCCCCGTTGTTTGCGAGCTTTGCAGCCCAAATTGAGACATTTAATTTTTGGCGGAAGGTCAGGGAAAGTATAAAGTACCACAGGAGTTGAGTTAAAAGTGAGATTTATTGTTTGTTTGTTTTATTATTTGCAATACGCAAGCCTCCCCTCCGTTAACAGTGCGCAGCATTTACATTTACATGAGATGAGACATGAGAAAAATATATACATACACATATATGAGGTGAATAGAGAGAATTCAAAGATGACACCCAGCTTGTTCGCCACCCATGATGGTGAAGGTAGGGGTTAGGGTTACAGGTACACTGTACAATAACATTTATTTACAAAAAGACAATCGTATTGCAATTATTTAAACCGGGATTTGTACTTCACAACCAGCTGTGCTTCGGGTGGGCATGGCACAGTCGCAATGTTCGGTGGCAATGGATCACTGCTCTGCACAGAAACGTCCAAAATTCCATATCTGTGCTTCTCTAACACAGCAACAATAAGGCCTTTCACAAAGTCGAACTGCATTTCATCATAGACTGGTTTGATCAACCATTGCTTACTTCGTTTTGAAAACACCTTAGTGTAGCGAGGCATCCTTACTTTACCCCTAGTCCTAGATTGTTCACGTCCGACATTGCTGTTATGGGCCAAGACCGCTAGTAGAGTGCGATGTTTCATGCCCCAAAAGCAAAAATGCAAGCGCTTTGGCCTGTACTTTAGGCACATATTGTGGAACACCTCCAAATCTCCTGTGTGACAGAATTCTGTCAGTCCTCTCAAATCTCTTGATAGAGTTTTGTCGAAAACAATCTTCTAAATGGCTTTGTGTGTCGGTGAAGATGGAATCAACCACTTCTTCTTCCGTGCCTCCTCTGGGGACAAAGGGCCATGTTCACATTGGTGGAAATGTTGATTTGCTGTCCAGCGGTGAACGTTGGTACAGTGGTGCACCAGTGACCGCCATTTTTCAAGTAGTATTTCCACTGACCCTTCACAAGTTTTTGAGCTCCACCAAAGATGGTTGGTGATAGAATGGGACCACTGCAAAATACTTTCAAAACCTTTTTTTTCCCCTGCAGCCGAGATTTTCTTATTGATTGATTTAGCAAGATGCCATACGTCAAAGTGATGTTTAGTATGTGGGAACTGCTCTCTCATTGTCTTGGCAATTGAAACGTGTCTGTCCGTGGCTATGAGGTCGATGTGCATTCCCCTTGATTGTAGGTATTCCACTGATTTTATAAATCCTAGTTTCTCCATGGCTACTGACGATGTACATTGTGTTACCTGCACGACCACCGAACTCACAATTTTCTTACTATCCATGTCCTGAAAGTGGTAGGTCCAGTACTTGGCAGAAAATCCAGGGCTGTCGCACTGTCCATCGCCGGCTAGCCTGAATCGTTTGCCTTCGAATGTACTTGCTAGAGACAATTGTTCAATTTTCCAAGCATCACTAATGGCCGGAAACAGATAATCACGTTGGTATATGTAGTACAGCGCTTTAGAAATGAAATGGAGTCCCACAAACTGAAATAAAGCCTCTAACTTTCTAAAACTGGAGCCACTAAAAAGTGATGCAGCTGCACACAGTAGATTGCCTGCTGGCAGTTTCCCCAGCATCGGTTGTGCAGACCATGAGAACCTATGATTTAATCTACAGGCGGCATTTATTTTGACGTTACTGACTTTTATTTGACGAGTCACATTAATCAATGGCTTCCCACATACTTTCTTTCTAATGGAATGCACTCATTTCAGCATACTATAATTTCCATCAAACAACTGTCGAATACAATGTATTTGCTCTCTTTCATTAGACTGTCATCCTGCGTCAACGTTGTTTCGGCCTGTGACGTTGTGGAGATTTCAACACATTGGAAAGTAATATCGCTGATATCAAGTTCTGATGCGTCTATGGATGCTGCGGCTGGTTCATTCTCTGTCATTTCGACATCTATTACTTCAACATCGATGAGAGAACACAACAATGTCGACAGGTTTTTTGGTGGCAAATTTTTGGCGGGTGTAGATTGTGTGAATTGATCTGCAACTACTTCAGAGCTATCTTCAATACATTCAATAACATCTTCTTGTGGTGGTGCGGTCGCACTGTAGCTATGGTCCAATGCAACTTTGCTGTAGTCTCCAAACACAGTTAATTCATGTTCTGGCCATTGGACATGAGCATCTCGAGCCTGAACACGCCTCGCCTCAATTAATAGTTCCTCCATAGTGTACATGGTCTGGCAAGCAACATCTCTCATTCGCTTCACTGTCTGTGTTTGTAGAGTTCTGACACCCACGGGTAACTGGAGGAGAGATTGGAAAAGGGATGTTTAAACACTAGATAAAGTGTAGTCCAATTGACTGGAAAAAAACATAAAATAGTCCCCAGCACAAACATTTTTTTAAAGTTATGAACTGTTTGTAACTAACCGTTTTTTGTTTTTTTTCTTTGCAACTTTTTTGACTCAACCTTCAACATCTGCACGCTGTAGCTCCGATTGGTTTCCGCATGTCCTCCCTTCCTCTTGCGCTGCAACGACTATATTTTCTGTATCCGCATAGACAGCACGGAATGAGGCTCCATCGTCTCCCTGAAACATAGTACTTTCATTACTATGTATCAAAATATTGTTAGCATAAAACACACGTGAGGACGAACACACGAGTACATCTCAATAGCCAAACACGATTTAAACATTGTGTGCAACAATCAAACGACAAGTATTCGACCAGTGATGATCTATTTCGATGGAGCTGTCAGTATCCATACCTCTGGCTCTGCATGGACTGCCATGAATGGTTGTATTGGAGAGGAGGCATCCGCATCTCCCTGAAACACAGTACTTGCATTAGTATGCTTTTCAATATTGGAAACATAACACACACTTGGGGTCGACGGCACAGGTACATATAAAGAGATAACCACAAATGATGCATTGTCCAAAAGAATCAAGGAAAATCTAAATATGATCTCATTTCATCGACTTATTTCTCCGATTCCTTTACATCTGCATCATCTAAATGAGATGTTGTGATTGTGGTGGAAGCTCCGTCGTCTCCCTGAAACACAGTACTTGAACTAGTATGGTTTTCAATATTGGAAACATAACACACACTTGTGGTCGAACGCACAGGTACATATAAAGAGATAACCACAAATGATGCATTGTCCAAAAGAATCAAGGAAAATCTAAATATGATCACATTTCATCGACTTATTTCTCCGATTTATTTACATCTGCATCATCTAAATTGGATGTTGTGATTGTAGTGGAAGCTTCGTCGTCTCCCTGAAACACAGCACGTGCGTTAATAGGGAAGAAAGTATAGCAAATGGAATCACGTTATATGATCACGCATGATGGAGCTGTCAGTATCCATACCTCGTGCTGCTGAAGAATATCTATGGATGTTGCAAATGTAGTGCGCACTTCCGAAAGCTGTTGCGCCGATTCGTATACGCATGGTCCCGCTTCCACTTCCCCTGGAATTACTTGAATGTCAGGCTCTGCATCAAGTGCAGGGGTTAACGCTCCATCAACTGCCTGAAACATAGTACTTGCATTAGTGAGGATTACAATAGTGAAAACATAACACACACCTGGGGTCGACAGCACAGGTACATATCAACGGCTAACCACGAATGAAACATTGTGTAGAACAATCAAAAGACAAGAATTCCAGCTCTGATGATGACGCTCGATGTAGCTGTCAGTATCCATACCTCCTGCTGGTGAAGAACATCTAGAAATGTTGTAGATTTGGCGGACACTTCAGCATCTCCCTGAAAGACAGTACTTGCATTAGTATGGATAACACTAATTATAACTGAAAACAAACACCAGTGGACGATAACTAAGGTGTATATCAATTGGAAAGCACTAACCAAACATTCGGTAAAATAATTACACGATAAAATAAAACTATTACTTGACATGCATAAAACAAGTCTGTAGCGGATTAGCCTAGTAAGATTACCTGATACGCGCTAGAAGTGGTTGATAACTGCGACCACGTCAAGGATGTAGAATGTTCTTGCTTCAGATTCAAGGGATAGTCAAGAAGTTGTAAAGGTAAATTAATGATTGATAATGAAATGCCAATATTAAAAATAGCCATGTAAGGCGACAGAATACTTGAAAAATGCTCAATACAGCACAGTTCCCTGTTCCTATATATATACATTGTGTTTGTGGGTTATGAAATCGAAAAAGAATATATTGATAAATTTCATTATTCAAAAAACTATACACTCATATCAATATCGAAATTATTACAAGGGATAGAACACCTACAATATCAATTAATCTGTTTGGCTACCTACATACTACCGCAAGGCCTAAAGCTAAATCCGGACACTTGACTCACCGGTGGCGGAATGTGGACGAATAGAGTGGGAATAGCGTTTTCGAGCAATTTCCGTGTCGTTCGCCGTTCATTCTTCTTTGTTACCCAAGATGTTGTGTACATGTCCAAGGAAAAGTGCCTGCTGCAGATGCAGTATTGATCACCCCTATTGTCCTCTAAGACTTGTTGGATACTACTTTCCAGCTCATCCAGTGGATATCCGCAATGTCTGACCCATTCTCTTATTCGATCAACAGTTTTCGGGAATACATGCATTGTAGTGCCTTCAGATTTCGCATGGGTCTTCGAAGGGCAACCGCTAATCGAACAGGCAGGCATTTTTGATAAATCTGAAAAGTAAATATCGACATTATTATACAATCTTCAAGAATAAAGATTTGATACAAAAGTAAATGAATCATACAATGATCAATGCAAGGTTTGTTTTGGTTGCAGGAACTATACCAGTTCATTATGTGCGGCTTAGTATTTGCATAAGTTGCAGAAATGTATAAATGATGTGACTAAAATCTGAACATGTGACTCGTCCCTTGGATGTTCTGTCTTGCACGAGAAGGAAACATGCTTACATTATAGACTGGACCCCCGAAGGATGCAACTCCATGACAATAGACACAGATGAAAATAAATAGATCTATTGATAGCATAGCAATGGAAACTCAAGTCAGTAGCAATGAGACCAATGAACATAACACTATTGTGTACTCTACTCGCAAATAGATAGAAATTTAAAAATCTGCGAAATATGACTAGGATACATGGCCTTACCTTGACCAACAAACAGTTTGATTCAGCAAGCAGAGCAGTTTGTTGCATGAGAATAGGTGGGTGGCCACAGGTAGCACACTGATGGGTTTGCTCTAAGCGGTCACAGAAGTTCACGGATAGCACGACGACGAGCAGATTAGCGTAGATCTCAGTGGTTGCCAGGCAACACGTTCAGGAGTTGACTTGCAAAGCACAAAGATGTTCTCATGAGACATATCAAGTGGTTTATAAAGTATTAGAAACAGGGGTGTGTTTGTGAATGAATGACGTATGTATGTCATGGTCTTAGGGGGGCGGCCTGCTTGAAGGGGAGGCCTGGCTGGAGACACGGGGTCTGAGGAGGCCATGTGACCGATGGCCCCTTGGTGTCGGATACCTTTTGAAGTGTACATGCAGTTTGGCACCTTGGCCTTTCGCGCCCCTGACAGCCCCCCATGCCAGCGCTCATCCACTGGCGCGAACCGCCTTTGATAGAGGGGGGTGGGATGGATGGGCCTGGGGCGTGCAGATAAGGCACAGGAAGACTGCTGAATGGAGACACACTTATGTGGATTGCAGGGGGGCGGCCTGCTTCAAGGGGAGGCCTGGCTGGAGACACGGGGTCTGAGGAGGCCATGTGACCGATGGCCCCTTGGCGTGGGATACCTTTTGAAGTGTACATGCAGTTTGGCACCTTGGCCTTTCGCGCCCCTGACAGCCCCCCATGCCAGCGCTCATCCACTGGCGCGAACCGCCTTTGATAGAGGGGGGTGGGATGGATGGGCCTGGGGCGTGCAGATAAGGCACAGGTAGACTGCTGAATGGAGACACACTTATGTGGATTGCAGGGGGGCGGCCTGCTTCAAGGGGAGGCCTGGCTGGAGACATGGAGTCTGAGGAGGCCATGTGACCGATGGCCCCTTGGCGTGGGATACCTTTTGAAGTGTACATGCAGTTTGGCACCTTGGCCTTTCGCGCCCCTGACAGCCCCCCATGCCAGCGCTCATCCACTGGCGCGAACCGCCTTTGATAGTATATCGTTGCTTATCAATAACAAATGCCACATACCGGAGATTCTTGTGAGCACAGACCCACACTTCAACCGGTGTATTATAGTGGTCAAGAACCTTAGGCCTGTATAATACAATGGTAATTGTTAGTATAGATATATGTGTGACTTTTATAGAGACATAACCTACTGAAAGACTTTAAACAAGTGTTATTTAGTGCATGCATTATCGAGAATATGTTATGTTAGCTTAGATAGATAATGACCACCCTGCTTCACAGCGACCAGACCTTCACCCATTCGGAGCACAGATGTCTGACGTCCATCCTTGAATGGAGACACACTTGATTCATTTAAAAAATCGAAACAACTGTTGTTAAAATATATGTGGTGTTTTATTTTGTATCTTATTTTCATGACACAAAAATACAAGACTTTAAATATTATAAAGGTCAGGTTGCAGCACAGCAAGAGAAAATCCCCTGTACTGACCGCTGTCACTCGGGAACGTTTCTCTAATGGCACGAACGGCACAGGCGGGCATCACTCTTCGAACGCGGTGTCCAAGCCTCCCGTGGAGCCACCATGTAAAGGAACGATAGGCCACCAGCCTGTACCACCTGTGAAAAGGAATGAAACAAACTGTTTTTAAATTACCAAGATAAGTTTAATAAACGTTTGTTGTCAATGACAATTTTTGTAACTAATGGCATTCTACACGGACAAATGCTACCTAGACAATGCACACTATTGAACGACTTACATGCGTTACAATGATATGTAGATGTAATTTTGGATATAGTAGAAGAACATGAAATAGGAGTGGCATGACAAGCAGAGTATACTTACTCGTTACTCGGATTACGAGGACGAACAGTTGCGTGAAGTTCGTGCATAAGCACAATCATTATCCTCAACACGGCCCGTGTGAGGCAGGCTGCCCTGAAGTCTGGCAGCTTGCTGATGCATTGCGGTCGTGGCTCGACCTTTCGAAATGTAGGCCAGGCATCCCGAGTTTTCTCGGCAGCAGCAGTTCTCCTCCTCGGTCGGCATTAGCTCGCACCGATTTCATGTGCACCAGGTGGAGACGCCGTCCATGCAACTAGGCCCAGGCTCTTCATCTATTGATTCGTCCTGCCAACTGCCGTCCGAATCCCCATCGTTTTTGCGTGCTTCCCTTTCCAGTAGTTCCTCCTCGGTATACTCGGGCTCGTACATGTAGGGCATTATTGTAGCCATTGTGTGGTGAACAAATTAAAATAATTTACCGAGATGGTACAGGTGTTCACACGGCCTACAAGCGGCGAAGGTAGCTGACCAGAGCACAGAAACGAGTCACAGAATACTCTAAGTAACACAGAGAGAGGAATGGAATCGAAAATCTGCTGCTGTGTGTTGTGAAACGGTCTGTTTATACTTATTGAGGAAAGAGGCGTCCTGCCATTTCCATGGCGACACGTCATTAGCTGAAGCGCAGCGAATGTTGACACAAGACATGCTTTGGCGTTGGGAAATGGGCGGTACGAGTCTGCTGATGACCGGCTCAGGGGCGGGGGATATGATTTAGTGCCGCAAAAGCAGGTCAGCCAGGGCGATGGGGCAAATGATAGGATTATCACAAAATGGCAGCTCCCTGGTGCTTGTTTTCGCGTGCTTTTAATGGACGAAAACTCGGGTAAGGTCCATAGGAAAGTTTTCTAAAATCGAGCCACATAGGCTTAAATAAACATGGCCGACCCGTAGGGACAATAAACATTTTTACTAGACCATGCCTTTAAGACATCTTCATCACACCAGTAGCCCCTTAATCTAATAGGCCTCATTCCAAGTCTGGCGGTCTGGAAATAAGGGTGCCGGTAGCAGCGTACCAGCACTTTTTCCGGAACACCAGACTAATGGCCTCATCACGACCTTGGCGGTAACCCTTAAATCCGGCAGTAGCGCTATTACCGCCGGATTTAAGGGTCCGCCAAATCAGGGCTTCGGCGGATTTCGCCCCAGCTCTGAGCTGGGGGGAAATCCGCTGAAAATTCGCGCTCATACCGCCGGCGGGAAATCCGCCAGCAGTTTGAGCGCGAAATTTCCCCATTGAGCCCAATGGCCAATGGGGCATTCCCGAATGGGCTCAATGAGGAATGGAGAATACCATTACCGCCAAACTCGTGATCCGGCGCTATTAGCGCAGGAGGGTTCGGCGGTAGGGCAGATAGCGCCAGCGCTAATAGCGCCAGCGTTACTGCCAAAGTCGTGATGAGGCCCTACGAGAATGCCTGCAGGAGCCAGCGCTCCCGGCAGGCCTAACCTGCTGGAAGCAGCAGCCCCTGCAGGCATGTTTCTCACGGAAGCACTGGCACTTTTAGCAGCGATGCCGGTGCTTCCGTGTCCCCAGTCCTGTGGTGTCCCATGGGAATGAGGACTTACCGAATCCCCAGCCTGATATTCCAGGCTGCCAGGAATGTCCCGGTGGAACTGGGATCTAAGGAGGCAGAACAGTGTTACGAGGTTGGTGGCCACCCGCCGGTATCAGGAGCGGATTACTGCTGACCTTATAATTAGGCTGATTAACTCTCAGAAGATTGCTTTGAAAAACACTGGCAGGCACTTTGAGTGCAAAGTTTGATGTTAAGGCTTGAGTTCCCATGAGGAGTTGTTTTGGGCTGCGAGGGGCAAGGACTGGGTGGGAATGGCCATAGGGATAAGCATGCTTAGGGGCAGTTAATGGGTGCATAAATAACCAAACAACACCTTCAAGCTTTGTGTCCCTTCCCATTTGTCATTTCTCCCTATCTGTGCTCTAATTACATAGTTTAGACTAAAGCGTCACCTAATAGCCCAAACTAAAAATAAAATAGACAAGCGATAGTCAGTCAAGTCATACCGCCCTCAGCAAGCTCAGCGCGTGCTGCGCTATGCCACAGATTCACAAACATATGTCCTTGCTTGTGTGCCAAGTGCTCATGCTGAGGGGAAACACACACTGTGCATGCAGACATGTTCCAAGAAATAAAACTGCATGCAGAGATACCTTTAAAAGTGCAATTGTAACCCCCACAGTAAATACGTGCGTTTCGGGTGTGGATGGGAAGTGACAGCTGCATCCTGGGTCGCATCCCTTATTCAGGAAAGGATAGCTCCTGGAATGCGCCCTCCCTGGGCCAGTTTTCGCCAGCACCTGGCTGTCCCTGTCAGAGAGCGGGCCCAGGGGAAAGCTTAGTGCAGACATGGGTCTTCTCAGACCACAGCCTGCAATGCAGAGTCCCAGGTGGTATTTCCGTTTCCATGCACATCCCCAAAATAGGAGTGAAAATGGAAAGTGTATATTACAAGTGGAACGCCCTTAAAGGCACGGTGCTTGCACGCTCACCATGCACCCACACAAAGCCATATTGCAGAAACTGTGCACCGGTGCAAGTGCAGTCTTGTCAGGTATTTGCACTGATGCACAAATTGCCCCACTGCAAAAAAAGGTATGCTTTAAATGCAATATCGTGCACAAATGTGCTTGCACCATTGCAAAAATACTGTAATCTGGCACCTGCGGGAAATTTGCCTGACTAGATGAGATTGCACGTTTTACAACACTGTAGTTGATTTTGAATTTTAAGATGATAATGGGTGGAGCTAACGCAGTGCTATTTTTTATACTAATTACATTTTGTACAAACTCTGAGTTACCTTGACTTTCCAGTCAGATGTTATATAGATTTTATAGATTATATAGGTATTCTATATTTTATGAATTACATTTTATAGATTGTAAATATGCATATATATTTTATATATATGTATATAGATTTACTATAATACATTTCTTTGGCCAATTCGAATGGGCCCAAGGTACATTATTTTATTTTCAAACTTAAAATCTATACTTCTAAGCCAAAATTATATGCATGTAATATTTTTGCACAAGACTAGAGTTTATGTGAAAACCTAGACATTAGCATGACTTTCCCAAACTGTCATGGATGTACGAATCATAATGGAAAGTTAGCTCAGTGAGTTACGGTGTCTGCATCAAAGATATGTGGGTAAATCCCATGTTGCATGTTTAAATCCCAGAAGGGTAACTACACCTTCCGTCCATCTAAGGTTAATGCAGGGTTTAAAATATGTCTCTGGGAGATGGAAATGTAAAGTAAAAATAAAAATGCTCATGCTTAGCATGAGCATATCTATTTCCAGGCACCGTGAATGAGCCCCAGAACTGCTGCTGTTAAAAGTACATCCATCTGTTAATCAGCAATGCACTTCTAATGACACCAGGGCTTCCGCCAACATATCACCAACCCACACTGTAGAGGTGCACTGCTACATAGCACCGAAAAGCGTGCAAGTGGGCAACATCTTTTTGTGAGTTCGGTAAAAGTAACATTTGTTGTGACAGCACTTATGTGCACCAATAGATGTAATGCTATAGAAATGCTATAGTAGTAGTAACTACCATTAACTTGTTTCGGCTCAGAAAATGAAGTGCAAGATAATCAGTCAGTTATTAGAATAACTATGGTAGCGATTTCCAATTTTTCTAAAACTGTTCCCGAGTTATACATTTACTGGAATGGCATGCCCAAAAGGTTCCATGAAATCAGGTGTTTGGTGAACGCTTTCTTCCAAAAATCCTTCATTGGCTAAAACTTAATCATTAAAATGTTGGAAGTGCTTGAATTCTTAAGAGGTTTGAGTAAAAGCTGAAATTATTGGCGGTCTTGGTGCCTTTCACAATATAGGTTTAATGGTTTCCATAGTCATTCCCCTTCGTAGGTTACATCCCAATAACCATATACAGGTATCTCCTCCTAACATTTGCTGCACTAATTTCTATGAAGTTAAATTTTTATTTTCCAGTAATCAAACATGAATAAATGAACAGCATTCCATAAAATTCACATATATCAACCAAGTGAAAGCAAAGTAATCAATTCGCCATAAACAATCCAAACATCACATACACATTAAAAATAGAACAAGAACGAAGAAGGGAAAAAAGAAAAAGAAAATGAAGAAAGAGAATAAGAGCGCAAGAGTAGGAGACAGAAACCAAGAATTTCAATACAAGATACTATACCTCAGACAAAAGGGCATTACAAAAACCATCACACAAACCACAACATGCAAAGTGCATTAATGTAATGGTCTCTTGGGTTCTCTGTTGCTAAGGAAGATCCCAACATGACAAGGGTTTGTTAAGCAAGCATTTATTAATTTGAGCCTTTTCATCTTCAGCTCATGCGCTTGCTGACAGTTGCGTGCTTATGTGTGTGTACACATGACCGAAGGCACTACAATATATAGGACAAAGTATTCATACTACAAGCTATGAGGTCAAGTAAGGCCTTAACTGTCCACACCGATGGGACAAGGCTTAGGGCCATGTAACGACACTCAACTCCAAGGTGACCTCAAATATCCCTTTACATACAGTTGGGGGTTACTTGTTGCTTATGATACTCCAACCCCTTTAACGCTCCTTCTAATATAAATTATTGCTGATTTACGCAATACAGGTAGAAGCTGTACAATATGTAAAACACACACACACATCTATCAGTAGCGGGTACTGTATTGCATTATGCTTTATAGTATTTTAATGAAAGAGTAGGTGGCACCATGCAGATATATTCTGAGTTACTGTACTAAATTCCAGCAGCTCCCCAAATGAAGACACAGCTATAAAAGGCTCATTAAACATGACTATGGCTTCTCAGACAAGTCATCCGTTCAACTCAGGGATCTGCAACTTGTGGCTCTCCAGAGGTTTTAGACTATAGGGCCTCATCACGAGTTGGGTGCTAACCCCGGTGGCATTACCGCCGGGGCTATTAGCCCTACCGCCAAACCCCCTGGAGCTATTAGCGCCAAATCACAGGTTTGACCGAACGGTATTTGTATTTGTATTTATTTATTTATAACGCGCAAACCAGCAGGCCCGGAGGCATCAGGGCGCAATTTGTAAAAGGTTACAGATATGCAGGTATAACAGAGAATCATTATATACATTTACAAGAGGATCTTATATACATATGTACAGTAGTTTCAGTGCCGATAGGTGATAGTAGCGGTCGGCAAGTCAGGGTAGGTCAGGAAGAAACGCGAAGCCGGCCTTAAAGCTGGTTGAAAAGCCAAGATCTAGTATTGGCTTTGAAGGTATTGAAAGAGTCTTCCGCTCTAATTGAAACAGGGAGGGAGTTCCATAACTTGGAAGCTAAGACGGGGAAACTTGAGCCCCCTGCTTTTTGCAATTTAAATCTGGGGATCGCTAGACAGTGGGATTGGGCTGTTCTTAGAGGTCGGGAGGTAGAGTGGCGCGACAGTCGACTATCAAGGTAGATCGGGGCTTTGTTGGCTAGGCATTTGTGCGTAAGGGCGAGTGTTTTGAGTGAAATTCTCTGTTTGACAGGTAGCCAATTTAACTTACTTCTGGTTTCTGTGATGTGGTGGTGTCGGGGAATGTTTAAAGCGGCACGAATGGCGTTGTTTTGTGTCGTTTGAAGTCTGTTCAGGTTCTCTTGGCTGGTGCCAAGATAAAGAGCACTGCAATAATCAATTTTAGCCATAATAAGGGTTCTCGCTAGCGTAACGCTGTTAGACGTAGTGAGGAATGGTCTGCAAGCTGCGATAAGTTTGCATGTGTATGCAGACGCAGATCTGACAGCATTAGTTTGACGGGTTAATGAGAGTGTGGCATCAAGGAAGAAACCTAACGTTTTGGTATCTTTTGAGACACGAATGATATTACCATCTATGTTGAATGACTGATAGGACGGCTCTATTCTGCTCAGGCGTTGTGCAGTGCCCAAGATCAGGAGCTCCGTCTTGTCATCATTCAAGCACAACTGATGTTGCGCCATCCAGGCTTGGATGACCAAATAGACGTCGTTAAGGGCCTTGGTGTCACCTAGATAATCACCAGTGATGGGGATGAGTATCTGGGTGTCGTCCGCATAGTTAGTATAGGAGACACCCAGATAGTCAAGCACATCAAAGAGTGGTTTCGTGAAAATGTTATAGAGTGTAGGTGACACACAAGATCCCTGAGGAACGCCACAGTGAATCGGGGAAGGGTCAGCGGCTGCGGATGGGGCAAAGACTCTCATGGATCTGTTGCTCAGGAAAGATTTGATCCAAGCCGCAGCCGAGGAAGAGAAGTTGGCAGCTGAATGGAGGTGCTCGCACAGGATCTGATGGTTGACCAGATCGAATGCGGCTGAAAGGTCGAGAAGTAGTAGCATTGCTAGTTTGCCTTGATCCTTTAGATCCTCGATTTGAGTTTTAAGGTCTAATAATGCGGTCTCTGTCCCGTGTCTGGGGCGGAAACCAGATTGTCGTAGACCTAGCAAGTTATTAGTTTCCAAGTAATTTTGGATCTGAAAGTATGCAGCACGGTCTAGGATCTTGAGCAGAAATGGTACAGTGGTGATAGGTCGGAAGTTAGTGGGGGTGTTAGGGTCTAGGGAAGGTTTTTTAAGCAGTGGGATAACCCAAGCGTCCTTCAGATTGTCCGGGACAATACCTGTTTGAAAGGAAGAGTTGATGAAGGCCGTGATGAATGGGGCCAACTCATGCGCTGAGTCCTTGATAGTAGGGGCTGGGCACGGGTCACCTTGGCAGTTAGTTGGCTTAATTCTAAGAATTATATTTTCTACCTCTGCCACGGTAAGCGGAGAGAATGCGAATGGTGTGATGTTGGTAGAGTCTGGCAAGGGGGCCTTAGTGAGGGAAGGAGCGTGGTTGTCGCGCTTCAGGCTGTCCTGTTTATCTTTGATTTTGTCTTGTAGTGTGGAGATTTTATTTAGTAAGGCTGCTTGGATGTTGGCACACCATTTACTATCTTTCACGCATGTGTCAGGGGGGGCGACTGGAGTTTCAAGCTCTCTTAGGATTTTAAAGAGTTCCTTGGTGTTCGAGTCGGCTTGAATAATGCGGTTGTTGAAAGATTCCTTTTTTGCCGTGATGATGGCATCTTTGTAGGAGAGTGAGGCTAGAAGGAAACTGTCTTTATGCTCGTCTGAGGGGTGGCTTTTCCATCGATTTTCGGCACAGCGTTTAGCTTTGCGGAGCAATCTTAACTGTGGTGTGAACCATGAATTAAGATAAGCTTGAGGTTTAGCCTTTCTAAGTTTGAGAGGTGCTATACAATCAATGGCAGTTCGCATTGTTTGGTTGTAGGTGTGTGCTAGTGAGGTTGGATCAGAGTAAGAGTTGGTGGCTGTGTTAAGGGACGGGAGTAACAATGGGAGGAGTTTCTCCTTGGTTATATCTTTTTTGCTTCTAGTTGGGAGTGCTGGGGCTAATGGTGACGGGATTCGTGGTGTGGCTTCAATGTTGAAAGTTATAATGTGATGGTCGGACCATAGACAGGGGGTATTGTTAAGGACCTTGATATTGCAATTGGAGCCAGCTACCCAGTCAAGTGTTCTACCTTTAATATGGGTAGGCTCTTGGATGTATAAGGTAAGGCCGAGGTCAGATAGTGCGATCTCCAGGTCAGAGGCCACAGGGTCTTTTAAGTCACCAAGTCCTAAGTTAAGGTCGCCTAGGATGATTGTTTGCGAATTGTTCTTTGTATTGTTGAGGAGGAGAGTGGAGATTTCACTGACAAAGGTAGGTGCGGGTCCTGGAGGTCTATAGATTAGGTGCATGGTGGCTGTTTGGTTAGGTGTGAGTGCTAGTTTGACAGACAGCAATTCGGCTGATGTGAGTTTGGAATCAGGTAACACTCTTAGGTCAAGAGTATTTTTATGGATGAAGGCTACACCGCCGCCTTTGGAAGAGGCGGTGGAGCGGTCACATCGTGTGATGCCGTAGTCCGGTAAGTCCCCATTCCCCATTGGGCCCATTCAGGAATTTCCCATTCCCCATTGGGTACAATGGGGAACATTCAGCGCTATTACCGCCGGCGCTATTACTGCTGGCGGTAATAATGGCGAAAATAGGCAAAATCGCAGCAGATTTGCCCCAAGCTCAGAGCTGGGGGGAAATCCGCCAAGCCTTTGATTTGGCGGACCCTTAAATGTGGCAGTAATAGTGTTACTGCCGCATTTAAGAGTTACTGCCAAACTTGTGATTAGGCCCATGTCTCCCATGATCCTTTGCCATTGACTATGCTGACTGGGGCTGATGGTGTAGTCCAAACGACTGGCGAGCCAATGGTTGCAGGCCCCTGCTTTAACTGATTCAGAGGACCAGACATGTCTCAAGCTTTCCACTCAATTGGTCCACTTACCTATACAGTCCTTCGTCTCTTTCCACCTCTAATGACTTTTCACCGTGACATAAACCCCCGGTGTTCCAGCGTTCCCCGTGTCACAGCAGGGTTTGCTCCCCATACTGCAATCTGGTGGTATCTATTATTTCTCTCTCTTGACCTGACCGTTGTGTGTTTCTTAA
This sequence comes from Ambystoma mexicanum, assembly GCF_040938575.1. NCBI lineage: Eukaryota > Metazoa > Chordata > Amphibia > Caudata > Ambystomatidae > Ambystoma > Ambystoma mexicanum. Next base: position 642,552,525 of record NC_090924.1, on the reverse strand, counting down.
TTCCTTACCGCCCCTTCCTGACGGGTTCTTTTTTTCCTTGAGCCCTATATTGCGTTTCAAAAATGAATATATAGCTGGGTGTTGAAGTGGCAGCTGGCATTCTGTTGAGAGAGTTGTCTTTCGCGCTACGAGCTGGCTCTAGCAGTAGGTACTGCGCTGTCACAAACTCAGATGCAATATGCCAATGCAGTTCAACTGTGATGTGAGTTTACAATTAAAGGTGGCATTTGAATCCATCAGAATAAACAAATTACGAACAGGTTCTTATGCATATATTACAAACATCCATGCATCATAGCACTCTGACACACTTAGACAAGTCAGGGGCCATTTTCTGTTAGATTATGAGTATGGCATGTATTCCACGCACGGCTGCCATTTTCTTTAGCTCCAGGTGCTTGCTGGACCTGAAAGAGAGGGGGAGAATAAGGCTCTTGGGAATGCAAGATCCGTGCAGTTAGGAAGTCCCTGGGTACTCTGTTGCTAAATGGTTTGTGTCAAGGCCAAAGAGGTATTTCTGTCTAGATGGGATCATCGTATGCCTGCGGTGTTTGGGTTAATTGGCCAGGGCACTAGTATGTAAGATGGTTGTAGAGGTGCAGCGCTGTTGTTTGATGTCTGTAGGGAGGGATTTCAAATTGATGTGTATAAGTGGCATGGTTGGTCTGCGTATAGTGTGTTTGGGCATGAAGAATACAGGGCTGTTATTGGAGCAAATCATTCATACTGTGGGCAAACAGTGTAGGACAAGCGTCCCCAACATCTTGTGATCAATGAGCAACATATGCTAAATTAAATGACATGGTGAACAACATCCATACCTCGACAGAACATATTGGTGGTCATTACAACTTTGCTGGTGCGGACATAACATGCTGGTATTACTGTATACCAGCACTTTTCCGTACCAGCAATCTAAAAGTTTTCCAGTATCGTGGACGGAATTACCTCCAGCTAGAAGCTGGAGGTAATTTTGCCACCCTACCGGCAACAAATAGCTGGTATTACTGGCACCAGTAACTGTGTGACCATTTGCTGGTATCCTGGTGGGAAAAATGTGCCAGTATCCTAGCGGAATTACCACCACTATACCGGCATAGTTGTAATTAGGCCCATTGTCTTTCGGGTATATTGAATAGTACAAATAGAACATAATTAGCATGTAGCAATTTGCAAGTAATAATCGAGGTGCACATTTAATCTAGCGAATCTGCAATGGCTTCCAACTTAATTAGAGATTTAGTGCCTGATTCATGGAATTATTTGCCCAGTAAATAGGGAGTTTGCGGGCCAAACCACACGCGAAAAACCCCTCTGTCGATTCATGGAACAGACGGCACAGGACTTTTTCATACTTTGAGGGGACTTCGCGCATGTCTCTGCTGTTGAGGGGACTTCGGCATGTCTCTGTGGTTGGCCAAGTGCCTTGTGCGAGACTCCATGCAGAGCGTGGTCGTGGGCTGTGCATGGACCAGAGTAGGGGGTGGAACATGCAAAATGAGGAAGAATAAGGGATAAAGTGGGCATTACAAGGGACAGACCTGCAGGCAATCCATCACACACCAACAAATGCGCACAACCAAGCGTATTCATGGATCAGACCGAGCAACCTCCCATCAGGGAAATGCCCACACAAAGCTATCTATCTGCCACCGGAAAGAAGGCACACAGACACTTGCGCATGGCAAACAATGCACATAGGTGAGATCGCATGTTGGATTTAGCGGTGCGATGCACTAAGACAAGGTTCTGTTCTAATTTAGGGGTGCGCGTACCCAGTGTGGCAGGGTGAAGAAACGGTTTACGGGAGTCTGCACGCAGATTGACTGGAGTTTCGCTGGAGTTCCAGAAAATGTTACGTTTTTGTCAGGGTGCCAGTAACTGTAATGGGGGACCCTGCGCAGTGTCGCTGAGGTGCTTACCTGGCTGAGGGTGACCCCACCCAGTCTTAGCAGGGTGCATGAGTTTGTGTCCGATGAGCCTGTAGAGGTAGATGTATATGGCTGAATTTGCTTTGCATGGGGGTGTGTCGAGGGCGTTCCATCCACGACTTGAATTTAGGCTTACTTTGTGACAATTCCGAATAAGTGGAGCGTGCAGAAAAACGTTTTTGTGCGCAGGCTCGTGCAGTGTCGTTCTCTGCCCGCAGGCTTTGCGGGATCTATGCGCACTTTTCCATTAATTGGGCCCTAAACTGGTGTTTAAAAAGCATGTAAATGGCAATAGCTGAATTTTTTCAACACACAAGGTCATTAACACAGGTCAGAAGACGTAGGATGTAAAGAACATTGTACATGGGTTTTAAGGTTATTCCTAAAGTAATATTTGAAAAATGTAGTGGCAAGTGGTACATATGTAAACACATTAGACCGGTGATATTGGTCACACATTGGAACATTCTTAGACCACTGTACAGAGTTGTTTGGGAGTTCTATCTTTGTTGTTTGAAGGAATGTGTTGACATTTCAACTAAAAACTATTAACAGTGAGTTCATTTTTCTGTCATGAAGTTAGGCAATTTATTCAATCATGGGGGACAAAGTATCAGGCAATATCATTTTTTCACTAGGACGCTGTATTGAGTGTGGAGCATTTCTGACAAATATGCGTGTTGGCATAAAACATAAATATTGCCTGAACAAATTAGGCACAATTTCTCATCAGGACCTTAACGTGGGCATGGGGGCATTTCAATTTGCTTATTGGAGTAACGAACATTTCTAACAAATACATTTATTTTTAGCTCAACTATTGATAAATATTGTAAGGTTGGCAGGGCAGTCTATATGCAGCCCCTGGAAAAACATTTGAGTCCGTCGACAAGAGCATATCACATCAAATTTGTTATGTGGATACAATGACCACAAACAGGTATGTTAGGTCAGGTTCCAACACCAATTATACAGCCATCTTAGAGTTTGCCCTGGGTTGTCTCACTCAAGGGCTTTTTTTACGCCAATGAATACTTGGTAAAACACAAATTAAAATTAAATAAAAGCAAAGCTAAAATAACGCTCTTTTGCAAACAGGGGAGGTCATGCAGGTGGAGTATACAAGGGGAAATAATCAAAGTAGTGAATTTCTTCCTGTATTTGGTTCTGATTTTCTCGAGAAAGGCCCTATGGACCACCCACATAAGGTACCAGGCAGAGCGGGAAGCCCTCGGGCTAAAAAGGCTCCTCAAGGTTTATTTATGATATGGGGGACGCAGACACGATAAATGCCTGTGAGTCTTCCAGTTAAAAGGGCCCTCTATGATCTTGTACAGCATTGAAAGCTGGGGCCACAGTAATTGCAAACCTCTGGAGCTAGTCCAAAAGAGATTCTTGCGACACTTGCTGTGTCCCTCGCCTGGTAGCCTAAGTAGTGCCCCCCGAGGATCCAGATAGAGCTTCCGAGTATTGAGCCGTTATCCCAGTACAGACAATGGGAGTCATTACGACCCTGGCGGTAGGGGGTTAAGAGTGCCGGCCCCGTTAACCCCCTACCACCTCATTACGAGGTCCGCTCGCGGGACCGGCTAAGGACGCCTGGTAAAGCTATGTGTCCTTAGCCGGTCCCGCGAGCGGTCCAGCATGCTAACAATGGGCCCATCATTAACGGGCCCGTTGTTAGAATGCCCCCCATTCCCATTGAGCCCTATGGGGCCTCCAAGGTCTAAATGGACCCGAAACCCGGTAGCCGGTATGGGGGTAGCCATGCCGCAAATAGCGGCATGGCTACTTCCATAGTTGTAACGACCCCGATCTATTTTACAAGGTTAAAGCTGGGCATTTCTGATAACCCCAATATAAGAGCAGGGTTTCAAAAGATGAAGGTTTCAGCATGCAGGAACACAGATGTTTGGTATAGGGGAGGTAGCAGTTTCCAGCAGGACTTTGCTGGCTCCAATTGGGATCACCCAACCATAGGTGCCATAAATCAAGTTAAATCAGACATGAAGCATGGGCCAGCAGAAGGGCATTGGAGTCAGAATAAATCACTACCTTCATTGAAAATGTATGCAGACCTGAAGCAGCAGAATTTGAGACCAGGGTCTATTGGAAAGATACATTTTCCAGCGGATAGGAGGTTCTTGATTATGGCTTGTCTGAACCTACACCTGCTCACTAAAAGGAATAAATGGCTGAACACTCCATAAAAATGTCCTTTTAGTGTGAAGCTTGATAAAGAATTGGTCAATTTTTTACTGATCTGTCCGCAGTACTGCACCGAGCAGAAGAAATGTCTGAAACCATTTAAGGTCAGGGGTAGAGGCCTCATTACAAGTACGGCAGTTAATTCTATCACTGCTGTTCTACCACACCGCTGTACTATAGTTTTGGCGGTGGAGGATTTTCCTCTAGCAAAAGGGCAGAGGTAGATCTGCTGCATTGCCATCAAAAATCAGCAAAATTGGTAGAATTACCACCAGCGGTAATTCTGCTGAAATCCCCATTGAGTCCTAGGGACTCAAAAAAATGGGAATTTACTCAGCCTTCCCGGGCTTGTAATCTGGCAGTAAATCCGTGGGACCAAGTGGCATTAACGGTAATTCCATTTGGAGGTATTCTGGTGGATTTACTGCTGGAATGTCTTTTTTCAATGAAAGGAATAGTGCGGTCAACATTTTTATGGTCTTAAAAGATGTGCAATAATAAAAAATATACAATAAACATCTTTTTAATGAAAGTTCCTATGTAAAATGTTACACAAATAATGTTTAAACCCCTTTAATATCAAGCACTAGGAGGCGTCCATTTTGTGAAATGGACATGCCTCCTGTGCTTGAGGTAATCTGGTTATTTCCTCTGACAGGGGCAACAATGCATTTCACAACAGGCCAGCAGGGCCATATCAACCCTTTATACTCCCGAGGGTGATGCATTAAATATTATTTGGAGTAATGACAAACGCTATTATTTCAGTGATTTGAAGTTGGTGGAATGTGTCATGAGTCAATATATGAAAACCTAATATTGTTAATATGTACTGATATTGGGTATTGTATATTTGTTTCTAGCAGAATGATCACACATTACATCGCGTTTGACTCAGTATTCCCTTCTTCAAAAAATATATTTAGGATGGGGTTGGTTGCCATTGGACAAGCAAAGATTCTATAACCACACTGTGTGCCATATTGGCTCTCCCAATTAGGCATTGTTCATGCTCATAAATATTGGGCAGCCCCCTCAAAGAAATTGCTAGGGATCGGATTACTTACAAGCCCAATCAAGATGGCCGCTCGTACCTGATCTCCCACTAGCACCCATGCTTATCTTGCTCGGAATCCTGATACCAGTACAGCGGAACGACTGCAGCCAGCGAGACAGACTCCTGAAGTGCCCGGGGGTGGAGCGCTGGGGCCGCTGTAGCTGTGGGGATTGTCACAGTGTGCTCCAGCTCCTTGATCATGGAGGCGCCTCCAGAGGCCTGCTGGTCCTCTGCCCATAGGTGGGGTGTTGGTCAGTGTGCATTGCGCCGCTCAGCCAGCTTGGAGGAGGCCCTTTACAGCACCTACGTCATGCTGCTGAGTGGCTCCAGAGTCGCTGGAGGGCCATGGAGCTGCAGGAGGTGACGGCAGCACTGGTGAGCCGAGCGACAGCTTCCGGCTGCTCCTAGGGCTCTGTGCCCAGTCTGCTCCTCCCGCTCTCATAACGAAACTCAAAAAGGGATCCGTTGCATACAAATATTTAAACCATTTTTTAATATGCAATTCAGTAATCAATGCTAATTTATTGGTTTTACAAAAGTTGTGCAAAAGACGCAAGGTGAAAGTGAAAAAGGTACATCAGTATCTAATGCACCGGGGGTGTTCAAGTACAGTACATATTCATCACACAAATAGGCTATAAAAAAAACAACAGTTCCTCATGCTGATTTCAAACACACAAGTGATTTAGTGCACACACTCCACTCATACAGCAGTCAACCAAAAGCACTACTCTGACATAACTACATGACATTCTATAACACATTTCATTTCAATGTGCAAACAATGCCTGAAGTGCAATAAAACGCTGTATCGTGAACACAGACAGGTGCTTGTTCAGACAGGAACAGGTAACTAATACCTGTATACACACAACATTAAACACAGTGTGCCACTGCTCTGTAGCAAAGTGGCAACAAAGTGATTTCATCACCTCCTAAAGATACACGAGAAGACATCTTTCACCAAGGTAAAATACAAACAGCATCATTTCAATATGCCTACTTGAGTTTCGGACATGTATGGTTGTAGATGTTCACAAACACCAAGGCCTTCATCAGGGCAAATATGATGTCTTCAATGATTGGAAAACCATAATTCCAACCATCAGCATAAAATCCAGAAAGGGAACAACCTGTGTCAGAAGCGGGCTCACTGACAACAGACTGCCAGGATCGCCTCATCAACACATAGCAAGACACCAGTTCTTACCAAGTCCTACAGGCATGTTTGCCGTGGCTTCAGACAGGCTTGTGTCACTAACATAGCCTGGCAGCATTCAGCACTCCCCATCCTTTCATAGAGCTGCAAAATCGATGTAGGCTCGCAGGTCCATATGCATGGGTTACGCTTGGAGCCCTGATGCCGTCTCGGTCCTTGAGCTTGGCACTCCCCCGCCCCGTGGCTGTGATCTCCAGTGACATTCCTGGAGGTGAGATGGTTACGTGGGTTGAGTGGAGGCGGTGGACACAGGCCGAAGGTGGTGAAGAGGCTAACAAGCAGGCTCGGGCTGCTGGCAGGTGCGTGTCCGGCTCCAGGCCTAAGGAAGCACGAGAGGAGCCAATCTAAACTACCCATCTCTGCTGGGCCTGCTGGCAGGAAATCTAGACCCTAGGAGGTGCCGAAAATAAATACTTGAGAATCTGGCCGAATCAGGCATTAGCCTTCCCATATAGTAATTAGAAACTAAAGACAGGAGGTTATCTATGCATTGAGAACTAATTGATGAAATTGTCATAGTTGAAGATCTATCTAATTTAATTTACCTGGAATACATGTTTGGACAATGGAGTTAAGGGCAAGATGCAGTGGATGAATTTGCAGAGTCCTTTTTGAATTAATGAGGACACTGAAGAAATGTGAATTATGGCTAGGCTGGCATAATTGACGCCCTAAGGAAGACTGGATTGTACTAAGTAATGGCCTGAAGAAGACCTGAATTTATAGGTCAAAACACATGTTGGCGACAATCTAGTAAAGAAAATATGCACAAAAACCGAGTATTGATTTTTTGAAAAAACTATAATGAAGGACAAACATAGTTCGTGTGTTCTTACATTTTTAGGGTGTAGAGCGATTGGTCAAAGTCATTTGATATGTTTCATTGTTATGACTTGGTTAATGTAATATGTTGTGACCTTTGCAAGCTAAGCACCCCTTTACTAAAATAACCAGTTGCAAACAATCGTGTGTGCTATATAGCTCAGTGAAGTAATAGCCCAACCCATTTTATATCCAATCTCAATTTTCTGCATACGTTTTGTTGGAGGGAGCAAGCAGAATCGCAAGCAGGTGGTCGGTGCCTGGGGCCTTCCCTTGGACTATCCTGAAGCTAGCCCTGGAGAAAGGGCAGTTGCAACATAGGAGTGACACTGTTCATATCTTTTCGGACTTCTTGGCCAAGGTTCAGGCATCCATGAGGTCCTTCAAGGTTATGAGGTTGAGGGCTATCAAGTATTATAGGCTCTTCCTGGCCAGGCTTTGTGCAGAAAAGGAACACTCTCTTCTTTGCCTCCACAAACCATGTCAGAGAATTTGTGGAATCACTTTTTCCTGTTCAGTCTACTTTTTTGAGCTCGCCCCAAACAAGGGTGTCATAGTACAGTTCCCTAACACATAACAAACGGAAGTCCTACTCACAATTCATGTATACAGGGATACATGCTAATGCCTTTTCATTATCACAATAATAGATTTACTAGAACAATTCATAAATTGGTAGACAGCACTTCAAAACAAATCAATTATTGACATCAGCAATGTTCATATTGTGCAAACATTACATTTCAAAGTACAAGTACATATCCTCTGCCAATGGTGACCACTGGTCAACCCATTCACTCATCCGAACCATACTAAAACCACATATTTGTTCATGAACGTAAACAGTTCCCTGCAGAGATAATCCAGTGCTTTATCTCTCTGGTTATGGCGGGATACTGCTGATCAGATGTTAGACTTTTACACTGCTGGTTTTGTTGTAACAAGTACACAGGTAAACTTGGTGGGCGGGAGTGCCCCCTTGGTGAAATACACATGCAGAATTTAGGTACATGGGTTGGGACAAGATTATCAGCATTTGTGGGTTGCCAGTAGGGGTGAGGGTGGGATTTGAGGAAGGTTCGACATGTTATATATTCAATGTTACTGTTTGTTATGTTTGTTGTGACAGCATGGTATCATTTGACAGCATGATGTGGGTCGGTTGCAGCTGGAGCCAGGGGTGTAGGGGAAGTCGCCTCCAAGCTGCACTGGTGCCTAGTAATATATTTGCCCAACCTTTATAAAAGTTCAGTCTACGGGTGAGATTAAGCTGCTCTTGTGGAATGATCTGGGGTGGCGGGGGGAGAGGTTTTTGTGGGTGAATTGCTACTCCACGGGAAGGAAGGTTCTGCTTTATTTAGAAAGGCTTCACAATGATATTTTTCTACTGGAGACGCACATGCACTCTATTACGGAGGCTACATTTGGTGGGAGCTGGGGCTGTCAATGCTATGTCTCTTCCTTTTCTACATATGAGTGTGTATGCTCATACACAGCTCGTTGGGGTACAGGCTCTTTCAATCCGTCAGGCAACCTGATTGGTGGTAACTAGAATCATTCATGGGAACCCAGTTACCCAGATTAACTGTTATGGGCTAAATGTCGATTATCCAGAGTACTTTGATTGGGTAGCTCATCAGCTCATGAGATATAAAGACAATATTGGCCATCAGTACGCGTTTGGTGGTATTCCAACATTACATCTGGCAGAATACCACCAAATGGAATTACCGTTACCATCACTTGGTCCAGCAGATGTATTGCTGCATTACAAGTGGTGGTAGGCACAGTTAGTTCCTATTTTTGTAAATCCATAGTACTCCATGGGGATTCCGGTAGAATTACCGCCAACAGTAATTCAGTTGATTTTGCTGATTTTTGGGTGGAAAGTTGGAAGATTTACCTCCAGCATAATGCTGGAGGTAAATCCTCCACTCCAAGGCCATACTCGGAATATGACAGAGCAGCACAAGCGGTGGTAATTCCGTTACCTCCACTTTTTTAATGCTCTGCCATACTCATAATAAGGGACAATATGATTATCTGGGGTGGGGACTTCAACTTGGTATCAGACAAGGGGCGGGATTGATCTACGAATGCCACTCGACCTACATATAAAGCAGCTAGGAGGGGTCTGCAGCTCTGTGAACTTTATGGCCTTCCAGACCTATGGAGGAACATGCACTCTACAGCACGAGAGTTCTCTTATTATTTGTCTGTACATAGTAAAGCTTCCAGGATAGACTACATCAGGCTGCCGGATGGACGACAGGATATGCTTTACCTTGTCAGACCATTCCCCCATCAGTATCACAATGAGTCTTCCCAGTGTAGGAAGATTGGGCATGGGATGGATGTTTAAGTCGTAGGCCCTATCTGATTTGTTTTTCAGGTCATTGGTGCACAAAGAAATTGTGCAGTTTTTTAGATTAATACTGGCTATGTTCTTCCCCTTCAGTTTTGTGGAATGCATTTAAGTGTTATTTTAGGAGGGTGTGTATATCTGAAGAGGCAGGGGTCCTGAACTTTATGAGGGCTGGTCAAAATAAATGTGAGGATAAACTGCGAGATCTGGAAAGGGAATATAATCTGACCAACGACTTGACTATATTGGCAACCATAAATACCACACTGCAACATTTTAGGGAGTCTGCCCAGAGGGAATGCAATTATTTAGGTACCCAGTTTTTAGCGAAACAGTATGGGGAGGGCAGAGAATGGGTAGGGCTTTAGCTTGGCTGTATCGGGCTGAGAGACGCAAGACCTTGCTCCATCAAATAATGGGTCCCTACACTATTCTGACAATGGAATTTTTGCCGTTTTTTTGGTTGTCTACTCCACATTGTACACATTGGTTCTAACCAAAACAGAACATTAAATCAATCCGTTTGTGTATTGAATGGAACTTTAATGGTTCTCTGACGAGGAGAGGGAGGTTCTGAATGCTCCCAATAACTAGTCAGGCAATTCTTTATTCCCTTTCTTTATTCCCTGTGCCCATACCGCCTGCCTACCGATTTCTACAAAGCGTTAGCCCCTATCCTAATTCCTCCATCTACTCGAGGTTTATAAATACGCAGTGGAGGGAGGGATTGCATAATTACCCTACGATCAAAGTTGTCAAAAGATCCTGCTGGTCTCACGGTGTACATACCAACCTCTCTAATAAACACGGATAATAAAATCTTAGTGAGAAGCTTGGCTAAAAGGCTTGCTCCTTTTATGTATCAGTGCGTACTGGTCAATTGGTACGGCTTTATCCTGGGGAGGTCCACATCGTATGGGCTGAGGCACAACTTAGGCCTGATGCACAACCTGGACACTGAGTTGCCAGTGGTTGCAGCTCTCCTGGATGCTTAGATGGCCTTTGATTCCGTAGAGTGGCCGTTTATGTTTGCAGTGTTGCATAGCATGGCCATGGGGTCCTTTATTGTATCCTAGATCTCCCTTTCATACAGTAAGCCAGTGGCGAGGCTGAGCATCAATGGGGTCTTGTCTGATAGATTCTCATTGGGCAGGGGCACGGAACAGGGATGTCGGCTCTTCCTGTTGTTATTTGGTCTCGCCATAAATGGCCAGATCACTCAAATTATCGAGAGACATATGCACTGTGGGATACAGCTGTATTTGCATAGCCTGCTCATTTCTATTTATGCCGATGATATGACTTTATTTCTTAAACAGCCCCAAGTCAACCTGAAGTTAGTGATGCAAGATATTCAAGAATTTAGTACCGATTCTGGCCTTAGAGTCACTGCATCCAAATCAATGCTATTTCCTCTCACTGAATCCACCCCCGAATGAAAAGACCGGCTGGCATTCCAGTGGCAAGTGTCACATATTAGATATCTGGGGATATAAGTTGCTTTAGACACTGAGATGTTGTTCCAGTAAGATTACGGGCCAGCAATGGGTCAGGATTACAGACACAGTCCTCAAATGGAAACATCTTCCACTTTCCCTGTTTGGGAGGACCTCTCTTATAAACATGGTGGTACTCCCCAGGCTTCTCTACCTATTTCTAAATATACCACTTGTCCTACCTCAAACTTTTTTTAAAGTGCTGAGAGGCATCCTCTCAGATTTCATTTAGTTGGGCACGGAGGATAGTGTCGGCTGGGACAAATTGTCTGCTCCCCTCGTCAGGGGAGGCCTTTCCCTGCCATATTTTTAGTGTTATTTACTGGCAGCACAGGCTCAGTTTCTATTGCACTGGTACTCACCGTTTCTATACTGATGCCATGTGCATATTGATAGGGCCATAGCTGCCCTGGCACTACTCTGGTCTGTAATCTTAGGGTAACCCCAAAGAGGGCTGAAGAAATTGACGTGGTTGTGGCAATGTCAGCTGCTTGGTCTCGTATTGGGACTAAACTAGATAAGGGACAGATGTAGTCACCATTTCTCCCTATTGCTCGCATCCTTGGGATCGCTCTCACTAGTGAGAGGCTGTACACACACTGCATGCAGAAATTGAGACTGGCCATGTTCTCAGACCTGTTTCCAGATAACCCATTTTTTGTTTGGGCTATTAGGTGGTGCTTGCGACATCTATAAAGCCCAAACTATTGCATTCAAATCTAGAATCAAGTACACATTGGGGGGAAGGGCATATGAGGAGGGACATGGAGGAATGACATATAGGAGGGACGCACAGTGTATAGGTGCTGTTTGGTTACGAGCACACCCATTCCCTGCCCATGGCCATGCTTATCCCTTTGGCTATTCCCACCTATTCCTCTCTCTCTCCACCCAAACCTCCTCTGCATGGGAACTCCTTCAGCATCCTTGCTTTAACATCAGCTCTTCAAGGTGAAGGAGTATGCAAAATGCTGAGGTATGGAACAGGCTATGTGGAAGTTTCTCTGTCCCATTTCCGGAGAAGGTGAGGTTTGAGTCTGTCCCCTGTGAGTGTCTTCCCCCTGAGCCCCAGCTCTAATTTTCCTTGTCTCTCACCTGAACATAGTGGGAGCTGAAATCAGGTGAGGGATTTCTTAACCTCCCTAATTACAAGCAAGAGGAACTGGGCAGAGGAAATACCCTGCTCCAAAAATGGAAGAGTCCATGAATGTGACAAAATTCTTTGATTATTGAAAGCTTTCGGTAGATGGATAAAATTAATGGACAATAAGCAATTCTCCAAAACCTTCTCATTGTTCTCAGGCTCGTCACTATCTTTTAAGGGCCCATGATATCACAAAATACAAGTTCCATTGCCAAAAACCTAAGGGAACACAGGATTGGTTATTGAGGTGAACTACATTTGGTGTACATGGGGGTTAGTATTCCCATTAGCTAGGCATTATCTGGTGGCTCCTCCTTTGACCACCTACTAAATGTTGCAACTACAGGTATGACAGGTTAGTGCACTGTACGTGTGTGCTTCATGTCTAACGCATCTACGTCATGGTCTTAGTCATGATGACATCCGCTTCCTTTGCAGTCACAGTCAGTCGACTTTGTCCATCGATTGCAGATGTATCTCTTCAACAAGGTCACCAGGATAGGGTCTAAATGGCTGGCTCAGTGAAAAACATTTCTCACACCTGTGATACATAGATGATGGGGAGGAGGGGGCCTGGAACAATGTACACCTCTCATTTCTGTGAGGTTGAGATGAGGGCGGGACTGGTGCAACAAGGGTCACATTTAGGTCCCTCTCTCTTCAATCCCCCCTCTGGTCGATCAATCGACCACACTTCCTTAGATGTGTTCTCTGCTTAGTCATGGTTTTGGAATCCATAATTTTGCCACTCCTCCCAGGTGACCTTCATACTTCACTTGTTCATCGAAACCCCAGATCAGATAGCAGCAGTTTCCATCAGGTTTGCACCATACCCAACATCCCATGCAGTTACATGGATCTGGGGGATGTGAGAATGCTGTGCCTGGACGGAAAAAAGGACATTGTAGTACTTTGAAAGTCTGTGGCTGTCCGTCTGCCTTTGTCTTTATGCCAAGTAATATTTTCATCCCTATTGTCTTCTTTGTAGTCTTCTTTCACTGGGTCATTGCTACTCTGATGACACAGAAGGCCAGTAGTACTAGCCCTAAGGCAGCTACCAGTATTAACAGGCTGTTAGGCTGTTGGCTGTCCATGATGGTATCCAGGAAAGCATGACAGCTCTCAGTTCTTCTTTGATGGCGTTAAACCCCTTAACCATCAAATCGATCATCTGCAACAGTTCCCATTGTGTTGTTTGGAGCCATTTGGCATTTAAGTTGGCCTTAAACAACTGATTCAAAGGACATTTCAGTTCTGCTGAACAGTCTGTGGTCTGGTGGTATCGCATCAAGTGCTTCTTTTAGTTTGGATGAGATACAGTTTCCTCCCTTCCCTCTTGTCAGCTCCATAGATCTTTTCTTCCTCTGGTGTGCATCCATTTTGGGAAGCCCGTCCATTTTTCTGTCTTTCCATTTTTTGAGGCAGTCATCGTTTTCCTTCTGGACTGCTTCTACTGGAACCGTTAGGAGTGCCTTTACTTTGCACTCCATGATCCCTTCCATCCATCCTTCTCCGGTGAACACCTGTCCATACACCAACAGTTGAGGTCTCTCCCAGCAACCTGGCAGTCCCCCTGTTTCCCTTTTCCCTCTTTTTGGGCACTGCAATTCCTTTTGAATTACTACTCCTGCTTCCCCTTTTATTTGGGCAGTCCAGTACATACTGTATCATTTTGACAGAGCTCCAGTAATCATCTGTCATTGCTTGAGCATTGATGTAGCTATCTTTATATGATAATGTCTTTTGTGACATCCATCGCAGTGTGCACCATCTTCCATGAAATTGGCCTCTCGTGGTGCAGACTGCTAAGTGCAAAAGGCATTGAGCTCTGCCAGCTGGAATTCCTGTTGCTATGAATGTTCTGGATTTACTCATGGCATAGGGGATGAGGGAACACACATAGTAGCTCTCCTTTGTGGTTTCACTCCCCACCTTTGCCATGTGCTGGTACCACATGGTATTGCTGACCTGGGTGAATCAGCTCTAATAGGCATTTACATGCTCAAACTCAGTATTCATGCTTCTCTTAAGGATATTTACTTCTCGGGCAGCGCAGGTTATTAGCTTGGGGATAGCTGTAGTGACAACGAGAATAGGGGTTGTGTTAGCATGCTCTTCAAAGTGTGTGCAGTACAGTGCAACCTTTTGTAGCGCGAGGAGGGTAAAGACAGCAGAATTCAAAAATGTCAGTACAATAAATCTGGCTGCAGTGTCCATACTTTGCATGTGGGTATGCTCTTGAGGTTGTCCACGAATTCGACACACACATTTACCAAAGCTCCGAACTTGCGAGGTCATCATTGTAGGAACAATTAGGCTCTTCTGCGATAGTACTGTGGTAATGCAGCAATAAAAAGGCGTTAGAATATAAACTGTACTTCCGGATTACCAAGCAATCCAACAGTAGGCATGTTATTTCTTGTCAGAATTGGGTAGGTGTGTACGACATAAAGAAGGTAAGCATGAATGAAAATTCTTTCTAGTATCATTGGCTCTGGGTTACTATGAGTTCATGAAAGTGCTTTTCTTTGATAGTGCAGTTATAAAATTACTTGTTGAACTCAGTTCACAAGCTCACAGGGATTACCTGGTGTAAGAAAACACAATGGTCCTCATTACAACCCTGGCAGTAGCCGTGCCTATCACACAGGCACGGCTGCCGCCGGAGTTGCATTTTTTCCAGACCCTGGCAAGGGGACGTACAGGGCCATTCCAACCTTGACGGACCCTGTATGTCCCCATTGCCAGGAGCCGGAATCCATTACTCCCCATTCCCGTTGAGCCCTCCAGGGCTCAACGGGAATGGTGAGGTCGGATGCACCGACACCGTTTATAACGGTGCCGGTGGAACCGACAAGCTGTGCTCGCGGGTGTTTTTCTGCCTGCCAGGTATGACCTCGGGGGTAGAAAGGCACCCGCGAGCACAACTCATAGTTTGCCGGTCAGGGAACTACGGTACCGGCATGCTTACCGGTACCATAGTTCCCGGACCGGCAAACTTATAATGAGGCCCAATGTTCCGAATCTAGCTCTCTGTGTGCTCTTGTCTAGCTCTGGTCTTTGAATGTGTTTGAATCTGTCGCAGTTCCTCTTCTTCTTCTTGTGTTGGATTGTCTATGTGTTAGGCCAGGGGGTCTCACCTCACAGGGCTTAATGTCTACCAGCCCGTAATTCCATGTCTTTTTCACTACTAATTTGATGGCCTTGTCTGTTGCATGCTCTACAATAAACGGGCCATCAAAGCGAGGTGTGTGCCACGCTCTAACAACATTTCTTAGAAGTACTCTGTCCCCTGGATAAAGATTTGGGTGGATTAAGCAGTTCAGATTGTTGTACTTGTGCATTCTCTTCATCATTCTTCTTTGACCTCCCCCAGCTGGGACTTCAGCTGTTGAGATATAAAAGAGGCACTCACCACAATTGAAGCGAGATATTCATGCATTTAATCGCAAAGAACAGTGGCAACATTTTGGTGTCCATCAGCGCTCTAATGGGAGGAGCAAGTGGGAGGCACATGCGTCATCCTGTCACCACCTCATCAGGGGTTTAATGGTGGTCGGTTGCAGATTGATTGCGCAAATCGAATATTGCTAAGTGCAGGCAATGGAGCCATCCCTTCTTTAGTACAATTTTTATCTTAGCAATTTATTTCTTTGAGCAGGCCATTGGGGCGCTCACAAATCCCATTCACTTGCTGGTGATAAGCACAGGGAAATGTATGCTTTATCCCCAGCATGGCTGTGATATGCTCAAAAACCTAATTTACGAAGAGTGAGGTCCATTATCTGATTGCAGGACCTCGCACACGCCCCATCATGGGAACACCGCTCTGATGAGGAATTTCGCCACAAAAAGGGCATTGTGGTGTGAACATGGACCAGCTTTGACCCAGTGAGAATATCGGCATACTACTACAAGCATGCACCTTTAGCCACTGTAATTTTGAGCCATATCCGTGTAATCTATGTGGAGATGTTAGAAAGGCCCATTAGGGCGCGGTATTGCTCCTTGCACTACGCACAACGTGTGACCTGCATTGAACTATTGACAGAAAATACAGTTGTGCATAAAGACTGCAATGTAGTTTGCCAATTTGGGACAGAACCAGTCCTCTCCTATATGTGCAAGAACATTGGTACTAATGTGGGTGGGATAGTGCAGCTGCATACATGCAATCTGCAATAATGCAAAGGGAATAACTGGCTTCCCTGTGCATATCGAACACTCTCTCTTTAACCACAACTCTTTCTTCTCTGCTGGTGCTCGTCCCTGAAATTCTATTATTTGGGTAATGGGCAATTAACTATATCCCTCTTGCAATAGCATGCTGAGCATGTGTATGCAATTATTAGGTGGTGGGACAAACTTGTTTATTTCTGTGAAACATGCTACTCGTTTTTCTTCTGCGTCTGCATGTGATCTTGAGCATAATAATCAGGCTGCTCAGCATGGCATGTTGGCTGATTTGTCGCCCCCCCATTCTGCTGTATTCTCCCTCTGCTCCTACACACACGTGATATGTGGCCTATCTTTCTGCATGTCCATCATTGTGTCAGACCTTCTATAGGTCTATGCTGTCCCCCGTTAAACCCACCTCCACCTTGCTGCACCAGGTACCTTGCTCCTCTCCACCTGGGAACTCCAACTCTTGCTTGTGGCCAATAGTTAGAACCTCTTCTTCCTGCAACATTTCCCCTGCCATCTGCTGCTGCTTCTGTGCATTCTGAGTAACCACTCCCTCTCAGCTCATCAACATCGCCCTTCCATTGTATACTTTGCCAGTTTTTTTCAGGACCAACTTCACTTCTTCCTGTTTTCTTTCATCCCCTTTCTTTTTTGTTTTCTCCTGCATTAGCCGGCATTAGTGTACTATAGTCAACTGGATTTCTGACCATTGCTTCACCTCCATCCCCACTAATTTCTTTAATTGCTTCTGTACCTGCTCTGGTAGCCGCTGGATTAGCATGTGGTAAAATAAACCCACTGTTTTGTTCCACGGTTCCTGCGTCTGAAGATGCCAACGTTCCTGTATCTCCTGAATTTATTGAAGTGGGTCTTCGTCCTCACACATTTTGCGTGCCATAATTTTGCTTATGTTAGATATGTCTGGTGTACTGCACCCTCAGAGCCTGCCATACGGCTGCTCTGCAGTTGTTGAATGGTGCCCCTTTGTGCACTGTGTTCTGCGCTGTCACTCCAGGACATCCTGTCTGTTTTCAAACATCATCAACTATCTCCCCAAGAATGGCAGAGAGTAAGCTCTTCATGTGACCCACTGTCAGTGTCGTCCCTGCAGTCAGTCTTTCTAGTTCATTAATCTATTTCCCCGCTCCTGCAGTCAGTGATGGCAACTTACACCACAAATTACCTTTGTCCATCTGTTGCCACGGTATATATTGTGGTCGTTCCCCGCCCTTTACAATCAGCGGAAACAGCTTCAATCCCACACCTCTGTCATATTTCCCTATGCCTTTCGTAGTCGTAAATGCTCTCATCATGCTGGTTCTCTTTCATCCCAGTAATGCTCTAAACCTCTGCGCATATGGAGTAAGTTTGTCTGCGCTATGCGATCTGCCTTTGGAACGCTTAAGTGGTCCCTCAGGTTCTAGCATTTCCCTTTTGGTACCCTACTCTCTGTCCCACACTGTCTTCCGCTCTGGGCTTACTTCTCCTTTCGTTGGCATCAGTCTACCCTAGGTCCTTGTCTGACCCTATTGTCCCCAAGCTGTTATCACTTCCTTCACCCCCTTCGGCCTCAACATGCGTTTTCCCTGTTGTCTCCCCATCGATCGGTCCAGTGACTCACTCCCCCCTCAATGGGGACCCCGCTACACTCCTGCTTGCCTTAGGGGCAGAAGTGCTATCCCTTCTGCTCCTATACAGTATCCCTATTCTCCTCCATATTCCCACTTCCTCATCGTAAACTAAATATTTGTGCTGTGTCATTATGTCCTCTACCTCCTTGAGACATCTCTCTCTACTTCTCTCTCTCTCTCTCTCATTCCTGTCTCTTGCCCCTCTCTTCTTCCCCCCTATGTCAACATTCTTTAACAAGTCTTTCAATCTCCATGTTCCTCTTCTCTCTCTTCAGTTGCAACTGCCTTTCCTTTTCTTCCTCAACTTTTCTCATCACCTTCTCCATGTTCTTCTGTCTTCTTTTTGTCCTGTCCATTCTCTTCTACTTTCTCTGCCTCCTTTCTCAACCATCCCTGTTATTTCCTCTCCTCTCTTTCTCTTCTCTTCACTTTGTCCACTACCTCTGCCCATTCTCTGTCCTCTTCCTCCTTCTACCTTTGTTTCTTAGCCTCCTACTCAATGTTTCTGGGCTTTGTTGCACTCTTATCCTCTAGCTTAAGCAATATCTGTCCTCCCACCCACTCATTCGGCGGGACTGTCGTCTCATTGCCCCCTGTGTGCCCCTGAGCCACCTCGTTGTCCCCAGTTAACTTTGCTTGCAGGTCGCTGCGTTCCTTGCTTTTGTCAGTCATAGTCCCTGTTTTCTTATTCACCAGCTTAGCGCCACTAAGTGCATTTTCACTACCATACACAGGTAGTGCATAAACGGCATTAGTGTACCCTGCTGCTGCTTTTAACTCCTTCAAGAGGCAAAATCTCTGGCATCCTACCAGTGGTCATCAGTTTGAGGAGGAGGAGAAGGAAGAGCTGTGGGCATTTCACCCCCCCCCCATCATGCTGGTTCAGCCTCCACTCTCTCTTGAGTGGATCCTCTTCCTTGTCCTCAAACATCTTCCATAATGCCAATATTGCTAATCGGTTGCTCAATTTATTTTCCTTATAGGCCACCATTAAGTATGTGGTCAAGTGTTGCTGCACAGATTTGGAAAGACTGCCCTCCCGGGGCCATGGCTTCGCCATCTTTCCCTCTGTATCGTGAGTCCGTTCCACGCCATACTTGCATATTTTGTCCTGATACCGCGGAAGGGACTTGCACAAGTGCTTAAGGGGGGTATCTTCCATGGTGGCACATCACTATTTGACTGCCGATACTTACTAGACCTCAAATCAGGATTTTTTGCACACTTCAACAATGTCAAATTCAATGCCACAATGATTGTGAACTCTTAATCAACTTCTCCAAAAACACAATGGGCCTCATTACGAGTAGCGCAGTAAAAACAGGGTCATTACCGGCATGGCGGAACGAGTGGGTCTGTGCTTGTATGACGCTGCTAATAGAGGGTGATTAAGAGTGTGCGAGCACACGTGAACCCCCATGCTGATAATGGCCATACCGGCATGCCGCAAAAGGCCCTCCAACCCTCGATAGCGCCATCACGGGACGCGCCGATACCCCCACCGCCTAGGAGGAACCCCTAAATGCTGACCCGGTAATACCAACATGCTAGTACCGGGCTTGTAATACCGGACCTGGAAATAACGTCATTGCGTCGGAACGGGAAATGGGCCAGCGGCCATCTTAAAAAACACAATCCATTGCAATCCTCCCAAACAGAGTTGTTTCCTGGAGAGCTCTGTGCCAATACTTCCATAATGTCCAAGGCAACCCGGAAGACCACACCCCAGCTGTGGAAACAACGCTTTTCCGATGCTGAATTAAATATGCTAGCGGACACACTTTCTGCATATGCAGATGTCATAAAATCCCAGAACCTGAAGAGTGAGGTGCAGCAGCAGAAGAAGGTCATCTGGCAGGAGGTAGCCCGCAAGGTGTCGGCTGTAGGAACCACCCCACGTAGTGTCAAGGACTGAAGGAAGAGGTGGGACGACCTCTGCTTGAGGGTCAGTAACATCATGGCAAGCAACAGGAGGGAGGCAATGGTCACAGGTGGGGGTCCCCACTCTCCTGCCAAAATGACCACCTGGGAGGAGACCGCAAGCACCTTCATTAATCCAGAGACCATCGAGGGATTTGGGGAGATGGAGACGGGTGCGGCATCATCACCAGAAGGAGGTGAGTGACCCTGCAGATCCCTGTAGGGGAAACCATGACGTAGCACAAGTGATGTGGAAGAGAGTGTAGGCTAGTCAATGCATGTCCCAATGCCCACATGAACACATACAAGTCCAGATGGCACATACAAGTCCAGATGGCGGGCCAAACCCTGCCAGTCAGAAATGCATGCTGAGTGCCAATCCCATAACCAACACACAGCCAACACACATGGACCGTGTCCATGTAATACATCACACAAACCCCAAATCAACGGCATGCCACCTGCCATGCAGCAAATGCCAAAATGCCCCCTCAGACTACCCTGTGTGACACACCTGTAAGACATGAATGCATGATTTAATGAATAACGAACAGCACCATAGTATGCTTCTGGCATGTAACACCAACACTGATGCCCTGCATCTCTTCTACCCCCCCAGGCACAGATGGAGAAGATGCCAGCCAAGACACCACCGCGAGGGCATCCATGTCCCACACACAGAAAAGGCTACCGCAACCACCACCTCAGGGGCACCCAAGCAGGCCACACCTACAGCCAGTGTGCCTAACACAGCCGAGACACAGCTGACAACACCTACTGCTAGTGTGCCTGACACACTCATGACCCAGGAGCCCACACCCACACCTGTGGAAGGGGAGTCCCTACAAGCACTGGCCACCACAGAAGATGTCTTGGAGGAGAATGTGGAGGGAGTCACGGAAGTGACATGTCCACCCACCCCAAGCCCCGTGTCCACCCCAAACTCAGCTCTCACCCACCTACAGCAATGCTGATTCCTTCCTGCATGATTTGGACTAGAGCCCTTTCAGGGAGGACAGGACTAAAAATGCAGGCCCCGTGAGTACACCACCCACCACTCCTGCTCCCACCAAAACCCTCGAGTCACGTCTGGCAAGGGTGGAGGCCCGACAGGAGTCCATGTTGGAGCTCCTGCAGCAATACATTGCAGATGGCGAGGACACCAGGTGGGAAATAGCCACTGCCATAGCGGGGATCACTGCCGCTATTACAGCTAATACAGTCACAGTGAACTCGTCACCAGTGCTGATGGGGGACTGCCTGGGGGCAATAACACAGGCACTAACATCTATCCTGCTCCACATGCAGCAGTCACATCTTGCAGCAGGCGTCGAACCTGCCACCGACTCATCAGTCACCACACCTGCTTCCTCAGTCCCCACCAGCCCTGTGCGTCTTACCAGAAGGAGTGCAAGGCACACCAAAATGCTGCCACCGTACAGCAAAAAGTCCCGCAAGTAGTGAGGGCCGACAATGGGAGTCGGACACATGGTTGGGGGTGAATGGAAGCATTCGGTGGAGTTTATTGGGAGGGTTGGGGAGTTCACTGGGGGGGTTATGGAGTTAACTGGGTGGTTGGGGTGTTCACTGGGGTGTTTGGGGGTGTTTCACATTTTTGCACTTTGATCCAATACACCCGTTGTGATAAAAAACATAATGGCTGGACATTGGTGATTTGGTGTGTATCCATTTATTGTATGACGGTGTTCAGTGCCCAAATCTCAACATTCCCTGTGTGCATGTCCACATGGACCCTGTGTGTCACTGACACATGTCTGTCAAAGACCCTGTGGTTCAGACGTATTCGTGAATCAGTGATTGGCATGCTGCATGGCCATCCTGTGCATCATGTACTGGCAGGGGTGCTGCTTCACCTGCGTCTCCATCCTCATCATCCTCACCCGGTGCATGCATGTCAATGTCAGGTGGCAGTGGTACATTTCTCCGGACGCACATGTTGTGCAGCATGACACAGGCCATGTTGATCTTTGCCACCTTCTCAGGCCAATAAAGAAGTGCTCCACCAGACCTGCTTAGGCAGTGGAACCGACCTTCAACAGGCCAAAGGTCTGCTCAATCACAACACTGGTATGGGTGTGTACCCGATTGTACTCCTCTTCATGGCTGTTCTGCGGGTTCCTCACAGGGGTAAGTAGCCACGGCTTCAAGGGATATCCTCCATCACCTGCAAGCAAATACAAATAGGTGTGTGTCACTCTGAGCTGCCACCTTCAGGAATCACAGTCATGGACGCAGCTATTTGGTTTGGACATGCACATGTCCATGTATGTATGCATGAATGTCAACTAGATGCATAATATACTGCTATGAGGTGTGGTAGTCTGGATGGCGTTCAATAGATGATGCAGGGTGAAATGATGCATGCTGAGGGGGATGTGCTGTGGTTGTAGGACAATGTTTAGCCTCCCATTTATGCTGTGTATATTACATTGTGCATGGACACAGTAGCCACATTGGCACAGTTGCAATGCTGTTTAGTCATGCATTGCTTGACATACACATGGTGGTCAGGTTGTGCATCTTACATGTGGTCATTGATATGCGTTAATGGTCAGATGTGTGCCAATGATGTGTCCTGTTGGAGTTGGGGGGTTTAGTCAGGTGTCATTAGTTCTGTGCGCATTCTCCACTCACCGTCCATTCCCACCCAGGTGGGGTATGCATTCTCCCCCCTTCCCACCAAGGTGGGGTATGCATCGCAACACATCCCTACCCCAATACACTGCCATGGCCCACTCACGCAACTCACCAAGCAGCCAGGCACGTGGTCCAGCATGTCGCTCCATGTGACGGGGTAGCGTGGAGTTCCGCAGCACCATGGCATCATGTGTTGATCCAGGAAATCGGGCGCAGCAATGTGTGATGATCTTGCTAGAGTCACATACCATCTGCACATTGATGGAGTGGTATTGCTTGCGATTGCAGTACACCGCCTCTACGGCATGGGGGACAACCAATTCGACATGGGTGCAGTCCAGGGCACCAACACAATTGGGCATGCCTGCCAGTGCATGGAAGCCTACTTTGGTGTCGGCTATCTCCTGGGCAGTCCGTGGTAGGGATATGTGTGTGCTAGCGTGCTTCAGGAGGGCATCCAGCACTTGGGTCAGCATGTGTGAAAATAGTGGTTGTGAAATGCCATGCAGCTGGTCCACTGTGTGCTGGTAGGTGCCTGTGGCCAGGAAGTGGAGCACAGACACCACCTTTAGTAGCGGGGGGATGGCAGTGCGTATTTCTATGAGGCTGGCAATGTCGTTGCCTATCATGTCCACTATGGTGGAGATGGTGTCCTAGTCCAACCGGTACAGGGTGTGGATCTGCTCAGGGGTTAGAGTGAATGGACTGGGTCTGATGTGAGGGATTGGCGGCTGCCTACAAGGGACTACTGGCTACACTGGTGGCAATTAGTCCACAGGTGGACTAATTGAGTCCACCTGTGGTGATTGTGTGTACCTGTGGCAGTTGGCTTGATTGCTGATTGCTGTTTGTGGGTGGTCCGCGATGCCTGTATGGCCGCAATCATGCAGCCCCTGATTACCACCTTTGGGATGCTGGTATTTGCATGTCCGCGTGGGTTGTGATATCCTCCTATCACCGGCAGGCTGGTATTTGCTCCCCGAAGGGGCGCATGTACGCGCCCATGCCGGTATGAGGGGGCACAGTACGGGTAGTGCCGGTATTGGTGGGTTGTCGGGTCAGAATGCCCCGGACCCGTTAACGATGCCGCTATTACCATTCCGCCTTCCTTTTTTCATTACCTCATTCTCGTAATGACGCCCAATAACTCCCAATGTATTCCACCAGCTACTCTGGCTCGCCAACACCAGCAAAGGCGTGCTCCATGCAATGCCCACACTTTAGTCTCCGTCCTCAAAGGCTAAGCCATAACTCTCCAGGAGCTGGGGGGCGTGGCTTGGACAGCCATGGAATAGGCTGTGAGCCCTGTGTGCTCCGTGATCCGACATCCTGATCCGTTCAACAAACGCATGTATTCCACTTGAATCTGGAAGCAAAACACACATAAGCGCGTGGGAAGGTGCCGGGAAGAACGTGAGTGTGTGAGCAGCTCGCGGGAGACTGGAGAACTGCCGAACGGACACGTAGTATCTTAGGGAGCGGCCGCGGACGAAAACACCAAAATGGCGGCGCTCCCAGAGAACAAAGGGATCTAGCAGGACTGCCGGCCCTCACTGTATCGGGCGACGGCCACGGATTGAAGTAAAGACATTTGCAGCCACGCCCAGCAGCTGATATGACTGAGACATGCGAGTGTTGAACACACTATTACCAGGACATACCCCGGTCTGGCAAACCCTACATGTGACTAGGCCATTGCAAAGGAGGTGAGCAGCTGTTGAGTTCTGTGTGGCACCTCGAAGTACGTTGATGGCGCATGGATGATTGTGTGCAGCAGGAATACATGGGAGAAGACAGCCCATTTGAATACATTGCCGCGCTCCACAGCACAACGCAACCCGCCGCAACTAGCACCCTAGCGTTTGAGGGACCAGAGCACGA
Source organism: Ambystoma mexicanum (assembly GCF_040938575.1). Classification (NCBI taxonomy): domain Eukaryota; kingdom Metazoa; phylum Chordata; class Amphibia; order Caudata; family Ambystomatidae; genus Ambystoma; species Ambystoma mexicanum. The sequence continues at coordinate 642,528,008 of NC_090924.1, read as the reverse complement.
CACATCAGCATCGCAGTGTGGGGACCAGATACGATTGGGAATCGCGAGATGTCTGTGAAAGGACTGAGAGCCAAATCCAAACAATCCACAATGGAGGTCTTTGCGAAAACGCAGCGGACCCCCACGACAGCGGCACAAAGCACGGGCGCGGCCTCCGCTGATGGTGCTGCAGAAGGAGATAACCGTCAGGTCCTAGCGGCCATAACGGATTTGAGCACCAAATGGGGCACAGCGATGGCGGACTTGCGGACGGCCCTTGCAAATAAAATTGACGCTGTGGGAATCGAAGTTACCCTGCTGCGTCAAGATGTCCGTGCGTTGGCGGAGAGAACAAGAGTCCTGGAAAGCGCAGTAAAGGTCAACATGGAGGTCAGCACGAGCAATTTAAAGGAGGTCCATGTGCTAAAACAGCAGGTCGCCAATCTTGAAAATTAAGTGGAGGAGGCGGAAGGAAGAGCGAGGAGGAACACCATACGTGTGGTCGACCTGCCCGAGGGGGAGGAAGGCCATGACCCCACGGATTATGTAGAGAACATGATCCTTCAGGGGATAGGAGCAGAAAAACTCTTACAGGGGTTTACTGTTGAGCGGGCCCATCGGGCCTTGATGAGGAGGCCACGACCTGGAGCTCCACCGAGGCCAATAATCGCAAGGATCCTGAATTACAAAGACAGGGAGAAGATCCTGGAATATTTCCGTAAGGGCAGGACAATTGAGAGAGCATCCACCAATATCACGGCGTACCCAAATTATACGATGCTGGTGCACAGGCAAATGTATAGTTACGTGGCCATCAAGAGGAGGCTATGTGCTGTAGGCATCAAATATATGCTTCTGTACCCGGTGAGGCTAAAGGTGCTGCATAAGAGCAAGGCGCTTTTTTTCGACAATCCGGAGGAGGCGGCGTCGTGGCTGGACCTGCAGGGCTGCCCGGAACAGGAAGCTGACTGAGATTGCCTTGAGCGTGACAAGTGAGGAGTCGGTGCCATGGACATTAAGGGGATAAGTGTGAAGGTGGACTTGTTTCGGGAACACAGGAGATTTGAGTGAATTTGTAGCCCTTGGACCTTGTGCTCTGGCTGGACTGGAATATAGAGTATCAACTGCATGCTGGAACTGAATAGCATTAACATCATACGTGATAGTATGGGTAGTAGGATGGTAGCAACCTACCCCTGAGAATTGGTAGTTAAGTAGCCATTAGGGCGACTTTACCCTGCTGAGCCCTCAGTATAGACCTGCTAGGCAGGGCTAGATGTGGGGGTGCCTGAGATCCAGGGATGGAGCTGGGCAATGGTTGGGGAGGGTGTTGTTGGGTGTGGGTGGGGAGGTGGGTGGGGGGAGGGGAAGTTTGTGGTGTATATAGTTTTGGGGAGTTTTAGTTTTAGTTTGTGTGTGAGCCTACAGGGAAATGACAAACAAATCAATGGCATCGGGTAATCTCAGAATTGTGACCTGGAATGTGCAGGGCCTTAATAGCTATCTAAAACGTAACAAGGTGATGATGTACCTAAAGAGGATACGGATTGACATAGCTCTGCTACAAGAAACCCACCTCACCAAGGAGAAGTTGGAGGTGATCAGGAGGAAATGGAGGGGTACGGTCATGGGGGCCACATATTCGGCATATGCAAGAGGGGTGATTACATGGGTGGCACCACATGTACCATTTCAGCTGCTTAGCTCGACAATAGAACTGGAAGGCAGAATGGTGGTGGTGGCGGGACTCCTGGAGAACAGAGAAGTGAATATCATAAATTTGTATGCCCTTAACCATGATACAGCGGTATATATTAGGTCTTTATTTAGAAAAATTAGCCCCCTGGCGAGTGGCGCGATGGTGTGGGGAGGGGACTTTAATTGCACTCTGAACCCCAGGATAGATAGGTCAGATGACAAGTTAGAAAAGCCGGCGCCAGCAGCTAAAGCGCTGAGGACACTGTTGATGGACCTCGGCCCAGAGGATGTGTGGAGAAGGCTACACCCAACGGATAGGCAACACTCGCACTATGCAGCGCCACATGACCTGCACACAAGGCTAGATTATTTGTTCGCATCTGCCGAGATAGTGGGAGAAATGGTGGGGGCGGAATACAAAGCCTGGGTACTCTCCGACCATTCGCCTTTGGTCATAGAATGGCGACATCAACCCCCCAGGGCACGGATCCCGACGTGGAGGCTCAGGAATGAGGCTCTACAGGACGCGGGCTTCCGAGAGGATCTGAGGGAGGCCATCGAGGAATACTTTGAAATTAATACGGCAGTGTAAGTTCGGTGTGAACAGCATGGGAGGCATTCAAGGTGGTGGTGTGGGTAGTAGCAATATCTAAATCCAAAGGGCTCCAAGGGGGTATTGAGCGGGAACTGCAAGAGACAGAAAGAGAGCTAGAGGACCTGATACGAAATGAGGAGACCACCCTGGCGAACAGGGCTAAAATAAAAGAACTTTGGGACGGATTATGCAAACTGAACTATAAGAAATACACGGAGAGGCTGCATGCTGGGGGGGATAAGCCGGGTAGGTTATTGGCTTGGTTATACAAGAATGAGACTCCCCGCTCGGTGATCAGAGAGATCGGGGATGCGGAGAGTCAAATCCATAATACCCAGCAAGGGGTATATGAGGTGTTCCTCAAGTACTACAGACGATTATATGAGGACACAGGAGAGGACATGAGTCAAAATATACTATATACGATAGAGGACATAGGGCTGCCCGCCTTGGATGACCTAGAGCGAGTGGACCTGGACGCCCCCATCACCGTGGACGAACTGGAGGCGGTGATCCAACACCTGCCCACATGTAAAGCGCCTGGGGCAGATGGGTTACCCAGCGAGTTTTATAAAACGTACAAGCAGGAGCTACTCCAGCCGCTGCTGGCCATGTTTAATGAAGCATATGAGCGGGGGGAACTGCCGGCGTCCCTCCGCGAGGCGATGATCATTCCGCTCCTGAAACCAGGCAAACCAGACGTGAAATGCGGATCCTACAGGCCTTTGTTTATGCTCAGTCAGGATAGTAAGATACTCACAGCAGTGCTAGCTAATAGGTTGAAGAGGGTAATTGGCAAATTGATACACCCAGACCAAACGGGCTATGTCCCCAGTAGAAATATTATAGATAACCACAGGAGGCTACACCATATTATTGACCAAACTGAGGGAGACTCGAGCGAGCTGGCTATCGTGTCGTTGGATGCGGTGAAAGCTTTTGATTCTGTGCGGTGGCCGTGGTTGAAAGCGACTCTGAAAGGATACGGGATGGGACCAGGATATATTAGATGGGTCCAGATGTTATATAGTACCCCGACGGCGAGAGTCAAAACCGGTACCACAATCTCAGATAAATGGCAACTTAGCAGGTGGACCAGACAGGGATGCCCCTGGTCACCAATGTTATACATCCTGGCATTAGAGCCGCTGGCAATATGCCTGCGGCAACAATACGGGGAGGTGGGGATCCGCACGACAGGGGGCACACACCTGATATCATTGTATGCAGATGATGTGCTTCTCTACTTGCGCTACCCAGAGGAGAACCTGCAATATGTGTTGGAGGTGATGGGTTGTTACGCCACCCTCTCGGGCATATCGGTGAACCCCGGGAAGTCCAGTTTGTTCCCCCTGGGAAGGTACAAGAGCACCCCATTGGAGAGGCTGCCCGACTTGCAGATACCCTGGCAGACCGTGACATTCAGGTACCTGGGCGTAAATGTTTACCACAATATAGAGACTGAGCACAAACATAACACAGAGAAGGCGATGGAGGGAGTTAAGAATAGCATGGTGTTCTGGTCTAAATTACCCCTAGCAATGATGGAGAGAGAAGCTCTACTCAAAATGGTGGTCTTGCCCAGATTCTTGCACTTTTTTGTGAATGACCCGTACTTAATCTCCAAACGCTTTTTTGTGAAACTTCATGGCATATGCAGGGGCTTCATATGGGGCAACTCCAGAAATAGGGTGGCCCTGTGGAAACTACAGAACACATGTGATAAGTGGGGCATAAACCTACCAAATTTTGAGCTGTATTACATGGCAGGGCAGTTGCTGTATGTGGCTAGGTGGTTGTCTGCAGAAGATTCGGCAGAAGCTAGGCTTTTGCAAGGTGAATCGGCTCCTTACTTTTTGAGGGAGACAGTATGGATGCGCAAAACTAAAATGGGGAAGATGGGGAGATTATTGAAGCTGGGCTGGGAAGTATGGCGCAGGACATGGAGAACGGTGGGTGACCCAGATCCGCTGGCAGTGCTATGCGGGGACGACTCCCAATTGTTCGAAGCGGTCCGTAGGTACTGGGAACCAGTGGGATTAGCCACCCTTGGAGACATATGGCAGGAAGGGGAGACGTTGGGATTCCAGAAGCTGCAGGATGAGACAGGGGTGTATAGAGGCCAATTTATTACTTATACCAGGCTTATGAAAAAGGTGAGAGAGAGGTGGCCAGAGACTGTGCTAGAGGAAGAACCCGATGCCTCCCTAGAAACGATGTATGATGTCTCGGAGGGTGGGTACGAAATATCTAGGATATATGAGCTCCTGATGGCAAAGACTGGGAAGGAGCTGCTCCAATCGAGGCATGACTGGGATGAGGAGGTGGGGGAACCCATGACACAGGGACAGTGGGACAGAGCCCAAAGGTACCATAAAAAGGTGTCCCGGAATGCGAGACTCCAGCAGATCCAGCTGTATGTCACTCATAGAGCTTACCTGACTCCCAGTAGAATAGCTAGGTTTGGAGGCTCGGCTATACAAAAATGCCCCAGGTGCGGGGAGGAGGAGCCAGGACTACTACACATGTTCTGGGCCTGCCCTGAGGTGCACAGATTCTGGGAGGAAATAAAGATGAAAGTGGCTGATGGGGGAGTGGTACTGGACATAGGATCTGCTTGGGCTTGCATGCTCGGGAATTTCCCCAGGCCAGGTCATTTGAAGCATATCAGTAAAATGAAGAACCTGGCCTATATTTTGGCTAAACGCAGAATCGCAATGTGCTGGAAAGCGGCCCACAGACCCAGAGTGGAGATATGGTGGGCGGACCTCTTGCGATGGGCAGAAGCAGAAACTGTGATATGGTTTGAAGCTGTCACCAAGGGGGGGAGGAGGAAGCGGGCCCCCTGATAGCCTGGAGGACGCTGGTGACCTCAATGGCAAGCCCCCACCAGGTCAATCATGATACAGAAGACTCAGATGAGTCAACGAACACAGAGATTCCCGAAACTGCTCATGTAGATGATGAGGCTGTGATGGCTTGAGTTTGTGGGGAGGGAGGGGGGAGGACGGGAAGCGACAATGCATAATGTGATGTTTTGATATTGATTATGTATGTCCTAAAAGTTACCATGGTTGATGTGTTTGTCATAAAATAATAAAAATTGTTTTAAAAAAACTCTCCAGGTGCTCCTTGAGCCCAACCCTAAAATGGTACAACAAACTTCTCGTTCTCTGACAACCTTCACCTCAAAATTATTCTGCTCCACAACAACACCTCCTCCATTTTTCCTTTACCAACATCTCTGTGCCCCACTGCAGGCTATCACCTTTTTGTCAATGCGCTATATCCTATTAACAACCGTTATGTGATGTCATCAACCACTGCGCATGTAAAACAATGTAGGTACTTAGATATCTAAGTGCATTCTTAAACCCTGCAATACACAACCACACCATAATACAAAGATACATAAATATGCCGTCTTCTTGCTTTTTATTCTCAAATCACATGGAAATTCATCTAAATTGCCCACTGAAGGGCATGTGGTCCTTCTTCTATACTGCAAATTGCATAGGATAACCTAACCAAAAAAATTACATTTTTTATTTTTTCTGTAACTTCAATAAGGTGCCACCTTCCGCAACCTAAGCTAACCACCTAGCCACAGGGAATCGTCTTATCATCCATAACTTAGCTAACACTCAGAAAGAAGCAATCTTCCATAAATAATATAAACAAATCACAACAAAACCATTTATCCCTTCCAATTTTTGTCAGATTGGTGGATTTATACTCACTCTCCCGCGGATCTGCTGAAGCCCTAAAACGCTGTCACTCCCACAGTCTCCAACTCTGCATCCCACGGGGAGCAGGCAGGAATTTCACAAAAGGGGCTCCTGACGACCATCTCAGTTTCCACTCGAGGTAAATTGGTCCGGTCCTCGCGAGTCGCAACACATTCCTTCTAGCATGCGGCAGGAAAAAACAGCAATTGCACTGGGGGTCTTAGTGACAGTCCTCTGCAACCACCTGAAATCAGGTGAGAGATTTGTTAATCTCCCTATTTTACAAGGAACTAGGACGAGGAAATCTCCCACTCCAAAAACGTAAGAGTCCATCAATGTGACAAAATACTTAGTTTATTGAAAGCTTTCAATGCATGGATTTAGGTAATGGACAATAAGCAATTCTCCAAAACCTTCTCATTATAATCAGGCTCGTCACAATCTTTTAAGGGCCTGTGATGTCACAAAATACAAGTTACATTGCCAAAAACCTAAGGGAACATGGGATTGGTTAGTGAGGTGAACTGCATATGGAGTACATAGGGGGGTTAATATCCCTATTGGCTAGACACTATCTGTTGACTCCTTTAACTCCTACGAAATGTTGCAACTACAGGTATGTCAGGTTAATGCGCTGTGATTGGGCCTCGCATCAAAGTGTGAGCTAGCGCGGAAGGTGGATAGGGATTAGTCAGCAAGGGTCTTCTCAGCCTTGGAGCTTTGGAAGGGTACCAGCTCATGAGCAACTATGGGAACAGCCACAGAAGTGCTGCCTGTACCTAGCAAGTTGCCATCTACGATCCTCTAGTCCTTGAGACAGAACATTAAGCTTTCATTGTTGTATTACTTTTGTACCATCCTATGCTCAGTTGGATAAAAAGTAATAGGCTCTGTCTTGTAGGTTTCAGGTCACGTGTTTAGGGATCACAAACTTAATTTTCCTGCTTGCAGTTATGATGATTTTCAGCTTTTACTCTTGCAGGTGTCCTATCGCTTCTGTTAACTTGAAACGTTCCCTCTCTCAATGTCCTTGGCAATGCTGTGCCTAATAGCTGCACTGACAGCTTGCGCTGTGCGTCGCAGAAAAGTCAGCATGTCAGGTCCCCCTCTGTGTTCTCGATCCCTCCCAGCGTCTTCCCATTCATTTCAATGCAGCCGTGGCTTCCATCTTTATTTAGATGGCAATTAATGTTAGTTTCGTTTAAGCGTCAGCAAGCAGTTCATTTCTATTCTTGTGCAACTTGTGCTTACTGCATATCAAAGGTGTGTGCCTCCTCTAGATAAGTGAATCATAAGCATGCTCGTCATGCCTAAGAGTAATGCGGCCTAAGTGTATGCATACCTTCATGCAGGAATGCATGTGTGAGTCATATCTACGTCATGGTCTTAGTCATGACATCATCAGCTTCCTTCACGGTTAGAGTCAAATTGCTCCATCGATGGCAGATGCATTTCTTCAACAACGTCATCAGGATAGGGTCTAAATGGCTAAGTGAATAACGTTTCTGACATCTGTGATACATTGATGATGGGGAGGAGGGGACCAGGAGCGATGTACACCTCTCATTTCTGTGATGTCGAGATGAGAGTTGGGCCGGTAGAACGAGGGCAGCATTTAGGTCATGTCAATATTGTCTATCGCAGTGGTGGTGCTGTGACTTTATTATGTCATGGTGATAGTGGTCGTGCAGCAGCTCTTCAACCGGCCCAGGCCCACACTAAGTTAGCCCATCCTCCAGCTAGATGGAATACATGGGAGAATGAATAGGGAGACATCAAGGCAGTGTTCTCTCTGAGGTGGAAGCTGAGACGCAGATAGCTGAACTGGCCAACCCCAATGGCTTGGAGATCCGTATTCTCGCCGAACATTCAGCAAGTGCCTTATCATCATAACTAACCCTGCTTACTGCACACGTTTTACATCTATGTTGCACTGCCACGTTACAGTCCTTCCCTTTCAACTCACCTTCATTTGGATGGTGTTAACTTCTTGGGAAATACTTTTCCCCCCGGAAATTGAATGCATATTCGACAGGGTCTCTCTCGGCTTACAGTACATTGGATCACCTATCCAAAACAGTTCATCCTACAGTTCACGCGTGTACTCGCCCTCAGTGTAGAGTTGCAAGTTGCGAGGAATCTACAGTGCCTGACACCCATAACGCATTTAAGTTATTACCACACAGCTGTCGTGCACACTTTATGACGCACACATGCCAGCCTGGGGTCCCCAATAGTAGCCCATTGCTCGCACCCGTTGAGAACCATGCCCACAAAGCACTCTTTGCCTGATAACTTGTATTCTTGCAGCCAGCTGTATGTCGGGGACCGGAAACTCTAAAATGATAGTTCAGTCAGTTTCATTTTTACATAAAGGTTATTATAGTTTACATGTTTTCATGGATATTAAAAGTATAATATTTTGAAAATGGGTTAGTCTTGCCAATCAATTGTCCCCAATTTAAAATGTGGAATATCGTACTATCGTTCCACTTCAACGGCAATGCTTCAACACAAGCCATTAACCTAACTCCCTTGACATACAGCAGAGCACAGCCTGTACAGATACCGTAACGTTACCAAAACACTGCGCAGGACTGACTACAAATGGAAGAAATCCGGATACTGTTGCTGTTTAAAACGTGCATTGTCCTACCTTTACCCTCTTTAAAATGTCTGATGGCCCAAAGAAACTAGGGCCTGATTCATGGAATTTGTAGCCCGGTTCAAAGTGACTTTGAACTGGTGCAAAGTGACTTTGCGCTGCCAACAAACACCTTGATTCACAGAGCGGTGCAGAGTGTATTTTTGCCGTGCAAAGTTACTTTGCACTGCAAAAGTACTTGCTGCACTGCGCTGAATAGGCCTAATTCACGGTGCAAAGAGTACTTTTGAAGTGCAAAGTGGCTTTGTACTGCAAAAATGCAATTTGCACCGCTCTGTGAACCAGGTTTTTTGTTGGCAGTGCAGTCACTGTCCACCACGCTATGAATTCCATGAATCAGGCCCTAGAAATCTAAGCTTTCATTCAGACCCAGCGCAACTCTTACATGGAGGGGTTTTGTCTCTAACTTAAAATATTTTTAAACCCGATTAAAGCACATCCTAGATATGAATGGGGTAATTTTTATAGCTGACACTAAATGGAAGGGCACAGTGTTGAGGCCCAAACCTGAGACCTATGCATACACTTGCCCTTTGCAGATTCCATTCCCTATAACACGCATAGACAGGTGCTTTACTGGCTTGAAAGTCAGTCAGATGTTGCCATAGTAAATGCACAGTCTACATAAAGTATAATATTCTCTTCAGTGTTCACATCCGGGAAAGACAGATTGAGCAATCACAATCTGTCTTTCCTGGGCAAAATCACACAATCACCACCCGCACCCCTGGCATAAAATAGAAAATGGACTAGATCCCTTTTCGGATGACAGTGGCCATTTTTTCCTGGTTTCTGATCGCTGCCGTCATACGGAAATGGGACCTAGTCCCTTTTCCATTTAATTACGGCTGCCGTTTATGCACTTTTTTCCCTTTCTTCATGAGATGGGCTTGTGCACTAGGAGCTGAGCTTATCTCCCAACGGAAGAAAAATGAATACATTGAAAAACATTTGCACCCAGAGGCCTACCTTGGTGGGAGCTGGCGGGCCTGTATCGACCATGTCAGCCCACCGCCGCCGGGTCGAAAGCTATAGTATGACGTTCAATTAAATGAAACAGTCTATGTGATGTAATGCATTGGGCCTCATTACGAGTTGGTCGGTGTGGAAAAAATGCAGTGATTACCATATGCCAGACTATGAGGTGCACAGAAAGTTGTAGGATTCGCCTCCAGCTATGAGTTGGAGGTAAATCTGCCGACTTTCTGCCCATTTCCGAATAAATTACCGCAGCAGAATTTCAACTGCAGTAATTCTGCCGGAAACGCCTGTGGACTCTGAAAAAATGGGGAGTTACACCACCTCGGCCACTTGTAATACGGCGTTAATTCTGCCAGATCAAGTGGCGGTAACAGAAATACAGTTTGGTGGTATATGGGTGGATGACGCCTTTTTGTGACATGCAAAGACATTTGTGCTGCTCTCTCAGTGGTATTTCAGGCAAATTCTACGAATCAGCATGTATACAGCCAGATACATTCCAAGATTGAGTGCATTACAGTAGTAAATAGGATGATGTGCCAGATCCATTAACCAGGTGTATCAATGTAATGAAAACTGCTCTTGTATAATGAACGTCAGCAGGGTCGGATTGGCCCCTCGGCCTTTCGGCCCATGGCCGGGCCCAAATCGTCCCTTGGGAAGGGGGGCCGGTTTCTGGCCATGCCTGGGCAGGTTTGGAAGAAAATAAATATATATTTTCTCAATTTTTTTTTCTTTTTCAAAAAGCCTTTCATACTTCTTAGGTCGATAAGTGAGTACCAACACAGGTTGGGTGATATGTTATGCATATTTGTTCTATAAAAAAGAGCTTAAGCTTAAGTGCTATAAAATAACATATTATAATTTGGCCTTGGGCGTCTGCTTGGATTCACAGTAATTTAGTGTACTTAGGAACAATGCTATTTGATGCCACTTCTTGTTTTGTCAAGGGGTGAAAGATTGTGTTTCATCCAGGCCCAGCTCCAGCAGGGGGGCCAGGCCCCCCCAAGAAACTGCTCTGGCCCCCTCTAGAAAGGAGGCCTCTGCCCGGACCAAAAGTTGTTGCTGCTTGTGTGCTGTACCGTTTTCTTTTAGTTATGTTAATGAACGTGAACAAAAGAAAACGGTACATGCACGCAGCGTGCACATCGCACAGTGGTCAAGAATAGGGTTAAGGGCAGGCGGGCTGCTATTATTTGATGAAGCTGCTTTTTGGACTCCAAAAAGCAGCCGCAGCAGCCCGCCTGCCCTTAATCCTGGAGCACTGCAGTAAGTGGCTAAGTCACTCACAGCGCACGCACGCAGACCAACACAGAGCAAGGCTGCACAGCTGGTGCTGGATCGGCGCACAGGCTGCCTTGGCCCACGCCTGCGCAGTGGAGTAACTCTGCTGGAAATGTTGGGCGGGACATGACATCTGAAGAAAAGGTGCCCCAGCCAAATTAATGAAGACAAAATAGTGTGCCATGAAAGTTGGGGAGGACAAACACCTCTGCCCCCTCCTAAAATTACGCCCATGCGCCTGCACATTGATTGAGCATTTTCATGTGCCCTCACTATGCGCAGGCGTGGGCCAAGCCTAAACACCCTTCCCTTGCTGGCACAAACATCATAATGCAGTGAATGCAGACAAGGGTCGGGCCAGCTGCAGTGTTAGTGCGCCTACAATCTACGTTGGAACTTCCCAAGTTCCAAGGCTGGAGTCAGTCGGACTTGGAGACAGAGGGTAGAATTTCAGTTAAAGGTAAGTGCTGGAGGAGGAGGCAGTGGCCAGTCTGCCATAGACCCGGGGTGGCATACTTGCCAACCCTACAGATATAGGCTTTAGGCAGTAGACTACTGCTTTTTAAGCAGTCCTACAGCCTACAGATAATCTGAACCTGCAGCCTGCCGTAGAGTCACATAAATGACTACTTGCCACTTTAAAAAGTAGTAGCCTACTGCCTACAGCCTAAATCTGTAGGGTTGATTTCAGTGACAGATCCTACTGCTTTTTAAAGTGGCGAGTAGTCATTTATGTGACTCTACGGCAGGCTGCAGAAGCAAGCATGCAATACATAATTATACATTTTTAACATTTCAACATCTTTCCATGTTGTGCTGTTTGATGGGTTGTTAATTTTAGAATGCTTCAATGGTGCCAACAATGTATGTTTTGTATTTTCCTGTGATGTCATTGTTAGGGAATTATTTTTTCTGAAACTTGAAAAATCCTACATCTTCTTGGTCACAGAATGTTGGCAAGTATGTGGTACTGGCACACTGAGATTCTAACCAGAAACTGGCAGTCAGGGTACTGGCAGAAGACTCAGGACTGACAGTCTGTCAGGTACATCAGAGAAAAAATGACTGCCTGTCCTTCTCACTGAAGCCGGTAGACTCTACTTGCAGCCTATGTTTTCGGAGATGCATGCTGATCGCAATAAAAACAGCTGTGTGCAACATTTCCAGGTTTAATCCAAGAAAAAACAGTTTCATTTCGGCTTTAGTTGACACATGGCTGGGAATTAAATAGGAAATATTGCACAAATATATTTTAAAGGCATGTACTTTTACTTTAAAAAAATAATTTTTTGAATTAAAAGCAGCAGGACGCACTTTTCACGTATTGGAACTTTTTAAGAGAGTGCAAAATCTGATGCAACGCAAACAGTCCTTGGAAATTCCAATATACTGTAATTGTGACTATGGAAGAGTTTTCACCACAGTGAGGGAACAGGCCATCACAGACTAAATTATACTCTGCTGTCGTGCTACCAGCTTCAGTGAGAACGAAGGACAGACTGGCCTGGCAGGGAACAAGGTAGGAAAGCCTGATGCTCTCAGTGCCAGGCACTGTAGCTCTGCTGCCCTTCTGGGCTTTTGTATTTGCAGCAGGAGGTAGGCAGAGAGACACGGTAGTGGGCTAGTGGCTGGTAGTTTGTTGTTGTTGCTATCTTGGCTGTGCAGGGTTAGAAAGTGAAAGGGAGAGGTGGCATGCTTCTTGGGGAGAGATGCACCACATGTCAGAATGAGGTGCAGGGAGAGATATATTGCATGAGCGAGACAGCAAGGTGTGGTGGGGTTGGGAGTGAGGAAGAAAAATGGGAGGAGGCGCCGCAGTAGAGTGTGGTGAATTTGACAGTAGGGTGCATGGGGCGGTTGTAGTCATAGAAGGAGAAGTACACTGAGAATGAGCAGTTTAAGTAATAGTGAGGTAGGTTCAGAGAGCAAATTTAGCTCGCAGGGACTCGAGACAGGGTTTACACGAGAGAGCTCAGCTGTTTGGGAGATAGCCGTGCACTGGAAAAACCATTGCTGCAACAAAAAAAATCACAGCAGGTTCAAATATTGACACAATTTGTGAAGTGCTAAACAATTATGCAGATGCTTTTCCCGGACTGCATGAAATATATGTCTCTGCACTGGTCATAGGCATTTCGCCTGCGTCCTGTGAGAACTCATTTTCTACTATGTCCCATGTAGTCACAGCCTTTCGGCACTCAATGCTTCATGATCGCAAAGAAAATCTGACCATATTAGCATTAGCATAGGAGAAAGAACTGACGGAAAATCTTTGCATGGATGACTTTGTAAGGGAGTTTTCAAAGATAAAGAGAAAGTTACCCCTTTAAATCAGTTGCCAAAGGACTGTTCTCATTTGTCAAGAATACAGCTTTTTTGCAAGGATGTCTTTGTAAGGGAGTTTAAAAAGTTAAAGAGAAAATTACCTTTTTAGTTTAAACCAGTTGTCAAAGGGCTATTCTCATTTGTCGAGAATACAGCTTTTTGGAGAAAAAAATTCACGTCTTGCTAATTTTTTCCTCTATTGTTTTTTGTTCAAAGTATTTTTGTTTTTGGGGAGTACACCTTAAGTCTAACCTAATTAATCATAAATATTTATGCAGTTTGAATTCTACAAATGAAAATAAATGGAAAGAACACAGATGGGCTGCTTAAATAAAAAGGCAAGGACAAAACCAACGGTTTGAGCTTTTGGTTAGGTATGTGGTAGGCATTTGTTAGGCACTGCTTGAATGGTGGTACTACCTGGCCATAGGTTTGCAACAGTGCCGGGAAAATGATGTGATTACCTAGACATTTGATAGCAGTGCTTGGCAAATTCCTATGTAATACCTATACATAAGCCACCGGGCTTTGTCAATGCTTGTTTTTAACAGGACTTCAGTGCAAGAAACAGATAATAATCAAGTGGCCAATAGCGCACTTGGTCAAGACATGTTTATTACACCATTAGTCATTTACTTCTGCAATACACTCTCAGCATACTGCTTAGAAATAACTCTGGCAGACAAAAGTGTGAAATTTCATATTGATAGAGTGTGCTCAAAGAGATCTACGGGGATGTGTTTTGGGTGGTTAGAGGCAGGTAGTGGGTGTGTCCTTTCTCACTTGCCAACTCCCACTTTACTGTACTCGAATACAATAGTTTCAGATTAAAGGTGTCACATCATAGCCCAAACTAAAAATAAAATGGGTAAGATGTGCAGGTATGGACTTTGTAGAGCTCTTCATTTTTACTCAAACTGCATGCAGAGTGCCAACCTAATAACAATGCTTGATGCCTGCCCTAATTGAAGATGCCAAGAATGGGACTTTCAGAATGTCTCTTCTATACCTGGGTGTCAGGCAGCCTGCCCTGCCTAAAAATGTGTCACGGCAAGAATGATGACTTTGTTCCTCTTCACTCGAAGGGTACCTCTCATAATGATTCCTACCTAATCAGAATGTATCCTTTGTACTTGGGCGGGTTTAGCAGCTTGCCCTGCCTGCCAGGGACTAGGGCAAGATGGTGAGTATGGGCCGTGTTTTAGTGCTTTCTGTCGTACGTACTTACCAGAGGGTTTCTGACCAAACAAGTATGGAAGACTGCCCGGCCAGAGGATGTCATGGCTGCGGCTGTTTATAAAGTACTGATCCTCATTAGTTCATGCAGTTTGGATAACTGCCCATAGTGCCTGTATGGAAACAGAATCTAACTCGTGTATTGTTTGTGCCAGAGGCTTGGAAGGCTATATAATGTAGCTCCGGGGTGGGTTAGGCTACTCTCACAGCAACTGAAAATTGGGGCCCCCCAATAACACCTCTGGCCCACCTAGATGATACATTCTGGAGCCGGGCCTGGTTTCATCGCTTCCCGGGATGTCACTTGGGGTGGGGTCAAATGACATCACGTCCGGTGATGTCATCAGAGGTCAAGGGTCGTGAGGCGAAGGGTGGGCACTTTTTTGAGGGGAGGTGTGGGCCTCTTTTTTTTGGGTGACTGGGCCAATTTCTTGTCCCAGTCCGACCCTGAACATCAGCCATTATGGCAGCCTCGTTGAAGGTGGTTCTCAAAACCAGGGTGTAGTTGATCAGAGAGAGGGGCAGGTAGCTGGGATTCCTGAGGCATTGATTGTGCAAACTGGAATTACAGACATTCTTAATCTCAGTGTGATTGTATGCAGTTTTGTGACCGTGACACTTGGAAATGTGTTTTTTTAGAGGCGGGCAACGTCAATTTGTAGTGTGTACATCTTAGTGCAAGAGTGACCACCAGTGACTAAAGTGGTGCAAAAAACTGTTAAAAAATGCACCGATAACAAGTGGCAGGGTAGAATGAGGGTGGTCATGGGGTGTGAGATAATGGCTACAGACAGTTCGGGTACTGCTTCCAGTGAAAAGATATGCTTCATACATAGCTGGCCTTCAGCCACTCGATTTATAAGCACTATGCATGTCCATCACTGAAGTTCTGTTAAAAACAAGCATTGGCAAAGCCACCGAGGTCCTGTTTAAAATAAGCATTGTCAAAGGCAATATTTCTGGCTTGTGCATTAGTTTTAAGCTTTTGCCAGGCACTGCTATAAGATGCTCAGGAACTCGCACCATTTTGCACCTGCTACCAACAATGGGTAGTTAATACCACTGCGGCTGTGCCTGGAAAATGCCTTTCCCATGCCTATGCAAAAGCCCATACTGTTGGCATTGCCAATTCTTGTTCAGCCTGGACCAATTTAAGGCATTGGATGAGTCAACCCAGTTAGAGGTATTGCTATATTTTAGACTAAGCACTACGCTCAAAGGGATATTTGACACATTCCCGGTTCAGCCACAAACTTTCCCAGTACTGCACGATGCCATTCAGATGGAGAGTGGAGGGCGATGGACTTCCTGTTTATACACTAAAGTCACTGAGGGGGCTGATGTTGGTGCTGGGGCTGCAGGACTTGGCCCCTGGGTTTAAGATTAATTCTAAAACTTCCAGCCATCACCTCTTTTGGTATGCATAGTTGTTCCTACAGTATTGAACCAGTGGTGAAAGGGTTATCCATTCTATTGTTCAGAAGGCATCTTGGCACCAGTCGAAAATATCACCTAACTTGCCAATCATAGGGCAGTGAACCATTTGAAGTGCTAGAAATCTCTGAAAAGGACGCATTCTGCATTATTTCACCTCTTTACCAACATACTCTTTCTCAATAAGGCTGTTGTAATATTATCTGCAAAACAGGAGTCAGGAAGGAACCGCATTCTGTTAAATGTATTGGCAGCACACCCAGGCCACTTGTAGTGCAATATCCATCAGCACCTGATCAACTCCTCATGTCTGTAGCTCATAAATTGCACTATTGTTGGAAATGGCACTCTTCTTCCTCATGTTTCCTCTATTAAAGTGATTATTAAAGGGTTGGCAATAAGTGCAACTCACAACCAATGAAGGTTTCATGAACACGTTGGTTGGGTTGGAAGGACTCAAATTAAGCACCTGCTGTAAGGGGCACATCCAAAATATGTCAAGGACACTGACAGTTGAAGAGTATTCTGAGAAAGGCAGAACAGATATTGAACTGGGTCTACCAGCTCTTTAAGATGAATAGCAATACCCTGGAGATGGATGGGGATGCAGATTGAATTCATACATCAATAATCAAAACGACTCAGGTAGTTTGGCAAAAGGGGAGTCCGTTTTATTGGCAAGTATATAAAACGGGAGTACAACGAACATCAGCAGTCATTCGATCGTCTTACTATGAACATTTTTAGTAGAAACTGAGGTTATATTGCATAAAATTGTCATCATTGATGTTGACCCATGTCACTACCTACGTGGCAAACGGCAAAAATCTATCGGAGGGAGTGATTGGTTCTAAGTGAATGTCTAAGCATAAGTTCCATATCAGTATAGAACCGTGAAGGAAAGTGATAGGGTGCTTAACATTAGGTGGGACAACTAAGCCCTCCCTAAACATGGCTACTATGAACGTCACTAAATACACAACGTTCCATTGGCTATACAAACTATAGGACCCTTAAGTACATGGTTCTCTACAATTGGTTGGCTTGTAACCTTCATCAGTACTTTTCCATCCACGTTTAGCAGCACACAGGCTGAAGATCCAGGTGCTAGTGGGCGCATTTCGAAACTAGCGTCCCACCAATTATTATATCAATCCATCATCACTTCAACAGTCCAGTGTCAATTAGTGCTTTGAAGTTTGGCCTTGGGTTTGTTCTTTTCTCTGCAAATTTTAAGGGAGTGTGGGCACAGCCGGCCTTCGTGCGTAGGTGTGACCACCTCGATCGTCAAATTTCTTCTTGCCATGTGACTGGACACCATGAAATCGAGCTTTTTGTGTATTTAATATTCTTTTTAATAGTCCTCTGATGTATTATGTTTTGCTCAAGCTTCCTGGACAGGAGCCTCTTGTTCCTTCACACAATTTCTATCTAATGTCCGCCAAGTCCTGTTTGATAAGACTTTTGGCATTCTGACTCATCCACCTCCTTCTTCTGGGATTCATTTGTAATTAAAATTGCTTTTGCCTGTAACACACTGGAGTGAGGCCTTGTTTGCCCATGTTCAGTACTGCTTTATAACGTAAAGTGGAAACATCCATCTTTTATTTGTCCATATGCATCTATAGAGGTATATATCTATATAAATTTTAGCGCTTGCCACAGTCTATCTATTATAAGCTTAGAGCTAGCGTCACTTATCCTTGTAGACCTCTTGATGCCTTATAGAATATCTGCACTCTCTTCTTTGTGTGCCATCTCTTTCTCCGTGCCGTCACCATTCATCCTTGCCTTTCAGTTTCTCTGCTTCTTCAGGAATCTCATTCAGATGACCATCATATTGTCAGGTACGGTTTCCTCAATAGGTACTTTACCTCCCAAACTCTCTTAGGTATTGGTACACTTATGGGTACTGCACAGAGTCCACGCTCTGCTCTTTGTTGGTTCAGCTGTTCCGCATACGTCACATACTTTGGTTCCCGTTCTATAGGTAATATGGGTGGGGCAGTTGGAGGGGGAGTACTTGACTCCTCCTCTACACTCCCCCCTCTGGGCGATTTATCGACCACTCTCTCATCATCCTTCATACCTAGACATCCTTGTCTAAAGAATTGCTTCTTTTGTATCCATATCTTTATGACTCCTTTCAGGCAACCTGCTGACTTCACATGCTCATCCTTATTCCATGTCATGAGCATGCATTGTCCCCTTGGATTGCAATAGAGCCATCTTCCCACATATTTCTTATGGTTCTTTGGGTACAGGAACTTCGTTCCCTCAGGTGCATGAATACTGGCCGTCACAAAGTCTCTGATCTCTTCATCTATTAGATCATTGGACTTCCATCCTGGTTCAATCATACTCTTCATCCCTATATCTTTATTTGCTATCTTCCTGCACTATGAAATTATTATCTTGATCACACAAAATCCAAGCAATATCAACATGATCAGGGCTCCAAGAAATGTGAACATATCTGCCATCCCTTGTGGAACCCAAGAGAAGAGTGATCCAAACCATCTGTCATCAGCAATGTCTTCTACTTCGTCTATCATCTGGCCATGGAGTTTTGTCAGCATGTCTATGGCTTCTGTCAAGGTTCCATTATCGTCATCATGAGAAGGTATGAACGTGCAATATGATTCTCTTGTTTTTGCACAAACTCCTCCATCCATTGCTGTGATCATATCCAAGACGTACCTATTCTGGAGAGTCATCAGACCTATGGCTCTCATCTCTTCTCTGATTGCATTGAAACCCTTTATAGTAGTATTGATTGTCTGAAGCATTTCACATCTAGTTATCTGAAGCCACTTTGTATTTGCTCCAATTTGGTTTCATGGCATAAAGATCAAATTGAACACTAAAGAAGACTGCCTGAACAGTCTGTGCTCATATGGGATAGAATCAAAGGCTTCTATGGATTTGGTGAAAAGTTATTCTCTCTCTTTATTCTCTTTATCAGCTCCACAGATCTCTTCTTCCTTCCTCCTCCTTTTGGAATTACTAATGCTGGAACATGGACATTCACCGGTTTGCATATTCCTCCCCAGTCTTTAGGTAGCCTTATGTAGGTCTTGGATCCACAAGCCCAATAATGATCCATAACTACTGCTGTTCCATGCACCATCCCTGATGTATCGAAAATACGATCACACTTTTGATTTCCTCCAACTTTCCTTGTGCCATTACTTCTGAAGCACAACCTTGAGCTTTCCAAAAGCACTATTTGCAGGAGTCCTCCTCTGTCCTCGACCCATGTTAGTAGTTTAGAAAGTCTTGACCATAATGGTTTGCACACTCTTGTACATTCATAATAGTGGATTCTCGATAATCAGTTACCATCCAGGCTCTGCAGATCACCACTCCTTTTTCCCAGCCATCTGGTGATAATACTGATCCCAGATCTGCATCTGACCTCTGTTCTTCCACATCTGAATTTCGTCTGCAGATTTTCCTACGGTCACCAATTTTTTGTTCACTTCCCTTCTGATTTCAGCTCCCTTTACTCCAGGTTTTTCATATCTAATCACAATACTCCTTGTTTTTGCAGTGTTTCTTGTTTTTACATCTTGAATATAATCGTCTTCATCTGGATCTGTCCCTTCAGTTGCCCATTTGAGAGAAGCACCACTTCCCAAAAACTGGCCTCTAGTCTTGTAAAGTGCTATATGTGAAAGACAATGTGTTGTGTGCACATCTATTTCAAAAGATATGAAGATTTTCGACTTCCCCATGCTGTACGGCAGGAGTGCATATACAGAGCAATCCTCTTTTGAAGTCTTCTCTCAACTTCCTTCATGTATTGGTACGATATGTTATTTCCCAGGTGTGCTGTGTTGTCCAGGTAATCATTTAGTTCATAATTATCTTCCTGCGTGCTTCATTTAGATCTCATTCTTTTCATATGAGCTTCCATGATCATGTCATGAAGTGTACCCATTTAGCTTCTTCTCTCTGAAGTACTCACAGGAACATCCGTCCGGGTTTCCTGTGTGGGAGAAAGTTCACAATGTCTCATCTGTTCAGCAGCCCATTTAGGCATGAAAATGTCTCTCATAATCTCCATTTGGGATCTTCTTTTTGGAACTATTTTTGAATCAATTGTCACTGGACCATGTTTATTTGCATGTGTTACTTGTGTAGGCTCACCTTTTATCAACCCCTTACCTTGCCTGGTTTTCCAAGCCTGTCTCTGGCATCTAGGAATGGTCTCTAAGACACGTTTTGTATGTGTATTGTTGCTAATGACATCCGTCTCAAGCTCAGGCAGTTTGCCATCTTTCTTTGGGACAGGAATAAGTACACAGGGTCTAGGCCTCCTAGTAGTTGCCACACGTACATGTTCCTTCTGCTCAGAAACGTGCACAGCAGTATTAGCGCCATGTGCACCAATATAAAATGCAGTTCTCACAGGGGGACAGATTGAGAAGTTGCTGATAAAGGCAGACTTTTGGTTCCTACTGAAAGAAATTTGACATGCTGTCTGGGCTGAGGCAGATCCGAGGCACATACATTGGGAGATACTCTATGTCATACAGATTGTATGAAGAGATTCTGACGTTGGCTGAGCATCACTTCTAATGCTGGATGGAGGCATCAGCGGTGTTCTCATTCGTCTCCCAGTCACTATTTCTTGGGGCGTGAGATGGTGGTCAGAACCAGGTTGGTTCCTCAAAGCATATAATGGCAGTGGTAGGCAATTCAACCACCCCTTCTTCAAGGTAAGCTTCAACTTGGCTATTCTTTCTTTAAGCAAGCCGTTGAACCTATGAGAAATCCCATTTCCTTGTGGATGATAAGCGGAAGAAAACGTGTGCCTTATACCAAGCAACAAGCTGATCTGTTCAAAAATGGTATCAACAAAATGAGGACCATTGTCTGACCTCATAACTTCACATACTCCCCATCTAGGAAATACCTCCCGCACAAAGAATGTTGCTGCATAGGTGGACTCTGGTTGTGTACATGGACTTGCTTCCATACATCTTGAGTAAGGACAGACCACTACAATCAGGTATCTCTATCCATTACATACTAGTATCATGTCGACATAGTCGATATGCAAGTGCTGGAAAGGGCCATTAGGCCTCGAAAAGGCTCCCATAATGGTGTACAGTTTATGTTCATCTGTAAATTGTTGACACACCATACAGTTCACTGCACAAAATACAACATGCTCCATCAAATTCGGCACAAAACAATCTTCAGCAATAGTTACAGCGAGATTCTCCCTAATTGTATGGGTGGGGTGGTTTAGCTGGTGCAGTGCCACCCTTAATAAGGCTATGGCATCACCGGTTTATCAGTGCTGTCCTGTCACCACAATGCTTCAGAGGGGTTTAAAGAACACCCTGTTTGTGTCTACAAATTCTTTTCCTTTTTAGGTGCTGCCCCCTGGATCTCCACTAGCTACATTTTGGACAAATGTTTATATCCTTCAACCACAGTCATCATTACAGTCATCAGTGGTCTCAGCATTCATCATCCCTATCTCTGTATTTTCTATGCGCTTAGCCTCAGTGTCTGCTGTTTGATTTCCGTGTGAGATCAAATCTGTCCCTTTACTTTGAGCTGCACATTTAATGAATGCTATGCCTACTGGGAGCTGTAGTTCCTTAATAGGCCTGTCCAATAGAGTGGCATGCTGCATTGGCATGCCGTCCTCTCGGAGGATGCCCCTCCTTTTCCAACGTGCTAGTCCTGTGTGCACGGTTGACGTCACATAGGCAGAGTCACTGTACACTGTTACTTCCTGGTCTGCGTGACTCTCGATCGCGAGTATCAACGCCAACAATTCTGCAGCCTGTGCTGAATAATGAGACAGCAATCAAGTACTATTAAGCACCCGAAATTCCGCATTAGCCGTGCACCTTACCACAACGGTACCTGTATACCTTTGTCCATCATTTTGATCGATCCTTGAAGAACTGCCAATAAAAACAATCTCTCATCCTGCTAATGCATTCTACTTTACTCTACGGAGCTCATTGCAGAACTCTTCATAGTTTGCGCAATTGTGTACAGGCTCTCCCTCTGTCATTGGCTCAGCTATAAACATGGCTGGATTCATTATTTTACATCAGACTATTTTATCGTTGGATTTGATATAACTACCTCATAGTCGGAAGCCCTTTGAGAAGTTAAAGTGCCTTTTGGTTTTTCTAAAATGGCAAATGGTGCATGCTCAACAAATAACGTCATGGAACATCCCATCACTATGCTTGCAGCTTTCTCTTTGGCGAACGTGGCGGCTGCTTAACTTTGTTCACATGGAAAATGACCCCTCATTACTTGGTCTAAGATTCTGCTGTAATGTACAAGTGGCTTGTACCCCCACATGGTTCTCTGCGTGAGCACTGCTGTCATAACAGTGCCATTTGTATCTGAAAACAAGAAGAATTCTTCTGCATAATTGGGAATTCCTAAAACTGGAACCATACAAATTGCTTTTTTCAATTCATCAAACCCATTTTCCATCCCCTCAGTCCACACCATTTTTTCATACATTGCCTGTGCTTTCTTCAAGGCCTGTAAAAGAGGCCTTGTATATGAGCTGTAGTCAAAGACCCATGCTCTGACATAATTACATAGTCCCAAAAAGCTCTGCATTTGTTTTATTGTGTGTGGCTTAGCTGTTTTTAAAATAGCCTCAGCACTTTCAGTAGTGAATTTCTTTCCTTCATGTGAAATCAATTGGCCTATGTACAACACTTCTTGTTGACAATATTGTAACTTTTCCTTGCCAACCTTATATCCTTTGTCAGCGAGTATAGTCATCAACTGAACAGAATCGCACCTGCACTCTTCCTCTGTGGTGCTATAAACCAAAATGTCATCTACGTATTGTAACACAACGCTTTCTAAGGAAATATTGCTTAAGTCCATCTGAAGGAATCTATTGAACATTGATGTGGACACACAGTACCCCTGAGGTAAACAAGTGCTCTTCAGATGACTTTGTCTGAACATAAATGAAGTCAGATCCTGCGTGTCTTTATGCAATGGGATTGAGAAAATTGCGTCTTTCAAGTCAATCACCGTGAAATATCGTGGGTCAACAGGTATATTACATAGAATTGTAGACGGGTTTGGGACTGGAGGGAACGCAGCTTCTACAATTTGGTTTATTGGCCTCAAATCTTGTATTAGTCTCCAAGACATCCCCTTAGATTTCTTTATAGGGTACACTGTAGTATTACATGGTGACTCTGATGTCACTAAGATACCGTGATGCATCATGGTGGAAATCATCTTAAAAATCCTTTCATCCGCCTCTCGAGACATGGGATACTGTCATGCTTGAGGTAAAATTGCTCCTGTTTTCAATTTAATCTTTACTTCCCCAACCCCCTTCTGCAGGCCTATGTTATAGGGGCCTGTGGTCCATAATGAAACTGGCACTTTCGCCATATCTTCGTTGAAATATTCAGGATGTTTTTGTGCTAACATCATTTTCTGAGGAACTTCAATTTTAATCATTTTTACCCAATACGTAATGCCCATTTCGAATATCACCTCATCATCAGATGGGGGATCCCCAAACAGGTCATCATCAGTGACATCAGTCAATCTGTAACCTTCTCCAATGGCGATTACTGAGTACCATTGTCTGCCGTCATCATCATTGCCATCAAGAAAAGCCATTTCCCCACGCACAATGGCTGCTTGTATCTTTAAGGGAAAGACTAGTCCCTTTTCCTCGAACATAGGTATTCTTGACCTAAACAAAAATTCATCAGGAGTTCTCATCATTCTGCCTGCTAGGCCTGGTATCCCTGACAACAGGATGCGTACCCCATACTGAAAAACCTCTGGTTGTGATGGAATTGCTGTCATAGCTAGTTGTCCTGCGTATGCCATAATCATTTCGCACACGCTTACATAATGCATTCCTGGCTTTAAACACACTGTACCTTAATCAGTGAACAAGATTGTCATATTCAACTTTGTCATTAAATCTCGTCCCAGTATATTAACAGGTGTTTGCCTCGAATATAGCAGTGGCACCTTCATGTGGCATTCTCCTATGGAGACTGGTAATTCTCTGGTAAAAGGAACTCAACTTGTTGCTCCTGTGAATCTCTGAGTATCCATGGCATTTCCAGACATTGAAAACTTTCCCTCTCGTATACATGAGCATGTTGCACCCATGTCTAACAAGAACGGAAAAATGTTGCCTCCTATACTGACGTCCACCCTTGGTTCCTCATGGGGGTTTGGCGCCACGGATAGTATTGAACACATCAGGTCTCTCAGTGAGCTGTCCTATTGCGGGTACAGCCTTGTCCCTTCATTTGTAAAAGGGTTCCGCCCATCAATAGTGACACCCCCTACTCTAGGAGTTATTGACTGCTCTGTGTTTGTGTTCTGTTGAAGCTGCATAGGTAATTGCTGTGACTGTCCTTGTGGCAGGTTACCTGCTATCTGCTGTGTTTGCAAGCCTTGCTGCATTCGCGGCACTTGCTGCTGCATCGTTTAATTCTGCGCAAATCGATCTCCATTATGCTGTGAATATGCAGGTGGATTTGACATCCCCCCTCTTAAAAACTGGCCATTTTGCATGAACCCTTACATGTGCGGGCAAAATGCCCTGTCATACCACACGTCCAGCACATAAGTGTTGGTCTCCCAATCTGCCCATTTTGCATACTCTGATTACTATTCTGCATATTTTGAAACCCACCTTCATTACTCTGAAAACTTCCCTGATTATTTTGCCAATTCCCTTAAT
This sequence comes from Ambystoma mexicanum, assembly GCF_040938575.1. Lineage (NCBI taxonomy): Eukaryota > Metazoa > Chordata > Amphibia > Caudata > Ambystomatidae > Ambystoma > Ambystoma mexicanum. Next base: position 642,503,349 of record NC_090924.1, on the reverse strand, counting down.
AAACTTGCCAACCTCGTCCTCGAAATCCCCTTCCTCGTGGAGCATAACCATTATTGGTTTGATCGAACTGTCTTTGATTATTCAGCTGCGGTATGTTTAGTGCCTGGTGTGAGTTCAATCCCTCTACACTGGTCAATAGTGCGGAGTCGGGAGTGAGTCAGTCTGCGTCAGTCCCTACTTTTTTTTCTGTGCGAGAGGAGCTGCAGCAACGTTCTTCCTTGATTCAGCTTTCCTTTTTTTTTTTTTTTTTTTTTTTTCTCGAGACTGTGTGCACTGCCACTTTAACGTCCCTGCCTTCAAAACAGGAAGGAGAGCGCGGAGCGCGCGCGGAGTCGGGAGTCGGGAGTGAGTCAGTCTGCGTCAGTCCGCGTTAGTTGAGCGGACCTGACTTGACATGACTGCAACAACAGCGGAATCCACCCACGACGGTCCCGCAACAAGGCGGAAAACCTTGCATCAACGGAGAATGCAAAATCCATGGGTCGCCCTTAAACCAGATAAACCCACAACACCACCGCTACTCAAGGTAAGCGCTGTGCTCTGCAAAAATAAGTGCGCCACCGACTTGACTCTCGAGCTCAATATGCCAACTGAGCTAGTGCCTGAGTTGGACTCGGATGTACTGCCTGTGTGTAGCGAAGCGACTGTCAATGAAACGCTGTCGCTTTTACCATCTCAAGTTCTCGGCGAGTCCAATGAGCTATACACCATCGTTACTAATAATGACAATTCAACAGGTGAATCAGATAAACACATGACATCAACAAGTTTTACAGACTGCCAGCCAGCCATTGTTGTTCCTCCGTTAGCCGATAACACTCTAAAAACGATTGCGTCTGATAGTACGCGATCTTGTGATTCAACCCCAACTCCAACTCTGTTTATTGCAAGTGAAGAGCAGCAACTTAAACACACGAACATGGAAGGTCTATCAGTCACTGCTGCCGAGCCGCTCCCTGCGACGAGTCAGGCTGTGGGTGTGAGCCCCTGTTTACCATTTCAACCAGAATCTGCTGATATCTTTTACTCGCCGCTTGAAGTTACGGATGCAGAGATATTGGAGGCATCCCAAACTGAAGAGCCAAACACTTCCAACCATGATTCCCAACATGAATGTCAAGCTGCTTCAAATGTTTGCCAAGGCAACATTCATCAATTGTTAGCTGACGCACAAACAGGGCCCTCATTGATATCGTCAGAATGCGTAGCTAACACCGGCCCTGCGGCAAGACACTCGAAGATCATGGATCTTATGTCTCATGAGTGCGTGCCTACAATAACGCAGCACCCAATGTCCACCAGAACAAATCGACCAACATATTCCCGCCAAATCGTCCCAGAAATGCACGCCTTAACATTACAACATATGTCCCACAAACTGGCGGGAATGAAGCAGTCTTCCTTAATAGAGCATACAGGGCTGGAGTCGCCCCGTAGAAGTACTCTAATGAAGGACATTACAAACAACTCAAATGTTTCTCCTTTATTGTTTAAAACTGCGAAACACACCTCGGATTCAATGGACACGGGAAAAGCGCCGCACCAAGTGAGTACGGCGCAGAAAGGTCAAAATACTACAGCAGTTTCATCTCGGCATAGAACCTCTAAATCAAAAGTGGCAAACAAATCAAATACTGAACATGAGCAATCGGAAGATGAGATTGGTGAAACAGGGGAAAAGAATACCACGCGAAATCGTGAAGCAAACTGGGCCTCACTAAATTGCTCACAGCAAAGTAGAGATGAATCCAAGGATACTCAAGCGAAACCAAGTCTCTCTTCTGCTGCGGCAATACAGATTTATAATAACGTTTTAGCTGCTTCTAGCACTGCCTTGCTCCCCTTCTCAAAGATGTATGAATCCTTACATGAAACTATAAAAGATCAATCCTCCTTAATTGTCAGCCTAAAGGAAAAGATGGACAAGTTTGAAGAAACAACAACTTTCCTTCAAAACCAACTTTTACGAGAGGCTGATAACACGATCAGATGGCAAGAAAGGTTAAGCGACCTTGCCGCCAGACACCACTGTCAAAACGACACCTTAACTGAAGGTCTATTAGACGCTGTAAAGTGGATGCGTCATTATGATTTCTCAACCAATTTAAGCTCGTTACCAAGCTGTTGTCATCTCAAATCGGAAACTGTCAAAAAAAATAACGTGCAACTTGATACTCACTGCAAAAATCCAAGTGGAGAACCAATACAGGACTCTTCCCATAATGCAGATTCACCAGCAAAACAAGACGTAGAGCAAAATTCGTGCAATAAAATTTGTTCAAATTCAAAGGACTTGCCACCCGCAGTATCCGACGAGGCCACAACTGACATCCAAGGACCCACAAATGTGATCTCAAATCTACCTTTAAAATTGACCTCATTTGGAATTTTTGATGGAGCTGCTAAATCTATCTCACTGAGGCCGGCATCAAATCCCAAATCTTCTTTAAGAAACGACAAAAATTTGGAAGTTGTGCCACCAAGCAAACGCCCTCAGAATGCAACAAAACCACGACCTTCCCCAACGAATACAACGAAAAGGAAATACATCAGAAATATAACTCAAAAAAACGATCTAGGTTTGTCCAGCGACACGGTGATAACCAAAGAAGACAATCACCCACTCACTGAAAGACCTCACATCGTGTCGTCTACAAAACGTGGTCCTCAACCTCCGTCAAAAAAACGTTTTCGAGCTGACGCCGAAATGAGCAAGCTGAATGAGTCCATCACTGACCTTTGTGACCTTTCAACTTACTCAGACGAATTGGAAGAAAACTCAACGGGAAAACAAACTGATGATCGTGTGCTGGTCAGTGACAATCGACAACGATCGTACGAAGAAGATGCGTCAAAGGGAAACCGCGCATTACCTTCCACGCAACTCACAAAGAAAAGTTCAAGGAGACACGAAGAAAACAGTCTTCTCCTTACTTCAAAGTTAAACCCGAAACAAACATCGTTTCAGAAAAAGAACTTTATTCGTCATCCTACTCGTGACTACATGGATCCAAGTGAGCAACTTAATCAGTCAGCTTGTAAAATACGACTGCAAAACCTTCACGTTGACGACGATGATCTAAATCTGAATCGTCATAATGTAATGAAACTTTTCAAATGTATTCCATCACTTCGTACTATTGTCTCTGATGACATCAAAATTGTTGAGTATCCCACAGAAAAATGTTGCGACCAAGTACTATTACACATTATTTCATCTTCAGTAAGAAACACTATTATGAAAGCCGCGGACGAATTGCTAGTATTTGGTTTTGACATCTCCCTCGAATTCAATGATGTCAACTTAAGCAGAGGACCCAAATCCAACTCTTGCAATTCTTTGTTAAAACAAGACGAAAGACGCACCATGAAACGTTCATCCATGCAAATGGGTAGCAACACTCGCGACAGAAACAACAAGTCCTTTTCCCACTTCAAACGCTTGGACAACACACCAAACTTCGCTGACTCGAGATACTAGCAAACACAGATCCCAAACGAAATCCAGTGCGTCTTCCTATCTTGGAACACAAGAGGTTTTAATCATCTTTTTAATAATGCTTGGGCAGAAACAGACACGCCCTTCGTCATCAGTCTACAGGAGACTTGGTTGAGTGAAGTACCCTCATGTGATGGATATGTAACGCTTTTGAATCCGGCCATAAAGAATCCCACAGGCAGACCATCCTCTGGCCTACTAATGTTGATAAAAATTACTCCATGGTGGTCCATAACTGAGTCCTTCTGCCCGAACCCCTTCGTCCAAGGCGTCATTCTACAGACCGCAGATATTAATATTCAGACGAGGAAACATCTTCTCATTTTAAACGGATACTGGAATCCGACACAAATTAGTAGCAAGAAATTTGTAAACTCTGTCATTACTCAAATCGACAATGCTCAACTAACATATACAAATCTCTCCATCATATTCAGTGGAGACCTGAACTGCTCTTGGTTCAAGCTAGAACAACCTTCAAAGACATTTACACCTATATCCAACGACGATGAACCAGTGAGAAGTCATATGTGGAGAAGTGCCTTGAATATTCGTGGCTGCCAAATGGTAAATGGAAGGGTGAAAGGTGATCAACCGCCCCGTCATACCTGGGCCAACAACAAATCACGATCAATCATCGACTACTATTGGGTTTCCCAAAACTTGTTTGAAAATGATCCTTCCCTTGAAATTTGTGAAATGAAATACAGCGACCACGATCTTCTCCGATTCTCATGTAGGTGTGAATGGTCAAAACAAACAAATAACTACTCAATTCCTTTGACAGTAAATACAGGAGGAAACCGAATACGAATAAATGGCTCCCAAGTCAATTCTTTGACTAAACAACTAGAAAACTCAAGCAAGTCTTTGACGGTCGATTATGTGCCATTGCTATCAAATTTTCGATCATCTAAAACTAGTCACAAAGCTGCAAATAATTCTCACAAACATTACACCACCATGCTCATTACAGATGCAAAGAAACAGATGCACAGAGATATTAGAGCTTTGAAAAGGTCCCCTCTCCCGACCTGTGGTGGAAAGCCCCTAAAAGTGGCAATCCGTTTGAGAAGGCAAACATATCGTAATTGGCTTCGATCTCAGAAAACAATAATTGATCAAGACAGAGCGGAATCACTCATGAAACATCTAATTACACTAAACACCTATGAGACTTGGAAAATACTAAATTCAGGAAACCAGCAATGCCATTCTTTAATAACACATGAAATCGACGCTGCAACGTGGGAAGCACATTTTTCAAACATGTCCTGTAAATCAACAATGGAACCAATATCAATTCCACGTGGTTCTGTGCCAAACTGGGACCTACAAATCACGTCAACTGACATAGAAGAAGCTATACATGGACTAAAAAATTCTAATGCAACGGGTCCTGACATGATTTCAAACGTGATGCTAAAAAGAAACGCTCCTGAATGGGCAGTCTTCATCGAGACGCTCTTTCTGCAATTGTCCAATAAAATGGTGATTCCGAAATCTTGGCAAAACGCTACTGTAGTGCCGATACACAAAAAAGGCAGTAGGGCGGACCCAGACAACTATCGTCCAATAGCTCTTTTGGACACGATTGGTAAAATTTTTGCTTCTTTCCTACGTCTAAAATTGTCAAACTGGGCTACGAGAAACCAAATCATCGACATTCGTCAAACAGGATTTACAAAAGGAGTCGGAGTCGAGGTAAACCTCATGATCTTAAACATCCTAAAACTAGAAACCTTAAAAGCAAAGAAAAAAATCCATATTGCCTTTATTGACTTACGAGGAGCGTTTGACAATGTAAATCGTGACCTGCTATGGAAGAAGTTGTTTGCCTGGAACTGTCCCCAAGAGCTGACCGCTCCAATAATTGCGTTACATTCTGATACCTCAATTAGAGTGCGGCTGAACACCCAGGGCGAATTGTCAAAACCTGTATGCACCAATAAAGGTGTAAAACAGGGGTGTCCATTAGCGGCGGAACTTTTCAAACTGTTTATTTCCGATCTCCCCAAACACTTATCGTCAGCACGTTACTTCGCTCCGAAAATTAATGACACACAAATTCAATGCGTTGTGTATGCAGACGATGTTGTTTTGATAGATTCAACTGAGATCGGGTTGCAAAGACTCTTAAACAAGTTACAAGAGTACTTGGATTTGAACGATCTACATCTGAACTCTGGAAAAACCAAAATAATGACCATCGGAGCGGCTGGCTCAAAAAAGCAAAAGCAATTCAAGTGGTACATAAATGGGATCCCCTTGAACACCACAAACTCCATAAAATATTTAGGAATTATGTTTAATTCTTCAATAAACGAACAGCATTGGAAATCGGATCTTCTCAATAAGATGACCCAACTGAGTATTCAAGCAAGCAAAATCTATAACTCATTTGGTAAATTTAGCCTAAAACCAATTCTAATGTTCTACCTCCAAAAAGTGGTTCCAGTAATCACTTTTGGTTCTGAGGCTGGGTGGAACCTTGACGCGAAGATTTGGCAGAAGCTAGAGGGCCTATTTTGGCGTCGTGTGTTGAAACTTCCATCTTACATTTCAATGATCCAACTAAACTACGAGCTGTCACTAATCCCCTTGTACACACATGTCATGTGGAAGTCACTAATGACCTTGCGTAAAATGAACCTGACCCCAAGGGCCCCTGCGTACAATCTTTTCGAAGTAAACCCTGACCAATCACCATCTGGACTTCTACAAGAATGGAGACAATTGTTGGCCAAACTATTGACTCGAGCAAGCATCTCGCAAGAAGATCTGATGCTACGTCCTCAATGGGCCAAAAAGAAATTTGAGCAATGGAGTTGGATCGAGAATTATGATCAACGTGCGTTAATGCCAACTACGCTGAAATCTGATCTAGTAGTTCACAAATTAAATGTTCCTAGTCGATACTTGACCAAATGTCCATCTAGACATCATCGTGCTCAGTTCCTGAGACTTCGGTTGAACGCCCTTCCGACTAAAGCAATGCAAGCATGTCGTCACATGAGAGAAATGACCGACAACCTCTGTCGATTTTGCAAGCTTGAGATCGAAACTACAGAACATCTACTGTCGGGGTGTACGGCGTTGGTTGAACGGAGGACACAACATTTAAGTGGTTTTACCCCCGTGACCTCAAACAACCACCATTTGTGGCAATATGCAGCATCTGGACATAACGTCAAACTGACATATGGGGTAGTGAACTTTCTAGATTCCTTGAAACTACATGAAAACTAAAGGATTACCTTAAGTTTAGTCTTAACTACTAGGAAGAGTGACTGACTGGTATAGTGCCTTTTCTACTCCAACAGATGAAATGTAATAAAAGCACGGAGACCTGTCTGTTTACACACAGGTTTATCGAGCTGAAATTATAAAAAAAAAAAAAAAAAAAAAAAATAGTGCCCCTTCAATGGCGTACTTCAATTGTTTTTTCTGCACCAACTTCGCCTCCTCGCCGTTGCGAGCATTGTCTTTTTAGCGATTCTTTTCTTGTAGGAGTCTGCAGTAATGCGCAATGGTCAGCTGAATTTTCCGACCATGGTTTAGCCTCTATCCCCACTAACGTCTTGAATTGCTTCTGTAATGGCTCTGGCAGCCCATGGCATAAGATATGGGAGAATACTGGTATAGATTTTCCCCAAGATTCACGAGTTTCCAATGCCCAAGTTTCTTGAAAACTTTGAATATAAACCAACGGATCATCTCCTTCCTTCATCTTTTTTGTCAAAATAGCTCCCATGTCGGACATGTCAGGATATAGTACTTGTATCGATTTCCAGACTGCCGCCCTACAATTATTGAACGGTGCTAAATCATGAGAGGTGTTGACTATAGTCACACCAGGGTATCCTGCCCTCGTCCACACGTCATCAGCTCTCTCACCAAGTATGGCGATTAAAAGACCTTTGATGTTCCCTTTAGCCAACGTGTTTCCTCCCGTCATTTTCTCTAATTCATGTATCCATTTCCCAGTGCTAGAAGTTAAACTTGGGAGTTCAAACCTTAAATTATCCTTGTCCATCTGGGGCCATGGTATATACTGTGGTCTGGCCCCTCCTTTTTCTAACAAAGGAAACTGTGACGCCCCAAACTCATTCTCATCTCTGATCATTTGTTTGTCAACTGCAGGGACAATATTGCCACATCGCCATCTACCTGGCAATGATCTTAACCTGCTTAAATAGGGTGGCGACTCCCCCCTCTGACCGTGGAGTTGACCCCTAGGTTGGTCTGACTGCGTCAATGGCTCTGTCGCTTTAGACACAGGGATGTTTAAATGCGACCATCATGCTTCCCTATCCATAGAAAAGTATCCCTCAGACCGACATATGTCATCTCTCTCTTCCACATGGAAGGCTTCCCTTTCTTCGTCTGAAATTTCTTGTGCCCAACTCATGCAACTTCTCTCGTCTTAATTTCTATTTAGAATCAGCCTGTCTAAAGATAGCTCCTTTTGCCTCATACTACATGAGGCTTCCCCTGTGTCATATAATTGAATGTTTCAAGACAACCATTCTTTCCCTTCCCCTTTGGCTCTTTCAGAGCTTTCATGTCATGATATACTTTATCGATCGCTTCCCCAATGCTTCTTGAGTCAAACTCGTCTTCTAGACAGGCCTGGTAATGACTCGTATTCTGGAAAGAATTCCTCTATGTCCTCCTATGCTACTTTTGGATTAGGATTTCTCACTTCCTTCTCCAGGTACTCAAGATCTTGTGCTCTCTGCCTTCTTTTCTGTTCCATATCATTGTCAAATTCTCTTTGCTTTCTTGCTTCCTCTCTCACCCTGTCTTCCTCTTTCCTTTTCATATCCCTTCTGTCATTTGCCCTTTGTATCTCCTCATCCCTTTGTCTTTGTATTCTTTTTCTCTTATTTTTGCTCTTCTTCTTCTATTCTTTTCCTTTCTATCCTCTCTTGCTCATCAGCTGTTCTCTGTTTATTGTCAGGTTTCTTGTGCATTTCTGCTCGCTCTTGTTTTTTCACTTGCTCATCTTGATAGAACTGTTCCCGTCTCAATCTTTCCTTTTCACTCCTTCGTCTTTCAATCGTTCCACTCTTTCCTTATCTTTTTTATCTTGTTTGTCTTGATCTTCCCTTTGCCTTACACCCTCGATGCCTTTACCATTGAGTTTAAGCAAAATCTGACCTCCCATCCATTCGCTCTTCAAGAGCGCTATCTCATCAGTTTTATCTCTTTCTCCCTTCCATCTCTTTATTTCTCCTCCTATATCTAGAGATGTGCTTGGTCGATTACTTCTCTCCTTATCACGTCTCTCCTTGACCCTCGGGAATTTGGAGATTACATCCTCCTCAATGCTTTTCTCTGGGCCCTCGTCACTACTTTGCATAGGTGACTGATAGGCCAGGTTGCTATACCCTGTTGCTGCTTTAAGTTCCCTTACCGGGTATAACCCATTGTCTTTCTTATTCTCGTCTTTTATTTCAGATGGGGCGAGTGGAGCAGACGGCTCTTCACCCCCCTCTTTGCATACATTGAGTATCCAATCTAAAGGAGGCTCCAACCCCTTCTCTTGTTGATACATATTCCAAAGTTCTAGGCTTGCTAGGCACTTTTCTAGCTTTTTCCCAGTATACGCTGCATGCAAATATGTCGTCATATGTTGCAGGACTGCCTTTGATAATGATCCGCCTTGTGGCCACCACATAAATATTTTGGGCCTTATTAGGACCCTGGTGGTCCCGTCATGAATGGTGCTGGTACGGGACCGGCACCGTTCATTACGGGATGCCCTATTATGAGGCCCGCTTTTCACGTCTGGTCTGACCAGACATGAAAAGCGGGACCCGCTAGCAGGCCAGGATGCTAACAACGGGCCCGTCATTAACGGGCCCGTTGTTAGCATCCTCCCCACTCACATTGAGCCCTATGAGGCTCAAATGGGAATGGGGATTGATTTTTACCGGGTCCAAGAAATGGGCAATTAAAAAATCATTGCCGGCAGCAGCCATGCCCTTAATAAGGGCACGGCTACCGCCAGGGTCGTAATAAGGCCCTTTGTGTGCGGTTCCTTTAACCCATTCTGCACTATATTGTCTAAGTTTAAGCGCATGTTTCGGCAACTGCTTACAGAGGTGCACTAATAGAGTAACTTCTTCCATTTTTAATCCTTCACTCTTTCTTTGCTATCACTCACTGACTCTTCACTCACAATTTCCAAAATATGTCTCGACAAAAAATACAATATGAGCGAGCACCAATCGTCGCAAGCTCCAATCCTGTCAAAACACAATTTTTACTTTAATCTTGCTAAAAAACAACCATCAAAATACCATTTTAAAACACTCAATTTCCTTTTTCTCAGCTTCGCACTTCTCTATCATAAAATGTACTCTTTAATTATGACATCATTACACTTTAAAATCATATAAAACAAACAGACAGACTTGACCGGTCACATGAATTGTTTATGATCTTCCCTTTAATACTCATCTTGCCCTCTAAAAATGCTCCTCGTGGAACATAAACCTGTCTCTTTCTGGACCGTCTTTGATCGGACCCGCATCCTAAATGTTCCACTTCTGGGACGCTAGATAAAGGTTTCTGCTAACACTCTTTAAAGTTTAGGAACAGGGCGTATAATAAGAGTAATCATGAGTGAGGCCATGATAAGAGGATATTGTGGCCTCACTCATGATTACTCTTATTATATTGCTCGGCCACGCTCAAGTCAATATCTCATTCCTCATATATATATATTTTTTTGTTCACTCTTACCCTTTCGTTACGTTTAGTCTGCCTCCCTCCATTACTCTCCTTTATTTTACTCTGCATGCATCAATTTGCCACACTCCTCAGTTTCTACTCACCATTTGCATATTTTTTCTTCTGCGGACCCTCAGGATCGCGACCTCCATTACCGCCTCTTCAAACCATGGTTTGTTCCGTTCATCATAGAAGAGGGAGGGGATTCTTATTGAAATTAGGGGAACCATCACACCCTCCTTACAAGGATTTTTCGGTCATTTATACTAACCACTATCTATGGGGAGCTTCACGTCCTGTCAGCCGAATAGCAAATGTCATGCGATATTACAGAGATTCTAAAGTTTACTTATATCGATGGTCGATGGACTTGTTAAAGAACCATCCTCTCCGCTACCAGGTGAACTGGATCTACCAGCTCTTTAAGATGAGTAGCTATACCCTGGAGATGGATGGGGATGCAGATTTTATTCATACATCAATAATCAAAACGACTCAGGTAGTTTGGCAAAAGGGGAGTCCATTTTATTGACAAGTATATAAAACGGGAAGTACAACTAACATCAGCAGTCGTACGATCCTCTTACTCTGAACATTTTTAGTACAAACTCTTTTTACATGGCATAAAATTGTCATCATTGACGTTGACCTACGTCACTACCTACGTGTCAAACTACAAAAATCTATTGGAGGGAGTGATTGGTTCTAAGTGAATGTCAAAGCATAAATTCCATATCAGTATAGAACTGTGAAGGAAAGTGATAGGGTGCTTAACATCAGGTGGGGCAACTAAGCCCTCCCTAAACATGGCTACTATGAATGTCACTAAATACACAATGTTCCATTGGCTATACAACCTTTAGGACCCTCGATTACACGGTCCACTACAATTGGTTGGCTTCTAACCTTAATCAGTACTTTTCCATCCATATTTAGCAGCACGCAGGCTGCACATCCAGGTGCTATTGGGCTCATTTCGAAACCTGCTTCCCACCAATTATCATATCAATCTATCATCACCTCAGCGTTCCAGTGTCAATTAGTGCTTTGAAGTTTGGCCTTGGGTTTTTCTTTATCTGAGAATTTTAAGGGAGTGTGGGCACAGCCGGCCTTCGTGCGTAGGTGTGACCACCTCGATCATCCAATTTCTTCTTACCATGTGACTGGACACCATAAAATTGAGCTTTTTTGTGTATTTAATATTCTTTTTAATAGTCCTCTGACATATTTTGTTTTGCTCAAGCTTCCTGGACAGGAACCTCTTGTTCCTTCACACAATTTTTATGTAATGTCAGCCAAGTCCCATTTGATAGGACTTTTGGCATCCTGGCTCATCCACCTCCTTCTTCTGGGATTCATTTGTAATTAAATTTGCTTTTGCCTGTAACACACTGGAGTGAGGCCTTGTTTGCCCATGTCGGGTACTGCTTTATAACGTAAAGTGAAAACATCCATATTTTCTTTGTCCATATGCATCTATAGAGGTATATATGTATATATATTTTGGCGCTTGCCACAGTCTATGTATTATAAGCTTAGAGCTAGCTTCATGACCACTTTGCTGCTTGCGTTTCAAATGCATATGTACACGTGTAAAATGGCTTAATATCTTCATCTGTTTTAATGGCATAAGCTTATTTACCTTGAACCCAAGATGTCACTTATCATTGTAGCCCTCTTGATGCCTTATAGAATTTCTGCATTCTCCAATCCCTGCATCTCTTCTGTATGTGTCATCTCTTTCTCCATGCCGTCACCATTCATCCTTGCCTTTCAGTGTCTCTGCTTCTTCAGGAATCTCATTCAGATGACCATCATGTTGTCTTGCGTGCGTACGGTTTCCTCAATGCATACTTTACCTCCCAAGCTCTCTTAGGCATTGTATTCTTATGGGTACTGCACAGAGTCCACGCTCTGCTGTTTGTTGGTTCAGCTGTTCCGCATACGTCACATACTTTGGTTGCCATTCTATAGGTAATATGGGCGGGACAGTTGGAGGGGGAGTACTTGCTCCTCCTCTACACCATGAAACAACAAAAATGAAAGAAGAATATCAGTGATAGGGAGGTCTGGGTTGGAGACCAGGATGTTCCTCTTGAACGTCTTCTTTCCAGACTTAGTGAGAGGGACAGGATAGGAGATAGAGTAGCAGTTGTAGAAGACAGGTAAAACGGAAAGCACCATAGAGGGTGTGATGAGGCGTTCCGAGGAGGGAGTGAAGAGAGAGGAGGGACGTACAGCCAACGCTCAACAAGAGGGGAGAGGGGCACACAGTAGGGAACACACAGACGGGGCAGATAGGTAGACTCAACATTATCCAGGAACTCCCAACATGGAGGGGGAGCAGGTGAGTGGGAGAACCCTAATGAGACACAGTTAGCAGTACCACACTTCTCACAAAGCAAACCAGATTCAGCTTTCCTATAAAGAGGGAAAAGGCCTAGTTTTCAAATTCAGCAGCAATGCCAACGGTGTGTCTATACAGGGGAGAAGTGGGAGGCTAACCCAGGCAATTTACCAAGAAGCCTATGTGTGGTGCAATAGGTGACAGAGTGTTTGGGGGGACCAGTTATGTGAGATGCAGTGAGTGCTGCCCCTGTTCATCCCCTAGCTGGTCAGTCGCAGCAGGTTGACAGCTGCTAGCTTCCTGCTTTCCCTGCTGACACTGGCAGACACCATCTGGAGCTGTTCCTGTGGAGCTGGCCTTAGCCTTGTGTTCCCTTGCCGGAAGGCTGCCGGGCAGAGCGTTGCCCTGGTGGTGTCGGTAATAAGGTGTTCAGGCAACATGTGGTGCGGAAGTGACAATCAACAGTTGGACGGTGGGCAGAGAGGTGGGCTGCGGGAGGAGGGGAAGCAAGGGCAGGGGAAGCACGCTCACAGGAGAGTGAGGAAACAAAATGGTAGCAGCGCAGTTCTATGCCATACACAATTGGGCTAAATGCAGAATATGGCTACCTTACACAATTGGGCTAAATGCAGAATGTGGCTACCTTACACAATTATGCTCAATGCAGAATATGTCCGAGGCTGAGAAGAAAGTGGAAAATGTCAGAGGAACGCACAAAAGCATAGAAAATGGAAGAAGGGGCAGGGGAGAGGTATGGCAGAGGCCAGGAAGAAAGGGAGAAAATCCAGAAAAACAGAAGAAAGGACAAAAATAGTAGGAGCAGCAGGGGAGAGGTTGCACACCCCCGTAGGTATAGTAGAGGCTGAGAAGAAAGGGAGACATCCTGAAAAATGCATGAAAGTACAAACAATGAAAGAAGGGGCAAGCAAGAGGTCTCACACTCACACAGGTATGGCAGAGGCCAAGAAAAAAGGGAGAAAAGCCAGAAAATGCACAAAGCACCAAACATTGAAGAAAAGGCATGCGAGAGGTCGCACACTCACGCAGCTACAATGTATAATCTAACTGCATTCCTTTTTCTGCAGGCGGTTGGGCCACGGTGGCAGAGGGCTGCACTACAGGTGCAGGTGGTTGAGCCATAGTGACAGTGGGCTGCACTGCCGGTGTAGGTGGTTGGGCCACAGGGCCGGGGCTACACTGCTGGAGCTGGCATCGACTGTGCTGTGGTGCCGCAGAGTGGTCGCTGTCAGAGGGTATGCCTGTCAGGATGAGATGGGCAGGCAATTATTCACTTGTGTGTCACCTTAACTGACTTGCAATACACAGATACATCATGGTGCTTGATTCTGCCTGGTTATCAGGACTGGAATAATGTGTGCGTGCATGTGTGTGTGGTATGGATGCACATTGGTTGTAGTGCTGCCACGCTGCCTTTTTCTGGTGTGTGCTTTGTGCTACTTCTTATGTTGCCTCTTGGTGCACATGACCAGTACACATGCACCTATATGTGTGTGTGCATGCATTTTGGGTACAAAACTTGTCTTACCCTGGCCTGCGGCCCTGGCACCTGTATGTGCATGCCACATATTCATGGAGTCATGTTTTGTTGGCATGCACTTGGACCTGACTCCATGATGTGTGTGGTGCGTTTCACAGTCGTCGCATTTTCTGTGTTTTGATGTGGCTTTTTGTACTCATCACCCTCTTGCTTGCATCCCATCTCCAGCCTCTGCCACTCCTACTCCCTCAATCCCTTCCATGTGCAGCACTGTGCTGTATGTCTCCTCTCAGGACATAAGTTTAAGTGGGGAGGCCGTCTCACCTCAGTTCACAAGGCATTCCCTCCTGTGGGCAGAGAACAGGTTCCTCACTCTGAGGCAGAGGTTGACCCACAATTTATGGCAGTCTTTAAGAGTGTGGGGGACAGGTGACACTGCCAAGACCTTCTGGGCCACCTCCTTCCATATTGCTGACTTTCCGCGCTGGCTGGTTCGGCGGTTGTCTGTGACAAAAAGCTCATCTGCATTGGCCACTAATACATCAGTCAAACAGTTAGCTCTGGCTCTGATAAGCGCAGCTTCCGCTGACAGAGCTCAGGGACGTGCTTTGCCTGATTCTCACATGTTTGCGTGACAGGATGGCTTCAGGTTCTGCGGTTTCCGTTCCTGGTGTTTCCGTCATCTGTTGCTTCGTTGCCAGTGTTTCCATCATTTCACTACCGGAATCGTTGTTACTGGCATTTATTCTCGCGGAAACAGCAGCATTCTTGCTTTTGCCTGTGTTTACATCATTCCGGTAACACTGATTGTGGCAATGCGGGTAGTACGCTACAATGAGGTTGTAAAGTTTCAGTACTTCCGTCATTGCGGTTGCCGTAAAGGATTCTAGCGGAATGACGGAATCATCTGCAACTTAACGCCTAACTCATAATGAGGGCCATTGCCCCATTGACCTTCCCTTTCATTATGACTCGCAGAATGGCACGTAATGCATTTGGGTTAACTCTTAAATAACACATGAAATAGCTGTTAAGACGCCATACAATGTAACACCTTTCATCACGCTTGGTAGAGTATGTGTGCTGTTTAGCCGAGATGGTCGTAGCTGTGCTGGGCCATGTTGAACTTAAATGCAACACGCTGCTGCCAGGCATTCACACTTGTAGCCTTAAACGCAGTGTTGCTAGTTTTGGGTCTCAAGAGAGCCTGGAAATGCCGGAGCTAATGGAATATAGATGCATCAGCTGTATTTTTCAGGGGATGGCCCAATTTAATATAGCTGGCCAGCACAGGTGCCGTCGTCCGCTTTCAGCTGCAGCAGGTAATGGAGCAGGTAGAAAGCAGTCTTCTGGCAAGTAATGACTTAATTGGAGTCATAAACTCGTTAGTGTCACAGTGAACATGTCTTAACAAGGTCTGCCCCCAGCCACTCGATTTATAATCACTCTGTGTGTCCTTCATCAAAAATCTGTTCAAAACCAGCATTGACAAAGCCAATAGTTAGGGCTGTGTGTTTTCAAAGAAGCACAGAGCTGAAAAACAGAGGGGCATTACAGAAACACTGCAGTAAAGGTTGGGTAGGAACATCAGGAGGGACCTTGAAAGGTGGATATGTTTCATGCATGATTTCAACGGCACGGTTATCTGGTGTACGCCTAGTAACCACGAAAACAAGGGGTTTTCTATTTACTGATGTGGTCCACAAAATAGCAGTGGCATCGTTGGACCAAAAACATTACGCTGCTTGAGATTTTCCTGATATGAGGCCAAAGTTATAGGGGGGGGTCCCAAAATGTCTGTTTTTTCCATGGCCCAATGGAAAAAAAATATGCTCACGTCTACAGCCCAAACCGCTGGACTGATTTTCATCAAATTGGTGGCAGGAGTGGCGGCTTGCCCCGAAAGCTTGCTTTTGTAAATTTGCTGTAAATATGTCCAGTAGTTTTCTTTAAAACGGGCCATAGGTAGCTAAAAATAAAATAGCGATATCTGGGTTTGGTTTGCGGACTCACTTCCCTGTCCGCTCCGTCGACGGCCTCACATTGGTCCAGAGGGCGGCGTGATGTTTGTGGACATTGGACGCGTCCGCTGATTGGATGGTGAAAATCATGAGGTGCGACATATTTTTGGAAGCGCCCGCCATGTTGGATCTGCGGACAGCCGCAACTGACTGCAGACAGATCGGTGGGGGAAAAGTCGGGAAAACACATTTTGGCTCATTTGGTGTTGGGTAGAGAGGCTGGGTAGGGTGGGGAATGGAAAAAAGATGATGTGGGGCTCTTTGGGTGTGAAGGTGGAAAAAGAGCATACGGGTGGGCAGTCACTGCCCTAAACCGCACACAAATCTTAGACGGGCAGCTTCAGAAACACATTTGGGGTTATTTGGTGATTGAAAGAGGGCTTGGTGAGGGTAGAGGAGTGGAATATAGATGATATGGGGATGTTTTCAGCGGTGTAAAATAGGGTTGGCGGTCCAATTTGATGTCTGCAGAAGTCATTTAAATTGGGAAATTCAAGCGAGTTGTAGTGTGGTGGTTGAGGCCAGATTCTTGGGTGCATGGCCATATTATGCTGTGGTGGTTGTGGTTATTGACCACAACCACCAACCCAAACCACTGGACTGATTTTCATCAAATCGGCGGCAGAAGTGGAGGCTTGGTCGCCAAAGCTTGCATTTGTAAATTTGCTGTAAATCGCGTATTATGCTGTGGTGGTTGTGGTCATTGACCACAACCACCACAGTATATTACGCCCATGCACCCAAGAATCTGGGCACTGGCCACAATCATTATAATAATATGTGTTTAGAAATTGAATCTGGCCACTGGATACAACTATTATAATAATATGTGTATAGTAATTATAGACAGTGTATGGGCAGTATACAGTATTTGTAACAGGGTGACATAATACACTTGAAGTGCAAACAGTACTTATTATTGCAGTACCATTGTGGGTACAGGTTGAGTGTGTTTACATGGTAATGAAGGAGACATCTTTACTTCTTTCTCTGTGAAAACAACACAGTACAATATGTTAGGCAGGATAGTTCACAATGTCTCATTGCATACAATCTCACATATTCAAGTACTTCTTACATCCTCAAAATCAGCAAAATATCATTTTTAAAGAAAATAACAGTAGTCTGTCTGCAATGTAGCAAGTGCTTTTATTTGTCAAAGAATGCTCACAAGAGAATATTACATCCACGAAATTAACAATATGTTTTTGCCAGACAAGTTATAGCTAGCGAACAGCGCATTCTTTGAATGTTGTTTATAACTTCCTCATGATCCGCCGATTGCGATCAGCGATCAATCAATCCCTGTAGTCCAAGTTTTGTGTGTCCTTATGTTTCACCAGCAAAACTTTGTAATGACGCACATGGTGTTCCGTTTGTTAAAAGATATGGATTCTTTGCGCTTTCAAGCGCAACGCTTTTGCTTCAGCACAATGTCACATCGTGAACGCTGGCAGGTTGCTCCTTATTGCTCATACCGCCAAAGAGCAGATTGGTCCCCGTCGGTCGTCCTACATAACAGTTATACAATAAGCAGTGTTTATGATTATGGACCAATATTAATTGAAGAATCCATTCGACAGTACCTGGAAACTATGTCATATGCAGAACGGTACAATATTTCTGTGTAGATAACAGAATAAACAAATATATTTTAGTAGCCGTTCTATAATTGCAAATAACAACTTACTGTATAATTCACAACCGGATGAAACCTAATCATAAACTCAAACCACACAGAATGAACACACACGCAACAACATGGGGGAGTATTTGAGAACACAACATGCATGAAAGGTTAGCGCTGTGAAGTAGGTATAGCTCTCAATCGGATGGAGAAGCAGATGCACCCGATTAACATAGCGGCCCCTACCAGAAAGTAAGGAGAGAGATAGTAACTTTTTATGTTGAACCAAAGATAGATGGCATTATAATGGAACTGGTAAGATTAGTGATCGAAACAAGAAGCAAGTGCCTGTAAAAGCAAGAGGAAATATCGATGCTTAGTACCACAAAAGGAAATGCACCAAACACGGGCTTATAAAGATTCACAGATCTTTAATTACTACTGCGCAGTTTACAAAGAACAAAACAGATAGCTATCTGGCCCTCAGTCCATCACAGCAAATATCAGCCCTTCAGTGTGAGAAGTGATAGGTACTGGACATCTAGACATTCGTACATTTATACAGTTTCAGTGATAATGTCCAGCCCCCCCAGCAAGTTAATAATCCATGGTCTAGGGTTTGTGCCGAGTTCACTTATGGCTTGTACGACAATATGCACATGGATTACATTCAGTTTACATACAAATAAGTCACAATGGCAACAGTGTATTCCCGGATTTAGCAGTAAGCCTTAGCACATGTCCCTCACAATGCAGTTCAGCCAGTGTCCACGTTCGATATTTGCATTACATTGTGTCGATGTATGTCCGTGGATCAGGCTGATTGGTGCAGACAATCCTTAGACCACAAGTCAGGCATGGGACAAGGTCTATTTACTCAGCCTAAACATTCTGCCAACGGACAGTCTAAACATTAACTAAAGTGCAAGGTTCAGGAAGGCTTGGTTACTAGTTGGAAACACAGTCCACCATTTTAGAACACAGAGTTACATTTGAACAGAAATCAAAATGGCGGATGATCCCAAAATGGCGGCGAAGTCGATCCAAAATCGGCACATTTGAAACACGGTTTTCTTCGCAGAGCGACTGGGCTTAGGTCAATATATATTACAGAAGGAGGCACAATATGATTTCCAGTTTAACAAACCCTCCTTTTGGCCTAAGCCAAGCGCTAAACTACTTCTAGTCACTTTATGAGTAACTCCACGTCTCAATGTCCATACACCCTGAATCACTATCAGAAATATCAATCGCCATGAGGTCAAAAACAGATATTTCTTTCAACACAAATTCATTTGTCATTTTCTCTGGGGCGCGTACCTTTTGTCCTAACGTTCCCATCGCTTGTGCACAACATCCTCCTAACATCGAACGTATGCCAGGAAGACACTGTATACGGCAACAGAAAAACAACGAAATGCCCAAAATGATCAGTAAGACTGAAAGTAGCTTATATCCCCAAAATCGTAAGAAGTCCCAGAACCAAGCGCTAAGATCCCAGTTTCCCTCGGGAACATAGACTTCTGAACTAAGGACGTGCAGATTATGTATTGCCTTAAAGATGGTTGGGGAGGAATCTGGCTTGAAAAAACAACACGCGGAGCCACTAATTTACATACCCCACCACGCTCAGCCAGGATGACGTCTAATGTCATTCGGTTCTGAAGTGCCACTAACCTTATCGCTTTTTATTCTAAAGTCATACTGGGTGTGATGCGGGGGGGAGATATATACTCCAACTGGGTGTGATTGGGGGATGAGAGATAGATACTCCAACTGGGTGTTATTGGGGGGGGGAGAGATACATACTCCAACTGGGTGTAGCTTGTCATCTGTCTGGGAAATGCACATAAAGATGTACGCCAATGTCCATCTGGGAAGGCCGCAACGTACTAGAGATGAACCGACATGCAAGTATGAGCTACACTACACACCAGAAATTCCAGGTCTAGTAGCATCAAACATCCATTCACATACACATTGCACAACATTGTATGCCACAAAATGGCCAGATTCCATACGTGCCATGAAGATAGTCATCCGGAATCAGTCCAGCACAACATCAATATTGCAATGTGCCATATGATTTATGCAAAAGGATCAGCCCTAGCCATACACATTGCATTTCACCACGCACCTTTACCACCACTGAAGTGATGCCTCACTGCATGGCAACATCTATGTTGGAATGGCAGTACAACAACAGTGAGGAACAAAATCTGCCTGGGCCCAGGGACACCTTAGACCTCGCCTCACCCAGGACATGTCAATTACTGTTGTAGACAGTATGTCAGTGGTCCGGTTGATGGTCCTCTCCAGTACTCTCGCTAGTCTTCTGATATCCTCAGAGTTTAATATTTGCCCCCAAAATGGTACAAAGGATTTAGCTACATCACCCAGAACTTGTGCTGAAGTATCGTCATTCTCGTCCCGCCTTGGACGAGCCTTAGAGATTTCTATGGTGCTTGCTATGAATACCCCGGGTAACAGAATCCCTAAATAACAGGTTCCCTGCCAATCCCTAGGTAACCATGGGAAAGCTTCATTACCGCAAACAGTAGTAGACAGGTTTGCCTACGTACAAAGGTCTGTCCTCACTGGTCAAGTTCGTAACATTGGCGCAACCCTTGAAATCACCCATTGACTGAGTACCATTCCTCTTTATGCAGAAGGAAACTGAATCGGGGCTGTGGTTAACAGTGTAGGAAGGTGGCGTGGCATCCCTATTGCCTATCGAAGCCATCTTGAAAGAGATCAAAGATTGAAAAGGACGAAACAGTCTATCAGAAGGCCTAATCGAAGCAACATTAAGCTTGCTCCTATTCGCAAAGACTGAGCATCCCAGAGGCATTAGAACTCGCTTCTCAAAGTCATTCAAATTAGTTCCATCAAAGTTCCCCGAGATGCTATTGTTCCATCGGCCAAAGAATAGTGCCCTTAAAGAAGCATAGCATGCAGTAGTCAGAGGTAAAGGATGAACATACCAGCCCAACCCCTTGTCTCCGTGTTGCGGTAAACGCGAGCAGACCCAACAATTAGATCTATTAAAAATGGCATGTGTGGCATTCATTATGAGTAATAAAGTGTTGTTGTGATAACTCTGTGCTATGAGTCGCTAGGAGAAAGAGTGTGCAGATGCACAAAAGGTGTAGAAGCAGTAGGTACATTTTTGGATGTACTTCTTCCAAATACCAAAATCCTAAGGCAATTACT
Source organism: Ambystoma mexicanum (assembly GCF_040938575.1). NCBI lineage: Eukaryota > Metazoa > Chordata > Amphibia > Caudata > Ambystomatidae > Ambystoma > Ambystoma mexicanum. Next base: position 642,482,403 of record NC_090924.1, on the reverse strand, counting down.
ATTGTGAAGCTGGTTAACAAAATCACAAGACAACAATACGTTTTCGGGGCCCACGCATTCGATTGTTCATTATTACTATCAGACACACAGTCTCTTATTTGTTCCGTACGAGTGGGAGCAGTTGCAGGCATTGTTTCTTCAAACACTCCAGAGTTTGTTTGCTTGTGATCTCCTGATCGCACGTTTTCTTAGTCCTTCCCTAACCCCAGCCAACAGAATTTCTTACGTACGAAACGAACAAGGCCAAAAGACAAGCCCTCCGATGATTTTTCCGGATGGCACAGCCGAACAGTGCAGTAAGTCTAGCTCCTTGGGCGCAGATCGTACCTTGTGACTCCTGGTACTGCGTGATCTGAAAACAACGTGTCGTTGCTTCCTGATGGAAGTGGCGGATCCGTGACTGAACTTACCAATGGTGCAAAAGGATCTGTGGGAGAGTGTGGAGATAAAGCAGCTGTTTCCCCAGGCCCCACGGGCTCAGGGAGAGTCTCAGATGCACTCTTGATGCTGCTTGATGCTACGTGATTGTTGGGAGCAGCGCTGGTAAGTATTTCTGTGTCTTTTGTATCGTGTGGCAAAGGGAAGGGAATCCTCTTGATGTGTGACGCGTGAATCCAATGCTTTCGTCCTGACACTCGTACCGCTGTCTGTGTGACCAAGAGAACCTGGTGCGGGCCCCTCCAATGTGGTGTGAGGCAGGATGCTCTTTCAAATGATTTGATGAGAACCCAGCTTCAGGCCGTGTGCTGTGACCTGGGCCCTCGTATTTTACAGGGAGGGCTTCTTGCACCTGTTGATAAATCAAATACAGATTTTTAGTTAACTGGCCACAGTAGTCGGAAAGAAGTACATGTTCCATGACACGCAAAGATCTTGGCTTAGGTAGGCCCCAAATGTTAGCTGGCCTACCCATAACCACCTCAAATGGGGAGAGCCCAGTCTTAGGGTCTCATTACACGTTGTGCGGTAAAAACCTCAAAATACCAGCATGGCGCTATCAACGTGTCCGCCCTCGCAAGAGGGCGCTAATAGTGTACCATTACGAGTACGCGGACACGAGCATAGCGCCATGCCGGTAAACCCCCTACCCCCATGGCGGTAAAGACCCAAAAAAGTCACTTACCGCCCTCGACGAAAGTGCAGATTGCACCTCTGCCCTCCTGCTGCATGCAAATAGCGGTCACCGCAATTAGCGGTGACCGTTAAATTGCGGAACCGGAAATAGCGTCATCGCACAGGAATGGGAAAGAGCACGGCGGCCATCTTCAAAAACACAATCCATTGCCATCCTCTGCCCCCTGGACCTGTTTGGGGTCGTTAGCAGTTGAAAATCATCTGGGACACCTTCAACATGACCAAGGCATTCAAAAAAAGCACTGACAGGCAGCGCAAAGAAAAATTTACAGCAGAGGAGTTGAACATGCTGACCCAGACCCTGGCTGAGAATGCTGAGGTTGTTTTTGCCAATGACATGCGGCGGCCGACACTACTTAAAAAAAAAGCCATCTGGGAAGAAGTGGCGGTGAAAGTCAGTGCAGTGGGCACCAGCACCCGCACTGTGCGTGAGTGCAGGAAAAGGTGGGATGACCTCAGACTGCGGGTGAGGGGCATCCTTGCCGAAAACCACCGAATAGCCAGTGCAGGTGGAGCTGGTTCACCCATCAGACTAAAAGAATTGGAGGAGACCTGTGGAAACCTAATCGCTGTGGAATCCATTGAGGGAGTAGGCACCATGGAGCTAGGCGTGGGTACCACTTCAGATGGAGGTGAGTGTACACATGACATGATGCTATGTGAATGTACTGTTCCCCCATATGTGAGCACAGAATCCTCTCATGCATGGACACACATCCACACATGCATCCATCCCTGCCCATGTCAGTGTCAGACCCAAACACACACACATGCACACATCACCAGAGACAAGTGCCAAACACAACCATGCATGGATGAGGCACTGAACTGGCACATCACCTGCATCCACAACTACTAAGTCCCAATGGCCACAACTACATCATTGATGTATTCTGCATTAAGTATATTGAAACACAACCAATGCCATCCCCCTTCTTGTCCCTGACAGGCTCACATACAGATGGTGAGGATGCCGCAAATGCATCCCAGGCACCAGCTACGAGTAAGAGGCCAAGGGCACAGGACTCGGAGGACACCCCCACAACATCAAGGGGCAAGGGGGGAAGGTCACACCTGATGAGTGTGAAACATTGTAGGAGTGCCACTGCCAGGGCAGAAGTAGCTGCACCACAAACTGCAGCCCCACCACCGGAGGTGAACCCACAGCCACCAATACCAGCCACTGAGGGCTCACCATCAGCTGCGGCAAGCTCGGCTGGAGAGGCAGCCGCCACTGCCCCCCTATCTGATCCTGAGGACACTATAGTTGGCCCAATGGAGATGCACACCCCAAGCCCCCCTAGAACCCCAGAGCCAGCAGCATTCCAGACACCTGGGTCTGATGTTACTGTTGAGGACAACTTTCCAGCCATAATGTCCCCTATGGTGGCTTCACCTGCTGCAATGGATGCATCTGAGGGCACAGCATCCAGTACACCATCACCCAGCACTGCCCTCCATCTGCCCACCATCCTGCAGCGTCAACAGGAACTGACTGTGCTGGTTGGCCAGCATGTTGAGGAGGCTGCCCATCTCAAGGAGGATATTGTGGTGGAGACGGCAAAGCACTCCACTGAGAGGATGGACGCCTGTACTGACAGGCTGTGTGACGAGATATCCAGGCTCAGGGAGGTCCTTACTTGCATAGCCGACACAATGGACCGCCACTTCTCACAACCAGGACAGTCTGCCCCATCGTCATTTGCCGGCTCAACACAGACAAGCCCCCTCCGCTGCTCAACACGCACCACCAGGCACACGTCTGGCCATCCTCCAAATGCTGCTACAGACAATGGCCAATAGGGGGTTAATGGTGATTCCTCTGCGTGCATGGGCCAACACAAACATGGCAGACACATGAGGAACTGTTGTGGGGGGTGGGGGGAAGGGTGTCATGGGTCTGTTGTGGGGGGTGGGGGGAAGGGTGTTATGGGTCTGTTGTGGGGGGTGGGGGAAGGGTGTCATGGGTCTGTTGTGGGGGTGGGGGGAAGGGTGTTATGGGTCTGTTGTGGGGGGTGGGATGATGGGTGTTATGGGTCTGTTGTGGGGGGTGGGGGGAAGGGTGATATGGGTCTGTTGTGGGGGGTGGGGGGAAGGGTGTTATGGGTCTGTTGTGGGGGGTGGGGGGAAGGGTGGTGAGATGTTTGGGGACATGCACTTTTTTATCTTTCCGTTACTTAATACACTGGTGTCTAATCAAAACACAGGCTTGGACATCTTCATTGTGTTTGTGTACTTTATTGGAGACAGTGTTCATTGCGTACTTCTAAACATACACCAGTGCATCACTTCCCATGTCCATGTGACAGTACCAAAACACGTCCCTCAGAATATTTGGTTGATCAGATGCTGTCTCACAGCACGTCCCTCCTGGCCATCCCCTCTTGCATGTCCTGCATCCCCTTGGCCTCCATCCTCATCAACTTCATCATCCTCATCAGGTGCTTCTATTTCAACATCAGGGGGCAGTGGCACATTCCGTCTGATACACATATTGTGCAGCATGACACATGCCATGGTGACATGGCCACTTTCTCATGGCCATACAGGAGAGCGCCACCAGGCCTGCTAATGCACCTAAACCGTGATTTCAAAAGGCCAAAAGTCTGTTCGATCACGATGCGGGTACGGGTATGTGCACGATTGTATTCCTCTTCATGCCTGTTCTGTGGGTTCCGTACAGGTGTGAGGAGCCAGCTCTTCAGGGGATAGCCCGCATCACCTGTATGGGGGAACAAATGGGGTCCTGTTACTGTTCACCTGCAGAGCAGCCTGTTCATATCACACTAATTGACATTGCATAGTGATTCCAGTACACAGTCAATGGCATACATGCAGATGGTCCGTGTGACAGCAATGTGCAAGGGTGAGCTCGACCCTGCAAGTAGACATGCCCCATTACTGTCTACAACAGTAATTGACATGTCCTGGGTGAGGCGAGGTCTAAGGTGTCCCTGGGCCCAGGCAGATTTTGTTCCTCACTGTTGTTGTACTGCCATTCCAATATAGATGTTGCCATGCAGTGAGGCATCACTTCAGTGGTGGTAAAGGTGCGTGGTGAAATGCAATGTGTATGGCTAGGGCTGATCCTTTTGCATGCATCATACGGCACATTGCAATATTGATGTTGTGCTGGACTGATTCCGGATGACTATCTTCATGGCACGTATGGAATCTGGCCATTTTGTGGCATACAATGTTGTGCAATGTGTATGTGAATGGATGTTTGATGCTACTAGACCTGGAATTTCTGGTGTGTAGTGTAGCTCATACTTGCATGTCGGTTCATCTCTAGTACGTTGCGGCCTTCCCAGATGGACATTGGCGAACATCTTTATGTGCATTTCCCAGACAGATGACAAGCTACACCCAGTTGGAGTATGTATCTCTCCCCCCCCAATAACACCCAGTTGGAGTATCTATCTCTCATCCCCCAATCACACCCAGTTGGAGTATATATCTCCCCCCCGCATCACACCCAGTTGGAGTATGTTTCTCTCCCCCCCATCAAACCCAGTTGGAGTATATTTCTCTCCCCCCCAATCACACCCAATTGGAGTATGTTTCTCTCCCCCCCCCAATCACACTGCCATGTGCTTGCCTTGCTACTCACCAAGTAGCCACGAACGTTGTGCGGTTTGTCGCTCCATGTAGCGTGGGATAGTTGAGTTCCGCAGGACCATGGAGGCATGGGTTGATCCGGGAAATCGGGCACAGCAATGTGTGATTATCTTGTTGGCGTCACATACCATTTGGACATTGATGGAGTGGAATTGCTTCCTGTTTCGATAGACCACTTCATTGCGATGTGGGACCACCAATTCCACATGTGTACAGTCGATGACCCCGATGCAACTTGGGATGCCTGCCAGTGAATAGAATCCAACTTTGGTGTTTGCAATCTCCTGGGCAGTCCGTGGCATGGATATGTGTTCAGGTGCATGCTTCAGGAGGGCATCAAGTACCTGATTCAGCGTGCGTGAGAATACTGGTTGGGAGATGCCATGCATCTGGGCCACTGTATGCTGGTAGGTGCCTGTGGCCAGGAGGTGGAGCACAGTCACCACCTTGAGTGGAGGGGGGATGGCAGTTCTGATGTCTATGAGGCTCACAATGTCGTTGTGTATCATGTCCACGATGCTGGTGATGGTATCCCGGTCCAGACGGTACAGGGTGTGTATCTGCTCAGGGGTTAGGTTAAATGGACTGGCTCTGATCCTGGGGATTGGTGGGTGCCTCTGTGGTATGATTAGGTGCCGTGGTGGTGCTTGCTGTGCCTGTCTTGCCCTCCTCCTCCTCCCCCTGCGTCTTCTTTGTGCTGCCTGTTGTTGTTGCAGCTGCGCTGCAATCATGTTCTCCACCCCATGTATTGGAACCATCTTGGTGTTGGAAGGGGTGTGTGAAGGGGTGTTGTGTGCTCCTTTTGAGCTGCTACAGTCTCCATTGCCTCCACATGTGCTGATTGTGTCCACCTTTGGCAGGTGGGAACACTGCTCAGTTCTCTTAACGTGTGGTTCGCAATGCTGGTATTTGTGCCATGGCAGTAAGGGGTTTGGGGGGCTTTACCATGCTGCTATTGGCGTGTCCACTCAACTTGTGATGCTGTGCTAATAGCGGCATGGCGTAATTTACGGGATGGTGGGTCGCGCGCATTCGGACTGTCCGCTATTAGTGGCACCGTACTTAGCGGTGCCGCTAATAGCGGTGTGACGGGTCGTGATTCGCATGGGGATTTAACGTTACCGGTATTTCATTACCAGTAACGTTAAATCCCTACCGCCTACCGTGTAATGAGGCCCTTTGTCTGTGGGGTCGTTCTCATTGATAATAACATGATCGGTAAGGCGCCCGGCCATTTCATTTTAGTGCCAGCACACGTCTTAGCGAGCTTGTTCTTGATGATGCCGTTGTGTCTTTCTACCAATCCAGCACTTTGAGCATGTCTAGCTGAATGGAACCATTTATCGATCTGTAATCCCGTGCATATCTGCAGAATTACAGCAGCAATAAAATGTGGACCATTGTCCGACCACGATGACCCTTGGCAAACCAAACCTAGAAAAATATTCCTTAAGCATGGTCTCCTCTGTAGTCATTGCTGTGGCATCTTTAACAGGAAAGCCTTCAACTCATTTACTAAAGGCGCAGATTACAACTAATACATACTTGTAGTTATTACAACGCTCCATTTCAATGAAATCAAAGTGAATTACCTCAAAGGGGACAGAAGGTGGACCAAAACTACCCCTTGGAGTCGATGTGCCCTTTCCCATATTATACTGCAGACAGATCATGCAACTATGAACAAAACGTTCAGCTATTTTGGAGATTTTATCGTTCACCTAGAAATTTTGTAACATTTTGGAAACCTTCCGTACACAGATGTGGGTGGGGCCATGAGCCATTGCGACCATCATTGAAATGTACGCGTCTGGCAACAACCATTTTCCTTCTAACTTGTCCACCCAACACCCGTCATTATCCAATCTTGCCAAACCCTGAGCCCATTTCTTAGATTCCTCCAATGTGGCATCAGCTTGAATAGTTTTCACAGATTCGATACCCTCATCCAAAGTACAAACATTTGTGGCTTCCCTTGAAGTATACATTTCTGAATAGAGATCAGAAGCATTCTGTTTGGCTAACTGGTCAGCGAAAGCGTTCCCTTTTCCCACATTATCTATGATTTTCTGATGCACTGCGCATTTCATGATTGCGAACTTTGTGGGGAGTGCAAGCACTGAGAGCAACCGTACTATCACGGAACAGTACTGGATCTTAGTTCCATGCGAGGTCAAGAAACCTCATTCTGCCCAAAGTCTGCCGAAGTTGTGAACCACTCCAAAAGCATACTGACTATCAGTGTATATATTTAAGGTAATCCCTTCAGAAAGTTCACAAGCCCGGGTCAATGCTATAATCTCTGTGGCCTGCGCAGAGTTATGCATGATTCTTTTGGTTTCCACAACCGTGCTCAATGTGGTGATTGCATAAGCAGCCGTGGATGTACCATCCGGAAGTTTGAAATATGAGCCATCACAAATCAGATCCCCCTGTGGATTGATCAAAGGAGTATCTTTCAAATCGATTCTGCCTTTAGTCTCTTGCTCTGTGGTGTAAAGACAGTCATGTGACGCTTCGTCACTGCAAGCATTACCTTGCGGGAAAGGTAAAAGTTCAGCCGGATTCAGAACGCAACACCTCTGTATTTTAATGTATGGAGCAAACAAGATCAATTTGTATCTCGTTAATCGTGCGGAGGTGAGGTGTTGCGTTTGTTTTTTGTTTAATAGAACATCTACAGAGTGAGGTACCATCAGGGTTAATGCATGGCCTAGGACCATACCCTTGCACTGTTTTACAGATGCAGCAGCAGCAGCGACAGCTCTCAAACATCTTGGCAAAGCGCATGCAACAGGATCAAGCACAGAAGAAAAGTAGCTGCCCGGCCTATTCGTCCCTCTATGTTCCTGCGTTAATACAGCCAAAGCACATCCATCACGTTCATGCACATACAACACAAAGGCCTTTTCATAATTTGGTGTGCCCAAAACTGGTGCCGAACACAGTGTAGTCTTGAGAAGATCAAACGCTTGCTGGCGTTCCAAGTTCCATGGCAATGGCAAAGAAATGCCCTTCTTTGTCAAAGCCAACATTGGTTTAATCGTTAACGAGAAGTTTGGGATCCACTGCCTACAGTAAGAAGCCATTCCTATCAAGGCTCTGACTTCCTTCTGTGTATTTGGGACAGACATGCTAGAAATTATTTTAATCCGTTCAGGCGTCAACTTTCTTCCCTCCTTTGACAGGAGATAGCCTAAATAGGTGACCTCCTGTCGACAATATTGAAACTTTTTGAGTGAAGCTTTGTGTCCATGTTTTTCTAGATGAATAAGCATCAACACAGTGCCCTCCTTACAGGCACTCTCTGAGTCAGCAGCTAAAAGTAGATTGTCCACATATTGGAGCAGTGTACAAGTGGTAGGCAACTCGAGTGTGTCGAGCTGCTCTTTCAAAGCCCTACTATAGATGCTCGTACTTTCCGTGTAAGCTTGCGGCGCACGGGTGAATGTAAACGAGCGTCCCCCTAAGGTGAACGCGAACAGATATCTGCTATCTTTGTTTATAGGAATGCTGAAGAAAGCGTTCTTAAGATCGACAACACTAAAGTAAGTAGCAGAATCCGGAATCATGGTTAATATTGTCGTCAGCTCAGGCACAATAGGAAATTGTGGAGCAACAAACTTATTGATGGCATTTAAATCAATAATGAAACGAAAAGGAATTACATTATCGCCTTTTTTGTTCATGGGCAAAATCAGACTATTGCACAAACTACCTGCAATTTCCTCAATTATCCCACGATGCACAAAATCGCAGACTGTCATTTCAAAGCTTGCTCACCATCAACCGAAATCTTATACTGAGGAATACGTGGCAACTTTACTCCATGTTTCAAAATGATCTTAACAGGCTCAATTTGTAGAACACCAACATCATTTTCATCAATTGCCCACAAACACTCCGGAACATCACTAAATTCTGGCGGCAAAGGTCTAGTCAAGAACTGAGAGATAGAAAGTTGCTGTGGTGAAATCGTCAAACGCACTCCATCCGAAGAACAATGAATTACCAAATTTAATTTCTTCAACAGATTTAACCCTAACAAATTATCTCCACAGTTCGTAGTCAAAAGAATTGGACAGTGGTCCGTGAATGGACCCAATGTAATCGGTACCGGCGAAGAGACCGGACAGACTACTGGTGTACCAGAAAACCCTACAGAAACATTGGTTTGCCCTGACAGTGAAATGTTTGGAACCCGTGAATGGTCAATGGAACACTTCTGTGCTCCTGTATCTATCAAGAATAGATGTTTCCTATTTGCCACTATCATCTCTACGTAGTAACCCTTCTGATTAACGGGAATAGGCGTCGGTTCCAAACCCTGCTTCGGGCAATCCTAGCGAAACAGAATGTCATCGAAAGGAAGTTCTTCAGAGAGGTAAGCTAAGAAGGATGATCAAGAATGTTTCTATTATCCACACTCGGTGCCTGATTATCCTGTGAAAAAGTTTGCAAATTTTGAGAAAACGGACTCCTACCAGGAGCCCCCGCCCCAGGGCGGCCTCTGGATCATCTACCCATGTTACCAAATGCGTTATTCAACCTCTGCTGGAGGATCGGGCATTGTGCACGCCAATGACCCTCTTGTCTGCAATAAGCACGCTGGTTCACGTTTACAGGACCCAACGGCACATTTCCCTGTGGAGCATACTCTCCCCTAAATTGTGAAGTACCCCCTCTAGGGCCTCTAACAATTTGCTGTAATAGTACTTTAGTTTTCAGGTCTCCCTTTCTTTTTTCAATTCTTTCTTTCTCGTTATTCACTCGGTTCTCATAGTACTGATCCATATGCAATACTTACGACTGAGACTTAGCTTGCCATGCGCTCTCCGAAGACATAATTTGCGACTGGATGTCAGGCAACAATCCACGCATAAATTTGTCCATGAATAATCGTTTCCCAGACTCTGTGCTCAAATCTTGTCCACTGTAATCCAAAAACACTTGTTCGAACAGATTAAAGAATTCGGTAGCACCCTCAGATTTCCCTTGGACAGAGGCAGTACATTTGTCCCAAATAATCCTTCTTTCAGGGATTATGGCTTTTAGTTTTGTGACTATTGTATCAGGCAAAGTCAGTATTACCTGTGGCGGTCTCTAGCCAGCTGGCCTTCTCTATCTAATCAAACTATATGTACCCATGTATCTCCTAACCCTGCTGCATCGTCTACAGTCCTAATTTGTTTCCACAAATCAACAGGCAGGAGCATGGGAAATAACAAATCAATATCGCTTAAGGTAAATACTGATGACTGCAAGACAGATTCTATCTCTTTACAGAACCCTTTTTGCGGGACGTGAACAAACTGCGACACATAATGTGCAGGAATATCCTGAGCAGGTGCGCCTGTTGCAGGATCAGCTGGAATCTCAACTTTTGGGACAAATGTCGGCGGAACCTCTCTCATAGGCAACTGAGAGATAGGAAACTCCGATCGCCTACTGAGCAACAGAGCTAATTCAAGCGCTAAAGCAGCTGAAGGAGTTTTAGAGGAAAAAGCTCTCTTGTAGTTATTCAATAATTCTGCGGGACAACAAATCTTTCTTTTTGTGCATTAATCCTGCAGGTATTCTACCATTACCTGTATCACTTTCCTCTGCATTTCTGGCGTTTACTGACTATACGTGTCATGTACTTCTACGGGAGATATCGGCATGTCTGAAATCCACCTAATCGCATCCTTTGTGCAAATTCGTGTTTCCTCATTTATCGACTTACAACAAGGAAGAAACCGTTTTTGTACAAACATAGCGTCCAAACTATCACCATCAACTTCTTCATTCCGTAATCTTTCCAACTCCCTTCTAAACTCAAAAACCCTCCCAACGTGCTCATGTACTTTCTCCGCAGTATTGCTTGAATATGCTAATTAAAACATCCAGATCCCTCAACTCTTGTGGGAGATCTATATCATCTAATCTGTTCCACATTACACATAAATGAATTCCCATCCCTTCAATAAAAACGTTTTTCCCAGGAAAACTTTCTAGATTAGAGAGTGTGGCAAAAACATCAGCTTGTTCACCCCTCTCCATGCACTGTCTAGCCCATGCAGTCAAATTGCGCTTTTTCTCTTTCGACACAGTATTACGAGTTACAATCTTTGATTCCTCTCCTTTATCAACTACAAGCGGTACGGAACAACTCAGAAGAGAAAGAGTAGACAAATTTTGTACATTCGGTAACAAAGGTGCTATCACTGGTGCAGAAGGCAAATCTACCAGACCCGTAACAGCAGGCAAGGGTGGAGGAGCAGGTGGAGGAACAACGATAAGAGGAGGAACAACAGCCGGAGGAAGGGGAACAACATGAAGAACGATAGGAGGAGCAGGAACAACTACGGGAGGAGGAACAACAGCAGGAAGTGGCAAAACAGCAGGAATAGGAACATACGGAGGTGGCACAGTGGCACCAGGCCTTCGTTCATTTAGAAGTTTGTCAATCAACTCATCAGATAAATGACAGTCTTTAGACGGATACATTTTCTGAATACCAAGTGAATAAGCCCTATCCATATTCATAACTGACTCAGACTGTTTATTTTGATCGTATAACAACACTTTTTCGGCATTGGACATATGACGGCACGCATGTTTTTCTCTACTTTTAAGTTGTTGCATAGCTTCTTTTTTCCAATTCTGCAATACATCAAATGCTGCAGGTCTAGCCTTTTTCTTTAATAATATAGACTCTAAATATTCTATACGAGGAATTTCAAAACTACCATTGATTGGCCACTGAAGTTCGGAAACATGTCTAATTTCTCTGTGCCAAATATCATTAAACACTATACTATGAATGCCATGCTTACAATACATAGTACATGCCGGAGACCCTTCCATTGGCGCCGGTCGGCCAAATTCCACAGATTGTCTGTCACTGCGGAATAACGCCCTGAAGCAGGCAGACAATTTCCCCGGCATATCAGATTACTGGTGCTACCTGGTCAATAATTGTACTCGCGAGTGCAATGCCCCAAAACAAATTATCAGGATACTTAAGAATCGGGTCACGATTCACCTGATCAAACAACTAAGGAGGTCTGATCGGATTTCTAAGGACACAAAGGACCCACATGGTTGGTGATTTCGGCAAATCTGCTCGCCTCAATATATGGCTCACCGTCCAAGAAAGGAGCCCCCTTTTTCACCGTCCGATCCCAGTCCGATAGCCGCGTCAACATTCAACGAGATGGCATCAATCTTGAGGATCCCTATTTGGGCGCCATTGTAAAAGGAAGAGGAAATATCAAGGCTGAGTACCACAAAAGGAGATACACCAAACACGGGTTTATAAAGATTCACAGATCTTTAATGACTACTGCGCAGTTTACAAAGAACAAAACAGATAGCTATCTGGCCCTCAGTACATCACAGCGAAAATCAGCCCTTCAGTGTGAGAAGTGAGAGGTACTGGACATCTAGACATTCGTACATTTATACAGTTTCAGTGATAATGTCCAGCCCCACCTGCAAGTTAATAATCCATGGTCAAGAGTTTGTGCCGAGTTCACTTATGACTTGTACGACAATATGCACACGGATTACATTCAAGTCACAATGGCAACATGTAATCCCGTATTTAGCAGTAAGCCTTAGCACATGTTCCTCACAATGCAGTTCAGCCAGTGTCCACATTCGATATGTGCATTACATTGTGTCGATGTATGTCGTGGATCAGGTTTATTGGTGCAGACAATCCTTAGGCCACAAGTCAGGCATGGGACAAGGTCTCTTTATTCAGCCTAAACATTCGGCCAACGGACAGTCTAAACATTAACTAAAGTGCAAGGTTCGGGAAGGCTCGGTTACTAGTTGGAAACACAGTCCACCATTTTAGAACACAGAGTTACATTTGAACAGAAATCAAAATGACAGATGATCCCAAAATGGCAGCGAAGTCGATCCAAAATCGGCACGTTTGAAACGCGGTTTTCTTCGCAGAGCGACTGGGCTTAGGCCAATATATATTACAGCAGGAGGCACAATATGATTTCCCGTTTAACATGCCAACGGAAAAGGTTCAGCCCCCGCCCCTCCCATTTCACCCCCAATTTATGGTGCACAAGAATGCAACAGTGACAGCACACCAGGATATTCCATGGGACAAAGCGGTTTACAGATCATTAGCCTGCATACAGGTTGTGGATGCGTGTCTTCAGGAATAATCGGCAACATATGCTCCAGCTAACAACCCATAACAAGGCCAGTAAGCAATATGTCCAAATAAAATCAAACCTCTATTCACTCGTCTTTAAACTAAATCATTAATAGACAGTTAAACAAACCGCGAGCTACGCACTCAGTTTTCTATAGTTTGCTGTATAAATATGTATAAATATCATACAACATACCATAACGTACTGTGTGAATTCTTTTTGCCAAATCGCACATTCACACGTCGCTGAATTAGACATTATGCAAACCGCACACATGCCATTTTAAAATGCACACATATTATTTGCAGTTCAGCTTACATAGTTTCAGGAAGTTCCATTCTCTTGTTGTCACGCTGAGTAAACGCTCCAAACAACAGATCGTAGAATCTATATTTTCTTATGTCCACATTCAATATAGTACATTTTTTTTTTTGTTGGTATTTGACTCATTCTGTCCTTTGACCAGTTACTGACTCACGCTAACGGCCCAGTAACAATATCAGCCTTTTTTCAGTGCTTGAAGCCAGAGATGGGTAGGTTTCGATTTTGTGAAAGAATGCCAGAAAAAACTGGAGAGGAACCTGCTTCGGGCAAGCGGTTCAGAAAATCAAGGACAGTTACAAACATGCCATAGGCTATGCACCTAAGAATCTGGGTACAGGCCAAACCCATTATAATAATATGTGTATAGTACTAATTATAGATAGAGAATGGGCAGTCTACAGTATTTATAACATGGTGACATAATACAATTGAAGTGCAAACACTACTTATGATTTCTGTACCATTGGGGACAGAGGTTGAGTGTGTTGTACATGGTAATGAAGAATAAATCTTTCTGTCTTTCTCCGTGAAAAAAAAACAAAACACAGTGTCATATGTTAGGCAGGATACTTTGCAATGTCTCATGCACTTTTATAGACCCTCATAATCAGTACTGTGTTTGAAACAACATTACTGTGTGTTCTGCACAGCTGCTGTTTCTGTTTGCATAATCATTGGGTCATTGGGAAAAAAGATCCATAGATGATTAAATAAAACAACTACATGTATATGAGTTTAAGTTTGACAGTATGTTTCTTTGCAGTTTGCAGTACTTAAGGGAATGTTTAAAGTGCACCCATAAGTGTATTTGTTGTTACAAGCAGTGTTGCAGTAGGAAGAATCGTAATGATGTATTTGCAATGAAGTGTAATGAAGGGTCTTTTTTTTAATATAACATTTTATTGATTTTGAAACACAGATGGTAAACATTTACATTTACCATTACATAGCAATCAAATCCACATGTTATTTCAACACTATTTGGTATAACCATTCCTTGTTACATTGTTCAATATATTATGTTTAGGCACATTTTAGTGCGCATCCTCCCATTTCTGCCAAATCTTTTTCGCTTTCCTGGGGCAACCTCTGGCTGTATATATACATTGTTCCAGTATCATACATATAGTTACATCTGCTACCCATTGCACTAAGAGCGGGTTGATATTGGATCACCACATCCAAGCTATATTTTGTTTAATCAGCCCTGTGGTCGAGGAGAAAAATAGCTTCTCATAACGTGTGTTGGTTCACTCCTCCTCAATACCCAATAACATCATCCTGGGATCCATTGGTATTTCATGCCCCAAGACTTTGGTTAGTTTATTACAGCACTGACAACAGTATCTTTGAATCCAGGGGCATTCCCACAAGATATGAAAGAAAGTGCCCTCTTCTTTTTTGGTGGCACGATTCCATCAGTACAATGCAACCCGGGGGTAATACACTCTGTGCAGGATTTAAAGCTGTATCAGCCGGAGTCTCAAAGAGATTGCGGTTTCCCGCGGCTGCATCAATGCCACCAGCCAATCTTCTGATTGTATCGGCCCTACATTTACTTCCCATTTCAGTTTGAGGCTAGAGAGTTCAGGTGTAGCAAAAGAGGTCATAACATTATACATTATGGAAGTGATTTTAGTAGGTATGCATTCTGAAGTGACATTCCTCTCCAGTGGTGTACATTCTGGCATATCCGAGAGTGTAGGGAGATGTGCTTGTATTGCGTGAGCGAGGTGAGGGTAGAGATAGTGTTATGTGACAGGGAGACCAAACTTATTAGTCAGTTCCTCTAAGGACGTCAATTTGCCTTGTGTAATTATATCCCCGATCATTACAATTCTAGCCGATATCCATCCCGGCCATACCGGTAGCTTATTTAGTTCAGGTAGATGTTTCTTCATAGTGTTTGTATCGGGTCACTTTCTTATCCCAGCCAATATATTTGTGGGTTTCTCGCCACATTAGTGTATTGTGGTTTGTCATTGTGTGGGGGGGGTGTTAGCCAGGGTCTGGTAAAGACTCATGAGTGGGAACATGTCCTGCATCACGTTGATTTCTGCCTGGATATGAGGTAGATCCTTATCCCCATGTAGTATGTCATTACTCACAGCCATCTGATTTGCCCAATAGTATGATTGAAGGTGTGCTAGCCCAATTCCACCCTCCCAGATAGACGTTGCAGGGTCTGTAATGCAATCTGTGGCTGTCCCCCACCAAATATCAAAGTTCTGAGGGCACCCTCTACCTTGTGCAATTCCAAATCTGGTATTCAAAGAGGGGCATTCTGAAGGATATATAAGAAGCGTGGTAGTGCCAGCAGCTCTTCCCAGCAGGGTCAGTGGGAGCAGTACCCAGTGTCGGACATCTATAATGAGTTTTTCTGTGATTGGGTGCAAATTTCGGGATATATACTCCGTAAGGTCTGTTGTTACTTGGATCCCCAGGTAGCAAAAGTGTTCTGGTTCTATACGGTATGGGCAGTGTGGGGGGATTGCCTGGACCGCCCCTTTAACTGGGAAGAGGATGGATTTATTCAAGTTTACTTGTAGCCCACTAAATATCCTATATCGTTCAAGTATTTTCGTGACCTCCAGGCAGGAGCGGATCGGGTCACCTAATTATATCAAGATATCGTCAGCGTTTAGTGAAACCCTGTCGTTCACAGAGCAGTGGGGATAGGGGACATCCTTGACAAGTCCCCTTCCCCAATTGGAAGGCTCGAGAAGGCCATCCATTAACTCTAACCTCTGCCACTGGAGATTTGTATAGGAGTTGGACCCAGCCCATAAAAGTCTCCCCAAACCCCATTTGCTGCATGATCTCCCACAGTCCTTCCCAGAAGCCAGAGCTCCCTCCAGCATCAAATGTAGTCTGCAAATATTCATATGTGTTGATCTTTTTGGCATAAATCCACACGGTCCTGATGGATCAGTGAACAGATTACCTTTTGCAATCTATTTGCAAGTACTTTTGCCAAAACATTTGTTTCACAGTTGATTAGTGAGATTGGCCTGTATGAGCAGCATAGCTCCGTGGGTTTTCCTTGTTTCGGGATGACAGTTATATTTGCTTTGCAAAGATCCAGGATAGTATCCCTTGCTCTCTACAGTGAAGAAACATTTTAAGCAAATGAGGGGCCATTTCGTTCTCTCCCCATTTTTTCCATGTTTCAATCGGAAACCATTGGGTCCCAGTGTTTTCCCTGATTGCAATTGAGAGATGGCCATTGCAATTTCTGCCCCTGTAATATCTTCCTCCAGATGTATTTTTTCTGTTGTGGCCAAACAGGGAAGTTTAATGGTGTCTAGCACAGCAGTATTAATGGGTTCGACTGGGGATTTGTATAAGGTTTCGTAGTAGTCTGCAAAGCCCTCTGCAATGTCGCGATCTGATTGCAATAGTTTGAGCTGTGCGGTTTTGATTTCTCTGACTTGCCGGTGACCTGCGTCCCTTCGCTCCAGCCAGGCCAATATCTTGCCAGCTTTGTCCCCGGTTTCATATACTCGTGTACGCATCTCCGTGTGTGCTTGTTTGGCATTATCTAGGGCGACACTGCAGAGGTGTTCTTTGGCTATTAGGAGGGACTGGTGCATATCAGGTGATCCCTTAGTTATGTGTTCACCTTCTTGCTGCATTACCTCCTGCTCTGCCACTACCACTTTTGCCGATGGGATTTTTTATCAGCCAAAATCAAGTAGATAATCTCTCCTCAGAGAGCCGGCTTATACGCTTCCTATAACGTTGCTGGACCATCTACCGTTCCGCTATTAATTTCAAAATTGGCGGTTGTTTTGTCACGAATATGGTCGACGAATTCTGGGAAGCCAAGGTAATCACTATTTAATCTCCAAGATGGGGGAGGGAGTGGCCTATTTGTCTTCAGCTCCATCATCAGGGGCGAGTGGTCGGATATTCCTCGGGGGGAAGGGACGCACTCATTTCTCTATGAGTATCCATTGTTGGGAGAAAGAAATAGTCCAGCCTTGAGAGAGAGGCATGGGCTCCAGAGTGATAAGAATACCCTTGCTCTGTAGGATACAGATCTCACCATACATCACTCAGATCAAGTGCTGAAGTGAAGGCGGCAAGTTTGGTGCACACTTTGGGGCTTTTTCTCCGTGTGTACTATCCATTTTTATAGCCATGACGTCATTGAAGTCCCCTCCGAGAACCCACAGGTCTAATGTGTGAGCTGTGATTACGGATGTAATGTCATTGATCAGTTCGGTCATAAGTGACAGGGGGCATAGAATTGCGAGTGTCTCATTCCATATACCACCTTGGAGAGTATAAGAGGAAAAAAGAGAGCAATCCAATAAGGATAGCCGCGTCCCCTGCACACTGTCTAACAGGCCAAATGGCCTAATGGAGATATTAATCCGAAGATTATTTTGCTTGTTTATGAATTTCTTTATATTTCAAATGCAGAAGATTTAGGAAAAACAAATTCTATAGACAATTAGTGATTATAAACAACAAATGTTGCTGTTTATTTGAATTTTCAAGTACCCAACGCGTTTCGAGTCATAAAAACTCTTCATCAGGGGCAGCATATTCATCAAACAATGTGTACAAAAAAGGAAAATTGTATACAATATATTAGCGTTTTAGATAGACTTAGTAGTAAACAAAGGATGACAACAGAATCACATTTGTAATGTAAACAATAATCAGTCAGACACTTTTGCTGAATTGGTGGGTAACACATTCTATTGAAAAAAATGCCCAGTAGTACCTCAGTCTTTCCACATTCACCAAGCGAGTGTGATTATGCGACATGTATGTCTATATGAATGGTGGATAAATGACCACATATTTTGCCCTTGGTTCAATGCATTTTTCGTGATATATTACTATGGAGTGGGAATTAGTACCACCTGTGGTGAAATCTTAGTGCTAGGTTGATGCATAATAACCTCTTACCTTGAGTTATGCTTATAATCAGCAAAGACTCAAAAGGCAGTCCATTGTGCACTGTCTGGTAGGCACACGGGATCTAGTGATTTTTAGTCGGTTCCCCAAAGGAGCAGATGGGAGATGCGATTCTCTCAAGTCTAGAGAGAAGAAGAGATATTTTTGAAAATAAGAGGCTCTCCAAAGACGTAAACAGGCTTAAAGCCAAGAACTAAGTGTAAGTGACAAGTAGTTAAAAGTACGGCCAGGATACTCACTTCGATTCACGCCAGCAATGTAGGAGGTGTTCAGGAGCCGCGGGAGACGGCAGTTGAATGAGCCTCTCTCACATACTCCGTGTTTTTATATTGTTAAGTGCTATGACGTCACTCGCGCATGCGTCGGCGGCGTCACGCGAACGCATGACGTCACTCGTGCATGCGCGAAGTGATGTAAACAATCTCCCATGTTGTTTGTGAAATTAAACGTAGCATTCTACCATAGGAAATGCATAAAAAGAAGAAGCAATGATATATATTTCTACTGTATGACGTCACTTAGTTAGTACTTGTGATGACCGTAGATGTGCATCACTAATCTGAAAATCGCTATAGAGGTGATCCGTGGGCCTCTATATGGTCAAAATAGGTCTAACGGGCCATATAATCTGGCTTTTATACCATGGGCAACTAAAGAATTCGTTTTTTAAGTGGGTCGCTCTCTAAATTGGGATGTTATGTAATTGTACTTTGTTTACATGTCATCAACAGTACTGTCAAGGGAACTTTTGTTTAGACATTTGGCATTTTCAAACCATTATTAACATTTCTAAACTTGCAAGTGAAACATAAGGAAAGCACACATTTTAGAAAGTAACCAATGACTAACCCGTTAAAGTAGTATGGGTGTACAATCTAAATGTAAAAAGATATAATCACATTGGGCCTCATTACAACTCAGGCGTTAAGGGTTAACGCCACCGTTAACCCTTAATGCCTGATTCTGATTTTAACGCCTGCTTTTAGCAGGCGTTAAAATCCATGGCGCTAACCTGCCATGGTGCTAATTACGCCGCCGTAATTTACGGCGGCGTAATTAGCGCCTTCCCCACTCCCATTATGCCCTATGGGGCAAAAATGGGAATGGGGAAGGGAAAATGGGAAATGGGGATTTACCGCCCCACTCACCTTGGAATGGGGCGGTAAATCCGCCATCCACCATGGTGTAAACAGAGTTTACACCATGGTGGTAAAGTTGGTGCACTTAGCACCAAGGTTGTAATGAGGCCCATTGACATTGCAAAATAAGAAAACCACAGATAGGATTTTGGATGTAAAAAATTAAACCGAAAATGGCTTCTAAGTAACATACAATTTATTCAGCCTGCATGCAGTACTGTGGGATAGTTTGAGCGTCGGAAGAGGTGGCACATAGTGCCAGCTAAGTGATGAGTGCAATATCATGCAAGTGCCTGTTAAGGAGTTGTGTAACCAGACACTGTTTGATCCCAGTATCTAGGTCATTAACATTCCATGTAAGGAATTTCAGGGATTGACGCTATCTCTGGTCGTTGCCGTTTCGGTTGTCCGGTATGTACGTATGTATCAGGCAGCACGGGGAGAGTGCCTTATATATGTGCATCGCGGTGTGGATGGATGATTCCCTAGGTAGAGCTAGTCGGTGGACTTGAGAACAAAAACAAAATTCACAAAACTCCCTTCCCCCATCCCTATACTCCGTCCCACCCTGAAGCAACTGTTGCCCGAACTTTACTGATAGGCGAAACAGTCGGCTGTCAACAATCAAACAAAAATCATACAAATTGTGCTGCCAATTGCAATAGAACAACTGAGTTTGGCAGCGCAAATGGTCACGTATCAGGGAATAGGGGGTGCACTGAGCCACGCAGTTTTAATTCCAGTCGTGGCTTATGTTGTTTCACCCTAATTCCAGGCTTTGGGAGCTTGTCACTCTGCAAGCGCACATCTGGTTGGTAGGATTATCATCTTCTTCTTACAGGTGTGTCCACTAATCGTTGACCATTGGTGGTGGAAGTTCAGGTTCCTGCTTGGGTGGTGGTTGGTTTGGTGGAATTCGATCAGGTTGGGCCCTGGGTCTGTTATTTTTATTTGTCTTGTCTGGCCTCCAGTCCCCTTCAATATGTTGTTCCGCCCATCTCCACACGTCCTTGGGATCTGTGAAGTGCACTGTTGTGCCTTTGTGATATATCTTGAGATGCACCGGAAACAGGAGACCATATTTGACATTCAGAGATTATAAACGTTTAAGTTGGCCAAAGGATTGTCTGACATGTTGTACTTCTCTGGTGTAATCCAGGAAGAAGGCAATCCGGGATCCGATGTATGTTACTGCTCCTTTAGCATGGGCCATCTGGAGCAGCGCATTGCGGGCCCTGTAGTTCAACAATTTGGCAATTACAGTGCATGGCGGTACACCGGGAGTTGGTCATCCGGTCGGCATACAGTGAGCTCGTTCGATCGAAAATAAATTGTAGAATGTCTTAAGGGGAAATATGTCTGCCAGCCATTGTTCCAGGAATAATTCCATGTTCGGTCCCTCCGACTTCTCAAGCAGGCCCAGGATGCAGACATTGTTGCACCCTGATCTACCCTCTCCTTCATCTACCCTTTCTTCCATCATTTCCAGATGCACCATTACTCTGGACACTTGTTGTTCCATGCTGCAGAGCCCATCCTCTGCCCCAGTTATACAGTTTTCCGATGCGTACGAGATGTTCGTTTTTGAAGGTCATGACGGAGGAGGGATACATCCACACTAATAGCATCAATTTTTTTTTCACTATAGAATAATGTGAGTTAGCAATGCCATTCATGACGTCTTTCTAAGAGATGACGTCTTTCATTTCTGCCGTGCAGCCTCAATGCCCTTGTCCAGCGAGGGTAATCGTTGCATGTGTTGCATATTGGTCCATTTTGCTTTGGGTGGATGCTTTTTTAAGCTTATCCTTGACCATGATGAGATGTTTTTAGCGATGCCCATCACTTGGTGCCCTGTAAGTGAGGTCAAGATCCGAGTAGTTGTGGAGGCAGTCCGGTCCTGGCGCAGTGTGTAATGCAGAAACTTTAGTTGTGTGATAGAGCATCCATGTTTAATGGGTTCCGTTCCCGATCTCCATTTGCCTCCGGAGATCCCAGTATGCTTCACTAGGCCATTCAGGGATTCCAGCAGGGTGAGACAACGTCCAAACGGGCACCTCAGGCATCACTCCAGTGGCTGATTCAGCTGCTTATGTGGATTTCGTAGGTCTCATTGCCCACCTCCTTGCAGCCCCAGAACAAGCCGGTGTTTGTGCAGGTCTTGTAGATCATAGGGTTAATGGGTACCTGGGTGGGAGGTTAGAGGTTTCGGTGCCAAGTTGTCCCAGACTCCCAGGAACACGGAGCACGCCCCACGTTTCCAGTCTAATCAGGGATCACCCTGTCAGTTGAAGCATAACCTTGGCGCAAGTAATCCATCCGAAAGTCTACCACTCCTTTTTTGGGTGATGCTCCTTTATCAGCCCTTCATTGCACGTCCTCACTGCCTCGATCTCTTCCTTCCCACAGGAGCCCACGTTGTGTTCCTATGACTCCAATGCTATATAGCTATTAGGATGATTGCTGGGTGTATTCCCCTTGCCTGTACTGTGTTATTCCGTGACAGGAGGTATCATTTCCATCAATTGTGTAGCAGTGTCAGGTTTGGGTCGTGTCTGCAGAGCAGATTGAGACCCCACGCATGGATCAGTTCAGTTATTCAGGTCTTTGCTTGCTTGTTTGTTGGGTGCCAAGAGCGCAGGACAGTGAGGGAGAGGGGCAGTTGCAGCTTCGTCTGCATTAGGGAGGGAACGTTTCTCTGATTGCCGTCAGAACAGTTGTTGTAGCTGTTGAGGTGGAGAGGGCGGGCAGTCCAGGATCAGATGGGCACTTGTCTCGCAGTTCCTGATAGAGTAATACTCCTGGGCCACATGTCTACCATTGTGGATTTGTGTAGTAGCCACTTATGTCAATTTTCAGCGTGTCAGCAGCGTTTGTTTATAATGTTTAGTTGGCTCAGTAGTGGGTTGACTCCATGAGTCAGGAGTGGTGCATCGATTTATACAGTCCAGGGTTTGCATTCTACTGCGCCTCTCTGGCCACGGTTTCAGCCGAATATGTAGGTGTCAAGTGGGTCAACCTCCCGCAGTCCCTGGTGGTGGATTATTACTTTAATAGCGTGTGCTCAGTTGGTAGAGTATTGTATCTTTAGCTTATGCCTCATGCAGTGCATTAGCAACGTGTATACATAATGCGTAGCTGCTTAGATGGCTAGCTATCATTGCGGGTCGGGCACAGTCATTGACTCACCGGTTGTATAATCTGGAGACCGTGTTCATCCGTGTCTCACCAGCTGTAATCTTCTGATGCGGTCCGTCAGGTTAGGTTTGCGCTTCTGTGGCATGGGTTCAGTCCGACACAGCTTGGGACCCCAGAGGCATCCATGGGTCAAGGAAGGTGTTATCCCATCTGGTGCCGAGGTTCAGCTCAATGTTTGTTTGCCCCGGTTACTCTTGGGGGAAATCAGATCCGCCAATCTCATCCTCGTCCTCCCGGTCCGTAGGGCCGGTGCTACCTTCGGCTGTCTTCCCACACTCCAGTGGCTGTAGCACTGTGTTCCGCAGCCTCCTCCCTTCACTTTCTTGTGACCGTGGTCAGCAGCACGACACCGGCAAGACGTGACTGCCCAGGCAGGCAGAACTCACTCACCAGCAGGTTGGCAAGTGTTCTGTGCGAGCCTTCGGTTCTTCAACGCCTGATGCACAGTTCAGCGGGTCCAGGTGCCGTCATTTCGGCTCTGGTCAGTGTCTTGTTACAGGCAGTGCTCCTCCCAAGCGCAGTCAATTATTGGCGCTTGGGAGAGATTTTTCACACCAACGAAGCACACTGCTTCGCTTCCAGTATCTCTGTCAGGAGTCACAGACCGCAGACCACATTTCGCCCAGCCATTCTTCCTGCAGTCACCTCTCAGCAGGTGTATTCTATCTTGCCACAAAATCAGCATATTATCGCAGGATGTTGTTGGCAGCCACGGGAGCTCCCAACGAATCACGTCTGCATCGCTCGCTCGCTAGCCACAGCCCCCTAATGAAGGGTATTTCTGAAGTACTTAGATACCTGTTTATGTATTCTAACTGCTTTGCTTTTCAAAAGTACTGTTTCACTTTTATTTAAGGTATTTTTGAAGTACTTAGATATTTGTTGGTGTATTGAAACTGTTTTGTATTTTAAATGCAGCATTGCAGTAGTATAGATGTAGTTAGACAGCACTTTGTGTATTCTAACTGTTGATAGTTTTACAGTTCAGAAATGTATTTTTTGAAGCAGTAGATACCTGTTGGTGTATTCTAACTATTTTACTATTCAAAAGTAGCATTGTAGTATTATGGATGCAGTTAGATACCAGTTGGCATATTCTAATTGTTCATAGTTTTGTAGTTCTGAAGGGTACTTTTTGAAGCAGTTACATACCTGTTGGCGTATTTCTAAAAGCAGCATTGCAGTACTTCGGATGCATTAAGGAACCAGTAGGCATATTCTAACTGTTGATAGTTCTACAGGTCAATGACTAAACGTTGTAGACCCTCCTAATTAGTACATTCCAAGTACTATGTTTGAAAAAACATTACTGTGTGTTCTGCACCGTTGTTTCTGTTTGCATAATCATTGGGTCATTTGGAAAAATTCTATACAGCATTATAAAAACTCTACTACATTTATGTGACTTTAACTTTTTTGTTTGCAGTGCAGTGTACTTAAGGGAATGTTTAAAGTGCACTAACTGTTGATCCTTTCACAGGTCAGTGACTACATTTAGGTTTAAGGAATGTTAAGTAGGCATTTGTTAGATTTGCTGGTAATCTCTGTTTTATAGTAATGGAAGTGTTATTGCATTCACACCAACCACCTTTTTTTAATGTATGCAGTATAGTGACCTGCAGTGGTTGTGGCACCAGTGTGGTAGACTATGCCTACTCTTGTGAAGGTTTTCTTGCTAAGAGAGACTCGCCCGTGTGTGATGCTAGTAAGCTTGCAGTTGTTTTGGTGCCATCTGTGTTGTACTGTAAAAGCATTAGTATCAGATATTGGCTATGTGAGTTTATGTGAAAGGTGGAATGATTGTCTGAATTTAAAAAAGTGCATAATATGGCATGATTTGCAATTTGCACCAGCTGATGAAATGTATCAGACTGACAATTTGTTATAGATACATACACAACTCGTTCATTAGGGATGTGGTGTTGTAAAATATGGTTGCAGAGACTGCATTTATGTTTCCACGTGTATGCAATCTGTAGGATTTCATTTACAGGTATGTTTTTGGTTTCCAGTACTTGCAGTAAGTACATTATACATTCGTGTGGATCTTACTGTGTGTTTATGGTGAATTGTACCTTTCCTGCACAGTAGTCACATTCTTGCCTTATTGCAGAGACACAGGGCCTCATAACGAGGTTGGAGGTAGACTTGCCGGTAAGAGCGGCAAGGCTACCTCCATACCGGCATGAAAGTCTGGCACCCGCAAATGGGCAATTACTGGGGTTTTCTGACCCCGCCGGACCCGGGAATTGCCCTTTTGTGTGTGCCGGTGCCTGTAGATCCCCATTCCCATTTCAGCCCCATAGGGCTCAATGGGAATGAGGATGCCTGAAGCACTGGCACTGTTCATAATGGTGCCTGTGCTACAGGCATGCAGTGCTCGTGGGTGCCTTTCATTCCTCTAGGGCAGACCTGGCGGAATGAAAGGCACCTGTGGCACAACTCGGAGTTTATCGGTCCGGTAACAACGGTACTGGCAAGCATACCGGTACTGTTGTTACAGGACCGGTAACCTCATGTAATCAGGATTGTTTGTGGCATTTCTATGAAGGACGAGCATTTGCAAACACAACTGGTCTGAGACTTTCAAGTAAATGTTTTGAACA